>NW_027182433.1:7500000-8125000 GCF_040938575.1 Ambystoma mexicanum
GAGTTGAATATGACATCTCATGCCGTAGGAAGGGTCTCAGGTTTGGTATAAACATTGAGATATCACATCTCTGCTATCAAAAGGGTCTCAGGATTGGAATTGGAAGGAGTTGGATATCCCATCTCATGTTATAGGAAGAGTCTCAGGTTTGGTATTAGAAGCATTGAGATATCACATCTCATGCTATAGGAAGTGTCTCAGGATTGGAATGGGAAGGACTTGGATATCACATCTCCTGCTATAGGTCGGGTCTCAAGTTTGACATTAGAAGCATTGAGATATCACATCTCATGCTATAGGAAGGGTCTGAGGATTGGAATGGGAAGGTGTTGGATATCACATCTGCTATGGGAAGGGTCTCAGGTATGGTATAAGCAGTGAGATATCACATCTCATGCTATAGGAAGTGTCTCAGGATTGGAATGGGAAGGAGTTGGATATCACATCTCATGTTATAGGAAGGATCTCAGGTGTGGTATAAGCATTGAGATATCACATCTCTGCTATCGGAAGGGTCTGAAGATTGGAATGGGAAGGAGTTGGATATTCCCATCTCATGTTATAGGAAGGGTCTCAGGTTTGGTATTAGAAGCATTGAGATATCACATCTCATGCTATAGGAAGGGTCTCAGGATTGGAATGGGAAGGACTTGGATATCACATCTCATGCTATAGGGAGGGTCTCAAGTTTGATATTAGAAGCTTTGAGATATCACATCTCATGATATCGGAAGGGTCTCAGGATTGGAATGGGAAGGAGTTGGATATCACATCTCATGATAAAGGAAGGGTCTAAGGTTTGGAAGGGGAAGGATTTGGATATCACATCTCATGTTATATTACGGGTCTCAGGTTTGGTATTAGAAGCATTGAGATATCAAGTCTCATAGTATAGGAAGGGTCTCAGAATTGGAATGGGAAGGAGTTGGATATCCCATCTCATGTTATAGGAAGAGTCTCTGGTTTGGTATTAGAATCATTGAGATATCACATCGCATGCTGTAGGAAGGGTCTAAGGATTGGAATGGGATGGACTTGGATATCACATCTCATGCTATAGGTAGGCTCTCAGGTTTGGTATAAGCATTGAGATATCACATCTCATGCTATAGGAAGGGTCTCAGAATTGGAATGGGAAGGAGTTGGATATCACATCTCAAGCTATAGGAAGGGTCTCAGTATTGGAATGGGAAGGACTTGGATATCACATCTCATGCTATAGGAAGGCTCTCAGGTTTGGAAGGGGAAAGAGTTGGATATCTCATTTCATGTTAGAGGTAGGATCTCAGGTTTGGTATTAGAGGCATTGAGATATCACATCTCATGCTATCAGAAGGGTCTCAGGAATGGAATGGGAAGGAGTTAGATATCACATCTCATGCTAAAGGGAGGGTCTCAGGTTTGGAAGGGGAAGGATTTGGATATCACATCTCATGTTATAGGAAGGATCTCAGGTTTGGTATTAGAAGCATTGAGATATCACATCTCATGCTATCGGAAGGATCTCAGGTTTGGTATTAGAAGCATTGAGATATCACATCTCATGCTATCAGAAGAGTCTCAGGATTGGAATAGGAAGGAGTTGGATATCACATTTCATGCTAAAGGGAGGGTCTCAGGTTTGGAAGGGGAAGGATTTGGATATCACATCTCATGTTATCGGAAGGATCTCACGTTTGGTATTAGAAGTATTGAGATATCATATCTCATGCTATAGGAAGGGTCTCAGGATTGGAATGGGAAGGAGTTGGATATCACATCTCATGCTATAGGGAGGGTCTCAGGATTGGAATGGGGAGGACTTAGATATCACATATCATGCTATAGGGAGGGTCTCAGTTTTGATATTAGAAGCATTGAGATATCACATCTCATGCTATCGGAAGTGTCTCAGGATTGGAATGGGAAGGAGCTGGATATCACATCTCATGCTAAAGGAAGGGTTCTCAGGTTTGGAACGGGAAGGATTTGGATATCACATCTCATGTTATAGGAAGGGTCTCAGGTTTGGTATAAGCATTGAGATATCACATCTCTGCTATCGGAAGTGTCTCAGGATTGGAATGGGAAGGAGTTGGATATCCCATCTCATGTTATAGGACGGGTCTCAGGTTTGTTATTAGAATCATTGAGATATCATATTGCATGCTGTAGGAAGGGTCTAAGGGTTGGAATGTGAAGGACTTGGATATCACATCTCATGCTATAGATAGGCTATTAGGTTTGGAAAGGGAAGGAGTTGGATATCACATTTCATGTTAGAGGAAGGATCTCAGGTTTGGTATTAGAAGCATTGAGATATCACATCTCATGCTATAGGAAGGGTCTCAGGATTGGAATGGGAAGCAGTTGGATATCACATCTCATGCTATAGGAAGGGTCTCAGGTTTGGTATAAGCATTGAGATATCACATCTCATGCTATAGGACGGGTCTCAGGATTGGAATGGAAGGAGTTGGATATCACATCTCATGTTATAGGAAGGATCTCAGGTTTGGTATTAGAAGCATTGAGACATCACATCTCATGCTATAGGAAGGGTCTCAGGGTTGGAATGGGAAGGAGTTGGATATCACATCTCATCCAATAGGAAGGGTCTCAGGTTTGGAATGGGAAGGAATTGGATATCACATCTCATGTTATAGGAAGGATCTCAGGTTTGGTATTAGAAGCATTGAGATATCACATCTCATGCTATAGGAAGGGTCTCAGGATTGGAATGTGAAGGATTTGGATATCACATCTCATGCTAAAGGAAGGGTCTCAGGTTTGGTAGAAGCATTGAGATATCACGTCGCTGCTATCGGAAGGGTCTCAGGATTGGATTGGGAAGGAGTTGGATATCCCTTCTCATGCTATAGGAAGGGTCTCAGGATTTGAATGGCAAGGAGTTGGATATCACATCTCATGCCATAGGAAGGGTCTCAGGTTTGGTATAAGCATTGAGATATCACATCTCTGCTATCGGAAGGGTCTCAGGATTGGATTGGGAAGGAGTTGGATATCCCTTCTCATGCTATAGGAAGTGTCTCAGGTTGGAATGGGAAGGAGTTGGATATCACATCTCATGTTATAGGAAGGGTCTCAGGATTGGAATGGGAAGGATTTGGATATCACATCTCTTGCTATAGGAAGGGTCTCAGGATTGGAATGGGTAGGAGTTGGATATTACTTTCTTGCTATAGGAAGGGTCTCATGTTTGGAATGGGAAGGAGTTGGATATCACATATGCTATAGTTAGTGTCTCAGGTTTGGAACGGGAAGGAGTTGGATATCACATCTCATGTTATAGGAAGGGTCTCAGGTTTGGTATAAGCATTGAGATATCACATCTCTGCTATCGGAAGCGGCTCAGGATTGGAATGGGAAGGAGTTGGATATCCCATCTCATGTTATAGGAAGAGTCTCTGGTTTGGTATTAGAATCATTGAGATATCACATAGCATGCTGTAGGAAGGGTCTAAGGATTGGAATGGGATGGACTTGGATATCACATCTCATGTTATAGGTAGGCTCTCAGGTTTGCTATAAGCATTGAGATATCACATCTCATGCTATAGGAAGGGTCACAGGATTGGAATGGGAAGGAATTGGATATCACATCTCATGCTATAGGAAGGGTCTCAGATTTGGTATAAGCATTGAGATATCACATCTCATGCTAAAGGAAGAGTCTCAGGATTGGAATGGGAAGGAGTTGTATATGACATCTCAGGCCATAGGAAGGTTCTCAGGTTTGGTATAAGCATTGAGATATCACATCTCTGCTATAGGAAGGGTCTCAGGATTGGAATGGGAAGGAGTTTGATATCACATCTCATGCCATAGTATGGGTCTCAGGTTTGGTAGAAGCATTGGGATATCACATCTCATGCTATCGGAAGGGTATCAGTATTGGATTTGGAAGAAGTTGGATATCCCATCTCATGCTATAGGAAGGGTCTCAGGTTGGAATGGGAAGGAGTTGGATATCACATTTCGTGTTATAGGAAGGGTCTCAGGATTGGAATGGGAAGGACTTGGATATCATATCTCATGGTATAGGACGGGTCTCAGGTTTGTTATTAGAATCATTGAGATATCATATTGCATGCTGTAGGAAGGGTCTAAGGATTGGAATGGGAAGGACCTGGTTATCACATCTCATGCTATAGAACGGCTCTCAGGTTTGGAAAGGGAAGGAGTTGGATATCACATCTCATGTTATAGGATGGATCTCAGGTTTGGTATTAGAAGTATTGAGATATCACATCTCATGTTATCGGAAGGATCTCAGGTTTGGTATTAGAAGTATTGAGATATCACATCTCATGCTATAGGAAGGGTCTCAGGATTGGAATAGGAAGGAGTTGGATATCACATTTCATGCTAAAGGGAGGGTCTCAGGTTTGGAAGGGGAAGGATTTGGATATCACATCTCATGTTATCGGAAGGATCTCACGTTTGGTATTAGAAGTATTGAGATATCATATCTCATGCTATAGGAAGGGTCTCAGGATTGGAATGGGAAGGAGTTGGATATCACATCTCATGCTATAGGGAGGGTCTCAGGGTTGGAATGGGAAGGACTTAGATATCACATATCATGCTATAGGGAGGGTCTCAGTTTTGATATTAGAAGCATTGAGATATCACATCTCATGCTATCGGAAGGATCTCAGGTTTGGTATTAGAAGAATTGAGATATCACATCTCATGCTATAGGAAGGGTCTCAGGATTGGAATGGGAAGGAGTTGGATATCACATCTCATGCTAAAGGAAGGGTCTCAGGTTTGGTAGAAGCATTGAGATATCACATCTCATGCTATAGGAAGGGTCTCAGGATTGGAATGGGAAGGAGTTGGATATCACATCTCATGCTATAGGGAGGGTCTCGGGATTGGAATGGGAAGGACTTAGATATCACATATCATGCTATAGGGAGGGTCTCAGTTTTGATATTAGAAGCATTGAGATATCACATCTCATGCTATCGGAAGTGTCTCAGGATTGGAATGGGAAGGAGCTGGATATCACATCTCATGCTAAAGGAAGGGTCTCAGGTTTGGAACGGGAAGGATTTGGATATCACATCTCATGTTATAGGAAGGGTCTCAGGTTTGGTATAAGCATTGAGATATCACATCTCTGCTATCGGAAGTGTCTCAGGATTGGAATGGGAAGGAGTTGGATATCCCATCTCATGTTATAGGACGGGTCTCAGGTTTGTTATTAGAATCATTGAGATATCATATTGCATGCTGTAGGAAGGGTCTAAGGGTTGGAATGTGAAGGACTTGGATATCACATCTCATGCTATAGATAGGCTCTTAGGTTTGGAAAGGGAAGGAGTTGAATATCACATTTCATGTTAGAGGAAGGATCTCAGGTTTGGTATTAGAAGCATTGAGATATCACATCTCATGCTATAGGAAGGGTCTCAGGATTGGAATGGGAAGCAGTTGGATATCACATCTCATGCTATAGGAAGGGTCTCAGGTTTGGTATAAGCATTGAGATATCACATCTCATGCTATAGGACGGGTCTCAGGATTGGAATGGAAGGAGTTGGATATCACATCTCATGTTATAGGAAGGATCTCAGGTTTGGTATTAGAAGCATTGAGACATCAGATCTCATGCTATAGGAAGGGTCTCAGGGTTGGAATGGGAAGGAGTTGGATATCACATCTCATCGAATAGGAAGGGTCTCAGGTTTGGAATGGGAAGGAATTGGATATCACATCTCATGTTATAGGAAGGATCTCAGGTTTGGTATTAGAAGCATTGAGATATCACATCTCATGCTATAGGAAGGGTCTCAGGATTGGAATGTGAAGGATTTGGATATCACATCTCATGCTAAAGGAAGGGTCTCAGGTTTGGTAGAAGCATTGAGATATCACGTCGCTGCTATCGGAAGGGTCTCAGGATTGGATTGGGAAGTAGTTGGATATCCCTTCTCATGCTATAGGAAGGGTCTCAGGATTTGAATGGCAAGGAGTTGGATATCACATCTCATGCCATAGGAAGGGTCTCAGGTTTGGTATAAGCATTGAGATATCACATCTCTGCTATCGGAAGGGTCTCAGGATTGGATTGGGAAGGAGTTGGATATCCCTTCTCATGCTATAGGAAGTGTCTCAGGTTGGAATGGGAAGGAGTTGGATATCACATCTCATGTTATAGGAAGGGTCTCAGGATTGGAATGGGAAGGATTTGGATATCACATCTCTTGCTATAGGAAGGGTCTCAGGATTGGAATGGGTAGGAGTTGGATATTACTTTCTTGCTATAGGAAGGGTCTCATGTTTGGAATGGGAAGGAGTTGGATATCACATATGCTATAGTTAGTGTCTCAGGTTTGGAACGGGAAGGAGTTGGATATCACATCTCATGTTATAGGAAGGGTCTCAGGTTTGGTATAAGCATTGAGATATCACATCTCTGCTATCGGAAGCGGCTCAGGATTGGAATGGGAAGGAGTTGGATATCCCATCTCATGTTATAGGAAGAGTCTCTGGTTTGGTATTAGAATCATTGAGATATCACATAGCATGCTGTAGGAAGGGTCTAAGGATTGGAATGGGATGGACTTGGATATCACATCTCATGTTATAGGTAGGCTCTCAGGTTTGCTATAAGCATTGAGATATCACATCTCATGCTATAGGAAGGGTCACAGGATTGGAATGGGAAGGAATTGGATATCACATCTCATGCTATAGGAAGGGTCTCAGATTTGGTATAAGCATTGAGATATCACATCTCATGCTAAAGGAAGGGTCTCAGGATTGGAATGGGAAGGAGTTGTATATGACATCTCAGGCCATAGGAAGGTTCTCAGGTTTGGTATAAGCATTGAGATATCACATCTCTGCTATCGGAAAGGTCTCAGGATTGGAATGGGAAGGAGTTGGATATCCCATCTCATGTTATAGGAAGGGTCTCAGGTTTGGTATTAGAAGCATAGAGATATCACATCTCATGCTATAGGAAGGGTCTCAGGATTGGAATGGGAAGGACTTGGATGTCACATCTCATGCTATAGGTAGGGTCTCAAGTTTGATATTAGAAGCATTGAGATAACAAATCTCATGATATCGGAAGGGTCTCAGGATTGGAATGGGAAGGAGTTGGATATCACATCTCATGATAAAGGAAGGGTCTAAGGTTTGGAAGGGGAAGGATTTGGATATCACATCTCATGTTATAGGACGGGTCTCAGGTTTAATATTAGAAGCATTGAGATATCAAGTCTCATGGTATAAGAAGAGTCTCAGAATTGGAATGGGAAGGAGTTGGATATCACACCTCAAGCTATAGGAAGGGTCTCAGGATTGGAATGGGAAGGAGTTTGATATCACATCTCATGCCATAGTATGGGTCTCAGGTTTGGTAGAAGCATTGGGATATCACATCTCATGCTATCGGAAGGGTATCAGTATTGGATTTGGAAGAAGTTGGATATCCCATCTCATGCTATAGGAAGGGTCTCAGGTTGGAATGGGAAGGAGTTGGATATCACATTTCGTGTTATAGGAAGGGTCTCAGGATTGGAATGGGAAGGACTTGGATATCATATCTCATGCTATAGGACGGGTCTCAGGTTTGTTATTAGAATCATTGAGATATCATATTGCATGCTGTAGGAAGGGTCTAAGGATTGGAATGGGAAGGACCTGGTTATCACATCTCATGCTATAGAACGGCTCTCCGGTTTGGAAAGGGAAGGAGTTGGATATCACATCTCATGTTATAGGATGGATCTCAGGTTTGGTATTAGAAGTATTGAGATATCACATCTCATGTTATCGGAAGGATCTCAGGTTTGGTATTAGAAGTATTGAGATATCACATCTCATGCTATAGGAAGGGTCTCAGTATTGGAATGGGAAGGAGTTGGATATCACATCTCATGCTAAAGGAAGGGTCTCAGGTTTGGTAGAAGCATTGAGATATCACATCTCATGCTATAGGAAGGGTCTCAGGATTGGAATGGGAAGGAGTTGGATATCACATCTCATGCTATAGGGAGGGTCTCGGGATTGGAATGGGAAGGACTTAGATATCACATATCATGCTATAGGGAGGGTCTCAGTTTTGATATTAGAAGCATTGAGATATCACATCTCATGCTATCGGAAGTGTCTCAGGATTGGAATGGGAAGGAGTTGGATATCCCATCTCATGTTATAGGAAGAGTCTCTGGTTTGGTATTAGAATCATTGAGATATCACATAGCATGCTGTAGGAAGGGTCTAAGGATTGGAATGGGATGGACTTGGATATCACATCTCATGTTATAGGTAGGCTCTCAGGTTTGCTATAAGCATTGAGATATCACATCTCATGCTATAGGAAGGGTCACAGGATTGGAATGGGAAGGAATTGGATATCACATCTCATGCTATAGGAAGGGTCTCAGATTTGGTATAAGCATTGAGATATCACATCTCATGCTAAAGGAAGGGTCTCAGGATTGGAATGGGAAGGAGTTGTATATGACATCTCAGGCCATAGGAAGGTTCTCAGGTTTGGTATAAGCATTGAGATATCACATCTCTGCTATCGGAAAGGTCTCAGGATTGGAATGGGAAGGAGTTGGATATCCCATCTCATGTTATAGGAAGGGTCTCAGGTTTGGTATTAGAAGCATAGAGATATCACATCTCATGCTATAGGAAGGGTCTCAGGATTGGAATGGGAAGGACTTGGATGTCACATCTCATGCTATAGGTAGGGTCTCAAGTTTGATATTAGAAGCATTGAGATAACAAATCTCATGATATCGGAAGGGTCTCAGGATTGGAATGGGAAGGAGTTGGATATCACATCTCATGATAAAGGAAGGGTCTAAGGTTTGGAAGGGGAAGGATTAAGGCTCTCAGGTTTGGAAGGGGAAGGAGTTGGATATCACATTTCATGTTAGAGGAAGGATCTCAGGTTTGGTATTAGAGGCCTTGAGATATCACATCTCATGCTATAGGAAGGGTCTCAGGATTGGAATGGGAAGGAGTTGGATATCACATCTCAAGCTTTAGGAAGGGTCTCAGGTTTGGTATAAGCATTGAGATAGCACATCTCATGCTATAGGAAGGGTCACAGGATTGGAATGGGAAGGAGTTGGATATCACATCTCATGTGATAGGAAGGATCTCAGGTTTGGTATTAGAAGCATTGAGACATCACATCTCATCCTATAGGAAGGGTCTCAGGATTGGAATGGGAAGGAGTTGGATATCACATCTCATGCTATAGGAAGGGTCTCAGGTTTGGAAGGGGAAGGAGTTGGATATCCAATCTCATGTTATAGGACTGGTCTCAGGTTTGGTATTAGAAGCATTGAGATATCACATTGCATGCTATAGGAAGGTTCTCAGGTTTGGAATGGGGAGGAATTGGATATCACATCTCATGTCATAGGAAGGATCTCAGGTTTGGTATTAGAAGCATTGAGATATCACATCTCATGCTATAGGAATGGTCTCAGGATTGGAATGGGAAGGAGTTGGATATTACATTCCTGCTATAGGAAGTGTCTCATGTTTGGAATGGGAATGTGTTGGATATCACATATGCTATAGGAAGGGTCTCAGGTTTGGAACGGGAAGGAGTTGGATATCACATCTCATGTTATAGGAAGGGTCTCAGGTTTGGTATAAGCATTGAGATATCACATCTCTGCTATCGGAAGTGTCTCAGGATTGGAATGGGAAGGTGTTGGATATCCCATCTCATGTTATAGGACGGGTCTCAGGTTTGTTATTAGAATCATTGAGATATCATATTGCATGCTGTAGGAAGGGTCTAAGGATTGGAATGGGAAGGAGCTGGATAACCCATCTCATGTTATAGGAAGAGTCTCAAGTTTGGTATTAGAAGCATTTAGCTATCACATCTCATGCTATAGGAAGTGTCTCAGGATTGGAATGGGAAGGAGTTGGATATCACATTTCATGTTAGAGGAAGGATCTCAGGTTTGGTATTAGAGGCATTGAGATATCACATCTCATGCTATAGGAAGGGTCTCAGGATTGGAATGGGAAGGAGTTGGATATCACATCTCGTGCTATAGGAAGGGTCTCAGGTTTGGTATAAGCATTGAGATATCACATCTAATGCTATAGGAAGGGTCTCAGGATTGGAATGGGAAGGAGTTGGATATCACATATCATGTTATAGGAAGGATCTCAGGTTTGGTATAAGCATTGAGATATCACATCTCTACTATCGGAAGGGTCTCAGGATTGGAATGGGAAGGAGTTGGATATTCCCATCTCATGTTATAGGAAGGGTCTCAGGTTTGGTATTAGAAGCATTGAGATATCACATCTCATGCTATAGGAATGGTCTCAGGATTGGAATGGGAAGGACTTGGATATCACATCTCATGCTATAAGGAGGGTCTCAAGTTTGATATTAGAAGCATTGAGATATCACATCTCATGATATCGGAAGGGTCTCAGGGATGGAATGGGAAGGAGTTGGATATCACATCTCATGATAAAGGAAGTGTCTAAGGTTTGGAAGGGGAATGAGTTTGATATCACATCTCATGCCATAGTATGGGTCTCAGGTTTGGTAGAAGCATTGGGATATCACATCTCATGCTATCGGAAGGGTATCAGGATTGGATTTGGAAGGAGTTGGATATCCCATCTCATGCTATAGGAAGGGCCTCAGGTTGGAATGGGAAGGAGTTGGATATCACATCTCATGTTATAGGAAGGGTCTCAGGATTGGAATTCGAAGGACTTGGATATCACATCTCATGCTATAGGAAGGCTCTCAGGTTTGGAAGGGGAAAGAGTTGGATATCACATTTCATGTTAGAGGTAGGATCTCAGATTTGGTATTAGAGGCATTGAGATATCACATCTCATGCTATAAGAAGAGTCTCAGGTTTGGAAGGGGAAGGATTTGGATATCACATCTCATGTTATAGGAAGGATCTCAGGTTTGGTATTAGAAGCATTGAGATATCACATCTCATGCTATCGGAAGGATCTCAGGTTTGGTATAGATGCATTGAGATATCACATCTCATGCTATCAGAAGGTTCTCAGGATTGGAATGGGAAGGAGTTGGATATCACATCTCATGCTAAAGGGAGGGTCTCAGGTTTGGAAGGGGAAGGATTTGGATATCACGTCTCATGTTATCGGAAGGATCTCAGGTTTGGTATTAGAAGTATTGAGATATCACATCTCATGCTATAGGAAGGGTCTCAGGATTGGAATGAGAAGGAGTTGGTTATCACATCTCATGCTAAAGGAAGGGTCTCAGGTTTGGTAGAAGCATTGAGATATCACATCTCATGCTATAGGAAGGGTCTCAGGATTGGAATGGGAAGGACTTAGATATCACATATCATGCTATAGGGAGGGTCTCAGTTTTGATATTAGAAGCATTGAGATATCACATCTCATGCTATCAGAAGGGTCTCAGGATTGGAATGGGAAGGAGATGGATATCACATCTCATGCTAAAGGAAGGGTCTCAGGTTTGGAACGGGAAGGAGTTGGATATCACATCTCATGTTATAGGAAGGGTCTCAGGTTTGGTATAAGCATTGAGATATCACATCTCTGCTATCGGAAGTGTCTCAGGATTGGAATGGGAAGGACTTGGATATCACATCTCATGCTATAGATAGGCTCTCAGCTTTGGAAAGGGAAGGAGTTGAATATCACATTTCATGTTAGAGGAAGGATCTCAGGTTTGGTATTAGAGGCATTGAGATATCAGATCTCAGGCTATAGGAAGGGTCTCAGGATTGGAATGGGAAGGAGTTGGATATCACATCTCATGCTATAGGAAGGGTCTCAGGATTGGAATGGGAAGGAGTTGGATATCACATCTCATGCTAGAGGAAGGGTCTCAGGTTTGGTATAAGCATTGAGATATCACATCTCGTGCTATAGGAAGGGTCTCAGGATTGGAATGGGAAGGAGTTGTATATGACATCTCATGCCGTAGGAAGGGTCTCAGGTTTGGTATAAGCATTGAGATATCACATCTCTGCTATCGAAAGGGTCTTAGGATTGGAATGGGAAGGAGTTGGATATCCCATCTCATGTTATAGGAAGAGTCTCAGGTTTGGTATTAGAAGCATTGAGATATCCCATCTCATGATATAGGAAGGGTCTCAGGTTGGAATGGGAAGGAGTTGGATATCACATTTCATGTTATAGGAAGGGTCTCAGGATTGGAATGGGAAGGACTTGGATATCATATCCCATGCTATAGGAAGGCTCTCAGGTTTGGAAGGGGAAGGAGTTGGATATCACATTTCATGTTAGAGGAAGGATCTCAGGTTTGGTATTAGAGGCCTTGAGATATCACATCTCATGCTATAGGAAGGGTCTCAGGATTGGAATGGGAAGGAGTTGGATATCACATCTCAAGCTATAGGAACGGTCTCAGGTTTGGTATAAGCATTGTGATATCACATCTCATGCTATAGGAAGGGTCTCAGGATTGGAATGGGAAGAAGTTGGATATCACATCTCATGCTAAAGGAAGGGTCTCAGGTTTGGTAGAAGCATTGAGATATCACGTCTCTGCTATCGGAAGGGTCTCAGGATTGGATTGGGAAGGAGTTGGATATCCCTTCTCATGCTATAGGAAGGGTCTCAGGTTTGGTATAAGCATTGAGATATCACATCTCTGCTATCGGAAGGGTCTCAGGATTGGATTGGGAAGGAGTTGGATATCCCTTCTCATGCTATAGGAAGTGTCTCAGGTTGGAATGGGAAGGAGTTGGATATCACATCTCATGTTATAGGAAGGGTCTCAGGATTGGAATGGGAAGGATTTGGATATCACATCTCTTGCTATAGGAAGGGTCTCAGGATTGGAATGGGTAGGAGTTGGATATTACTTTCTTGCTATAGGAAGGGTCTCATGTTTGGAATGGGAAGGAGTTGGATATCACATATGCTATAGTTAGTGTCTCAGGTTTGGAACGGGAAGGAGTTGGATATCACATCTCATGCCATAGTATGGGTCTCAGGTTTGGTAGAAGCATTGGGATATCACATCTCGTGCTATTGGAAGGGTATCAGTATTGGATTTGGAAGGAGTTGGATATCCCATCTCATGCTATAGGAAGGGTCTCAGGTTGGAATGGGAAGGAGTTGGATATCACATTTCATGTTATAGGAAGGGTCTCAGGATTGGAATGGGAAGGACTTGGATATCATATCTCATGCTATAGGAAGGCTCTCAGGTTTGGAAGGGGAAGGAGTTGGATATCACATTTCATGTTAGAGGAAGGATCTCAGGTTTGGTATTAGAGGCCTTGAGATATCACATCTCATGCTATAGGAAGGGTCTCAGGATTGGAATGGGAAGGAGTTGGATATCACATCTCAAGCTTTAGGAAGGGTCTCAGGTTTGGTATAAGCATTGAGATAGCACATCTCATGCTATAGGAAGGGTCTCAGGATTGGAATGGGAAGGAGTTGGATATCACATCTCATGTGATAGGAAGGATCTCAGGTTTGGTATTAGAAGCATTGAGACATCACATCTCATCCTATAGGAAGGGTCTCAGGATTGGAATGGGAAGGAGTTGGATATCACATCTCATGCTATAGGAAGGGTCTCAGGTTTGGAAGGGGAAGGAGTTGGATATCCAATCTCATGTTATAGGACTGGTCTCAGGTTTGGTATTAGAAGCATTGAGATATCACATTGCATGCTGTAGGAAGGTTCTCAGGTTTGGAATGGGGAGGAATTGGATATGACATCTCATGTCATAGGAAGGATCTCAGGTTTGGTATTAGAAGCATTGAGATATCACATCTCATGCTATAGGAATGGTCTCAGGATTGGAATGGGAAGGAGTTGGATATTACATTCCTGCTATAGGAAGTGTCTCATGTTTGGAATGGGAATGTGTTGGATATCACATATGCTATAGGAAGGGTCTCAGGTTTGGAACGGGAAGGAGTTGGATATCACATCTCATGTTATAGGAAGGGTCTCAGGTTTGGTATAAGCATTGAGATATCACATCTCTGCTATCGGAAGTGTCTCAGGATTGGAATGGGAAGGTGTTGGATATCCCATCTCATGTTATAGGACGGGTCTCAGGTTTGTTATTAGAATCATTGAGATATCATATTGCATGCTGTAGGAAGGGTCTAAGGATTGGAATGGGAAGGAGTTGGATATCCCATCTCATGTTATAGGAAGAGTCTCAAGTTTGGTATTAGAAGCATTTAGCTATCACATCTCATGCTATAGGAAGTGTCTCAGGATTGGAATGGGAAGGAGTTGGATATCACATTTCATGTTAGAGGAAGGATCTCAGGTTTGGTATTAGAGGCATTGAGATATCACATCTCATGCTATAGGAAGGGTCTCAGGATTGGAATGGGAAGGAGTTGGATATCACATCTCGTGCTATAGGAAGGGTCTCAGGTTTGGTATAAGCATTGAGATATCACATCTAATGCTATAGGAAGGGTCTCAGGATTGGAATGGGAAGGAGTTGGATATCACATCTCATGTTATAGGAAGGATCTCAGGTTTGGTATAAGCATTGAGATATCACATCTCTACTATCGGAAGGGTCTCAGGATTGGAATGGGAAGGAGTTGGATATTCCCATCTCATGTTATAGGAAGGGTCTCAGGTTTGGTATTAGAAGCATTGAGATATCACATCTCATGCTATAGGAAGGGTCTCAGGATTGGAATGGGAAGGACTTGGATATCACATCTCATGCTATAAGGAGGGTCTCAAGTTTGATATTAGAAGCATTGAGATATCACATCTCATGATATCGGAAGGGTCTCAGGGATGGAATGGGAAGGAGTTGGATATCACATCTCATGATAAAGGAAGTGTCTAAGGTTTGGAAGGGGAAGGAGTTTGATATCACATCTCATGCCATAGTATGGGTCTCAGGTTTGGTAGAAGCATTGGGATATCACATCTCATGCTATCGGAAGGGTATCAGGATTGGATTTGGAAGGAGTTGGATATCCCATCTCATGCTATAGGAAGGGTCTCAGGTTGGAATGGGAAGGAGTTGGATATCACATCTCATGTTATAGGAAGGGTCTCAGGATTGGAATTCGAAGGACTTGGATATCACATCTCATGCTATAGGAAGGCTCTCAGGTTTGGAAGGGGAAAGAGTTGGATATCACATTTCATGTTAGAGGTAGGATCTCAGATTTGGTATTAGAGGCATTGAGATATCACATCTCATGCTATAAGAAGAGTCTCAGGTTTGGAAGGGGAAGGATTTGGATATCACATCTCATGTTATAGGAAGGATCTCAGGTTTGGTATTAGAAGCATTGAGATATCACATCTCATGCTATCGGAAGGATCTCAGGTTTGGTATAGATGCATTGAGATATCACATCTCATGCTATCAGAAGGTTCTCAGGATTGGAATGGGAAGGAGTTGGATATCACATCTCATGCTAAAGGGAGGGTCTCAGGTTTGGAAGGGGAAGGATTTGGATATCACATCTCATGTTATCGGAAGGATCTCAGGTTTGGTATTAGAAGTATTGAGATATCACATCTCATGCTATAGGAAGGGTCTCAGGATTGGAATGAGAAGGAGTTGGTTATCACATCTCATGCTAAAGGAAGGGTCTCAGGTTTGGTAGAAGCATTGAGATATCACATCTCATGCTATAGGAAGGGTCTCAGGATTGGAATGGGAAGGACTTAGATATCACATATCATGCTATAGGGAGGGTCTCAGTTTTGATAATAGAATATTGAGATATCACATCTCATGCTATCAGAAGGGTCTCAGGATTGGAATGGGAAGGAGATGGATATCACATCTCACGCTAAAGGAAGGGTCTCAGGTTTGGAACGGGAAGGAGTTGGATATCACATCTCATGTTATAGGAAGGGTCTCAGGTTTGGTATAAGCATTGAGATATCACATCTCTGCTATCAGAAGTGTCTCAGGATTGGAATGGGAAGGACTTGGATATCACATCTCATGCTATAGATAGGCTCTCAGCTTTGGAAAGGGAAGGAGTTGAATATCACATTTCATGTTAGAGGAAGGATCTCAGGTTTGGTATTAGAGGCATTGAGATATCAGATCTCAGGCTATAGGAAGGGTCTCAGGATTGGAATGGGAAGGAGTTGGATATCACATCTCATGCTATAGGAAGGGTCTCAGGATTGGAATGGGAAGGAGTTGGATATCACATCTCATGCTAGAGGAAGGGTCTCAGGTTTGGTATAAGCATTGAGATATCACATCTCGTGCTATAGGAAGGGTCTCAGGATTGGAATGGGAAGGAGTTGTATATGACATCTCATGCCGTAGGAAGGGTCTCAGGTTTGGTATAAGCATTGAGATATCACATCTCTGCTATCGAAAGGGTCTTAGGATTGGAATGGGAAGGAGTTGGATATCCCATCTCATGTTATAGGAAGAGTCTCAGGTTTGGTA
This sequence comes from Ambystoma mexicanum, assembly GCF_040938575.1. NCBI lineage: Eukaryota > Metazoa > Chordata > Amphibia > Caudata > Ambystomatidae > Ambystoma > Ambystoma mexicanum. The sequence goes on from NW_027182433.1 coordinate 7,516,431, forward strand.
TTAGAAGCATTGAGATATCCCATCTCATGATATAGGAAGGGTCTCAGGTTGGAATGGGAAGGAGTTGGATATCACATTTCATGTTATAGGAAGGGTCTCAGGATTGGAATGGGAAGGACTTGGATATCATATCCCATGCTATAGGAAGGCTCTCAGGTTTGGAAGGGGAAGGAGTTGGATATCACATTTCATGTTAGAGGAAGGATCTCAGGTTTGGTATTAGAGGCCTTGAGATATCACATCTCATGCTATAGGAAGGGTCTCAGGATTGGAATGGGAAGGAGTTGGATATCACATCTCAAGCTATAGGAACGGTCTCAGGTTTGGTATAAGCATTGTGATATCACATCTCATGCTATAGGAAGGGTCTCAGGATTGGAATGGGAAGGAGTTGGATATCACATCTCATGTTATAGGAAAGATCTCAGGTTTGGTATTAGAAGCATTGAGACATCACATCTCATGTTATAGGAAGGGTCTCAGGATTGGAATGGGAAGAAGTTGGATATCACATCTCATGCTAAAGGAAGGGTCTCAGGTTTGGTAGAAGCATTGAGATATCACGTCTCTGCTATCGGAAGGGTCTCAGGATTGGATTGGGAAGGAGTTGGATATCCCTTCTCATGCTATAGGAAGGGTCTCAGGTTTGGTATAAGCATTGAGATATCACATCTCTGCTATCGGAAGGGTCTCAGGATTGGATTGGGAAGGAGTTGGATATCCCTTCTCATGCTATAGGAAGTGTCTCAGGTTGGAATGGGAAGGAGTTGGATATCACATCTCATGTTATAGGAAGGGTCTCAGGATTGGAATGGGAAGGATTTGGATATCACATCTCTTGATATAGGAAGGGTCTCAGGATTGGAATGGGTAGGAGTTGGATATTACTTTCTTGCTATAGGAAGGGTCTCATGTTTGGAATGGGAAGGAGTTGGATATCACATATGCTATAGTTAGTGTCTCAGGTTTGGAACGGGAAGGAGTTGGATATCACATCTGATGTTATAGGAAGGGTCTCAGGTTTGGTATAAGCATTGAGATATCACATCTCTGCTATCGGAAGTGGCTCAGGATTGGAATGGGAAGGAGTTGGATATCCCATCTCATGTTATAGGACGAGTCTCTGGTTTGATATTAGAATCATTGAGATATCACATCGCATGCTGTAGGAAGGGTCTAAGGATTGGAATGGGATGGACTTGGATAACACATCTCATGCTATAGATAGGCTCTTAGGTTTGGAAAGGGAAGGAGTTGGATATCACATCTCATGTTATAGGAAGGGTCTCAGGTTTGGTATAAGCATTGAGATATCACATCTCTGCTATCGGAAGTGTCTCAGGATTGGAATGGGAAGGACTTGGATATCACATCTCATGCTATAGATAGGCTCTCAGCTTTGGAAAGGGAAGGAGTTGAATATCACATTTCATGTTAGAGGAAGGATCTCAGGTTTGGTATTAGAGGCATTGAGATATCAGATCTCAGGCTATAGGAAGGGTCTCAGGATTGGAATGGGAAGGAGTTGGATATCACATCTCATGCTATAGGAAGGGTCTCAGGATTGGAATGGGAAGGAGTTGGATATCACATCTCATGCTAGAGGAAGGGTCTCAGGTTTGGTATAAGCATTGAGATATCACATCTCGTGCTATAGGAAGGGTCTCAGGATTGGAATGGGAAGGAGTTGTATATGACATCTCATGCCGTAGGAAGGGTCTCAGGTTTGGTATAAGCATTGAGATATCACATCTCTGCTATCGAAAGGGTCTTAGGATTGGAATGGGAAGGAGTTGGATATCCCATCTCATGTTATAGGAAGAGTCTCAGGTTTGGTATTAGAAGCATTGAGATATCCCATCTCATGATATAGGAAGGGTCTCAGGTTGGAATGGGAAGGAGTTGGATATCACATTTCATGTTATAGGAAGGGTCTCAGGATTGGAATGGGAAGGACTTGGATATCATATCCCATGCTATAGGAAGGCTCTCAGGTTTGGAAGGGGAAGGAGTTGGATATCACATTTCATGTTAGAGGAAGGATCTCAGGTTTGGTATTAGAGGCCTTGAGATATCACATCTCATGCTATAGGAAGGGTCTCTGGATTGGAATGGGAAGGAGTTGGATATCACATCTCAAGCTATAGGAACGGTCTCAGGTTTGGTATAAGCATTGTGATATCACATCTCATGCTATAGGAAGGGTCTCAGGATTGGAATGGGAAGGAGTTGGATATCACATCTCATGTTATAGGAAAGATCTCAGGTTTGGTATTAGAAGCATTGAGACATCACATCTCATGTTATAGGAAGATTCTCAGGATTGGAATGGGAAGAAGTTGGATATCACATCTCATGCTAAAGGAAGGGTCTCAGGTTTGGTAGAAGCATTGAGATATCACGTCTCTGCTATCGGAAGGGTCTCAGGATTGGATTGGGAAGGAGTTGGATATCCCTTCTCATGCTACAGGAAGGGTCTCAGGTTTGGTATAAGCATTGAGATATCACATCTCTGCTATCGGAAGGGTCTCAGGATTGGATTGGGAAGGAGTTGGATATCCCTTCTCATGCTATAGGAAGTGTCTCAGGTTGGAATGGGAAGGAGTTGGATATCACATCTCATGTTATAGGAAGGGTCTCAGGATTGGAATGGGAAGGATTTGGATATCACATCTCTTGCTATAGGAAGGGTCTCAGGGTTGGAATGGGTAGGAGTTGGATATTACTTTCTTGCTATAGGAAGGGTCTCATGTTTGGAATGGGAAGGAGTTGGATATCACATATGCTATAGTTAGTGTCTCAGGTTTGAAACGGGAAGGAGTTGGATATCACATCTCATGTTATAGGAAGGGTCTCAGGTTTGGTATAAGCATTGAGATATCACATCTCTGCTATCGGAAGTGGCTCAGGATTGGAATGGGAAGGAGTTGGATATCCCATCTCATGTTATAGGACGAGTCTCTGGTTTGATATTAGAATCATTGAGATATCACATCGCATGCTGTAGGAAGGGTCTAAGGATTGGAATGGGATGGACTTGGATAACACATCTCATGCTATAGATAGGCTCTTAGGTTTGGAAAGGGAAGGAGTTGGATATCACATTTCATGTTAGAGGAAGGATCTCAGGTTTGGTATTAGAAGCATTGAGATATCACAACTCATGCTATAGGAAGGGTCTCAGGATTGGAATGGGAAGGAGCTGGATATCACATCTCATGCTAAAGGAAGGGTCTCAGGTTTGGAAGGGGAAGGAGTTGGATATCACATTTCATGTTAGAGGAAGGATCTCAGGTTTGGTATTAGAGGCCTTGAGATATCACATCTCATGCTATAGGAAGGGTCTCAGGATTGGAATGGGAAGGAGTTGGATATCACATCTCAAGCTATAGGAACGGTCTCAGGTTTGGTATAAGCATTGTGATATCACATCTCATGCTATAGGAAGGGTCTCAGGATTGGAATGGGAAGGAGTTGGATATCACATCTCATGTTATAGGAAGGGTCTCAAGATTGGAATGGGAAGGACTTGGATATCATATCCCATGCTATAGGAAGGCTCTCAGGTTTGGAAGAGGAAGGAGTTGGATATCACATTTCATGTTAGAGGAAGGATCTCAGGTTTGGTATTAGTGGCCTTGAGATATCACATCTCATGCTATAGGAAGGGTCTCAGGATTGGAATGGGAAGGAGTTGGATATCACATCTCAAGCTATAGGAACGGTCTCAGGTTTGGTATAAGCATTGTGATATCACATCTCATGCTATAGGAAGGGTCTCAGGATTGGAATGGGAAGGAGTTGGATATCACATCTCATGTTATAGGAAAGATCTCAGGTTTGGTATTAGAAGCATTGAGACATCACATCTCATGTTATAGGAAGATTCTCAGGATTGGAATGGGAAGAAGTTGGATATCACATCTCATGCTAAAGGAAGGGTCTCAGGTTTGGTATAAGCATTGAGATATCACGTCTCTGCTATCGGAAGGGTCTCAGGATTGGATTGGGAAGGAGTTGGATATCCCTTCTCATGCTATAGGAAGGGTCTCAGGTTTGGTATAAGCATTGAGATATCACATCTCTGCTATCGGAAGGGTCTCAGGATTGGATTGGGAAGGAGTTGGATATCCCTTCTCATGCTATAGGAAGTGTCTCAGGTTGGAATGGGAAGGAGTTGGATATCACATCTCATGTTATAGGAAGGGTCTCAGGATTGGAATGGGAAGGATTTGGATATCACATCTCTTGCTATAGGAAGGGTCTCAGGGTTGGAATGGGTAGGAGTTGGATATTACTTTCTTGCTATAGGAAGGGTCTCATGTTTGGAATGGGAAGGAGTTGGATATCACATATGCTATAGTTAGTGTCTCAGGTTTGGAACGGGAAGGAGTTGGATATCACATCTCATGTTATAGGAAGGGTCTCAGGTTTGGTATAAGCATTGAGATATCACATCTCTGCTATCGGAAGTGGCTCAGGATTGGAATGGGAAGGAGTTGGATATCCCATCTCATGTTATAGGACGAGTCTCTGGTTTGATATTAGAATCATTGAGATATCACATCGCATGCTGTAGGAAGGGTCTAAGGATTGGAATGGGATGGACTTGGATAACACATCTCATGCTATAGATAGGCTCTTAGGTTTGGAAAGGGAAGGAGTTGGATATCACATTTCATGTTAGAGGAAGGATCTCAGGTTTGGTATTAGAAGCATTGAGATATCACATCTCATGCTATAGGAAGGGTCTCAGGATTGGAATGGGAAGGAGCTGGATATCACATCTCATGCTAAAGGAAGGGTCTCAGGTTTGGAACGGGAAGGATTTGGATATCACATCTCATGTTATAGGAAGGTTCTCAGGTTTGGTATAAGCATTGAGATATCACATCTCTGCTATCGGAAGTGTCTCAGGATTGGAATGGGAAGGAGTTGGATATCCCATCTCATGTTATAGGACGGGTCTCAGGTTTGTTATTAGAATCATTGAGATATCATATTGCATGCTGTAGGAAGGGTCTAAGGGTTGGAATGGGAAGGACTTGGATATCACATCTCATGCTATAGATAGGCTCTTAGGTTTGGAAAGGGAAGGAGTTGGATATCACGTTTCATGTTAGAGGAAGGATCTCAGGTTTGGTATTAGAAGCATTGAGATATCACATCTCATGCTATAGGAAGGGTCTCAGGATTGGAATGGGAAGTAGTTGGATATCACATCTCATGCTATAGGAAGGGTCTCAGGTTTGGTATAAGCATTGAGATATCACATCTCATGCTATAGGACGGGTCTCAGGATTGGAATGGAAGGAGTTGGATATCACATCTCATGTTATAGGAAGGATCTCAGGTTTGGTATTAGAAGCATTGAGACATCACATCTCATGCTATAGAAAGGGTCTCAGGGTTGGAATGGGAAGGAGTTGGATATCACATCTGATGCTAAAGGAAGGGTCTCAGGTTTGGTAGAAGCATTGAAATATCACATCTCTGCTATCGGAAGGGTCTCAGGATTGGATTGGGGAGGAGTTGGATATCCCTTCTCATGCCATAGGAAGGGTCTCAGGTTTGGTATAAGCATTGAGATATCACATCTCTGCTATCGGAAGGGTCTCAGGATTGGATTGGGAAGGAGTTGGATATCCCTTCTCATGCTATAGGAAGTGTCTCAGGTTGGAATGGGAAGGAGTTGGATATCACATCTCATGTTATAGGAAGGGTCTCAGGATTGGAATGGGAAGGATTTGGATATCACATCTCTTGCTATAGGAAGGGTCTCAGGATTGGAATGGGTAGGAGTTGGATATTACTTTCTTGCTATAGGAAGGGTCTCATGTTTGGAATGGGAAGGAGTTGGATATCACATATGCTATAGTTAGTGTCTCAGGTTTGGAACGGGAAGGAGTTGGATATCACATCTCATGTTATAGGAAGGGTCTCAGGTTTGGTATAAGCATTGAGATATCACATCTCTGCTATCGGAAGCGGCTCAGGATTGGAATGGGAAGGAGTTGGATATCCCATCTCATGTTATAGGAAGAGTCTCTGGTTTGGTATTAGAATCATTGAGATATCACATCGCATGCCGTAGGAAGGGTCTAAGGATTGGAATGGGATGGACTTGGATATTACATCTCATGCTATAGGTAGGCTCTCAGGTTTGGTATAAGCATTGAGATATCACATCTCATGCTATAGGAAGGGTCTCAGGATTGGAATGGGAATGATTTGGATATAACATCTCATGCTATAGGAAGGGTCTCAGATTTGGTATAAGCATTGAGATATCACATCTCATGCTAAAGGAAGGGTCTCAGGATTGGAATGGGAAGGAGTTGTATATGACATCTCAGGCCATAGGAAGGGTGTCAGGTTTGGTATAAGCATTGAGATATCACATCTCTGCTATCGGAAGGGTCTCAGGATTGGAATGGGGAGTACTTGGATGTCACATCTCATGCTATAGGGAGGGTCTCAAGTTTGATATTAGAAGCATTGAGATAACAAATCTAATGATATCGGAAGGGTCTCAGGATTGGAATGGGAAGGAGTTGGATATCACATCTCATGATAAAGGAAGGGTCTAAGGTTTGGAAGGGGAAAGATTTGGATATCACATCTCATGTTATAGGACGGGTCTCAGGTTTGGAATTAGAAGCATTGAGATATCAAGTCTCATGGCATAGGAAGGGTCTCAGAATTGGAATGTGAAGGAGTTAGATATCACATCTCAAGCTATAGGAAGAGTCTCAGGATTGGAATGGGAAGGAGTTTGATATCACATCTCATGCCATAGTATGGGTCTCAGGTTTGGTAGAAGCATTGGGATATCACATCACGTGCTATTGGAAGGGTATCAGTATTGGATTTGGAAGGAGTTGGATATCCCATCTCATGCTATAGGAAGGGTCTCAGGTTGGAATGGGAAGGAGCTGGGTATCACATTTCATGTTATAGGAAGGGTCTCAGGATTGGAATGGGAAGGACTTGGATATCATATCTCATGCTATAGGAAGGCTCTCAGGTTTGGAAGGGGAAGGAGTTGGATATCACATTTCATGTTAGAGGAAGGATCTCAGGTTTGGTATTAGAGGCCTTGAGATATCACATCTCATGCTATAGGAAGGGTCTCAGGATTGGAATGGGAAGGAGTTGGATATCACATCTCAAGCTTTAGGAAGGGTCTCAGGTTTGGTATAAGCATTGAGATAGCACATCTCATGCTATAGGAAGGGTCTCAGGATTGGAATGGGAAGGAGTTGGATATCCCATCTCATGCTATAGGGAGGGTCTCATTTTTGATATTAGAAGCATTGAGATAACAAATCTCATGATATCGGAAGGGTCTCAGGATTGGAATGGGAAGGAGTTGGATATCCCATCTCATGCTATAGGGAGGGTCTCATTTTTGATATTAGAAGCATTGAGATAACAAATCTCATGATATCGGAAGGGTCTCAGGATTGGAATGGGAAGGAGTTGGATATCACATCTCATGATAAAGGAAGGGTCTAAGGTTTGGAAGGGGAAAGATTTGGATATCACATCTAATGTTATAGGATGGGTCTCAGGTTTGGTATTAGAAGCATTGAGATATCAAGTCTCATGGTATAGAAAGGGTCTCAGAATTTGAATGGGAAGGAGTTGGATATCACATCTCAAGCTATAGGAAGAGTCTCCGGATTGGAATGGGAAGGAGTTTGATATCACATCTCATGCCATAGTATGGTTCTCAGATTTGATAGAAGCATTGGGATATCACATCTCATGCGATTGGAAGGGTATCAGTATTGGATTTGGAAGGAGTTGGATATCCCATCTCATGCTATAGGAAGGGTCTCAGGTTGGAATGGGAAGGAGTTGGATATCACATTTCATGTTATAGGAAGGGTCTCAGGATTGGAATGGGAAGGACTTGGATATCATGTCTCATGCTATAGGAAGGCTCTCAGGTTTGGAAGGAGGAGGAGTTGGATATCACATTTCATGTTAGAGGAAGGATCTCAGGTTTGGTATTAGAAGCATTGAGATATCAAGTCTCATGGCATAGGAAGGGTCTCAGAATTGGAATGTGAAGGAGTTAGATATCACATCTCAAGCTATAGGAAGAGTCTCAGGATTGGAATGGGAAGGAGTTTGATATCACATCTCATGCCATAGTATGGGTCTCAGGTTTGGTAGAAGCATTGGGATATCACATCACGTGCTATTGGAAGGGTATCAGTATTGGATTTGGAAGGAGTTGGATATCCCATCTCATGCTATAGGAAGGGTCTCAGGTTGGAATGGGAAGGAGCTGGGTATCACATTTCATGTTATAGGAAGGGTCTCAGGATTGGAATGGGAAGGACTTGGATATCATATCTCATGCTATAGGAAGGCTCTCAGGTTTGGAAGGGGAAGGAGTTGGATATCACATTTCATGTTAGAGGAAGGATCTCAGGTTTGGTATTAGAGGCCTTGAGATATCACATCTCATGCTATAGGAAGGGTCTCAGGATTGGAATGGGAAGGAGTTGGATATCACATCTCAAGCTTTAGGAAGGGTCTCAGGTTTGGTATAAGCATTGAGATAGCACATCTCATGCTATAGGAAGGGTCTCAGGATTGGAATGGGAAGGAGTTGGATATCCCATCTCATGCTATAGGGAGGGTCTCATTTTTGATATTAGAAGCATTGAGATAACAAATCTCATGATATCGGAAGGGTCTCAGGATTGGAATGGGAAGGAGTTGGATATCCCATCTCATGCTATAGGGAGGGTCTCATTTTTGATATTAGAAGCATTGAGATAACAAATCTCATGATATCGGAAGGGTCTCAGGATTGGAATGGGAAGGAGTTGGATATCACATCTCATGATAAAGGAAGGGTCTAAGGTTTGGAAGGGGAAAGATTTGGATATCACATCTAATGTTATAGGATGGGTCTCAGGTTTGGTATTAGAAGCATTGAGATATCAAGTCTCATGGTATAGAAAGGGTCTCAGAATTTGAATGGGAAGGAGTTGGATATCACATCTCAAGCTATAGGAAGAGTCTCCGGATTGGAATGGGAAGGAGTTTGATATCACATCTCATGCCATAGTATGGTTCTCAGATTTGATAGAAGCATTGGGATATCACATCTCATGCGATTGGAAGGGTATCAGTATTGGATTTGGAAGGAGTTGGATATCCCATCTCATGCTATAGGAAGGGTCTCAGGTTGGAATGGGAAGGAGTTGGATATCACATTTCATGTTATAGGAAGGGTCTCAGGATTGGAATGGGAAGGACTTGGATATCATGTCTCATGCTATAGGAAGGCTCTCAGGTTTGGAAGGAGGAGGAGTTGGATATCACATTTCATGTTAGAGGAAGGATCTCAGGTTTGGTATTAGAGGCCTTGAGATATCACATCTCATGCTATAGGAAGGGTCTCAGGTTGGAATGGGAAGGAGTTGGATATCACATTTCATGTTATAGGAAGGGTCTCAGGATTGGAATGGGAAGGAGTTGGATATCACATCTCAAGCTTTAGGAAGGGTCTCAGGTTTGGTATAAGCATTGAGATAGCACATCTCATGCTATAGGAAGGGTCTCAGGATTGGAATGGGAAGGAGTTGGATATCCCATCTCATGCTATAGGGAGGGTCTCATTTTTGATATTAGAAGCATTGAGATAACAAATCTCATGATATCGGAAGGGTCTCAGGATTGGAATGGGAAGGAGTTGGATATCCCATCTCATGCTATAGGGAGGGTCTCATTTTTGATATTAGAAGCATTGAGATAACAAATCTCATGATATCGGAAGGGTCTCAGGATTGGAATGGGAAGGAGTTGGATATCACATCTCATGATAAAGGAAGGGTCTAAGGTTTGGAAGGGGAAAGATTTGGATATCACATCTAATGTTATAGGATGGGTCTCAGGTTTGGTATTAGAAGCATTGAGATATCAAGTCTCATGGTATAGAAAGGGTCTCAGAATTTGAATGGGAAGGAGTTGGATATCACATCTCAAGCTATAGGAAGAGTCTCCGGATTGGAATGGGAAGGAGTTTGATATCACATCTCATGCCATAGTATGGTTCTCAGATTTGATAGAAGCATTGGGATATCACATCTCATGCGATTGGAAGGGTATCAGTATTGGATTTGGAAGGAGTTGGATATCCCATCTCATGCTAAAGGAAGGGTCTCAGGTTTGGTAGAAGCATTGAGATATCACGTCTCTGCTATCGGAAGGGTCTCAGGATTGGATTGGGAAGGAGTTGGATATCCCTTCTCATGCTATAGGAAGGGTCTCAGGTTTGGTATAAGCATTGAGATATCACATCTCTGCTATCGGAAGGGTCTCAGGATTGGATTGGGAAGGAGTTGGATATCCCTTCTCATGCTATAGGAAGTGTCTCAGGTTGGAATGGGAAGGAGTTGGATATCACATCTCATGTTATAGGAAGGGTCTCAGGATTGGAATGGGAAGGATTTGGATATCACATCTCTTGCTATAGGAAGGGTCTCAGGGTTGGAATGGGTAGGAGTTGGATATTACTTTCTTGCTATAGGAAGGGTCTCATGTTTGGAATGGGAAGGAGTTGGATATCACATATGCTATAGTTAGTGTCTCAGGTTTGAAACGGGAAGGAGTTGGATATCACATCTCATGTTATAGGAAGGGTCTCAGGTTTGGTATAAGCATTGAGATATCACATCTCTGCTATCGGAAGTGGCTCAGGATTGGAATGGGAAGGAGTTGGATATCCCATCTCATGTTATAGGACGAGTCTCTGGTTTGATATTAGAATCATTGAGATATCACATCGCATGCTGTAGGAAGGGTCTAAGGATTGGAATGGGATGGACTTGGATAACACATCTCATGCCATAGATAGGCTCTTAGGTTTGGAAAGGGAAGGAGTTGGATATCACATTTCATGTTAGAGGAAGGATCTCAGGTTTGGTATTAGAAGCATTGAGATATCACAACTCATGCTATAGGAAGGGTCTCAGGATTGGAATGGGAAGGAGCTGGATATCACATCTCATGCTAAAGGAAGGGTCTCAGGTTTGGAAGGGGAAGGAGTTGGATATCACATTTCATGTTAGAGGAAGGATCTCAGGTTTGGTATTAGAGGCCTTGAGATATCACATCTCATGCTATAGGAAGGGTCTCAGGATTGGAATGGGAAGGAGTTGGATATCACATCTCAAGCTATAGGAACGGTCTCAGGTTTGGTATAAGCATTGTGATATCACATCTCATGCTATAGGAAGGGTCTCAGGATTGGAATGGGAAGGAGTTGGATATCACATCTCATGTTATAGGAAGGGTCTCAGGATTGGAATGGGAAGGACTTGGATATCATATCCCATGCTATAGGAAGGCTCTCAGGTTTGGAAGGGGAAGGAGTTGGATATCACATTTCATGTTAGAGGAAGGATCTCAGGTTTGGTATTAGAGGCCTTGAGATATCACATCTCATGCTATAGGAAGGGTCTCAGGATTGGAATGGGAAGGAGTTGGATATCACATCTCAAGCTATAGGAACGGTCTCAGGTTTGGTATAAGCATTGTGATATCACATCTCATGCTATAGGAAGGGTCTCAGGATTGGAATGGGAAGGAGTTGGATATCACATCTCATGTTATAGGAAAGATCTCAGGTTTGGTATTAGAAGCATTGAGACATCACATCTCATGTTATAGGAAGATTCTCAGGATTGGAATGGGAAGAAGTTGGATATCACATCTCATGCTAAAGGAAGGGTCTCAGGTTTGGTAGAAGCATTGAGATATCACGTCTCTGCTATCGGAAGGGTCTCAGGATTGGATTGGGAAGGAGTTGGATATCCCTTCTCATGCTATAGGAAGGGTCTCAGGTTTGGTATAAGCATTGAGATATCACATCTCTGCTATCGGAAGGGTCTCAGGATTGGATTGGGAAGGAGTTGGATATCCCTTCTCATGCTATAGGAAGTGTCTCAGGTTGGAATGGGAAGGAGTTGGATATCACATCTCATGTTATAGGAAGGGTCTCAGGATTGGAATGGGAAGGATTTGGATATCACATCTCTTGCTATAGGAAGGGTCTCAGGGTTGGAATGGGTAGGAGTTGGATATTACTTTCTTGCTATAGGAAGGGTCTCATGTTTGGAATGGGAAGGAGTTGGATATCACATATGCTATAGTTAGTGTCTCAGGTTTGGAACGGGAAGGAGTTGGATATCACATCTCATGTTATAGGAAGGGTCTCAGGTTTGGTATAAGCATTGAGATATCACATCTCTGCTATCGGAAGTGGCTCAGGATTGGAATGGGAAGGAGTTGGATATCCCATCTCATGTTATAGGACGAGTCTCTGGTTTGATATTAGAATCATTGAGATATCACATCGCATGCTGTAGGAAGGGTCTAAGGATTGGAATGGGATGGACTTGGATAACACATCTCATGCTATAGATAGGCTCTTAGGTTTGGAAAGGGAAGGAGTTGGATATCACATTTCATGTTAGAGGAAGGATCTCAGGTTTGGTATTAGAAGCATTGAGATATCACATCTCATGCTATAGGAAGGGTCTCAGGATTGGAATGGGAAGGAGCTGGATATCACATCTCATGCTAAAGGAAGGGTCTCAGGTTTGGAACGGGAAGGATTTGGATATCACATCTCATGTTATAGGAAGGTTCTCAGGTTTGGTATAAGCATTGAGATATCACATCTCTGCTATCGGAAGTGTCTCAGGATTGGAATGGGAAGGAGTTGGATATCCCATCTCATGTTATAGGACGGGTCTCAGGTTTGTTATTAGAATCATTGAGATATCATATTGCATGCTGTAGGAAGGGTCTAAGGGTTGGAATGGGAAGGACTTGGATATCACATCTCATGCTATAGATAGGCTCTTAGGTTTGGAAAGGGAAGGAGTTGGATATCACGTTTCATGTTAGAGGAAGGATCTCAGGTTTGGTATTAGAAGCATTGAGATATCACATCTCATGCTATAGGAAGGGTCTCAGGATTGGAATGGGAAGTAGTTGGATATCACATCTCATGCTATAGGAAGGGTCTCAGGTTTGGTATAAGCATTGAGATATCACATCTCATGCTATAGGACGGGTCTCAGGATTGGAATGGAAGGAGTTGGATATCACATCTCATGTTATAGGAAGGATCTCAGGTTTGGTATTAGAAGCATTGAGACATCACATCTCATGCTATAGAAAGGGTCTCAGGGTTGGAATGGGAAGGAGTTGGATATCACATCTGATGCTAAAGGAAGGGTCTCAGGTTTGGTAGAAGCATTGAAATATCACATCTCTGCTACCGGAAGGGTCTCAGGATTGGATTGGGGAGGAGTTGGATATCCCTTCTCATGCTATAGGAAGGGTCTCAGGATTTGAATGGCAAGGAGTTGGATATCACATCTCATGCCATAGGAAGGGTCTCAGGTTTGGTATAAGCATTGAGATATCACATCTCTGCTATCGGAAGGGTCTCAGGATTGGATTGGGAAGGAGTTGGATATCCCTTCTCATGCTATAGGAAGTGTCTCAGGTTGGAATGGGAAGGAGTTGGATATCACATCTCATGTTATAGGAAGGGTCTCAGGATTGGAATGGGAAGGATTTGGATATCACATCTCTTGCTATAGGAAGGGTCTCAGGATTGGAATGGGTAGGAGTTGGATATTACTTTCTTGCTATAGGAAGGGTCTCATGTTTGGAATGGGAAGGAGTTGGATATCACATATGCTATAGTTAGTGTCTCAGGTTTGGAACGGGAAGGAGTTGGATATCACATCTCATGTTATAGGAAGGGTCTCAGGTTTGGTATAAGCATTGAGATATCACATCTCTGCTATCGGAAGCGGCTCAGGATTGGAATGGGAAGGAGTTGGATATCCCATCTCATGTTATAGGAAGAGTCTCTGGTTTGGTATTAGAATCATTGAGATATCACATCGCATGCCGTAGGAAGGGTCTAAGGATTGGAATGGGATGGACTTGGATATTACATCTCATGCTATAGGTAGGCTCTCAGGTTTGGTATAAGCATTGAGATATCACATCTCATGCTATAGGAAGGGTCTCAGGATTGGAATGGGAATGATTTGGATATCACATCTCATGCTATAGGAAGGGTCTCAGATTTGGTATAAGCATTGAGATATCACATCTCATGCTAAAGGAAGGGTCTCAGGATTGGAATGGGAAGGAGTTGTATATGACATCTCAGGCCATAGGAAGGGTGTCAGGTTTGGTATAAGCATTGAGATATCACATCTCTGCTATCGGAAGGGTCTCAGGATTGGAATGGGGAGGACTTGGATGTCACATCTCATGCTATAGGGAGGGTCTCAAGTTTGATATTAGAAGCATTGAGATAACAAATCTAATGATATCGGAAGGGTCTCAGGATTGGAATGGGAAGGAGTTGGATATCACATCTCATGATAAAGGAAGGGTCTAAGGTTTGGAAGGGGAAAGATTTGGATATCACATCTCATGTTATAGGACGGGTCTCAGGTTTGGAATTAGAAGCATTGAGATATCAAGTCTCATGGCATAGGAAGGGTCTCAGAATTGGAATGTGAAGGAGTTAGATATCACATCTCAAGCTATAGGAAGAGTCTCAGGATTGGAATGGGAAGGAGTTTGATATCACATCTCATGCCATAGTATGGGTCTCAGGTTTGGTAGAAGCATTGGGATATCACATCACGTGCTATTGGAAGGGTATCAGTATTGGATTTGGAAGGAGTTGGATATCCCATCTCATGCTATAGGAAGGGTCTCAGGTTGGAATGGGAAGGAGCTGGGTATCACATTTCATGTTATAGGAAGGGTCTCAGGATTGGAATGGGAAGGACTTGGATATCATATCTCATGCTATAGGAAGGCTCTCAGGTTTGGAAGGGGAAGGAGTTGGATATCACATTTCATGTTAGAGGAAGGATCTCAGGTTTGGTATTAGAGGCCTTGAGATATCACATCTCATGCTATAGGAAGGGTCTCAGGATTGGAATGGGAAGGAGTTGGATATCACATCTCAAGCTTTAGGAAGGGTCTCAGGTTTGGTATAAGCATTGAGATAGCACATCTCATGCTATAGGAAGGGTCTCAGGATTGGAATGGGAAGGAGTTGGATATCCCATCTCATGCTATAGGGAGGGTCTCATTTTTTATATTAGAAGCATTGAGATAACAAATCTCATGATATCGGAAGGGTCTCAGGATTGGAATGGGAATGAGTTGGATATCCCATCTCATGCTATAGGGAGGGTCTCATTTTTGATATTAGAAGCATTGAGATAACAAATCTCATGATATCGGAAGGGTCTCAGGATTGGAATGGGAAGGAGTTGGATATCACATCTCATGATAAAGGAAGGGTCTAAGGTTTGGAAGGGGAAAGATTTGGATATCACATCTAATGTTATAGGATGGGTCTCAGGTTTGGTATTAGAAGCATTGAGATATCAAGTCTCATGGTATAGAAAGGGTCTCAGAATTTGAATGGGAAGGAGTTGGATATCACATCTCAAGCTATAGGAAGAGTCTCCGGATTGGAATGGGAAGGAGTTTGATATCACATCTCATGCCATAGTATGGTTCTCAGATTTGATAGAAGCATTGGGATATCACATCTCATGCTATTGGAAGGGTATCAGTATTGGATTTGGAAGGAGTTGGATATCCCATCTCATGCTATAGGAAGGGTCTCAGGTTGGAATGGGAAGGAGTTGGATATCACATTTCATGTTATAGGAAGGGTCTCAGGATTGGAATGGGAAGGACTTGGATATCATGTCTCATGCTATAGGAAGGCTCTCAGGTTTGGAAGGAGGAGGAGTTGGATATCACATTTCATGTTAGAGGAAGGATCTCAGGTTTGGTATTAGAAGCATTGAGATATCAAGTCTCATGGCATAGGAAGGGTCTCAGAATTGGAATGTGAAGGAGTTAGATATCACATCTCAAGCTATAGGAAGAGTCTCAGGATTGGAATGGGAAGGAGTTTGATATCACATCTCATGCCATAGTATGGGTCTCAGGTTTGGTAGAAGCATTGGGATATCACATCACGTGCTATTGGAAGGGTATCAGTATTGGATTTGGAAGGAGTTGGATATCCCATCTCATGCTATAGGAAGGGTCTCAGGTTGGAATGGGAAGGAGCTGGGTATCACATTTCATGTTATAGGAAGGGTCTCAGGATTGGAATGGGAAGGACTTGGATATCATATCTCATGCTATAGGAAGGCTCTCAGGTTTGGAAGGGGAAGGAGTTGGATATCACATTTCATGTTAGAGGAAGGATCTCAGGTTTGGTATTAGAGGCCTTGAGATATCACATCTCATGCTATAGGAAGGGTCTCAGGATTGGAATGGGAAGGAGTTGGATATCACATCTCAAGCTTTAGGAAGGGTCTCAGGTTTGGCATAAGCATTGAGATAGCACATCTCATGCTATAGGAAGGGTCTCAGGATTGGAATGGGAAGGAGTTGGATATCCCATCTCATGCTATAGGGAGGGTCTCATTTTTGATATTAGAAGCATTGAGATAACAAATCTCATGATATCGGAAGGGTCTCAGGATTGGAATGGGAAGGAGTTGGATATCCCATCTCATGCTATAGGGAGGGTCTCATTTTTGATATTAGAAGCATTGAGATAACAAATCTCATGATATCGGAAGGGTCTCAGGATTGGAATGGGAAGGAGTTGGATATCACATCTCATGATAAAGGAAGGGTCTAAGGTTTGGAAGGGGAAAGATTTGGATATCACATCTAATGTTATAGGATGGGTCTCAGGTTTGGTATTAGAAGCATTGAGATATCAAGTCTCATGGTATAGAAAGGGTCTCAGAATTTGAATGGGAAGGAGTTGGATATCACATCTCAAGCTATAGGAAGAGTCTCCGGATTGGAATGGGAAGGAGTTTGATATCACATCTCATGCCATAGTATGGTTCTCAGATTTGATAGAAGCATTGGGATATCACATCTCATGCGATTGGAAGGGTATCAGTATTGGATTTGGAAGGAGTTGGATATCCCATCTCATGCTATAGGAAGGGTCTCAGGTTGGAATGGGAAGGAGTTGGATATCACATTTCATGTTATAGGAAGGGTCTCAGGATTGGAATGGGAAGGACTTGGATATCATGTCTCATGCTATAGGAAGGCTCTCAGGTTTGGAAGGAGGAGGAGTTGGATATCACATTTCATGTTAGAGGAAGGATCTCAGGTTTGGTATTAGAGGCCTTGAGATATCACATCTCATGCTATAGGAAGGGTCTCAGGTTGGAATGGGAAGGAGTTGGATATCACATTTCATGTTATAGGAAGGGTCTCAGGATTGGAATGGGAAGGAGTTGGATATCACATCTCAAGCTTTAGGAAGGGTCTCAGGTTTGGTATAAGCATTGAGATAGCACATCTCATGCTATAGGAAGGGTCTCAGGATTGGAATGGGAAGGAGTTGGATATCCCATCTCATGCTATAGGGAGGGTCTCATTTTTGATATTAGAAGCATTGAGATAACAAATCTCATGATATCGGAAGGGTCTCAGGATTGGAATGGGAAGGAGTTGGATATCCCATCTCATGCTATAGGGAGGGTCTCATTTTTGATATTAGAAGCATTGAGATAACAAATCTCATGATATCGGAAGGGTCTCAGGATTGGAATGGGAAGGAGTTGGATATCACATCTCATGATAAAGGAAGGGTCTAAGGTTTGGAAGGGGAAAGATTTGGATATCACATCTAATGTTATAGGATGGGTCTCAGGTTTGGTATTAGAAGCATTGAGATATCAAGTCTCATGGTATAGAAAGGGTCTCAGAATTTGAATGGGAAGGAGTTGGATATCACATCTCAAGCTATAGGAAGAGTCTCCGGATTGGAATGGGAAGGAGTTTGATATCACATCTCATGCCATAGTATGGTTCTCAGATTTGATAGAAGCATTGGGATATCACATCTCATGCGATTGGAAGGGTATCAGTATTGGATTTGGAAGGAGTTGGATATCCCATCTCATGCTATAGGAAGGGTCTCAGGTTGGAATGGGAAGGAGTTGGATATCACATTTCATGTTATAGGAAGGGTCTCAGGATTGGAATGGGAAGGACTTGGATATCATGTCTCATGCTATAGGAAGGCTCTCAGGTTTGGAAGGAGGAGGAGTTGGATATCACATTTCATGTTAGAGGAAGGATCTCAGGTTTGGTATTAGAGGCCTTGAGATATCACATCTCATGCTATAGGAAGGGTCTCAGGTTGGAATGGGAAGGAGTTGGATATCACATTTCATGTTATAGGAAGGGTCTCAGGATTGGAATGAGAAGGAGTTGGATATCACATCTCAAGCTTTAGGAAGGGTCTCAGGTTTGGTATAAGCATTGAGATAGCACATCTCATGCTATAGGAAGGGTCTCAGGATTGGAATGGGAAGGAGTTGGATATCACATCTCATGTTATAGGAAAGATCTCAGGTTTGGTATTAGAAGCATTGAGACATCACATCTCATGTTATAGGAAGGGTATCAGGATTGAAATGGGAAGAAGTTGGATACCACATCTCATGCTATAGGAAGGGTCTCAGGTTTGGAAGGGGAAGGAGTTGGATATCCAATCTCATGTTATAGGACTGGTCTCAGGTTTGGTATTAGAAGCATTGAGATATCACATCGCATGCTGTAGGAAGGTTCTCAGGTTTGGAATGGGGAGGAATTGGATATCACATCTCATGTCATAGGAAGGATCTCAGGTTTGGTATTAGAGAAGCATTGAGATATCACATCTCATGCTATAGGAATTGTCTCAGGATTGGAATGGGAAGGAGTTGGATATTACATTCCTGCTATAGGAAGGGTCTCATGTTTGGAATGGGAATGTGTTGGATATCACATATGCTATAGGAAGGGTCTCAGGTTTGGAACGGGAAGGAGTTGGATATCACATCTCATGTTATAGGAAGGGTCTCAGGTTTGGTATAAGCATTGAGATATCACATCTCTGCTATCGGAAGTGTCTCAGGATTGGAATGGGAAGGTGTTGGATATCCCATCTCATGTTATAGGACGGGTCTCAGGTTTGTTATTAGAATCATTGAGATATCATATTGCATGCTGTAGGAAGGGTCTAAGGATTGGAATGGGAAGGAGTTGGAAATCCCATCTCATGTTATAGGAAGAGTCTCAAGTTTGGTATTAGAAGCATTTAGCTATCACATCTCATGCTATAGGAAGTGTCTCAGGATTGGAATGGGAAGGAGTTGGATATCACATCTCGTGCTATAGGAAGGGTCTCAGGTTTGGTATAAGCATTGAGATATCACATCTCATGCTATAGGAAGGGTCTCAGGATTGGAATGGGAAGGAGTTGGATATCACATCTCATGTTATAGGAAGGATCTCAGGTTTGGTATAAGCATTGAGATATCACATCTCTACTATCGTAAGGGTCTCAGGATTGGAATGGGAAGGAGTTGGATATTCCCATCTCATGTTATAGGAAGGGTCTCAGGTTTGGTATTAGAAGCATTGAGATATCACATCTCATGCTATAGGAAGGGTCTCAGGATTGGAATGGGAAGGACTTGGATATCACATCTCATGCTATAAGGAGGGTCTCAAGTTTGATATTAGAAGCATTGAGATATCACATCTCATGATATCGGAAGGGTCTCAGGGATGGAATGGGAAGGAGTTGGATATCACATCTCATGATAAAGGAAGTGTCTAAGGTTTGGAAGGGGAAGGAGTTTGATATCACATCTCATGCCATAGTATGGGTCTCAGGTTTGGTAGAAGCATTGGGATATAACATCTCATGCTATCGGAAGGGTATCAGGATTTGATTTGGAAGGAGTTGGATATCCCATCTCATGCTATAGGAAGGGTCTCAGGTTGGAATGGGAAGGAGTTGGATATCACATCTCATGTTATAGGAAGGGTCTCAGGATTGGAATTCGAAGGACTTGGATATCACATCTCATGCTATAGGAAGGCTCTCAGGTTTGGAAGGGGAAAGAGTTGGATATCACATTTCATGTTAGAGGTAGGATCTCAGGTTTGGTATTAGAGGCATTGAGATATCACATCTCATGCTATAAGAAGAGTCTCAGGTTTGGAAGGGGAAGGATTTGGATATCACATATCATGTTATAGGAAGGATCTCAGGTTTGGTATTAGAAGCATTGAGATATCACATCTCATGCTATCGGAAGGATCTCAGGTTTGGTATAGAAGCATTGAGATATCACATCTCATGCTATCAGAAGGTTCTCAGGATTGGAATGGGAAGGAGTTGGATATCACATCTCATGCTAAAGGGAGGGTCTCAGGTTTGGAAGGGGAAGGATTTGGATATCACATCTCATGTTATCGGAAGGATCTCAGGTTTGGTATTAGAAGTATTGAGATATCACATCTCATGCTATGGGAAGGGTCTCAGGATTGGAATGGGAAGGAGTTGGATATCACATCTCAAGCTTTAGGAAGGGTCTCAGGTTTGGTATAAGCATTGAGATAGCACATCTCATGCTATAGGAAGGGTCTCAGGATTGGAATGGGAAGGAGTTGGATATCACATCTCATGTGATAGGAAGGATCTCAGGTTTGGTATTAGAAGCATTGAGACATCACATCTCATCCTATAGGAAGGGTCTCAGGATTGGAATGGGAAGGAGTTGGATGTCACATCTCATGCTATAGGAAGGGTCTCAGATTTGGTATAAGCACTGAGATATCACATCTCTGCTATCGGAAGGGTCTCAGGATTGGAATGGGAAGGAGTTGGATATCCCATCTCATGCTATAGGGAGGGTCTCAATTTTGGTATTAGAAGCATTGAGATAACAAATCTCATGATATCGGAAGGGTCTCAGGATTGGAATGGGAAGGAGTTGGATATCACATCTCAAGCTTTAGGAAGGGTCTCAGGTTTGGTATAAGCATTGAGATAGCACATCTCATGCTATAGGAAGGGTCTCAGGATTGGAATGGGAAGGAGTTGGATATCACATCTCATGTTATAGGAAAGATCTCAGGTTTGGTATTAGAAGCATTGAGACATCACATCTCATGTTATAGGAAGGGTCTCAGGATTGGAATGGGAAGAAGTTGGATATCACATCTCATGCTATAGGAAGGGTCTCAGGTTTGGAAGGGGAAGGAGTTGGATATCCAATCTCATGTTATAGGACTGGTCTCAGGTTTGGTATTAGAAGCATTGAGATATCACATCGCATGCTGTAGGAAGGTTCTCAGGTTTGGAATGGGGAGGAATTGGATATCACATCTCATGTCATAGGAAGGATCTCAGGTTTGGTATTAGAAGCATTGAGATATCACATCTCATGCTATAGGAATGGTCTCAGGATTGGAATGGGAAGGAGTTGGATATTACATTCCTGCTATAGGAAGGGTCTCATGTTTGGAATGGGAATGTGTTGGATATCACATATGCTATAGGAAGGGTCTCAGGTTTGGAACGGAAAGGAGTTGGATATCACATCTCATGTTATAGGAAGGGTCTCAGGTTTGGTATAAGCATTGAGATATCACATCTCTGCTATCGGAAGTGTCTCAGGATTGGAATGGGAAGGTGTTGGATATCCCATCTCATGTTATAGGACGGGTCTCAGGTTTGTTATTAGAATCATTGAGATATCATATTGCATGCTGTAGGAAGGGTCTAAGGATTGGAATGGGAAGGAGTTGGATATCCCATCTCATGTTATAGGAAGAGTCTCAAGTTTGGTATTAGAAGCATTTAGCTATCACATCTCATGCTATAGGAAGTGTCTCAGGATTGGAATGGGAAGGAGTTGGATATCACATTTCATGTTAGAGGAAGGAACTCAGGTTTGGTATTAGAGGCATTGAGATATCACATCTCATGCTATAGGAAGGGTCTCAGGATTGGAATGGGAAGGAGTTGGATATCACATCTCGTGCTATAGGAAGGGTCTCAGGTTTGGTATAAGCATTGAGATATCACATCTCATGCTATAGGAAGGGTCTCAGGATTGGAATGGGAAGGAGTTGGATATCACATCTCATGTTATAGGAAGGATCTCAGGTTTGGTATAAGCATTGAGATATCACATCTCTACTATCGGAAGGGTCTCAGGATTGGAATGGGAAGGAGTTGGATATTCCCAACTCATGTTATAGGAAGGGTCTCAGGTTTGGTATTAGAAGCATTGAGATATCACATCTCATGCTATAGGAAGGGTCTCAGGATTGGAATGGGAAGGACTTGGATATCACATCTCATGCTATAAGGAGGGTCTCAAGTTTGATATTAGAAGCATTGAGATATCACATCTCATGATATCGGAAGGGTCTCAGGGATGGAATGGGAAGGAGTTGGATATCACATCTCATGATAAAGGAAGTGTCTAAGGTTTGGAAGGGGAAGGAGTTTGATATCACATCTCATGCCATAGTATGGGTCTCAGGTTTGGTAGAAGCATTGGGATATCACATCTCATGCTATCGGAAGGGTATCAGGATTGGATTTGGAAGGAGTTGGATATCCCATCTCATGCTATAGGAAGGGTCTCAGGTTGGAATGGGAAGGAGTTGGATATCACATCTCATGTTATAGGAAGGGTCTCAGGATTGGAATTTGAAGGACTTGGATATCACATCTCATGCTATAGGAAGGCTCTCAGGTTTGGAAGGGGAAAGAGTTGGATATCACATTTCATGTTAGAGGTAGGATCTCAGGTTTGGTATTAGAGGCATTGATATATCACATCTCATGCTATAAGAAGAGTCTCAGGTTTGGAAGGGGAAGGATTTGGATATCACATCTCATGTTATAGGAAGGATCTCAGGTTTGGTATTAGAAGCATTGAGATATCACATCTCATGCTATGGGAATGATCTCAGGTTTGGTATAGAAGCATTGAGATATCACATCTCATGCTATCAGAAGGTTCTCAGGATTGGAATGGGAAGGAGTTGGATATCACATCTCATGCTAAAGGGAGGGTCTCAGGTTTGGAAGGGGAAGGATTTGGATATCACATCTCATGTTATCGGAAGGATCTCAGGTTTGGTATTAGAAGTATTGAGATATCACATCTCATGCTATAGGAAGGGTCTCAGGATTGGTGTGGGAAGGACTTAGATATCACATATCATGCTATAGGGAGGGTCTCAGTTTTGATATTAGAAGCATTGAGATATCACATCTCATGCTATCAGAAGGGTCTCAGGATTGGAATGGGAAGGAGCTGGATATCACATCTCATGCTAAAGGAAGGGTCTCAGGTTTGGAACGGGAAGGAGTTGGATATCACATCTCATGTTATAGGAAGGGTCTCAGGATTGGAATGGGAAGGAGTTGGATATCACATCTCGTGCTATAGGAAGGGTCTCAGGTTTGGTATAAGCATTGAGATATCACATCTCATGCTATAGGAAGGGTCTCAGGATTGGAATGGGAAGGAGTTGGATATCACATCTCATGTTATAGGAAGGATCTCAGGTTTGGTATAAGCATTGAGATATCACATCTCTACTATCGGAAGGGTTCCAGGATTGGAATGGGAAGGAGTTGGATATTCCCATCTCATGTTATAGGAAGGGTCTCAGGTTTGGTATTAGAAGCATTGAGATATCACATCTCATGCTATAGGAAGGGTCTCAGGATTGGAATGGGAAGGACTTGGATATCACATCTCATGCTATAAGGAGGGTCTCAAGTTTGATATTAGAAGCATTGAGATATCACATCTCATGATATCGGAAGGGTCTCAGGGATGGAATGGGAAGGAGTTGGATATCACATCTCATGATAAAGGAAGTGTCTAAGGTTTGGAAGGGGAAGGAGTTTGATATCACATCTCATGCCATAGTATGGGTCTCAGGTTTGGTAGAAGCATTGGGATATAACATCTCATGCTATCGGAAGGGTATCAGGATTTGATTTGGAAGGAGTTGGATATCCCATCTCATGCTATAGGAAGGGTCTCAGGATTGGAATTCGAAGGACTTGGATATCACATCTCATGCTATAGGAAGGCTCTCAGGTTTGGAAGGGGAAAGAGTTGGATATCACATTTCATGTTAGAGGTAGGATCTCAGGTTTGGTATTAGAGGCATTGAGATATCACATCTCATGCTATAAGAAGAGTCTCAGGTTTGGAAGGGGAAGGATTTGGATATCACATATCATGTTATAGGAAGGATCTCAGGTTTGGTATTAGAAGCATTGAGATATCACATCTCATGCTATCGGAAGGATCTCAGGTTTGGTATAGAAGCATTGAGATATCACATCTCATGCTATCAGAAGGTTCTCAGGATTGGAATGGGAAGGAGTTGGATATCACATCTCATGCTAAAGGGAGGGTCTCAGGTTTGGAAGGGGAAGGATTTGGATATCACATCTCATGTTATCGGAAGGATCTCAGGTTTGGTATTAGAAGTATTGAGATATCACATCTCATGCTATGGGAAGGGTCTCAGGATTGGAATGGGAAGGAGTTGGATATCACATCTCAAGCTTTAGGAAGGGTCTCAGGTTTGGTATAAGCATTGAGATAGCACATCTCATGCTATAGGAAGGGTCTCAGGATTGGAATGGGAAGGAGTTGGATATCACATCTCATGTGATAGGAAGGATCTCAGGTTTGGTATTAGAAGCATTGAGACATCACATCTCATCCTATAGGAAGGGTCTCAGGATTGGAATGGGAAGGAGTTGGATATCACATCTCATGCTATAGGAAGGGTCTCAGATTTGGTATAAGCACTGAGATATCACATCTCTGCTATCGGAAGGGTCTCAGGATTGGAATGGGAAGGAGTTGGATATCCCATCTCATGCTATAGGGAGGGTCTCAATTTTGGTATTAGAAGCATTGAGATAACAAATCTCATGATATCGGAAGGGTCTCAGGATTGGAATGGGAAGGAGTTGGATATCACATCTCAAGCTTTAGGAAGGGTCTCAGGTTTGGTATAAGCATTGAGATAGCACATCTCATGCTATAGGAAGGGTCTCAGGATTGGAATGGGAAGGAGTTGGATATCACATCTCATGTTATAGGAAAGATCTCAGGTTTGGTATTAGAAGCATTGAGACATCACATCTCATGTTATAGGAAGGGTCTCAGGATTGGAATGGGAAGAAGTTGGATATCCAATCTCATGTTATAGGACTGGTCTCAGGTTTGGTATTAGAAGCATTGAGATATCACATCGCATGCTGTAGGAAGGTTCTCAGGTTTGGAATGGGGAGGAATTGGATATCACATCTCATGTCATAGGAAGGATCTCAGGTTTGGTATTAGAAGCATTGAGATATCACATCTCATGCTATAGGAATGGTCTCAGGATTGGAATGGGAAGGAGTTGGATATTACATTCCTGCTATAGGAAGGGTCTCATGTTTGGAATGGGAATGTGTTGGATATCACATATGCTATAGGAAGGGTCTCAGGTTTGGAACGGAAAGGAGTTGGATATCACATCTCATGTTATAGGAAGGGTCTCAGGTTTGGTATAAGCATTGAGATATCACATCTCTGCTATCGGAAGTGTCTCAGGATTGGAATGGGAAGGTGTTGGATATCCCATCTCATGTTATAGGACGGGTCTCAGGTTTGTTATTAGAATCATTGAGATATCATATTGCATGCTGTAGGAAGGGTCTAAGGATTGGAATGGGAAGGAGTTGGATATCCCATCTCATGTTATAGGAAGAGTCTCAAGTTTGGTATTAGAAGCATTTAGCTATCACATCTCATGCTATAGGAAGTGTCTCAGGATTGGAATGGGAAGGAGTTGGATATCACATTTCATGTTAGAGGAAGGAACTCAGGTTTGGTATTAGAGGCATTGAGATATCACATCTCATGCTATAGGAAGGGTCTCAGGATTGGAATGGGAAGGAGTTGGATATCACATCTCGTGCTATAGGAAGGGTCTCAGGTTTGGTATAAGCATTGAGATATCACATCTCATGCTATAGGAAGGGTCTCAGGATTGGAATGGGAAGGAGTTGGATATCACATCTCATGTTATAGGAAGGATCTCAGGTTTGGTATAAGCATTGAGATATCACATCTCTACTATCGGAAGGGTCTCAGGATTGGAATGGGAAGGAGTTGGATATTCCCAACTCATGTTATAGGAAGGGTCTCAGGTTTGGTATTAGAAGCATTGAGATATCACATCTCATGCTATAGGAAGGGTCTCAGGATTGGAATGGGAAGGACTTGGATATCACATCTCATGCTATAAGGAGGGTCTCAAGTTTGATATTAGAAGCATTGAGATATCACATCTCATGATATCGGAAGGGTCTCAGGGATGGAATGGGAAGGAGTTGGATATCACATCTCATGATAAAGGAAGTGTCTAAGGTTTGGAAGGGGAAGGAGTTTGATATCACATCTCATGCCATAGTATGGGTCTCAGGTTTGGTAGAAGCATTGGGATATCACATCTCATGCTATCGGAAGGGTATCAGGATTGGATTTGGAAGGAGTTGGATATCCCATCTCATGCTATAGGAAGGGTCTCAGGTTGGAATGGGAAGGAGTTGGATATCACATCTCATGTTATAGGAAGGGTCTCAGGATTGGAATTTGAAGGACTTGGATATCACATCTCATGCTATAGGA
This sequence comes from Ambystoma mexicanum, assembly GCF_040938575.1. Taxonomy (NCBI): domain Eukaryota; kingdom Metazoa; phylum Chordata; class Amphibia; order Caudata; family Ambystomatidae; genus Ambystoma; species Ambystoma mexicanum. Next base: position 7,543,085 of record NW_027182433.1, read on the forward strand.
AGGCTCTCAGGTTTGGAAGGGGAAAGAGTTGGATATCACATTTCATGTTAGAGGTAGGATCTCAGGTTTGGTATTAGAGGCATTGATATATCACATCTCATGCTATAAGAAGAGTCTCAGGTTTGGAAGGGGAAGGATTTGGATATCACATCTCATGTTATAGGAAGGATCTCAGGTTTGGTATTAGAAGCATTGAGATATCACATCTCATGCTATGGGAATGATCTCAGGTTTGGTATAGAAGCATTGAGATATCACATCTCATGCTATCAGAAGGTTCTCAGGATTGGAATGGGAAGGAGTTGGATATCACATCTCATGCTAAAGGGAGGGTCTCAGGTTTGGAAGGGGAAGGATTTGGATATCACATCTCATGTTATCGGAAGGATCTCAGGTTTGGTATTAGAAGTATTGAGATATCACATCTCATGCTATAGGAAGGGTCTCAGGATTGGTGTGGGAAGGACTTAGATATCACATATCATGCTATAGGGAGGGTCTCAGTTTTGATATTAGAAGCATTGAGATATCACATCTCATGCTATCAGAAGGGTCTCAGGATTGGAATGGGAAGGAGCTGGATATCACATCTCATGCTAAAGGAAGGGTCTCAGGTTTGGAACGGGAAGGAGTTGGATATCACATCTCATGTTATAGGAAGGGTCTCAGGTATGGTATAAGCATTGAGATATCACATCTCTGCTATCGGAAGTGTCTCAGGATTGGAATGGGAAGGACTTGGATATCACATCTCATGCTATAGATAGGCTCTCAGTTTTGGAAAGGGAAGGAGTTGAATATCACATTTCATGTTAGAGGAAGGATCTCAGGTTTGGTATTAGAGGCATTGAGATATCAGATCTCAGGCTATAGGAAAGGTCTCAGGATTGGAATGGGAAGGAGTTGGATATCACATCTCATGCTATAGGAAGGGTCTCAGGATTGGAATGGGAAGGAGTTGGATATCACATCTCATGCTAGAGGAAGGGTCTCAGGTTTGGTATAAGCATTGAGATATCACATCTCGTGCTATAGGAAGGGTCTCAGGATTGGAATGGTAAGGAGTTGTATATGACATCTCATGCCGTAGGAAGGGTCTCAGGTTTGGTATAAGCATTGAGATATCACATCTCTGCTATCGAAAGCGTCTTAGGATTGGAATGGGAAGGAGTTGGATATCCCATCTCATGTTATAGGAAGAGTCTCAGGTTTGCTATAAGAAGCATTGAGATAGCCCATCTCATGATATAGGAAGGGTCTCAGGTTGGAATGGGAAGGAGTTGGATATCACATTTCATGTTATAGGAAGGGTCTCAGGATTGGAATGGGAAGGACTTGGATATCATATCCCATGCTATAGGAAGGCTCTCAGGTTTGGAAGGGGAAGGAGTTGGATATCACATTTCATGTTAGAGGAAGGATCTCAGGTTTGGTATTAGAGGCCTTGAGATATCACATCTCATGCTATAGGAAGGGTCTCAGGATTGGAATGGGAAGGAGTTGGATATCACATCTCATGTTATAGGAAAGATCTCAGGTTTGGTATTAGAAGCATTGAGACATCACATCTCATGTTATAGGAAGGGTCTCAGGATTGGAATGGGAAGAAGTTGGATATCACATCTCATGCTATAGGAAGGGTCTCAGGTTTGGTATAAGCATTGAGATATCACATCTCATGCTATAGGAAGGGTCTCAGGATTGGAATGGGAAGGAGTTGTATATGACATCTCATGCCATAGGAAGGGTCTCAGGTTTGGTATAAGCATTGAGATATCACATCACATGCTATAGGAAGTTTCTCAGGATTGGAATGGGAAGGACTTGGATATCACATCTCATGCTATAGGCAGGGTCTCAGGTTTGGAAAGGGAATTAGATGGATATCACATTTCATGTTAGAGGTAGGATCTCAGGTTTGGTATTAGAGGCATTGAGATATCACATCTCATGCTATCAGAAGGGTCTCAGGATTGGAATGGGAAGGAGTTGGATATCACATCTCATGCTAAAGGGAGGGTCTCAGGTTTGGAAGGGGAAGGATTTGGAAATCACATCTCATGTTATAGGAAGGATCTCAGGTTTGGTATTAGAAGCATTGAGATATCACATTTCATGCTTTCATAAGGGTCTCAGGATTGGAATGGGAAGGAGTTGGATATCACATCTCATGTTATAGGAAGGATCTCAGGTTTGGTATTAGAAGCATTGAGACATCACATCTCATGCTATAGGAAGGGTCTCAGGATTGGAATGGGAAGGAGTTGGATATCACATCTCATGCTATAGGAAGGGTCTCAGATTTGGTATAAGCATTGAGATATCACATCTCATGCTATAGGAAGGGTCTCAGGATTGGAATGGGAAGGAGTTGTATATGACATCTCAGGCCATAGGAAGGGTCTCAGGTTTGGTATAAGCATTGAGATATCACATCTCTGCTATCGGAAGGGTCTCAGGATTGGAATGGGAAGGAATTGGATATCACATCTCATGTTATAGGAAGGATCTCAGGTTTGGTATTAGAAGCATTGAGATATCCCTTCTCATGCTATAGGAAGGGTCTCAGGATTGGAATGTGAAGGATTTGGATATCACATCTCATGCTAAAGGAAGGGTCTCAGGTTTGGTAGAAGCATTGAGATATCACGTCTCTGCTATCGGAAGGGTCTCAGGATTGGATTGGGAAGGAGTTGGATATCCCTTCTCATGCTATAGGAAGGGTCTCAGGTTTGGTATAAGCATTGAGATATCACATCTCTGCTATCGGAAGGGTCTCAGGATTGGATTGGGAAGGAGTTGGATATCCCTTCTCATGCTATAGGAAGTGTCTCAGGTTGGAATGGGAAGGAGTTGGATATCACATCTCATGTTATAGGAAGGGTCTCAGGATTGGAATGGGAAGGATTTGGATATCACATCTCTTGCTATAGGAAGGGTCTCAGGATTGGAATGGGTAGGAGTTGGATATTACTTTCTTGCTATAGGAAGGGTCTCATGTTTGGAATGGGAAGGAGTTGGATATCACATATGCTATAGTTAGTGTCTCAGGTTTGGAACGGGAAGGAGTTGGATATCACATCTCATGTTATAGGAAGGGTCTCAGGTTTGGTATAAGCATTGAGATATCACATCTCTGCTATCGGAAGTGGCTCAGGATTGGAATGGGAAGGAGTTGGATATCCCATCTCATGTTATAGGATGAGTCTCTGGTTTCGTATTAGAATCATTGAGATATCACATCGCATGCTGTAGGAAGGGTCTAAGGATTGGAATGGGATGGACTTGGATATCACATCTCATGCTATAGATAGGCTCTTAGGTTTGGAAAGGGAAGGAGTTGGATATCACATTTCATGTTAGAGGAAGGATCTCAGGTTTGGTATTAGAAGCATTGAGATATCACATCTCATGCTATAGGAAGGGTCTCAGGATTGGAATGGGAAGGAGCTGGATATCACATCTCATGCTAAAGGAAGGGTCTCAGGTTTGGAACGGGAAGGATTTGGATATCACATCTCATGTTATAGGAAGGGTCTCAGGTTTGGTATAAGCATTGAGATATCACATCTCTGCTATCGGAAGTGTCTCAGGATTGGAATGGGAAGGAGTTGGATATCCCATCTCATGTTATGGGATGGGTCTCAGGCTTGTTATTAGAATCATTGAGATATCATATTGCATGCTGTAGGAAGGGTCTAAGGGTTGGAATGGGAAGGACTTGGATATCACATCTCATGCTATAGATAGGCTCTTAGGTTTGGAAAGGGAAGGAGTTGGATATCACATTTCATGTTAGAGGAAGGATCTCAGGTTTGGTATTAGAAGCATTGAGATATCACATCTCATGCTATAGGAAGGGTCTCAGGATTGGAATGGGAAGGAGCTGGATATCACATCTCATGCTAAAGGAAGGGTCTCAGGTTTGGAACGGGAAGGATTTGGATATCACATCTCATGTTATAGGAAGGGTCTCAGGTTTGGTATAAGCATTGAGATATCACATCTCTGCTATCGGAAGTGGCTCAGGATTGGAATGGGAAGGAGTTGGATATCCCATCTCATGTTATAGGATGAGTCTCTGGTTTCGTATTAGAATCATTGAGATATCACATCGGATGCTGTAGGAAGGGTCTAAGGATTGGAATGGGATGGACTTGGATATCACATCTCATGCTATAGATAGGCTCTTAGGTTTGGAAAGGGAAGGAGTTGGATATCACATTTCATGTTAGAGGAAGGATCTCAGGTTTGGTATTAGAAGCATTGAGATATCACATCTCATGCTATAGGAAGGGTCTCAGGATTGGAATGGGAAGGAGCTGGATATCACATCTCATGCTAAAGGAAGGGTCTCAGGTTTGGAACGGGAAGGATTTGGATATCACATCTCATGTTATAGGAAGGGTCTCAGGTTTGGTATAAGCATTGAGATATCACATCTCTGCTATCGGAAGTGTCTCAGGATTGGAATGGGAAGGAGTTGGATATCCCATCTCATGTTATGGGATGGGTCTCAGGCTTGTTATTAGAATCATTGAGATATCATATTGCATGCTGTAGGAAGGGTCTAAGGGTTGGAATGGGAAGGACTTGGATATCACATCTCATGCTATAGATAGGCTCTTAGGTTTGGAAAGGGAAGGAGTTGGATATCACATTTCATGTTAGAGGAAGGATCTCAGGTTTGGTATTAGAAGCATTGAGATATCACATCTCATGCTATAGGAAGGGTCTCAGGATTGGAATGGGAAGTAGTTGGATATCACATCTCATGCTATAGGAAGGGTCTCAGGTTTGGTATAAGCATTGAGATATCACATCTCATGCTATAGGACGGGTCTCAGGATTGGAATGGAAGAAGTTGGATATCACATCTCATATTATAGGAAGGATCTCAGGTTTGGTATTAGAAGCATTGAGACATCACATCTCTGCTATCGGAAGCGGCTCAGGATTGGAATGGGAAGGAGTTGGATATCCCATCTCATGTTATAGGAAGAGTCTCTGGTTTGGTATTAGAATCATTCAGATATCACATCGCATGCTGTAGGAAAGGTCTAAGGATTGGAATGGGATGGACTTGGATATCATATCTCATGCTATAGGTAGGCTCTCAGGTTTGGTATAAGCATTGAGATATCACATCTCATGCTATAGGAAGGGTCTCAGGATTGGAATGGGAAGGATTTGGATATCACATCTCATGCTATAGGAAGGGTCTCAGATTTCGTATAAGCATTGAGATATCACATCTCATGCTAAAGGAAGGGTCTCAGGATTGGAATGGGAAGGAGTTGTATATGACATCTCAGGCCATAGGAAGGGTCTCAGGTTTGGTATAAGCATTGAGATATCACATCTCTGCTATCGGAAGGGTCTCAGGATTGGAATGGGAAGGAGTTGGATATCCCATCTCATCTTATAGGAAGGGTCTCTGGTTTCGTATTAGAATCATTGAGATATCACATCGCATGCTGTAGGAAGGGTCTAAGGATTGGAATGGGATGGACTTGGATATCACATCTCATGCTATAGATAGGCTCTTAGGTTTGGAAAGGGAAGGAGTTGGATATCACATTTCATGTTAGAGGAAGGATCTCAGGTTTGGTATTAGAAGCATTGAGATATCACATCTCATGCTATAGGAAGGGTCTCAGGATTGGAATGGGAAGGAGCTGGATATCACATCTCATGCTAAAGGAAGGGTCTCAGGTTTGGAACGGGAAGGATTTGGATATCACATCTCATGTTATAGGAAGGGTCTCAGGTTTGGTATAAGCATTGAGATATCACATCTCTGCTATCGGAAGTGTCTCAGGATTGGAATGGGAAGGAGTTGGATATCCCATCTCATGTTATGGGACGGGTCTCAGGCTTGTTATTAGAATCATTGAGATATCATATTGCATGCTGTAGGAAGGGTCTAAGGGTTGGAATGGGAAGGACTTGGATATCACATCTCATGCTATAGATAGGCTCTTAGGTTTGGAAAGGGAAGGAGTTGGATATCACATTTCATGTTAGAGGAAGGATCTCAGGTTTGGTATTAGAAGCATTGAGATATCCCATCTCATGCTATAGGACGGGTCTCAGGATTGGAATGGAAGAAGTTGGATATCACATCTCATGTTATAGGAAAGATCTCAGGTTTGGTATTAGAAGCATTGAGACATCACATCTCTGCTATCGGAAGCGGCTCAGGATTGGAATGGAAAGGAGTTGGATATCCCATCTCATGTTATAGGAAGAGTCTCTGGTTTGGTATTAGAATCATTCAGATATCACATCGCATGCTGTAGGAAGGGTCTAAGGATTGGAATGGGATGGACTTGGATATCATATCTCATGCTATAGGTAGGCTCTCAGGTTTGGTATAAGCATTAAGATATCACATCTCATGCTATAGGAAGGGTCTCAGGATTGGAATGGGAAGGATTTGGATATCACATCTCATGCTATAGGAAGGGTCTCAGATTTCGTATAAGCATTGAGATATCACATCTCATGCTAAAGGAAGGGTCTCAGGATTGGAATGGGAAGGAGTTGTATATGACATCTCAGGCCATAGGAAGGGTCTCAGGTTTGGTATAAGCATTGAGATATCACATCTCTGCTATCGGAAGGGTCTCAGGATTGGAATGGGAAGGAGTTGGATATCCCATCTCATCTTATAGGAAGGGTCTCAAGTTTGATATTAGAAGCATTGAGATACCAAATCTCATGATATCGGAAGGGTCTCAGGATTGGAATGGGAAGGAGTTGGATACCACATCTCATGATAAAGGAAGGGTCTAAGGTTTGGAAGGGGAAGGATTTGGATATCACATCTCATGTTATAGGACGGTCTCAAGTTTGGTATTAGAAGCATTGAGATATCAAGTCTCATGGTATAAGAAGGGTCTCAGAATTGGAATGGGAAGGAGTTGGATATCACACCTCAAGCTATAGGAAGGGTCTCAGGATTGGAATGGGAAGGAGTTTGATATCACATCTCATGCCATAGTATGGGTCTCAGGTTTGGTAGAAGCATTGGGATATCACATCTCATGCTATCGGAAGGGTATCAGTATTGGATTTGGACGAAGTTGGATATCCCATCTCATGCTATAGGAAGGGTCTCAGGTTGGAATGGGAAGGAGTTGGATATCACATCTCTTGCTATAGGAAGGGTCTCAGGATTGGAATGGGTAGGAGTTGGATATTACTTTCTTGCTATAGGAAGGGTCTCATGTTTGGAATGGGAAGGAGTTGGATATCACATATGCTATAGTTAGTGTCTCAGGTTTGGAACGGGAAGGAGTTGGATATCACATCTCATGTTATAGGAAGGGTCTCAGGTTTGGTATAAGCATTGAGATATCACATCTCTGCTATCGGAAGTGGCTCAGGATTGGAATGGGATGGACTTGGATATCACATCTCATGCTATAGATAGGCTCTTAGGTTTGGAAAGGGAAGGAGTTGGATATCACATTTCATGTTAGAGGAAGGATCTCAGGTTTGGTATAAGCATTGAGATATCACATCTCTGCTATCGGAAGTGTCTCAGGATTGGAATGGGAAGGAGTTGGATATCCCATCTCATGTTATAGGACGGGTCTCAGGCTTGTTATTAGAATCATTGAGATATCATATTGCATGCTGTAGGAAGGGTCTAAGGGTTGGAATGGGAAGGACTTGGATATCACATCTCATGCTATAGATAGGCTCTTAGGTTTGGAAAGGGAAGGAGTTGGATATCACATTTCATGTTAGAGGAAGGATCTCAGGTTTGGTATTAGAAGCATTGAGATATCACATCTCATGCTATAGGAAGGGTCTCAGGATTGGAATGGGAAGTAGTTGGATATCACATCTCATGCTATAGGAAGGGTCTCAGGTTTGGTATAAGCATTGAGATATCACATCTCATGCTATAGGACGGGTCTCAGGATTGGAATGGAAGGAGTTGGATATCACATCTCATGTTATAGGAAGGATCTCAGGTTTGGTATTAGAAGCATTGAGACAACACATCTCTGCTATCGGAAGCGGCTAAGGATTGGAATGGGAAGGAGTTGGATATCCCATCTCATGTTATAGGAAGAGTCTCTGGTTTGGTATTAGAATCATTCAGATATCACATCGCATGCTGTAGGAAGGGTCTAAGGATTGGAATGGGATGGACTTGGATATCATATCTCATGCTATAGGTAGGCTCTCAGGTTTGGTATAAGCATTGAGATATCACATCTCATGCTATAGGAAGGGTCTCAGGATTGGAATGGGAAGGATTTGGATATCACATCTCATGCTATAGGAAGGGTCTCAGATTTCGTATAAGCATTGAGATATCACATCTCATGCTAAAGGAAGGGTCTCAGGATTGGAATGGGAAGGAGTTGTATATGACATCTCAGGCCATAGGAAGGGTCTCAGGTTTGGTATAAGCATTGAGATATCACATCTCTGCTATCGGAAGGGTCTCAGGATTGGAATGGGAAGGAGTTGGATATCCCATCTCATCTTATAGGAAGGGTCTCAGGTTTGGTATTAGAAGCATAGAGATATCACATCTCATGCTATAGGAAGGGTCTCAGGATTGGAATGGGAAGGACTTGGATGTCACATCTCATGCTATCGGGAGGGTCTCAAGTTTGATATTAGAAGCATTGAGATACCAAATCTCATGATATCGGAAGGGTCTCAGGATTGGAATGGGAAGGAGTTGGATACCACATCTCATGATAAAGGAAGGGTCTAAGGTTTGGAAGGGGAAGGATTTGGATATCACATCTCATGTTATAGGACGGTCTCAGGTTTGGTATTAGAAGCATTGAGATATCAAGTCTCATGGTATAAGAAGGGTCTCAGAATTGGAATGGGAAGGAGTTGGATATCACACCTCAAGCTATAGGAAGGGTCTCAGGATTGGAATGGGAAGGAGTTTGATATCACATCTCATGCCATAGTATGGGTCTCAGGTTTGGTAGAAGCATTGGGATATCACATCTCATGCTATCGGAAGGGTATCAGTATTGGATTTGGACGAAGTTGGATATCCCATCTCATGCTATAGGAAGGGTCTCAGGTTGGAATGGGAAGGAGTTGGATATCACATTTCATGTTATAGGATGGGTCTCAGGATTGGAATGGGAAGGACTTGGATATCATATCTCATGCTATAGGACGGGTCTCAGGTTTGTTATTAGAATCATTGAGATATCATATTGCATGCTGTAGGAAGGGTCTAAGGATTGGAATGGGAAGGACTTGGATATCACATCTCATGCTATAGATAGGCTCTTAGGTTTGGAAAGGGAAGGAGTTGGATATCACATTTCATGTTAGAGGAATGATCTCAGGTTTGGTATTAGAAGCATTGAGATATCACATCTCATGCTATAGGAAGGGTCTCAGGATTGGAATGGGAAGTAGTTGGATATCACATCTCATGCTATAGGAAGGGTCTCAGGTTTGGTATAAGCATTGAGATATCACATCTCATGCTATAGGACGGGTCTCAGGATTGGAATGGAAGGAGTTGGATATCACATCTCATGTTATAGGAAGGATCTCAGGTTTGGTATTAGAAGCATTGAGACAACACATCTCTGCTATCGGAAGCGGCTAAGGATTGGAATGGGAAGGAGTTGGATATCCCATCTCATGTTATAGGAAGAGTCTCTGGTTTGGTATTAGAATCATTCAGATATCACATCGCATGCTGTAGGAAGGGTCTAAGGATTGGAATGGGATGGACTTGGATATCATATCTCATGCTATAGGTAGGCTCTCAGGTTTGGTATAAGCATTGAGATATCACATCTCATGCTATAGGAAGGGTCTCAGGATTGGAATGGGAAGGATTTGGATATCACATCTCATGCTATAGGAAGGGTCTCAGATTTCGTATAAGCATTGAGATATCACATCTCATGCTAAAGGAAGGGTCTCAGGATTGGAATGGGAAGGAGTTGTATATGACATCTCAGGCCATAGGAAGGGTCTCAGGTTTGGTATAAGCATTGAGATATCACATCTCTGCTATCGGAAGGGTCTCAGGATTGGAATGGGAAGGAGTTGGATATCCCATCTCATCTTATAGGAAGGGTCTCAGGTTTGGTATTAGAAGCATAGAGATATCACATCTCATGCTATAGGAAGGGTCTCAGGATTGGAATGGGAAGGACTTGGATGTCACATCTCATGCTATCGGGAGGGTCTCAAGTTTGATATTAGAAGCATTGAGATACCAAATCTCATGATATCGGAAGGGTCTCAGGATTGGAATGGGAAGGAGTTGGATACCACATCTCATGATAAAGGAAGGGTCTAAGGTTTGGAAGGGGAAGGATTTGGATATCACATCTCATGTTATAGGACGGTCTCAGGTTTGGTATTAGAAGCATTGAGATATCAAGTCTCATGGTATAAGAAGGGTCTCAGAATTGGAATGGGAAGGAGTTGGATATCACACCTCAAGCTATAGGAAGGGTCTCAGGATTGGAATGGGAAGGAGTTTGATATCACATCTCATGCCATAGTATGGGTCTCAGGTTTGGTAGAAGCATTGGGATATCACATCTCATGCTATCGGAAGGGTATCAGTATTGGATTTGGACGAAGTTGGATATCCCATCTCATGCTATAGGAAGGGTCTCAGGTTGGAATGGGAAGGAGTTGGATATCACATTTCATGTTATAGGATGGGTCTCAGGATTGGAATGGGAAGGACTTGGATATCATATCTCATGCTATAGGACGGGTCTCAGGTTTGTTATTAGAATCATTGAGATATCATATTGCATGCTGTAGGAAGGGTCTAAGGATTGGAATGGGAAGGACTTGGATATCACATCTCATGCTATAGATAGGCTCTTAGGTTTGGAAAGGGAAGGAGTTGGATATCACATTTCATGTCAGAGGAAGGATCTCAGGTTTGGTATTAGAAGCATTGAGATATCACATCTCATGCTATAGGAAGGGTCTCAGGATTGGAATGGGAAGTAGTTGGATATCACATCTCATGCTATAGGAAGGGTCTCAGGTTTGGTATAAGCATTGAGATATCACATCTCATGCTATAGGACGGGTCTCAGGATTGGAATGGAAGGAGTTGGATATCACATCTCATGTTATAGGAAGGATCTCAGGTTTGGTATTAGAAGCATTGAGACATCACATCTCATGCTATAGGAAGGGTCTCAGGGTTGGAATGGGAAGGAGTTGGATATCACATCTCATCCAATAGGAAGGGTCTCAGGTTTGGAATAGGAAGGAATTGGATATCACATCTCATGTTATAGGAAGGATCTCAGGTTTGGTATTAGAAGCATTGAGATATCACATCTCATGCTATAGGAAGGGTCTCAGGATTGGAATGTGAAGGATTTGGATATCACATCTCATGCTAAAGGAAGGGTCTCAGGTTTGGTAGAAGCATTGAGATATCACGTCTCTGCTATCGGAAGGGTCTCAGGATTGGATTGGGAAGGAGTTGGATATCCCTTCTCATGCTATAGGAAGGGTCTCAGGATTTGAATGGGAAGGAGTTGGATATCACATCTCATGTTATAGGAAGGGTCTCAGGATTGGAATGGGAAGGATTTGGATATCACATCTCTTGCTATAGGAAGGGTCTCAGGATTGGAATGGGTAGGAGTTGGATATTACTTTCTTGCTATAGCAAGGGTCTCATATTTGGAATGGGAAGCAGTTGGATATCACATATGCTATAGTTAGTGTCTCAGGTTTGGAACGGGAAGGAGTTGGATATCACATCTCATGTTATAGGAAGGGTCTCAGGTTTGGTATAAGCATTGAGATATCACATCTCTGCTATCGGAAGCGGCTCAGGATTGGAATGGGAAGGAGTTGGATATCCCATCTCATGTTATAGGAAGAGTCTCTGGTTTGGTATTAGAATCATTGAGATATCACATCGCATGCTGTAGGAAGGGTCTAAGGATTGGAATGGGATGGACTTGGATATCACATCTCATGCTATAGGTAGGCTCTCAGGTTTGGTATAAGCATTGAGATATCACATCTCATGCTATAGGAAGGGTCTCAGGATTGGAATGGGAAGGAATTGGATATCACATCTCATGCTATAGGAAGGGTCTCAGATTTGGTATAAGCATTGAGATATCACATCTCATGCTAAAGAAAGGGTCTCAGGATTGGAATGGGAAGGAGTTGTATATGACATCTCAGGCCATAGGAAGGGTCTCAGGTTTGGTATAAGCATTGAGATATCACATCTCTGCTATCGGAAGGGTCTCAGGATTGGAATGGGAAGGAGTTGGATATCCCATCTCATGTTATAGGAATAATCTCAAGTTTGGTATTAGAAGCATAGAGATATCACATCTCATGCTATAGGAAGGGTCTCAGGATTGGAATGGGAAGGACTTGGATGTCACATCTCATGCTATAGGAAGGGTCTCAGGTTTGGAAGGGGAAGGAGTTGGATATCCAATCTCATGTTATAGGACTGGTCTCAGGTTTGGTATTAGAAGCATTGAGACATCACATCTCATGCTATAGGAAGGGTCTCAGGATTGGAATGGGAAGGAGTTGGATATCACATCTCATGTTATAGGAAGGATCTCAGGTTTGGTATTAGAAGCATTGAGACATCACATCTCATGCTATAGGAAGGGTCTCAGGATTGGAATGGGAAGGAGTTGGATATCACATCTCATGCTATAGGAAGGGTCTCACATTTGGTATAAGCATTGAGATATCACATCTCATACTATAGGAAGGGTCTCAGGATTGGATTGGGAAGGAGTTGTATATGACATCTCAGGCCATAGGAAGGGTCTCAGGATTGGTATAAGCATTGAGATATCACATCTCTGCTATCGGAAGGGTCTCAGGATTGGAATGGGAAGGAGTTGGATATCCCATCTCATGTTATAGGAAGGGTCTCAGGTTTGGTATTAGAAGCATTGAGATATCACATCTCATGCTATAGGAAGGGTCTCAGGATTGGAATGGGGAGGACTTGGATGTCACATCTCATGCTATAGGGAGGGTCTCAAGTTTGATATTAGAAGCATTGAGATAACAAATCTCATGATATCGGAAGGGTCTCAGGATTGGAATGGGAAGGAGTTGGATATCACATCTCATGATAAAGGAAGGGTCTAAGGTTTAGAAGGGGAAAGATTTGGATATCACATCTCATGTTATAGGACGGGTCTCAGGTTTGGTATTAGAAGCATTGAGATATCAAGTCTCAAGGCATAGGAAGGGTCTCAGAATTGGAATGTGAAGGAGTTGGATATCACATCTCAAGCTATAGGAAGAGTCTCAGGATTGGAATGGGAAGGAGTTTGATATCACATCTCATGCCATAGTATGGGTCTCAGGTTTGGTAGAAGCATTGGGATATCACATCTCATGCTATTGGAAGGGTATCAGTATTGGATTTGGAAGGAGTTGGATATCCCATCTCATGCTATAGGAAGGGTCTCAGGTTGGAATGGGAAGGAGTTGGATATCACATTTCATGTTATAGGAAGGGTCTCAGGATTGGAATGGGAAGGACTTGGATATCATATCTCATGCTATAGGAAGGCTCTCAGGTTTGGAAGGGGAAGGAGTTGGATATCACATTTCATGTTAGAGGAAGGATCTCAGGTTTGGTATTAGAGGCCTTGAGATATCACATCTCATGCTATAGGAAGGGTCTCAGGATTGGAATGGGAAGGAGTTGGATATCACATCTCAAGCTTTAGGAAGGGTCTCAGGTTTGGTATAAGCATTGAGATAGCACATCTCATGCTATAGGAAGGGTCTCAGGATTGGAATGGGAAATAGTTGGATATCACATCTCATGTTATAGGAAGGATCTCAGGTTTGGTATTAGAAGCATTGAGACATCACATCTCATGCTATAGGAAGGGTCTCAGGATTGGAATGGGAAGGAGTTGGATATCACATCTCATGCTATAGGAAGGGTCTCAGATTTGCTATAAGCATTGAGATATCACATCTCTGCTATCGGAAGGGTCTCAGGATTGGAATGGGAAGGAGTTGGATATCCCATCTCATGTTATAGGAAGGGTCTCAGGTTTGGAAGGGGAAAGATTTGGATATCACATCTCATGTTATAGGACGGGTCTCAGGTTTGGTATTAGAAGCATTGAGATATCATGGTATAGGAAGGGTCTCAGAGTTGGAATGGGAAGGAGTTGGATATCACATCTCAAGCTATAGGAAGAGTCTCAGGATTGGAATGGGAAGGAGTTGGATATCCCATCTCATGCTATAGGGAGGGTCTCAATTTTGATATTAGAAGCATTGAGATAACAAATCTCATGATATCGGAAGGGTCTCAGGATTGGAATGGGAAGGAGTTGGATATCCCATCTCATGCTATAGGGAGGGTCTCAAGTTTGATATTAGAAGCATTGAGATAACAAATCTCATGATATCGGAAGGGTCTCAGGATTGGAATGGGAAGGAGTTGGATATCACATCTCATGATAAAGGAAGGGTCTAAGGTTTGGAAGGGGAAAGATTTGGATATCACATCTCATGTTATAGGACGGGTCTCAGGTTTGGTATTAGAAGCATTGAGATATCAAGTCTCATGGTATAGGAAGGGTCTCAGAGTTGGAATGGGAAGGAGTTGGATATCACATCTCAAGCTATAGGAAGAGTCTCAGGATTGGAATGGGAAGGAGTTGGATATCCCATCTCATGCTATAGGGAGGGTCTCAATTTTGATATTAGAAGCATTGAGATAACAAATCTCATGATATCGGAAGGGTCTCAGGATTGGAATGGGAAGGAGTTGGATATCCCATCTCATGTTATAGGAAGGGTCTCAGGTTTGGTATTAAAAGCATTGAGATAACAAATCTCATGATATCGGAAGGGTCTCAGGATTGGAATGGGAAGGAGTTGGATATCACATCTCATGATAAAGGAAGGGTCTAAGGTTTGGAAGGGGAAAGATTTGGATATCACATCTCATGTTATAGGACGGGTCTCAGGTTTGGTATTAGAAGCATTGAGATATCAAGTCTCATGGCATAGGAAGGGTCTCAGAATTGGAATGTGAAGGAGTTTGATATCACATCTCATGCCATAGTATGGGTCTCAGGTTTGGTAGAAGCATTGGGATATCACATCTCATGCTATTGGAAGGGTATCAGTATTGGATTTGGAAGTCTCAGGTTGGAATGGGAAGGAGTTGGATATCACATCTCAAGCTATAGGAAGAGTCTCAGGATTGGAATGGGAAGGAGTTTGATATCACATCTCATGCCATAGTATGGGTCTCAGGTTTGGTAGAAGCATTGGGATATCACATCTCATGCTATTGGAAGGGTATCAGTATTGGATTTGGAAGTCTCAGGTTGGAATGGGAAGGAGTTGGATATCACATTTCATGTTATAGGAAGGGTCTCAGGATTGGAATGGGAAGGACTTGGATATCATATCTCATGCTATAGGAAGGCTCTCAGGTTTGGAAGGGGAAGGAGTTGGATATCACATTTCATGTTAGAGGAAGGATCTCAGGTTTGGTATTAGAGGCCTTGAGATATCACATCTCATGCTATAGGAAGGGTCTCAGGATTGGAATGGGAAGGAGTTGGATATCCCATCTCATGCTATAGGGAGGGTCTCAATTTTGATATTAGAAGCATTGAGATAACAAATCTCATGATATCGGAAGGGTCTCAGGATTGGAATGGGAAGGAGTTGGATATCACATCTCATGATAAAGGAAGGGTCTAAGGTTTGGAAGGGGAAAGATTTGGATATCACATCTCATGTTATAGGACGGGTCTCAGGTTTGGTATTAGAAGCAGTGAGATATCAAGTCTCATGGTATAGGAAGGGTCTCAGAATTGGAATGGGAAGGAGTTGGATATCACATCTCAAGCTATAGGAAGAGTCTCAGGATTGGAATGGGAAGGAGTTTGATGTCACATCTCATGCCATAGTATGGTTCTCAGGTTTGATAGAAGCATTGGGATATCACATCTCATGCTATTGGAGAGGTATCAGTATTGGATTTGGAAGGAGTTGGATATCCCATCTCATGCTATAGGAAGGGTCTCAGGTTGGAATGGGAAGGAGTTGGATATCACATTTCATGTTATAGGAAGGGTCTCAGGATTGGAATGGGAAGGACTTGGATATCACATCTCATGCTATAGGAAGGCTCTCAGGTTTGGAAGGAGAAGGAGTTGGATATCACATTTCATGTTAGAGGAAGGATCTCCGGTTTGGTATTAGAGGCCTTGAGATATCACATCTCATGCTATAGGAAGGGTCTCAGGTTGGAATGGGAAGGAGTTGGATATCACATTTCATGTTATAGGAAGGGTCTCAGGATTGGAATGGGAAGGTCTTGGATATCATATCTCATGCTATAGGAAGGCTCTCAGGTTTGGAAGGGGAAGGAGTTGGATATCACATTTCATGTTAGAGGAAGGATCTCAGGTTTGGTATTAGAGGCCTTGAGATATCACATCTCATGCTATAGGAAGGGTCTCAGGATTGGAATGGGAAGGAGTTGGATATCACATCTCAAGCTTTAGGAAGAGTCTCAGGTTTGGTATAAGCATTGAGATAGCACATCTCATGCTATAGGAAGGGTCTCAGGATTGGAATGGGAAGGAGTTGGATATCACATCTCATGTTATAGGAAGGATCTCAGGTTTGGTATTAGAAGCATTGAGACATCACATCTCATGCTATAGGAAGGGTCTCAGGATTGGAATGGGAAGGAGTTGGATATCACATCTCATGCTATAGGAAGGGTCTCAGATTTGGAATAAGCATTGAGATATCACATCTCTGCTATCGGAAGGGTCTCAGGATTGGAATGGGAAGGAGTTGGATATCCCATCTCATGCTATAGGGAGGGTCTCAATTTTGATATTAGAAGCATTGAGATAACAAATCTCATGATATCGGAAGGGTCTCAGGATTGGAATGGGAAGGAGTTGGATATCACATCTCATGATAAAGGAAGGGTCTCAGGTTTGGTATAAGCATTGAGATAGCACATCTCATGCTATAGGAAGGGTCTCAGGATTGGAATGGGAAGGAGTTGGATATCACATCTCATGTTATAGGAAAGATCTCAGGTTTGGTATTAGAAGCATTGAGACATCACATCTCATGTTATAGGAAGGGTCTCAGGATTGGAATGGGAAGAAGTTGGATATCACATCTCATGCTATAGGAAGGGTCTCAGGTTTGGAAGGGGAAGGAGTTGGATATCCAATCTCATGTTATAGGACTGGTCTCAGGTTTGGTATTAGAAGCATTGAGATATCACATCGCATGCTATAGGAAGGTTCTCAGGTTTGGAATGGGGAGGAATTGGATATCACATCTCATGTCATAGGAAGGATCTCAGGTTTGGTATTAGAAGCATTGACATATCACATCTCATGCTATAGGAATGGTCTCAGGATTGGAATGGGAAGGAGTTGGATATTACATTCCTGCTATAGGAAGGGTCTCATGTTTGGAATGGGAATGTGTTGGATATCACATATGCTATAGGAAGGGTCTCAGGTTTGGAATGGGAAGGAGTTGGATATCACATCTCATGTTATAGGAAGGGTCTCAGGTTTGGTATAAGCATTGAGATATCACATCTCTGCTATCGGAAGTGTCTCAGGATTGGAATGGGAAGGTGTTGGATATCCCATCTCATGTTATAGGACGGGTCTCAGGTTTGTTATTAGAATCATTGAGATATCATATTGCATGCTGTAGGAAGGGTCTAAGGATTGGAATGGGAAGGAGTTGGATATCCCATCTCATGTTATAGGAAGAGTCTCAAGTTTGGTATTAGAAGCATTTAGATATCACATCTCATGCTATAGGAAGTGTCTCAGGATTGGAATGGGAAGGAGTTGGATATCACATTTCATGTTAGAGGAAGGATCTCAGGTTTGGTATTAGAAGCATTGAGATATCACATCTCATGCTATAGGAAGGGTCTCAGGATTGGAATGGGAAGGAGTTGGATATCACATCTCATGCTATAGGAAGGGTCTCAGGTTTGGTATAAGCATTGAGATATCACATCTCATGCTATAGGAAGGGTCTCAGGATTGGAATGGGAAGGAGTTGGATATCACATCTCATGTTATAGGAAGGATCTCAGGTTTGATATTAGAAGCATTGAGATATCATATCTCATGCTATAGGAAGGGTCTCAGGATTGGAATGGGAAGGAGTTGGATATTCCCATCTCATGTTATAGGAAGGGTCTCAGGTTTGGTATTAGAAGCATTGAGATATCACATCTCATGCTATAGGAAGGGTCTCAGGATTGGAATGGGAAGGACTTGGATATCACATCTCATGCTATAAGGAGGGTCTCAAGTTTGATATTAGAAGCATTGAGATATCACATCTCATGATATCGGAAGGGTCTCAGGGATGGAATGGGAAGGAGTTGGATATCACATCTCATGATAAAGGAAGTGTCTAAGGTTTGGAAGGGGAAGGAGTTTGATATCACATCTCATGCCATAGTATGGGTCTCAGGTTTGGTAGAAGCATTGGGATATCACATCTCATGCTATCGGAAGGGTATCAGGATTGGATTTGGAAGGAGTTGGATATCCCATCTCATGCTATAGGAAGGGTCTCAGGTTGGAATGGGAAGGAGTTGGATATCACATCTCATGTTATAGGAAGGGTCTCAGGATTGGAATTAGAAGCACTTGGATATCACATCTCATGCTATAGGAAGGCTCTCAGGTTTGGAAGGGGAAAGAGTTGGATATCACATTTCATGTTAGAGGTAGGATCTCAGGTTTGGTATTAGAGGCATTGAGATATCACATCTCATTCTATCAGAAGAGTCTCAGGATTGGAATGGGAAGGAGTTGGATATCACATCTCATGCTAAAGGGAGGGTCTCAGGTTTGGAAGGGGAAGGATTTGGATATCACATCTCATGTTATAGGAAGGATCTCAGGTTTGGTATTAGAAGCATTGAGATATCAAGTCTCATGGTATAGGAAGGGTCTCAGAATTGGAATGGGAAGGAGTTGGATATCACATCTCAAGCTATAGGAAGAGTCTCAGGATTGGAATGGGAAGGAGTTTGATATCACATCTCATGATAAAGGAAGGGTCTAAGGTTTGGAAGGGGAAAGATTTGGATATCACATCTCATGTTATAGGACGGGTCTCAGGTTTGGTATTAGAAGCATTGAGATATCAAGTCTCATGGCATAGGAAGGGTCTCAGAATTGGAATGTGAAGGAGTTTGATATCACATCTCATGCCATAGTATGGGTCTCAGGTTTGGTAGAAGCATTGGGATATCACATCTCATGCTATTGGAAGGGTATCAGTATTGGATTTGGAAGTCTCAGGTTGGAATGGGAAGGAGTTGGATATCACATCTCAAGCTATAGGAAGAGTCTCAGGATTGGAATGGGAAGGAGTTTGATATCACATCTCATGCCATAGTATGGGTCTCAGGTTTGGTAGAAGCATTGGGATATCACATCTCATGCTATTGGAAGGGTATCAGTATTGGATTTGGAAGTCTCAGGTTGGAATGGGAAGGAGTTGGATATCACATTTCATGTTATAGGAAGGGTCTCAGGATTGGAATGGGAAGGACTTGGATATCATATCTCATGCTATAGGAAGGCTCTCAGGTTTGGAAGGGGAAGGAGTTGGATATCACATTTCATGTTAGAGGAAGGATCTCAGGTTTGGTATTAGAGGCCTTGAGATATCACATCTCATGCTATAGGAAGGGTCTCAGGATTGGAATGGGAAGGAGTTGGATATCCCATCTCATGCTATAGGGAGGGTCTCAATTTTGATATTAGAAGCATTGAGATAACAAATCTCATGATATCGGAAGGGTCTCAGGATTGGAATGGGAAGGAGTTGGATATCACATCTCATGATAAAGGAAGGGTCTAAGGTTTGGAAGGGGAAAGATTTGGATATCACATCTCATGTTATAGGACGGGTCTCAGGTTTGGTATTAGAAGCAGTGAGATATCAAGTCTCATGGTATAGGAAGGGTCTCAGAATTGGAATGGGAAGGAGTTGGATATCACATCTCAAGCTATAGGAAGAGTCTCAGGATTGGAATGGGAAGGAGTTTGATGTCACATCTCATGCCATAGTATGGTTCTCAGGTTTGATAGAAGCATTGGGATATCACATCTCATGCTATTGGAGAGGTATCAGTATTGGATTTGGAAGGAGTTGGATATCCCATCTCATGCTATAGGAAGGGTCTCAGGTTGGAATGGGAAGGAGTTGGATATCACATTTCATGTTATAGGAAGGGTCTCAGGATTGGAATGGGAAGGACTTGGATATCACATCTCATGCTATAGGAAGGCTCTCAGGTTTGGAAGGAGAAGGAGTTGGATATCACATTTCATGTTAGAGGAAGGATCTCCGGTTTGGTATTAGAGGCCTTGAGATATCACATCTCATGCTATAGGAAGGGTCTCAGGTTGGAATGGGAAGGAGTTGGATATCACATTTCATGTTATAGGAAGGGTCTCAGGATTGGAATGGGAAGGTCTTGGATATCATATCTCATGCTATAGGAAGGCTCTCAGGTTTGGAAGGGGAAGGAGTTGGATATCACATTTCATGTTAGAGGAAGGATCTCAGGTTTGGTATTAGAGGCCTTGAGATATCACATCTCATGCTATAGGAAGGGTCTCAGGATTGGAATGGGAAGGAGTTGGATATCACATCTCAAGCTTTAGGAAGAGTCTCAGGTTTGGTATAAGCATTGAGATAGCACATCTCATGCTATAGGAAGGGTCTCAGGATTGGAATGGGAAGGAGTTGGATATCACATCTCATGTTATAGGAAGGATCTCAGGTTTGGTATTAGAAGCATTGAGACATCACATCTCATGCTATAGGAAGGGTCTCAGGATTGGAATGGGAAGGAGTTGGATATCACATCTCATGCTATAGGAAGGGTCTCAGATTTGGAATAAGCATTGAGATATCACATCTCTGCTATCGGAAGGGTCTCAGGATTGGAATGGGAAGGAGTTGGATATCCCATCTCATGCTATAGGGAGGGTCTCAATTTTGATATTAGAAGCATTGAGATAACAAATCTCATGATATCGGAAGGGTCTCAGGATTGGAATGGGAAGGAGTTGGATATCACATCTCATGATAAAGGAAGGGTCTCAGGTTTGGTATAAGCATTGAGATAGCACATCTCATGCTATAGGAAGGGTCTCAGGATTGGAATGGGAAGGAGTTGGATATCACATCTCATGTTATAGGAAAGATCTCAGGTTTGGTATTAGAAGCATTGAGACATCACATCTCATGTTATAGGAAGGGTCTCAGGATTGGAATGGGAAGAAGTTGGATATCACATCTCATGCTATAGGAAGGGTCTCAGGTTTGGAAGGGGAAGGAGTTGGATATCCAATCTCATGTTATAGGACTGGTCTCAGGTTTGGTATTAGAAGCATTGAGATATCACATCGCATGCTATAGGAAGGTTCTCAGGTTTGGAATGGGGAGGAATTGGATATCACATCTCATGTCATAGGAAGGATCTCAGGTTTGGTATTAGAAGCATTGACATATCACATCTCATGCTATCGGAATGGTCTCAGGATTGGAATGGGAAGGAGTTGGATATTACATTCCTGCTATAGGAAGGGTCTCATGTTTGGAATGGGAATGTGTTGGATATCACATATGCTATAGGAAGGGTCTCAGGTTTGGAATGGGAAGGAGTTGGATATCACATCTCATGTTATAGGAAGGGTCTCAGGTTTGGTATAAGCATTGAGATATCACATCTCTGCTATCGGAAGTGTCTCAGGATTGGAATGGGAAGGTGTTGGATATCCCATCTCATGTTATAGGACGGGTCTCAGGTTTGTTATTAGAATCATTGAGATATCATATTGCATGCTGTAGGAAGGGTCTAAGGATTGGAATGGGAAGGAGTTGGATATCCCATCTCATGTTATAGGAAGAGTCTCAAGTTTGGTATTAGAAGCATTTAGATATCACATCTCATGCTATAGGAAGTGTCTCAGGATTGGAATGGGAAGGAGTTGGATATCACATTTCATGTTAGAGGAAGGATCTCAGGTTTGGTATTAGAAGCATTGAGATATCACATCTCATGCTATAGGAAGGGTCTCAGGATTGGAATGGGAAGGAGTTGGATATCACATCTCATGCTATAGGAAGGGTCTCAGGTTTGGTATAAGCATTGAGATATCACATCTCATGCTATAGGAAGGGTCTCAGGATTGGAATGGGAAGGAGTTGGATATCACATCTCATGTTATAGGAAGGATCTCAGGTTTGATATTAGAAGCATTGAGATATCATATCTCATGCTATAGGAAGGGTCTCAGGATTGGAATGGGAAGGAGTTGGATATTCCCATCTCATGTTATAGGAAGGGTCTCAGGTTTGGTATTAGAAGCATTGAGATATCACATCTCATGCTATAGGAAGGGTCTCAGGATTGGAATGGGAAGGACTTGGATATCACATCTCATGCTATAAGGAGGGTCTCAAGTTTGATATTAGAAGCATTGAGATATCACATCTCATGATATCGGAAGGGTCTCAGGGATGGAATGGGAAGGAGTTGGATATCACATCTCATGATAAAGGAAGTGTCTAAGGTTTGGAAGGGGAAGGAGTTTGATATCACATCTCATGCCATAGTATGGGTCTCAGGTTTGGTAGAAGCATTGGGATATCACATCTCATGCTATCGGAAGGGTATCAGGATTGGATTTGGAAGGAGTTGGATATCCCATCTCATGCTATAGGAAGGGTCTCAGGTTGGAATGGGAAGGAGTTGGATATCACATCTCATGTTATAGGAAGGGTCTCAGGATTGGAATTAGAAGCACTTGGATATCACATCTCATGCTATAGGAAGGCTCTCAGGTTTGGAAGGGGAAAGAGTTGGATATCACATTTCATGTTAGAGGTAGGATCTCAGGTTTGGTATTAGAGGCATTGAGATATCACATCTCATTCTATCAGAAGAGTCTCAGGATTGGAATGGGAAGGAGTTGGATATCACATCTCATGCTAAAGGGAGGGTCTCAGGTTTGGAAGGGGAAGGATTTGGATATCACATCTCATGTTATAGGAAGGATCTCAGGTTTGGTATTAGAAGCATTGAGATATCAAGTCTCATGGTATAGGAAGGGTCTCAGAATTGGAATGGGAAGGAGTTGGATATCACATCTCAAGCTATAGGAAGAGTCTCAGGATTGGAATGGGAAGGAGTTTGATATCACATCTCATGATAAAGGAAGGGTCTAAGGTTTGGAAGGGGAAAGATTTGGATATCACATCTCATGTTATAGGACGGGTCTCAGGTTTGGTATTAGAAGCATTGAGATATCAAGTCTCATGGCATAGGAAGGGTCTCAGAATTGGAATGTGAAGGAGTTTGATATCACATCTCATGCCATAGTATGGGTCTCAGGTTTGGTAGAAGCATTGGGATATCACATCTCATGCTATTGGAAGGGTATCAGTATTGGATTTGGAAGTCTCAGGTTGGAATGGGAAGGAGTTGGATATCACATCTCAAGCTATAGGAAGAGTCTCAGGATTGGAATGGGAAGGAGTTTGATATCACATCTCATGCCATAGTATGGGTCTCAGGTTTGGTAGAAGCATTGGGATATCACATCTCATGCTATTGGAAGGGTATCAGTATTGGATTTGGAAGTCTCAGGTTGGAATGGGAAGGAGTTGGATATCACATTTCATGTTATAGGAAGGGTCTCAGGATTGGAATGGGAAGGACTTGGATATCATATCTCATGCTATAGGAAGGCTCTCAGGTTTGGAAGGGGAAGGAGTTGGATATCACATTTCATGTTAGAGGAAGGATCTCAGGTTTGGTATTAGAGGCCTTGAGATATCACATCTCATGCTATAGGAAGGGTCTCAGGATTGGAATGGGAAGGAGTTGGATATCCCATCTCATGCTATAGGGAGGGTCTCAATTTTGATATTAGAAGCATTGAGATAACAAATCTCATGATATCGGAAGGGTCTCAGGATTGGAATGGGAAGGAGTTGGATATCACATCTCATGATAAAGGAAGGGTCTAAGGTTTGGAAGGGGAAAGATTTGGATATCACATCTCATGTTATAGGACGGGTCTCAGGTTTGGTATTAGAAGCAGTGAGATATCAAGTCTCATGGTATAGGAAGGGTCTCAGAATTGGAATGGGAAGGAGTTGGATATCACATCTCAAGCTATAGGAAGAGTCTCAGGATTGGAATGGGAAGGAGTTTGATATCACATCTCATGCCATAGTATGGTTCTCAGGTTTGATAGAAGCATTGGGATATCACATCTCATGCTATTGGAGAGGTATCAGTATTGGATTTGGAAGGAGTTGGATATCCCATCTCATGCTATAGGAAGGGTCTCAGGTTGGAATGGGAAGGAGTTGGATATCACATTTCATGTTATAGGAAGGGTCTCAGGATTGGAATGGGAAGGACTTGGATATCACATCTCATGCTATAGGAAGGCTCTCAGGTTTGGAAGGAGAAGGAGTTGGATATCACATTTCATGTTAGAGGAAGGATCTCCGGTTTGGTATTAGAGGCCTTGAGATATCACATCTCATGCTATAGGAAGGGTCTCAGGTTGGAATGGGAAGGAGTTGGATATCACATTTCATGTTATAGGAAGGGTCTCAGGATTGGAATGGGAAGGTCTTGGATATCATATCTCATGCTATAGGAAGGCTCTCAGGTTTGGAAGGGGAAGGAGTTGGATATCACATTTCATGTTAGAGGAAGGATCTCAGGTTTGGTATTAGAGGCCTTGAGATATCACATCTCATGCTATAGGAAGGGTCTCAGGATTGGAATGGGAAGGAGTTGGATATCACATCTCAAGCTTTAGGAAGAGTCTCAGGTTTGGTATAAGCATTGAGATAGCACATCTCATGCTATAGGAAGGGTCTCAGGATTGGAATGGGAAGGAGTTGGATATCACATCTCATGTTATAGGAAGGATCTCAGGTTTGGTATTAGAAGCATTGAGACATCACATCTCATGCTATAGGAAGGGTCTCAGGATTGGAATGGGAAGGAGTTGGATATCACATCTCATGCTATAGGAAGGGTCTCAGATTTGGAATAAGCATTGAGATATCACATCTCTGCTATCGGAAGGGTCTCAAGATTGGAATGGGAAGGAGTTGGATATCCCATCTCATGCTATAGGGAGGGTCTCAATTTTGATATTAGAAGCATTGAGATAACAAATCTCATGATATCGGAAGGGTCTCAGGATTGGAATGGGAAGGAGTTGGATATCACATCTCATGATAAAGGAAGGGTCTAAGGTTTGGAAGGGGAAAGATTTGGATATCACATCTCATGTTATAGGACGGGTCTCAGGTTTGGTATTAGAAGCATTGAGATATCAAGTCTCATGGTATAGGAAGGGTCTCAGAATTGGAATGGGAAGGAGTTGGATATCACATCTCAAGCTATAGGAAGAGTCTCAGGATTGGAATGGGAAGGAGTTTGATATCACATCTCATGCCATAGTATGGTTCTCAGGTTTGATAGAAGCATTGGGATATCACATCTCATGCTATTGGAAGGGTATCAGTATTGGATTTGAAAGGAGTTGGATATCCCATCTCATGCTATAGGAAGGGCCTCAGGTTGGAATGGGAAGGAGTTGGATATCACATTTCATGTTATAGGAAGGGTCTCAGGATTGGAATGGGAAGGACTTGGATATCATATCTCATGCTATAGGAAGGCTCTCAGGTTTGGAAGGAGAAAGAGTTGGATATCACATTTCATGTTAGAGGAAGGATCTCAGGTTTGGTATTAGAGGCCTTGAGATATCACATCTCATGCTATAGGAAGGGTCTCAGGTTGGAATGGGAAGGAGTTGGATATCACATTTCATGTTATAGGAAGGGTCTCAGGATTGGAATGGGAAGGAGTTGGATATCACATCTCAAGCTTTAGGAAGGGTCTCAGGTTTGGTATAAGCATTGAGATAGCACATCTCATGCTATAGGAAGGGTCTCAGGATTGGAATGGGAAGGAGTTGGATATCACATCTCATGTTATAGGAAAGATCTCAGGTTTGGTATTAGAAGCATTGAGACATCACATCTCATGTTATAGGAAGGGTCTCAGGATTGGAATGGGAAGAAGTTGGATATCACATCTCATGCTATAGGAAGGGTCTCAGGTTTGGAAGGGGAAGGAGTTGGATATCCAATCTCATGTTATAGGACTGGTCTCAGGTTTGGTATTAGAAGCATTGAGATATCACATCGCATGCTATAGGAAGGTTCTCAGGTTTGGAATGGGGAGGAATTGGATATCACATCTCATGTCATAGGAAGGATCTCAGGTTTGGTATTAGAAGCATTGACATATCACATCTCATGCTATAGGAATGGTCTCAGGATTGGAATGGGAAGGAGTTGGATATTACATTCCTGCTATAGGAAGGGTCTCATGTTTGGAATGGGAATGTGTTGGATATCACATATGCTATAGGAAGGGTCTCAGGTTTGGAATGGGAAGGAGTTGGATATCACATCTCATGTTATAGGAAGGGTCTCAGGTTTGGTATAAGCATTGAGATATCACATCTCTGCTATCGGAAGTGTCTCAGGATTGGAATGGGAAGGTGTTGGATATCCCATCTCATGTTATAGGACGGGTCTCAGGTTTGTTATTAGAATCATTGAGATATCATATTGCATGCTGTAGGAAGGGTCTAAGGATTGGAATGGGAAGGAGTTGGATATCCCATCTCATGTTATAGGAAGAGTCTCAAGTTTGGTATTAGAAGCATTTAGATATCACATCTCATGCTATAGGAAGTGTCTCAGGATTGGAATGGGAAGGAGTTGGATATCACATTTCATGTTAGAGGAAGGATCTCAGGTTTGGTATTAGAAGCATTGAGATATCACATCTCATGCTATAGGAAGGGTCTCAGGATTGGAATGGGAAGGAGTTGGATATCACATCTCATGCTATAGGAAGGGTCTCAGGTTTGGTATAAGCATTGAGATATCACATCTCATGCTATAGGAAGGGTCTCAGGATTGGAATGGGAAGGAGTTGGATATCACATCTCATGTTATAGGAAGGATCTCAGGTTTGATATTAGAAGCATTGAGATATCACATCTCATGCTATAGGAAGGGTCTCAGGATTGGAATGGGAAGGAGTTGGATATCACATCTCATGCTATAGGAAGGGTCTCAGGTTTGGTATAAGGATTGAGATATCATATCTCATGCTATAGGAAGGGTCTCAGGATTGGAATGGGAAGGAGTTGGATATTCCCATCTCATGTTATAGGAAGGGTCTCAGGTTTGGTATTAGAAGCATTGAGATATCACATCTCATGCTATAGGAAGGGTCTCAGGATTGGAATGGGAAGGACTTGGATATCACATCTCATGCTATAAGGAGGGTCTCAAGTTTGATATTAGAAGCATTGAGATATCACATCTCATGATATCGGAAGGGTCTCAGGGATGGAATGGGAAGGAGTTGGATATCACATCTCATGATAAAGGAAGTGTCTAAGGTTTGGAAGGGGAAGGAGTTTGATATCACATCTCATGCCATAGTATGGGTCTCAGGTTTGGTAGAAGCATTGGGATATCACATCTCATGCTATCGGAAGGGTATCAGGATTGGATTTGGAAGGAGTTGGATATCCCATCTCATGCTATAGGAAGGGTCTCAGGTTGGAATGGGAAGGAGTTGGATATCACATCTCATGTTATAGGAAGGGTCTCAGGATTGGAATTAGAAGCACTTGGATATCACATCTCATGCTATAGGAAGGCTCTCAGGTTTGGAAGGGGAAAGAGTTGGATATCACATTTCATGTTAGAGGTAGGATCTCAGGTTTGGTATTAGAGGCATTGAGATATCACATCTCATTCTATCAGAAGAGTCTCAGGATTGGAATGGGAAGGAGTTGGATATCACATCTCATGCTAAAGGGAGGGTCTCAGGTTTGGAAGGGGAAGGATTTGGATATCACATCTCATGTTATAGGAAGGATCTCAGGTTTGGTATTAGAAGCATTGAGATATCACATCTCATGCTATCGGAAGGATCTCAGGTTTGGTATAGAAGCATTGAGATATCACATCTCATGCTATCAGAAGGTTCTCAGGATTGGAATGGGAAGGAGTTGGATATCACATATCATGCTAAAGGTAGGGTCTGAGGTTTGGAAGGGGAAGGATTTGGATATCACATCTCATGTTATCGGAAGGATCTCAGGTTTGGTATTAGAAGTATTGAGATATCACATCTCATGCTATAGGAAGGGTCTCAGGATTGGAATGGGAAGGAGTTGGTTATCACATCTCATGCTAAAGGAAGGGTCTCACGTTTGGTAGAAGCATTGAGATATCACATCTCATGCTATAGGAAGGGTCTCAGGATTGGAATGGGAAGGACTTAGATATCACATATCATGCTATAGGGAGGGTCTCAGTTTTGATATTAGAAGCATTGAGATATCACATCTCATGCTATCGGAAGTGTCTCAGGATTGGAATGGGAAGGAGCTGGATATCACATCTCATGATAAAGGAAGGGTCTCAGGTTTGGAACGGGAAGGAGTTGGATATCACATCTCATGTTATAGGAAGGGTCTCAGGTTTTGTATAAGCATTGAGATATCACATCTCGTGCTATCGAAAGTGTCTCAGGATTGGAATGGGAAGGACTTGGATATCACATCTCATGCTATAGATAGGCTCTCAGGTTTGGAAAGGGAAGGAGTTGGATATCACATTTCATGTTAGAGGAAGGATCTCAGGTTTGGTATTAGAGGCATTGAGATATCAGATCTCAGGCTATAGGAAGGGTCTCAGGATTGGAATGGGAAGGAGTTGGATATCACATCTCATGCTATAGGAAGGGTCTCAGGATTGGAATGGGAAGGAGTTGGATATCACATCTCATGCTAGAGGAAGGGTCTCAGGTTTGGTATAAGCATTGAGATATCACATCGCGTGCTATAGGAAGGGTCTCAGGATTGGAATGGGAAGAAGTTGGATATCACATCTCATGCTATCAGAAGGGTCTCAGGATTGGAATGGGAAGGAGTTGTATATGACATCTCAGGCCATAGGAAGGGTCTCAGGATTGGTATAAGCATTGAGATATCACATCTCTGCTATCGGAAGGGTCTCAGGATTGGAATGGGAAGGAGTTGGATATCCCATCTCATGTTATAGGAAGGGTCTCAGGTTTGGTATTAGAAGCATTGAGATATCACATCTCATGCTATAGGAAGGGTCTCAGGATTGGAATGGGGAGGACTTGGATGTCACATCTCATGCTATAGGGAGGGCCTCAAGTTTGATATTAGAAGCATTGAGATAACAAATCTCATGATATCGGAAGGGTCTCAGGATTGGAATGGGAAGGAGTTGGATATCACATCTCATGATAAAGGAAGTGTCTAAGGTTTGGAAGGGGAAAGATTTGGATATCACATCTCATGTTATTGGACGGGTCTCAGGTTTGGTATTAGAAGCATTGAGATATCAAGTCTCGTGGCATAGGAAGGGTCTCAGGTTTGGTATAAGCATTGAGATAGCACATCTCATGCTATAGGAAGGGTCTCAGGATTGGAATGGGAAGGAGTTGGATATCACATCTCATGTTATAGGAAGGATCTCAGGTTTGGTATTAGAAGCATTGAGACATCACATCTCATGCTATAGGAAGGGTCTCAGGATTGGAATGGGAAGGAGTTGGATATCACATCTCATGCTATAGGAAGGGTCTCAGATTTGGAATAAGCATTGAGATATCACATCTCTGCTATCGGAAGGGTCTCAGGATTGGAATGGGAAGGAGTTGGATATCCCATCTCATGCTATAGGGAGGGTCTCAATTTTGATATTAGAAGCATTGAGATAACAAATCTCATGATATCGGAAGGGTCTCAGGATTGGAATGGGAAGGAGTTGGATATCACATCTCATGATAAAGGAAGGGTCTAAGGTTTGGAAGGGGAAAGATTTGGATATCACATCTCATGTTATTGGACGGGTCTCAGGTTTGGTATTAGAAGCATTGAGATATCAAGTCTCATGGCATAGGAAGGGTCTCAGGTTTGGTATAAGCATTGAGATAGCACATCTCATGCTATAGGAAGGGTCTCAGGATTGGAATGGGAAGGAGTTGGATATCACATCTCATGTTATAGGAAGGATCTCAGGTTTGGTATTAGAAGCATTGAGACATCACATCTCATGCTATAGGAAGGGTCTCAGGATTGGAATGGGAAGGAGTTGGATATCACATCTCATGCTATAGGAAGGGTCTCAGATTTGGAATAAGCATTGAGATATCACATCTCTGCTATCGGAAGGGTCTCAGGATTGGAATGGGAAGGAGTTGGATATCCCATCTCATGCTATAGGGAGGGTCTCAATTTTGATATTAGAAGCATTGAGATAACAAATCTCATGATATCGGAAGGGTCTCAGGATTGGAATGGGAAGGAGTTGGATATCACATCTCATGATAAAGGAAGGGTCTAAGGTTTGGAAGGGGAAAGATTTGGATATCACATCTCATGTTATAGGACGGGTCTCAGGTTTGGTATTAGAAGCATTGAGATATCAAGTCTCATGGTATAGGAAGGGTCTCAGAATTGGAATGGGAAGGAGTTGGATATCACATCTCAAGCTATAGGAAGAGTCTCAGGATTGGAATGGGAAGGAGTTTGATATCACATCTCATGCCATAGTATGGTTCTCAGGTTTGATAGAAGCATTGGGATATCACATCTCATGCTATTGGAAGGGTATCAGTATTGGATTTGAAAGGAGTTGGATATCCCATCTCATGCTATAGGAAGGGCCTCAGGTTGGAATGGGAAGGAGTTGGATATCACATTTCATGTTATAGGAAGGGTCTCAGGATTGGAATGGGAAGGACTTGGATATCATATCTCATGCTATAGGAAGGCTCTCAGGTTTGGAAGGAGAAAGAGTTGGATATCACATTTCATGTTAGAGGAAGGATCTCAGGTTTGGTATTAGAGGCCTTGAGATATCACATCTCATGCTATAGGAAGGGTCTCAGGTTGGAATGGGAAGGAGTTGGATATCACATTTCATGTTATAGGAAGGGTCTCAGGATTGGAATGGGAAGGAGTTGGATATCACATCTCAAGCTTTAGGAAGGGTCTCAGGTTTGGTATAAGCATTGAGATAGCACATCTCATGCTATAGGAAGGGTCTCAGGATTGGAATGGGAAGGAGTTGGATATCACATCTCATGTTATAGGAAAGATCTCAGGTTTGGTATTAGAAGCATTGAGACATCACATCTCATGTTATAGGAAGGGTCTCAGGATTGGAATGGGAAGAAGTTGGATATCACATCTCATGCTATAGGAAGGGTCTCAGGTTTGGAAGGGGAAGGAGTTGGATATCCAATCTCATGTTATAGGATTGGTCTCAGGTTTGGTATTAGAAGCATTGAGATATCACATCGCATGCTATAGGAAGGTTCTCAGGTTTGGAATGGGGAGGAATTGGATATCACATCTCATGTCATAGGAAGGATCTCAGGTTTGGTATTAGAAGCATTGAGATATCACATCTCATGCTATAGGAATGGTCTCAGGATTGGAATGGGAAGGAGTTGGATATTACATTCCTGCTATAGGAAGGGTCTCATGTTTGGAATGGGAATGTGTTGGATATCACATATGCTATAGGAAGGGTCTCAGGTTTGGAATGGGAAGGAGTTGGATATCACATCTCATGTTATAGGAAGGGTCTCAGGTTTGGTATAAGCATTGAGATATCACATCTCTGCTATCGGAAGTGTCTCAGGATTGGAATGGGAAGGTGTTGGATATCCCATCTCATGTTATAGGACGGGTCTCAGGTTTGTTATTAGAATCATTGAGATATCATATTGCATGCTGTAGGAAGGGTCTAAGGATTGGAATGGGAAGGAGTTGGATATCCCATCTCATGTTATAGGAAGAGTCTCAAGTTTGGTATTAGAAGCATTTAGATATCACATCTCATGCTATAGGAAGTGTCTCAGGATTGGAATGGGAAGGAGTTGGATATCACATTTCATGTTAGAGGAAGGATCTCAGGTTTGGTATTAGAAGCATTGAGATATCACATCTCATGCTATAGGAAGGGTCTCAGGATTGGAATGGGAAGGAGTTGGATATCACATCTCATGCTATAGGAAGGGTCTCAGGTTTGGTATAAGCATTGAGATATCACATCTCATGCTATAGGAAGGGTCTCAGGATTGGAATGGGAAGGAGTTGGATATCACATCTCATGTTATAGGAAGGATCTCAGGTTTGATATGAGAAGCATTGAGATATCATATCTCATGTTATAGGAAGGGTCTCAGGATTGGAATGGGAAGGAGTTGGATATTCCCATCTCATGTTATAGGAAGGGTCTCAGGTTTGGTATTAGAAGCATTGAGATATCACATCTCATGCTATAGGAAGGGTCTCAGGATTGGAATGGGAAGGACTTGGATATCACATCTCATGCTATAAGGAGGGTCTCAAGTTTGATATTAGAAGCATTGAGATATCACATCTCATGATATCGGAAGGGTCTCAGGGATGGAATGGGAAGGAGTTGGATATCACATCTCATGATAAAGGAAGTGTCTGAGGTTTGGAAGGGGAAGGAGTTTGATATCACATCTCATGCCATAGTATGGGTCTCAGGTTTGGTAGAAGCATTGGGATATCACATCTCATGCTATAGGAAGGGTCTCAGGATTGGAATGGGAAGGAGTTGGATATCACATCTCATGTTATAGGAAGGATCTCAGGTTTGATATTAGAAGCATTGAGATATCATATCTCATGTTATAGGAAGGGTATCAGGATTGGATTTGGAAGGAGTTGGATATCCCATCTCATGCTATAGGAAGGGTCTCAGGTTGGAATGGGAAGGAGTTGGATATCACATCTCATGTTATAGGAAGGGTCTCAGGATTGGAATTAGAAGGACTTGGATATCACATCTCATGCTATAGGAAGGCTCTCAGGTTTGGAAGGGGAAAGAGTTGGATATCACATTTCATGTTAGAGGTAGGATCTCAGGTTTGGTATTAGAGGCATTGAGATATCACATCTCATTCTATCAGAAGAGTCTCAGGATTGGAATGGGAAGGAGTTGGATATCACATCTCATGCTAAAGGGAGGGTCTCAGGTTTGGAAGGGGAAGGATTTGGATATCACATCTCATGTTATAGGAAGGATCTCAGGTTTGGTATTAGAAGCATTGCGATATCACATCTCATGCTATCGGAAGGATCTCAGGTTTGGTATAGAAGCATTGAGATATCACATCTCATGCTATCAGAAGGTTCTCAGGATTGGAATGGGAAGGAGTTGGATATCACATCTCATGCTAAAGGTAGGGTCTGAGGTTTGGAAGGGGAAGGATTTGGATATCACATCTCATGTTATCGGAAGGATCTCAGGTTTGGTATTAGAAGTATTGAGATATCACATCTCATGCTATAGGAAGGGTCTCAGGATTGGAATGGGAAGGAGTTGGTTATCACATCTCATGCTAAAGGAAGGGTCTCAGGTTTGGTAGAAGCATTGAGATATCACATCTCATGCTATAGGAAGGGTCTCAGGATTGGAATGGGAAGGACTTAGATATCACATATCATGCTATAAGGAGGGTCTCAGTTTTGATATTAGAAGCATTGAGATATCACATCTCATGCTATCGGAAGTGTCTCAGGATTGGAATGGGAAGGAGCTGGATATCACATCTCATGCTAAAGGAAGGGTCTCAGGTTTGGAACGGGAAGGAGTTGGATATCACATCTCATGTTATAGGAAGGGTCGCAGGTTTGGTATAAGCATTGAGATATCACATCTCGTGCTATCGAAAGTGTCTCAGGATTGGAATGGGAAGGACTTGGATATCACATCTCATGCTATAGATAGGCTCTCAGGTTTGGAAAGGGAAGGAGTTGGATATCACATTTCATGTTAGAGGAAGGATCTCAGGTTTGGTATTAGAGGCATTGAGATATCAGTTCTCAGGCTATAGGAAGGGTCTCAGGATTGGAATGGGAAGGAGTTGGATATCACATCTCATGCTATAGGAAGGGTCTCAGGATTGGAATGGGAAGGAGTTGGATATCACATCTCATGCTAGAGGAAGGGTCTCAGGTTTGGTATAAGCATTGAGATATCACATCTCGCGCTATAGGAAGGGTCTCAGGATTGGAATGGGAAGAAGTTGGATATCACATCTCATGCTATCAGAAGGGTCTCAGGATTGGAATGGGAAGGAGTTGTATATGACATCTCAGGCCATAGGAAGGGTCTCAGGATTGGTATAAGCATTGAGATATCACATCTCTGCTATCGGAAGGGTCTCAGGATTGGAATGGGAAGGAGTTGGATATCCCATCTCATGTTATAGGAAGGGTCTCAGGTTTGGTATTAGAAGCATTGAGATATCACATCTCATGCTATAGGAAGGGTCTCAGGATTGGAATGGGGAGGACTTGGGTGTCACATCTCATGCTATAGGGAGGGCCTCAAGTTTGATATTAGAAGCATTGAGATAACAAATCTCATGATATCGGAAGGGTCTCAGGATTGGAATGGGAAGGAGTTGGATATCACATCTCATGATAAAGGAAGGGTCTAAGGTTTGGAAGGGGAAAGATTTGGATATCACATCTCATGTTATTGGACGGGTCTCAGGTTTGGTATTAGAAGCATTGAGATATCAAGTCTCATGGCATAGGAAGGGTCTCAGAATTGGAATGTGAAGGAGTTGGATATCACATCTCAAGCTATAGGAAGAGTCTCAGGATTGGAATGGGAAGGAGTTTGATATCACATCTCATGCCATAGTATGGGTCTCAGGTTTGGTAGAAGCATTGGGATATCACATCTCATGCTATTGGAAGGGTATCCGTATTGGATTTGGAAGGAGTTGGATATCCCATCTCATGCTATAGGAAGGGTCTCAGGTTGGAATGGGAAGGAGTTGGATATCACATTTCATGTTATAGGAAGGGTCTCAGGATTGGAATGGGAAGGACTTGGATATCATATCTCATGCTATAGGAAGGCTCTCAGGTTTGGAAGGAGAAGGAGTTGGATATCACATTTCATGTTAGAGGAAGGATCTCAGGTTTGGTATTAGAGGCCTCGAGATATCACATCTCATGCTATAGGAAGGGTCTCAGGATTGGAATGGGAAGGAGTTGGATATCACATCTCAAGCTTTAGGAAGGGTCTCAGGTTTGGTATAAGCATTGAGATAGCACATCTCATGCTATAGGAAGGGTCTCAGGATTGGAATGGGAAGGAGTTGGATATCACATCTCATGTTATAGAAAGGATCTCAGGTTTGGTATTAGAAGCATTGAGACATGACATCTCATGCTATAGGAAGGGTCTCAGGATTGGAATGGGAAGGAGTTGGATATCACATCTCATGCGATAGGAAGGGTCTCAGATTTGGTATAAGCATTGAGATATCACATCACTGCTATCGGAAGGGTCTCAGGATTGGAATGGGAAGGAGTTGGATATCCCATCTCATGCTATAGGGAGGGTCTCAATTTTGATATTAGAAGCATTGAGATAACAAATCTCATGATATCGGAAGGGTCTCAGCATTGGAATGGGAAGGAGTTGGATATCACATCTCATGATAAAGGAAGGGTCTAAGGTTTGGAAGGGGAAAGATTTGGATATCACATCTCATGTTATAGGACGGGTCTCAGGTTTGGTATTAGAAGCATTGAGATATCAAGTCTCATGGTATAGGAAGGGTCTCAGAATTGGAATGGGAAGGAGTTGGATATCACATCTCAAGCTATAGGAAGAGTCTCAGGATTGGAATGGGAAGGAGTTTGATATCACATCTCATGCCATAGTATGGTTCTCAGGTTTGATAGAAGCATTGGGATATCACATCTCATGCTATTGGAAGGGTATCAGTATTGGATTTGGAAGGAGTTGGATATCCCATCTCATGCTATAGGAAGGGTCTCAGGTTGGAATGGGAAGGAGTTGGATATCGCATTTCATGTTATAGGAAGGGTCTCAGGATTGGAATGGGAAGGACTTGGGTATCATATCTCATGCTATAGGAAGGCTCTCAGGTTTGGAAGGAGAAGGAGTTGGATATCACATTTCATGTTAGAGGAAGGATCTCAGGTTTGGTATTAGAGGCCTTGAGATATCACATCTCATGCTATAGGAAGGGTCTCAGGTTGGAATGGGAAGGAGTTGGATATCACATTTCATGTTATATGAAGGGTCTCAGGATTGGAATGGGAAGGAGTTGGATATCACATCTCAAGTTTTAGGAAGGGTCTCAGGTTTGGTATAAGCATTGAGATAGCACATCTCATGCTATAGGAAGGGCCTCAGGATTGGAATGGGAAGAAGTTGGATATCACATCTCATGCTATAGGAAGGGTCTCAGGTTTGAAAGGGGAAAGAGTTGGATATCCAATCTCATGTTATAGGACTGGTCTCCGGTTTGGTATTAGAAGCATTGAGACATCACATCTCATGCTATAGGAAGGGTCTCAGGATTGGAATGGGAAGGAGTTGGATACCACATCTCATGCTATAGGAAGGGTCTCACATTTGGTATAAGCATTGAGATATCACATCTCATGGTATAGGAAGGGTCTCAGGTTTGGTATTAGAAGCATTGAGACATCACATCTCATGCTATAGGAAGGGTCTCAGGGTTGGAATGGGAAGGAGTTGGATATCGCATCTCATCCAATAGGAAGGGTCTCAGGTTTGGAATGGGAAGGAATTGGATATCACATCTCATGTTATAGGAAGGATCTCAGGTTTGGTATTAGAAGCATTGAGATATCACATCTCATGCTATAGGAAGGGTCTCAGGATTGGAATGTGAAGGATTTGGATATCACATCTCATGCTAAAGGAAGGGTCTCAGGTTTGGTAGAAGCATTGAGATATCACGTCTCTGCTATCGGAAGGGTCTCGGGATTGGATTGGGAAGGAGTTGGATATCCCTTCTCATGCTATAGGAAGGGTCTCAGGATTTGAATGGCAAGCAGTTGGATATCATATCTCATGCCATAGGAAGGGTCTCAGGTTTGGTATAAGCATTGAGATATCACATCTCTGCTATCGGAAGGGTCTCAGGATTGGATTGGGAAGGAGTTGGATATCCCTTCTCATGCTATAGGAAGTGTCTCAGGTTGGAATGGGAAGGAGTTGGATATCACATCTCATGTTATAGGAAGGGTCTCAGGATTGGAATGGGAAGGATTTGGATATCACATCTCTTGCTATAGGAAGGGTCTCAGGTTTGGAAGGAGAAGGAGTTGGATATCACATTTCATGTTAGAGGAAGGATCTCAGGTTTGGTATTAGAGGCCTTGAGATATCACATCTCATGCTATAGGAAGGGTCTCAGGTTGGAATGGGAAGGAGTTGGATATCACATTTCATGTTATATGAAGGGTCTCAGGATTGGAATGGGAAGGAGTTGGATATCACATCTCAAGCTTTAGGAAGGGTCTCAGGTTTGGTATAAGCATTGAGATATCACATCTCATGCTATAGGAAGGGTCTCAGGTTTGGAAGGGGAAAGAGTTGGATATCCAATCTCATGTTATAGGACTGGTCTCCGGTTTGGTATTAGAAGCATTGAGACATCACATCTCATGCTATAGGAAGGGTCTCAGGATTGGAATGGGAAGGAGTTGGATACCACATCTCATGCTATAGGAAGGGTCTCCATTTGGTATAAGCATTGAGATATCACATCTCATGCTATAGGAAGGATCTCAGGTTTGGTATTAGAAGCATTGAGACATCACATCTCATGCTATAGGAAGGGTCTCAGGGTTGGAATGGGAAGGAGTTGGATATCGCATCTCATCCAATAGGAAGGGTCTCAGGTTTGGAATGGGAAGGAATTGGATATCACATCTCATGTTATAGGAAGGATCTCAGGTTTGGTATTAGAAGCATTGAGATATCACATCTCATGCTATAGGAAGGGTCTCAGGATTGGAATGTGAAGGATTTGGATATCACATCTCATGCTAAAGGAAGGGTCTCAGGTTTGGTAGAAGCATTGAGATATCACGTCTCTGCTATCGGAAGGGTCTCGGGATTGGATTGGGAAGGAGTTGGATATCCCTTCTCATGCTATAGGAAGGGTCTCAGGATTTGAATGGCAAGGAGTTGGATATCACATCTCATGCCATAGGAAGGGTCTCAGGTTTGGTATAAGCATTGAGATATCACATCTCTGCTATCGGAAGGGTCTCAGGATTGGATTGGGAAGGAGTTGGATATCCCTTCTCATGCTATAGGAAGTGTCTCAGGTTGGAATGGGAAGGAGTTGGATATCACATCTCATGTTATAGGAAGGGTCTCAGGATTGGAATGGGAAGGATTTGGATATCACATCTCTTGCTATAGGAAGGGTCTCAGGATTGGAATGGGTAGGAGTTGGATATTACGTTCTTGCTATAGGAAGGGTCTTATGTTTGGAATGGGAAGGAGTTGGATATCACATATGCTATAGTTAGTGTCTCAGGTTTGGAACGGGAAGGAGTTGGATATCACATCTCATGTTATAGGAAGGGTCTCAGGTTTGGTATAAGCATTGAGATATCACATCTCTGCTATCGGAAGCGGCTCAGGATTGGAATGGGAAGGAGTTGGATATCCCATCTCATGTTATAGTAAGAGTCTCTGGTTTGGTATTAGAATCATTGAGATATCACATCGCATGCTGTAGGAAGGGTCTAAGGATTGGAATGGGATGGACTTGGATATCACATCTCATGCTATAGGTAGGCTCTCAGGTTTGGTATAAGCATTGAGATATCACATCTCATGCTATAGGAAGGGTCTCAGGATTGGAATGGGAAGGAGTTGGATATCCCTTCTCATGCTATAGGAAGGGTCTCAGGATTTGAATGGCAAGGAGTTGGATATCACATCTCATGCTATCGGAAGTGTCTCAGGATTGGAATGGGAAGGAGCTGGATATCACTTCTCATGCTAAAGGAAGGGTCTCAGGTTTGGAACGGGAAGGAGTTGGATAGCCGATCTCATGTTATAGGAAGGGTCTCAGGTTTGGTATAAGCATTGAGATATCACATCTCTGCTATCGGAAGTGTCTCAGGATTGGAATGGGAAGGAGTTGGATATCCCATCTCATGTTATAGGACGGGTCTCAGGATTGTTATTAGAATCATTGAGATATCATATTGCATGCTGTAGGAAGGGTCTAAGGATTGGAATGGGAAGGACTTGGATATCACATCTCATGCTACGGATAGGCTCTCAGGTTTGGAAAGGGAAGGAGTTGGATATCACATTTCATATTAGAGGAAGGATCTCAGGTTTGGTATTAGAGGCATTGAGATATCACATCTCATGCTATAGGAAGCGTCTCAGGATTGGAATGGAAGGAGTTGGACATCACATCTCATGTTATAGGAAGGATCTCAGGTTTGGTATTAGAAGCATTGAGACATCACATCTCATGCTATAGGAAGGGTCTCAGGATTGGAATGGGAAGGAGTTGGATATCACATCTCATGCTATAGGAAGGGTCTCTGGTTTGGTATAAGCATTGAGCTATCACATCTCATGCTATAGGAAGGGTCTCAGGATTGGAATGGGAAGGAGTTGTATATGACATCTCATGCCGTAGGAAGTGTCTCAGGTTTGGTATAAGCATTGAGATATCACATCTCTGCTATCGGAAAGGTCTCAGGATTGGAATGGGAAGGAGTTGGATATCCCATCTCATGTTATAGGGAGGGTCTCAAGTTTGATATTAGAAGCATTGAGATATCACATCTCATGATATCGGAAGGGTCTCAGGATTGGAATGGGAAGGACTTGGATATCACATCTCATGCTATAGGGAGGGTCTCAAGTTTGATATTAGAAGCATTGAGGTATCACATCTCATGATATCGGAAGGGTCTCAGGATTGGAATGGGAAGGAGTTGGATATCGCATCTCATGATAAAGGAAGGGTCTAAGGTTTGGAAGGGGAAGGATTTGGATATCACATCTCATGTTATAGGGCGGGTCTCAGGTTTGGTATTAGAAGCATTGAGATATCAAGTCTCATGGTATAGGAAGGGTCTCAGAATTGGAATGGGAAGGAGTTGGATATCACATCTCAAGCTATAGGAAGGGTCTCAGGTTTGGTATAAGCATTGAGATATCACATCACATGCTATAGGAAGGGTCTCAGGATTGGAATGGGAAGGTGTTGTATATGACATCTCATGCCATAGGAAGGGTCTCAGGTTTGGTATAAGCATTGAGATATCACATCACATGCTATAGGAATGGTCTCAGGATTGGAATGGGAAGGAGTTGGATATCACATCTCATGCTAAAGGGAGGGTCTCAGGTTTGGAAGGGGAAGGATTTGGATATCACATCTCATGTTATAGGAAGGATCTCAGGTTTGGTATTAGAGGCATTGAGATATCACATCTCATGCTATCATAAGGGTCTCAGGATTGGAATGGGAAGGAGTTGGATATCACATCTCATGCTAAAGGGAGGGTCTCAGGTTTGGAAGGGGAAGAATTTGGATATCACATCACATGTTATAGGAAGGATCTCAGGTTTGGTATTAGAAGCATTGAGATATCACATCTCATGCTATCGGAAGGGTCTCAGGATTGGAATGGGAAGGAGTTGGATATCACATCTCATGCTATAGGAAGGGTCTCAGGTTTGGAACGGGAAGGAGTTGGATATCACATCTCATGTTATAGGAAGAGTCTCAGGTTTGGTATAAGCATTGAGATATCACATCTCTGCAATCGGAAATGTCTCAGGATTGGGATGGGAATTAGTTGGATATCACATCTCATGCTAAAGGGAGGGTCTCAGGTTTGGAAGGGGAAGGATTTGGATATTACGTTCTTGCTATAGGAAGGGTCTTATGTTTGGAATGGGAAGGAGTTGGATATCACATATGCTATAGTTAGTGTCTCAGGTTTGGAACGGGAAGGAGTTGGATATCACATCTCATGTTATAGGAAGGGTCTCAGGTTTGGTATAAGCATTGAGATATCACATCTCTGCTATCGGAAGCGGCTCAGGATTGGAATGGGAAGGAGTTGGATATCCCATCTCATGTTATAGTAAGAGTCTCTGGTTTGGTATTAGAATCATTGAGATATCACATCGCATGCTGTAGGAAGGGTCTAAGGATTGGAATGGGATGGACTTGGATATCACATCTCATGCTATAGGTAGGCTCTCAGGTTTGGTATAAGCATTGAGATATCACATCTCATGCTATAGGAAGGGTCTCAGGATTGGAATGGGAAGGAGTTGGATATCCCTTCTCATGCTATAGGAAGGGTCTCAGGATTTGAATGGCAAGGAGTTGGATATCACATCTCATGCTATCGGAAGTGTCTCAGGATTGGAATGGGAAGGAGCTGGATATCACTTCTCATGCTAAAGGAAGGGTCTCAGGTTTGGAACGGGAAGGAGTTGGATAGCCGATCTCATGTTATAGGAAGGGTCTCAGGTTTGGTATAAGCATTGAGATATCACATCTCTGCTATCGGAAGTGTCTCAGGATTGGAATGGGAAGGAGTTGGATATCCCATCTCATGTTATAGGACGGGTCTCAGGATTGTTATTAGAATCATTGAGATATCATATTGCATGCTGTAGGAAGGGTCTAAGGATTGGAATGGGAAGGACTTGGATATCACATCTCATGCTATGGATAGGCTCTCAGGTTTGGAAAGGGAAGGAGTTGGATATCACATTTCATATTAGAGGAAGGATCTCAGGTTTGGTATTAGAGGCATTGAGATATCACATCTCATGCTATAGGAAGCGTCTCAGGATTGGAATGGAAGGAGTTGGACATCACATCTCATGTTATAGGAAGGATCTCAGGTTTGGTATTAGAAGCATTGAGACATCACATCTCATGCTATAGGAAGGGTCTCAGGATTGGAATGGGAAGGAGTTGGATATCACATCTCATGCTATAGGAAGGGTCTCTGGTTTGGTATAAGCATTGAGCTATCACATCTCATGCTATAGGAAGGGTCTCAGGATTGGAATGGGAAGGAGTTGTATATGACATCTCATGCCGTAGGAAGTGTCTCAGGTTTGGTATAAGCATTGAGATATCACATCTCTGCTATCGGAAAGGTCTCAGGATTGGAATGGGAAGGAGTTGGATATCCCATCTCATGTTATAGGGAGGGTCTCAAGTTTGATATTAGAAGCATTGAGATATCACATCTCATGATATCGGAAGGGTCTCAGGATTGGAATGGGAAGGACTTGGATATCACATCTCATGCTATAGGGAGGGTCTCAAGTTTGATATTAGAAGCATTGAGATATCACATCTCATGATATCGGAAGGGTCTCAGGATTGGAATGGGAAGGAGTTTGATATCACATCTCATGATAAAGGAAGGGTCTAAGGTTTGGAAGGGGAAGGATTTGGATATCACATCTCATGTTATAGGGCGGGTCTCAGGTTTGGTATTAGAAGCATTGAGATATCAAGTCTCATGGTATAGGAAGGGTCTCAGAATTGGAATGGGAAGGAGTTGGATATCACATCTCAAGCTATAGGAAGGGTCTCAGGTTTGGTATAAGCATTGAGATATCACATCACATGCTATAGGAAGGGTCTCAGGATTGGAATGGGAAGGTGTTGTATATGACATCTCATGCCATAGGAAGGGTCTCAGGTTTGGTATAAGCATTGAGATATCACATCACATGCTATAGGAATGGTCTCAGGATTGGAATGGGAAGGACTAGGTTATCACATCTCATGCTATAGGCAGGGTCTCAGGTTTGGAAAGGGAAGGAGTTGGATATCACATTTCATGTTAGAGTAGGATATCAGGTTTGGTATTAGAGGCATTGAGATATCACATCTCATGCTATCAGAAGGGTCTCAGGATTGGAATGGGAAGGAGTTGGATATCACATCTCATGCTAAAGGGAGGGTCTCAGGTTTGGAAGGGGAAGGATTTGGATATCACATCTCATGTTATAGGAAGGATCTCAGGTTTGGTATTAGAGGCAATGAGATATCACATCTCATGCTATCATAAGGGTCTCAGGATTGGAATGGGAAGGAGTTGGATATCACATCTCATGCTAAAGGGAGGGTCTCAGGTTTGGAAGGGGAAGAATTTGGATATCACATCACATGTTATAGGAAGGATCTCAGGTTTGGTATTAGAAGCATTGAGATATCACATCTCATGCTATCGGAAGGGTCTCAGGATTGGAATGGGAAGGAGTTGGATATCACATCTCATGCTATAGGAAGGGTCTCAGGTTTGGAACGGGAAGGAGTTGGATATCACATCTCATGTTATAGGAAGAGTCTCAGGTTTGGTATAAGCATTGAGATATCACATCTCTGCAATCGGAAATGTCTCAGGATTGGGATGGGAAGGAGTTGGATATCACATCTCATGCTAAAGGGAGGGTCTCAGGTTTGGAAGGGGAAGGATTTGGATATCACATCTCATGTTATAAGAAGGAGCTCAGGTATGGTATTAGAAGCATTGAGATATCACATCTCATGCTATCGGAAGGATCTCAGGTTTGGTATTAGAAGCATTGAGATATCACATCTCATGCTATCAGAAGGGTCTCAGGATTGGAATGGGAAGGAGTTGGATATCACATCTCATGCTAAAGGGAGAGTCTCAGGTTTGGAAGGGGAAGGATTTGGATATCACATCTCATGTTATCGGAAGGATCT
This sequence comes from Ambystoma mexicanum, assembly GCF_040938575.1. Classification (NCBI taxonomy): domain Eukaryota; kingdom Metazoa; phylum Chordata; class Amphibia; order Caudata; family Ambystomatidae; genus Ambystoma; species Ambystoma mexicanum. Next base: position 7,586,946 of record NW_027182433.1, read on the forward strand.
CAGGTTTGGTATTAGAAGTATTGAGATATCACATCTCATGCTATAGGAAGGGTCTCAGGATTGGAATGGGAAGGAGTTGGATATCACATCTCAAGCTATAGGAAGGGTCTCAGGTTTGGTATAAGCATTGAGATATCACATCACATGCTATAGGAAGGGTCTCAGGATTGGAATGGGAAGGTGTTGTATATGACATCTCATGCCATAGGAAGGGTCTCAGGTTTGGTATAAGCATTGAGATATCACATCACATGCTATAGGAAGGGTCTCAGGATTGGAATGGGAAGGACTTGGATATCACATCTCATGCTATAGGCAGGGTCTCAGGTTTGGAAAGGGAAGGAGTTGGATATCACATTTCATGTTAGAGTAGGATATCAGGTTTGGTATTAGAGGCATTGAGATATCACATCTCATGCTATCAGAAGGGTCTCAGGATTGGAATGGGAAGGAGTTGGATATCACATCTCATGCTAAAGGGAGGGTCTCAGGTTTGGAAGGGGAAGGATTTGGATATCACATCTCATGTTATAGGAAGGATCTCAGGTTTGGTATTAGAGGCATTGAGATATCACATCTCATGCTATCATAAGGTCCTCAGGATTGGAATGGGAAGGAGTTGGATATCACATCTCATGCTAAAGGGAGGGTCTCAGGTTTGGAAGGGGAAGAATTTGGATATCACATCACATGTTATAGGAAGGATCTCAGGTTTGGTATTAGAAGCATTGAGATATCACATCTCATGCTATCGGAAGGGTCTCAGGATTGGAATGGGAAGGAGTTGGATATCACATCTCATGCTATAGGAAGGGTCTCAGGTTTGGAACGGGAAGGAGTTGGATATCACATCTCATGTTATAGGAAGAGTCTCAGGTTTGGTATAAGCATTGAGATATCACATCTCTGCAATCGGAAATGTCTCAGGATTGGGATGGGAAGGAGTTGGATATCACATCTCACGCTATAGGAAGGGTCTCAGGTTTGGAACGGGAAGGAGTTGGATATCACATCTCATGCTATAGGAAGGCTCTCAGGTTTGGAAGGGGAAAGAGTTGGATATCACATTTCATGTTAGAGGTAGGATCTCAGGTTTGGTATTAGAGGCATTGAGATATCACATCTCATGCTATCAGAAGGGTCTCAGGATTGGAATGGGAAGGAGTTGGATATCACATCTCATGCTAAAGGGAGGGTCTCAGGTTTGGAAGGGGAAGGATTTGGATATCACATCTCATGTTATAAGAAGGAGCTCAGGTTTGGTATTAGAAGCATTGAGATATCACATCTCATGCTATCGGAAGGATCTCAGGTTTGGTATTAGAAGCATTGAGATATCACATCTCATGCTATCAGAAGGGTCTCAGGATTGGAATGGGAAGGAGTTGGATATCACATCTCATGCTAAAGGGAGGGTCTCAGGTTTGGAAGGGGAAGGATTTGGATATCACATCTCATGTTATCGGAAGGATCTCAGGTTTGGTATTAGAAGTATTGAGATATCACATCTCATGCTATAGGAAGGGTCTCAGGATTGGAATGGGAAGGAGTTGGATATCACATCTCAAGCTATAGGAAGGGTCTCAGGTTTGGTATAAGCATTGAGATATCACATCACATGCTATAGGAAGGGTCTCAGGATTGTAATGGGAAGGAGTTGTATATGACATCTCATGCCATAGGAAGGGTCTCAGGTTTGGTATAAGCATTGAGATATCACATCTCATGCTATAGGAAGGGTCTCAGGATTGGAATGGGAAGGAGTTGGATATCACATCTCATGTTATAGGAAGGATCTCAGGTTTGATATTAGAAGCATTGAGATATCACATCTCATGCTATAGGAAGGGTCTCAGGATTGGAATGGGAAGGAGTTGGATATCACATCTCATGCTATAGGAAGGGTCTCAGGTTTGGTATAAGCATTGAGATATCATATCTCATGCTATAGGAAGGGTCTCAGGATTGGAATGGGAAGGAGTTGGATATTCCCATCTCATGTTATAGGAAGGGTCTCAGGTTTGGTATTAGAAGCATTGAGATATCACATCTCATGCTATAGGAAGGGTCTCAGGATTGGAATGGGAAGGACTTGGATATCACATCTCATGCTATAAGGAGGGTCTCAAGTTTGATATTAGAAGCATTGAGATATCACATCTCATGATATCGGAAGGGTCTCAGGGATGGAATGGGAAGGAGTTGGATATCACATCTCATGATAAAGGAAGTGTCTAAGGTTTGGAAGGGGAAGGAGTTTGATATCACATCTCATGCCATAGTATGGGTCTCAGGTTTGGTAGAAGCATTGGGATATCACATCTCATGCTATCGGAAGGGTATCAGGATTGGATTTGGAAGGAGTTGGATATCCCATCTCATGCTATAGGAAGGGTCTCAGGTTGGAATGGGAAGGAGTTGGATATCACATCTCATGTTATAGGAAGGGTCTCAGGATTGGAATTAGAAGCACTTGGATATCACATCTCATGCTATAGGAAGGCTCTCAGGTTTGGAAGGGGAAAGAGTTGGATATCACATTTCATGTTAGAGGTAGGATCTCAGGTTTGGTATTAGAGGCATTGAGATATCACATCTCATTCTATCAGAAGAGTCTCAGGATTGGAATGGGAAGGAGTTGGATATCACATCTCATGCTAAAGGGAGGGTCTCAGGTTTGGAAGGGGAAGGATTTGGATATCACATCTCATGTTATAGGAAGGATCTCAGGTTTGGTATTAGAAGCATTGAGATATCACATCTCATGCTATCGGAAGGATCTCAGGTTTGGTATAGAAGCATTGAGATATCACATCTCATGCTATCAGAAGGTTCTCAGGATTGGAATGGGAAGGAGTTGGATATCACATATCATGCTAAAGGTAGGGTCTGAGGTTTGGAAGGGGAAGGATTTGGATATCACATCTCATGTTATCGGAAGGATCTCAGGTTTGGTATTAGAAGTATTGAGATATCACATCTCATGCTATAGGAAGGGTCTCAGGATTGGAATGGGAAGGAGTTGGTTATCACATCTCATGCTAAAGGAAGGGTCTCACGTTTGGTAGAAGCATTGAGATATCACATCTCATGCTATAGGAAGGGTCTCAGGATTGGAATGGGAAGGACTTAGATATCACATATCATGCTATAGGGAGGGTCTCAGTTTTGATATTAGAAGCATTGAGATATCACATCTCATGCTATCGGAAGTGTCTCAGGATTGGAATGGGAAGGAGCTGGATATCACATCTCATGCTAAAGGAAGGGTCTCAGGTTTGGAACGGGAAGGAGTTGGATATCACATCTCATGTTATAGGAAGGGTCTCAGGTTTGGTATAAGCATTGAGATATCACATCTCGTGCTATCGAAAGTGTCTCAGGATTGGAATGGGAAGGACTTGGATATCACATCTCATGCTATAGATAGGCTCTCAGGTTTGGAAAGGGAAGGAGTTGGATATCACATTTCATGTTAGAGGAAGGATCTCAGGTTTGGTATTAGAGGCATTGAGATATCAGATCTCAGGCTATAGGAAGGGTCTCAGGATTGGAATGGGAAGGAGTTGGATATCACATCTCATGCTATAGGAAGGGTCTCAGGATTGGAATGGGAAGGAGTTGGATATCACATCTCATGCTAGAGGAAGGGTCTCAGGTTTGGTATAAGCATTGAGATATCACATCGCGTGCTATAGGAAGGGTCTCAGGATTGGAATGGGAAGAAGTTGGATATCACATCTCATGCTATCAGAAGGGTCTCAGGATTGGAATTGGAAGGAGTTGTATATGACATCTCAGGCCATAGGAAGGGTCTCAGGATTGGTATAAGCATTGAGATATCACATCTCTGCTATCGGAAGGGTCTCAGGATTGGAATGGGAAGGAGTTGGATATCCCATCTCATGTTATAGGAAGGGTCTCAGGTTTGGTATTAGAAGCATTGAGATATCACATCTCATGCTATAGGAAGGGTCTCAGGATTGGAATGGGGAGGACTTGGATGTCACATCTCATGCTATAGGGAGGGCCTCAAGTTTGATATTAGAAGCATTGAGATAACAAATCTCATGATATCGGAAGGGTCTCAGGATTGGAATGGGAAGGAGTTGGATATCACATCTCATGATAAAGGAAGTGTCTAAGGTTTGGAAGGGGAAAGATTTGGATATCACATCTCATGTTATTGGACGGGTCTCAGGTTTGGTATTAGAAGCATTGAGATATCAAGTCTCGTGGCATAGGAAGGGTCTCAGGTTTGGTATAAGCATTGAGATAGCACATCTCATGCTATAGGAAGGGTCTCAGGATTGGAATGGGAAGGAGTTGGATATCACATCTCATGTTATAGGAAGGATCTCAGGTTTGGTATTAGAAGCATTGAGACATCACATCTCATGCTATAGGAAGGGTCTCAGGATTGGAATGGGAAGGAGTTGGATATCACATCTCATGCTATAGGAAGGGTCTCAGATTTGGAATAAGCATTGAGATATCACATCTCTGCTATCGGAAGGGTCTCAGGATTGGAATGGGAAGGAGTTGGATATCCCATCTCATGCTATAGGGAGGGTCTCAATTTTGATATTAGAAGCATTGAGATAACAAATCTCATGATATCGGAAGGGTCTCAGGATTGGAATGGGAAGGAGTTGGATATCACATCTCATGATAAAGGAAGGGTCTAAGGTTTGGAAGGGGAAAGATTTGGATATCACATCTCATGTTATTGGACGGGTCTCAGGTTTGGTATTAGAAGCATTGAGATATCAAGTCTCATGGCATAGGAAGGGTCTCAGGTTTGGTATAAGCATTGAGATAGCACATCTCATGCTATAGGAAGGGTCTCAGGATTGGAATGGGAAGGAGTTGGATATCACATCTCATGTTATAGGAAGGATCTCAGGTTTGGTATTAGAAGCATTGAGACATCACATCTCATGCTATAGGAAGGGTCTCAGGATTGGAATGGGAAGGAGTTGGATATCACATCTCATGCTATAGGAAGGGTCTCAGATTTGGAATAAGCATTGAGATATCACATCTCTGCTATCGGAAGGGTCTCAGGATTGGAATGGGAAGGAGTTGGATATCCCATCTCATGCTATAGGAAGGGTCTCAGGTTGGAATGGGAAGGAGTTGGATATCACATTTCATGTTATAGGAAGGGTCTCAGGATTGGAATGGGAAGGACTTGGATATCATATCTCATGCTATAGGAAGGCTCTCAGGTTTGGAAGGAGAAGGAGTTGGATATCACATTTCATGTTAGAGGAAGGATCTCAGGTTTGGTATTAGAGGCCTCGAGATATCACATCTCATGCTATAGGAAGGGTCTCAGGATTGGAATGGGAAGGAGTTGGATATCACATCTCAAGCTTTAGGAAGGGTCTCAGGTTTGGTATAAGCATTGAGATAGCACATCTCATGCTATAGGAAGGGTCTCAGGATTGGAATGGGAAGGAGTTGGATATCACATCTCATGTTATAGAAAGGATCTCAGGTTTGGTATTAGAAGCATTGAGACATGACATCTCATGCTATAGGAAGGGTCTCAGGATTGGAATGGGAAGGAGTTGGATATCACATCTCATGCGATAGGAAGGGTCTCAGATTTGGTATAAGCATTGAGATATCACATCACTGCTATCGGAAGGGTCTCAGGATTGGAATGGGAAGGAGTTGGATATCCCATCTCATGCTATAGGGAGGGTCTCAATTTTGATATTAGAAGCATTGAGATAACAAATCTCATGATATCGGAAGGGTCTCAGCATTGGAATGGGAAGGAGTTGGATATCACATCTCATGATAAAGGAAGGGTCTAAGGTTTGGAAGGGGAAAGATTTGGATATCACATCTCATGTTATAGGACGGGTCTCAGGTTTGGTATTAGAAGCATTGAGATATCAAGTCTCATGGTATAGGAAGGGTCTCAGAATTGGAATGGGAAGGAGTTGGATATCACATCTCAAGCTATAGGAAGAGTCTCAGGATTGGAATGGGAAGGAGTTTGATATCACATCTCATGCCATAGTATGGTTCTCAGGTTTGATAGAAGCATTGGGATATCACATCTCATGCTATTGGAAGGGTATCAGTATTGGATTTGGAAGGAGTTGGATATCCCATCTCATGCTATAGGAAGGGTCTCAGGTTGGAATGGGAAGGAGTTGGATATCGCATTTCATGTTATAGGAAGGGTCTCAGGATTGGAATGGGAAGGACTTGGGTATCATATCTCATGCTATAGGAAGGCTCTCAGGTTTGGAAGGAGAAGGAGTTGGATATCACATTTCATGTTAGAGGAAGGATCTCAGGTTTGGTATTAGAGGCCTTGAGATATCACATCTCATGCTATAGGAAGGGTCTCAGGTTGGAATGGGAAGGAGTTGGATATCACATTTCATGTTATATGAAGGGTCTCAGGATTGGAATGGGAAGGAGTTGGATATCACATCTCAAGTTTTAGGAAGGGTCTCAGGTTTGGTATAAGCATTGAGATAGCACATCTCATGCTATAGGAAGGGCCTCAGGATTGGAATGGGAAGAAGTTGGATATCACATCTCATGCTATAGGAAGGGTCTCAGGTTTGAAAGGGGAAAGAGTTGGATATCCAATCTCATGTTATAGGACTGGTCTCCGGTTTGGTATTAGAAGCATTGAGACATCACATCTCATGCTATAGGAAGGGTCTCAGGATTGGAATGGGAAGGAGTTGGATACCACATCTCATGCTATAGGAAGGGTCTCACATTTGGTATAAGCATTGAGATATCACATCTCATGGTATAGGAAGGGTCTCAGGTTTGGTATTAGAAGCATTGAGACATCACATCTCATGCTATAGGAAGGGTCTCAGGGTTGGAATGGGAAGGAGTTGGATATCGCATCTCATCCAATAGGAAGGGTCTCAGGTTTGGAATGGGAAGGAATTGGATATCACATCTCATGTTATAGGAAGGATCTCAGGTTTGGTATTAGAAGCATTGAGATATCACATCTCATGCTATAGGAAGGGTCTCAGGATTGGAATGTGAAGGATTTGGATATCACATCTCATGCTAAAGGAAGGGTCTCAGGTTTGGTAGAAGCATTGAGATATCACGTCTCTGCTATCGGAAGGGTCTCGGGATTGGATTGGGAAGGAGTTGGATATCCCTTCTCATGCTATAGGAAGGGTCTCAGGATTTGAATGGCAAGCAGTTGGATATCATATCTCATGCCATAGGAAGGGTCTCAGGTTTGGTATAAGCATTGAGATATCACATCTCTGCTATCGGAAGGGTCTCAGGATTGGATTGGGAAGGAGTTGGATATCCCTTCTCATGCTATAGGAAGTGTCTCAGGTTGGAATGGGAAGGAGTTGGATATCACATCTCATGTTATAGGAAGGGTCTCAGGATTGGAATGGGAAGGATTTGGATATCACATCTCTTGCTATAGGAAGGGTCTCAGGTTTGGAAGGAGAAGGAGTTGGATATCACATTTCATGTTAGAGGAAGGATCTCAGGTTTGGTATTAGAGGCCTTGAGATATCACATCTCATGCTATAGGAAGGGTCTCAGGTTGGAATGGGAAGGAGTTGGATATCACATTTCATGTTATATGAAGGGTCTCAGGATTGGAATGGGAAGGAGTTGGATATCACATCTCAAGCTTTAGGAAGGGTCTCAGGTTTGGTATAAGCATTGAGATATCACATCTCATGCTATAGGAAGGGTCTCAGGTTTGGAAGGGGAAAGAGTTGGATATCCAATCTCATGTTATAGGACTGGTCTCCGGTTTGGTATTAGAAGCATTGAGACATCACATCTCATGCTATAGGAAGGGTCTCAGGATTGGAATGGGAAGGAGTTGGATACCACATCTCATGCTATAGGAAGGGTCTCCATTTGGTATAAGCATTGAGATATCACATCTCATGCTATAGGAAGGATCTCAGGTTTGGTATTAGAAGCATTGAGACATCACATCTCATGCTATAGGAAGGGTCTCAGGGTTGGAATGGGAAGGAGTTGGATATCGCATCTCATCCAATAGGAAGGGTCTCAGGTTTGGAATGGGAAGGAATTGGATATCACATCTCATGTTATAGGAAGGATCTCAGGTTTGGTATTAGAAGCATTGAGATATCACATCTCATGCTATAGGAAGGGTCTCAGGATTGGAATGTGAAGGATTTGGATATCACATCTCATGCTAAAGGAAGGGTCTCAGGTTTGGTAGAAGCATTGAGATATCACGTCTCTGCTATCGGAAGGGTCTCGGGATTGGATTGGGAAGGAGTTGGATATCCCTTCTCATGCTATAGGAAGGGTCTCAGGATTTGAATGGCAAGGAGTTGGATATCACATCTCATGCCATAGGAAGGGTCTCAGGTTTGGTATAAGCATTGAGATATCACATCTCTGCTATCGGAAGGGTCTCAGGATTGGATTGGGAAGGAGTTGGATATCCCTTCTCATGCTATAGGAAGTGTCTCAGGTTGGAATGGGAAGGAGTTGGATATCACATCTCATGTTATAGGAAGGGTCTCAGGATTGGAATGGGAAGGATTTGGATATCACATCTCTTGCTATAGGAAGGGTCTCAGGATTGGAATGGGTAGGAGTTGGATATTACGTTCTTGCTATAGGAAGGGTCTTATGTTTGGAATGGGAAGGAGTTGGATATCACATATGCTATAGTTAGTGTCTCAGGTTTGGAACGGGAAGGAGTTGGATATCACATCTCATGTTATAGGAAGGGTCTCAGGTTTGGTATAAGCATTGAGATATCACATCTCTGCTATCGGAAGCGGCTCAGGATTGGAATGGGAAGGAGTTGGATATCCCATCTCATGTTATAGTAAGAGTCTCTGGTTTGGTATTAGAATCATTGAGATATCACATCGCATGCTGTAGGAAGGGTCTAAGGATTGGAATGGGATGGACTTGGATATCACATCTCATGCTATAGGTAGGCTCTCAGGTTTGGTATAAGCATTGAGATATCACATCTCATGCTATAGGAAGGGTCTCAGGTTTGGAATGGGAAGGAGTTGGATATCCCTTCTCATGCTATAGGAAGGGTCTCAGGATTTGAATGGCAAGGAGTTGGATATCACATCTCATGCTATCGGAAGTGTCTCAGGATTGGAATGGGAAGGAGCTGGATATCACTTCTCATGCTAAAGGAAGGGTCTCAGGTTTGGAACGGGAAGGAGTTGGATAGCCGATCTCATGTTATAGGAAGGGTCTCAGGTTTGGTATAAGCATTGAGATATCACATCTCTGCTATCGGAAGTGTCTCAGGATTGGAATGGGAAGGAGTTGGATATCCCATCTCATGTTATAGGACGGGTCTCAGGATTGTTATTAGAATCATTGAGATATCATATTGCATGCTGTAGGAAGGGTCTAAGGATTGGAATGGGAAGGACTTGGATATCACATCTCATGCTACGGATAGGCTCTCAGGTTTGGAAAGGGAAGGAGTTGGATATCACATTTCATATTAGAGGAAGGATCTCAGGTTTGGTATTAGAGGCATTGAGATATCACATCTCATGCTATAGGAAGCGTCTCAGGATTGGAATGGAAGGAGTTGGACATCACATCTCATGTTATAGGAAGGATCTCAGGTTTGGTATTAGAAGCATTGAGACATCACATCTCATGCTATAGGAAGGGTCTCAGGATTGGAATGGGAAGGAGTTGGATATCACATCTCATGCTATAGGAAGGGTCTCTGGTTTGGTATAAGCATTGAGCTATCACATCTCATGCTATAGGAAGGGTCTCAGGATTGGAATGGGAAGGAGTTGTATATGACATCTCATGCCGTAGGAAGTGTCTCAGGTTTGGTATAAGCATTGAGATATCACATCTCTGCTATCGGAAAGGTCTCAGGATTGGAATGGGAAGGAGTTGGATATCCCATCTCATGTTATAGGGAGGGTCTCAAGTTTGATATTAGAAGCATTGAGATATCACATCTCATGATATCGGAAGGGTCTCAGGATTGGAATGGGAAGGACTTGGATATCACATCTCATGCTATAGGGAGGGTCTCAAGTTTGATATTAGAAGCATTGAGGTATCACATCTCATGATATCGGAAGGGTCTCAGGATTGGAATGGGAAGGAGTTGGATATCGCATCTCATGATAAAGGAAGGGTCTAAGGTTTGGAAGGGGAAGGATTTGGATATCACATCTCATGTTATAGGGCGGGTCTCAGGTTTGGTATTAGAAGCATTGAGATATCAAGTCTCATGGTATAGGAAGGGTCTCAGAATTGGAATGGGAAGGAGTTGGATATCACATCTCAAGCTATAGGAAGGGTCTCAGGTTTGGTATAAGCATTGAGATATCACATCACATGCTATAGGAAGGGTCTCAGGATTGGAATGGGAAGGTGTTGTATATGACATCTCATGCCATAGGAAGGGTCTCAGGTTTGGTATAAGCATTGAGATATCACATCACATGCTATAGGAATGGTCTCAGGATTGGAATGGGAAGGAGTTGGATATCACATCTCATGCTAAAGGGAGGGTCTCAGGTTTGGAAGGGGAAGGATTTGGATATCACATCTCATGTTATAGGAAGGATCTCAGGTTTGGTATTAGAGGCATTGAGATATCACATCTCATGCTATCATAAGGGTCTCAGGATTGGAATGGGAAGGAGTTGGATATCACATCTCATGCTAAAGGGAGGGTCTCAGGTTTGGAAGGGGAAGAATTTGGATATCACATCACATGTTATAGGAAGGATCTCAGGTTTGGTATTAGAAGCATTGAGATATCACATCTCATGCTATCGGAAGGGTCTCAGGATTGGAATGGGAAGGAGTTGGATATCACATCTCATGCTATAGGAAGGGTCTCAGGTTTGGAACGGGAAGGAGTTGGATATCACATCTCATGTTATAGGAAGAGTCTCAGGTTTGGTATAAGCATTGAGATATCACATCTCTGCAATCGGAAATGTCTCAGGATTGGGATGGGAATTAGTTGGATATCACATCTCATGCTAAAGGGAGGGTCTCAGGTTTGGAAGGGGAAGGATTTGGATATTACGTTCTTGCTATAGGAAGGGTCTTATGTTTGGAATGGGAAGGAGTTGGATATCACATATGCTATAGTTAGTGTCTCAGGTTTGGAACGGGAAGGAGTTGGATATCACATCTCATGTTATAGGAAGGGTCTCAGGTTTGGTATAAGCATTGAGATATCACATCTCTGCTATCGGAAGCGGCTCAGGATTGGAATGGGAAGGAGTTGGATATCCCATCTCATGTTATAGTAAGAGTCTCTGGTTTGGTATTAGAATCATTGAGATATCACATCGCATGCTGTAGGAAGGGTCTAAGGATTGGAATGGGATGGACTTGGATATCACATCTCATGCTATAGGTAGGCTCTCAGGTTTGGTATAAGCATTGAGATATCACATCTCATGCTATAGGAAGGGTCTCAGGATTGGAATGGGAAGGAGTTGGATATCCCTTCTCATGCTATAGGAAGGGTCTCAGGATTTGAATGGCAAGGAGTTGGATATCACATCTCATGCTATCGGAAGTGTCTCAGGATTGGAATGGGAAGGAGCTGGATATCACTTCTCATGCTAAAGGAAGGGTCTCAGGTTTGGAACGGGAAGGAGTTGGATAGCCGATCTCATGTTATAGGAAGGGTCTCAGGTTTGGTATAAGCATTGAGATATCACATCTCTGCTATCGGAAGTGTCTCAGGATTGGAATGGGAAGGAGTTGGATATCCCATCTCATGTTATAGGACGGGTCTCAGGATTGTTATTAGAATCATTGAGATATCATATTGCATGCTGTAGGAAGGGTCTAAGGATTGGAATGGGAAGGACTTGGATATCACATCTCATGCTATGGATAGGCTCTCAGGTTTGGAAAGGGAAGGAGTTGGATATCACATTTCATATTAGAGGAAGGATCTCAGGTTTGGTATTAGAGGCATTGAGATATCACATCTCATGCTATAGGAAGCGTCTCAGGATTGGAATGGAAGGAGTTGGACATCACATCTCATGTTATAGGAAGGATCTCAGGTTTGGTATTAGAAGCATTGAGACATCACATCTCATGCTATAGGAAGGGTCTCAGGATTGGAATGGGAAGGAGTTGGATATCACATCTCATGCTATAGGAAGGGTCTCTGGTTTGGTATAAGCATTGAGCTATCACATCTCATGCTATAGGAAGGGTCTCAGGATTGGAATGGGAAGGAGTTGTATATGACATCTCATGCCGTAGGAAGTGTCTCAGGTTTGGTATAAGCATTGAGATATCACATCTCTGCTATCGGAAAGGTCTCAGGATTGGAATGGGAAGGAGTTGGATATCCCATCTCATGTTATAGGGAGGGTCTCAAGTTTGATATTAGAAGCATTGAGATATCACATCTCATGATATCGGAAGGGTCTCAGGATTGGAATGGGAAGGACTTGGATATCACATCTCATGCTATAGGGAGGGTCTCAAGTTTGATATTAGAAGCATTGAGATATCACATCTCATGATATCGGAAGGGTCTCAGGATTGGAATGGGAAGGAGTTTGATATCACATCTCATGATAAAGGAAGGGTCTAAGGTTTGGAAGGGGAAGGATTTGGATATCACATCTCATGTTATAGGGCGGGTCTCAGGTTTGGTATTAGAAGCATTGAGATATCAAGTCTCATGGTATAGGAAGGGTCTCAGAATTGGAATGGGAAGGAGTTGGATATCACATCTCAAGCTATAGGAAGGGTCTCAGGTTTGGTATAAGCATTGAGATATCACATCACATGCTATAGGAAGGGTCTCAGGATTGGAATGGGAAGGTGTTGTATATGACATCTCATGCCATAGGAAGGGTCTCAGGTTTGGTATAAGCATTGAGATATCACATCACATGCTATAGGAATGGTCTCAGGATTGGAATGGGAAGGACTAGGTTATCACATCTCATGCTATAGGCAGGGTCTCAGGTTTGGAAAGGGAAGGAGTTGGATATCACATTTCATGTTAGAGTAGGATATCAGGTTTGGTATTAGAGGCATTGAGATATCACATCTCATGCTATCAGAAGGGTCTCAGGATTGGAATGGGAAGGAGTTGGATATCACATCTCATGCTAAAGGGAGGGTCTCAGGTTTGGAAGGGGAAGGATTTGGATATCACATCTCATGTTATAGGAAGGATCTCAGGTTTGGTATTAGAGGCAATGAGATATCACATCTCATGCTATCATAAGGGTCTCAGGATTGGAATGGGAAGGAGTTGGATATCACATCTCATGCTAAAGGGAGGGTCTCAGGTTTGGAAGGGGAAGAATTTGGATATCACATCACATGTTATAGGAAGGATCTCAGGTTTGGTATTAGAAGCATTGAGATATCACATCTCATGCTATCGGAAGGGTCTCAGGATTGGAATGGGAAGGAGTTGGATATCACATCTCATGCTATAGGAAGGGTCTCAGGTTTGGAACGGGAAGGAGTTGGATATCACATCTCATGTTATAGGAAGAGTCTCAGGTTTGGTATAAGCATTGAGATATCACATCTCTGCAATCGGAAATGTCTCAGGATTGGGATGGGAAGGAGTTGGATATCACATCTCATGCTAAAGGGAGGGTCTCAGGTTTGGAAGGGGAAGGATTTGGATATCACATCTCATGTTATAAGAAGAAGCTCAGGTATGGTATTAGAAGCATTGAGATATCACATCTCATGCTATCGGAAGGATCTCAGGTTTGGTATTAGAAGCATTGAGATATCACATCTCATGCTATCAGAAGGGTCTCAGGATTGGAATGGGAAGGAGTTGGATATCACATCTCATGCTAAAGGGAGAGTCTCAGGTTTGGAAGGGGAAGGATTTGGATATCACATCTCATGTTATCGGAAGGATCTCAGGTTTGGTATTAGAAGTATTGAGATATCACATCTCATGCTATAGGAAGGGTCTCAGGATTGGAATGGGAAGGAGTTGGATATCACATCTCAAGCTATAGGAAGGGTCTCAGGTTTGGTATAAGCATTGAGATATCACATCACATGCTATAGGAAGGGTCTCAGGATTGGAATGGGAAGGTGTTGTATATGACATCTCATGCCATAGGAAGGGTCTCAGGTTTGGTATAAGCATTGAGATATCACATCACATGCTATAGGAAGGGTCTCAGGATTGGAATGGGAAGGACTTGGATATCACATCTCATGCTATAGGCAGGGTCTCAGGTTTGGAAAGGGAAGGAGTTGGATATCACATTTCATGTTAGAGTAGGATATCAGGTTTGGTATTAGAGGCATTGAGATATCACATCTCATGCTATCAGAAGGGTCTCAGGATTGGAATGGGAAGGAGTTGGATATCACATCTCATGCTAAAGGGAGGGTCTCAGGTTTGGAAGGGGAAGGATTTGGATATCACATCTCATGTTATAGGAAGGATCTCAGGTTTGGTATTAGAGGCATTGAGATATCACATCTCATGCTATCATAAGGTCCTCAGGATTGGAATGGGAAGGAGTTGGATATCACATCTCATGCTAAAGGGAGGGTCTCAGGTTTGGAAGGGGAAGAATTTGGATATCACATCACATGTTATAGGAAGGATCTCAGGTTTGGTATTAGAAGCATTGAGATATCACATCTCATGCTATCGGAAGGGTCTCAGGATTGGAATGGGAAGGAGTTGGATATCACATCTCATGCTATAGGAAGGGTCTCAGGTTTGGAACGGGAAGGAGTTGGATATCACATCTCATGTTATAGGAAGAGTCTCAGGTTTGGTATAAGCATTGAGATATCACATCTCTGCAATCGGAAATGTCTCAGGATTGGGATGGGAAGGAGTTGGATATCACATCTCACGCTATAGGAAGGGTCTCAGGTTTGGAACGGGAAGGAGTTGGATATCACATCTCATGCTATAGGAAGGCTCTCAGGTTTGGAAGGGGAAAGAGTTGGATATCACATTTCATGTTAGAGGTAGGATCTCAGGTTTGGTATTAGAGGCATTGAGATATCACATCTCATGCTATCAGAAGGGTCTCAGGATTGGAATGGGAAGGAGTTGGATATCACATCTCATGCTAAAGGGAGGGTCTCAGGTTTGGAAGGGGAAGGATTTGGATATCACATCTCATGTTATAAGAAGGAGCTCAGGTTTGGTATTAGAAGCATTGAGATATCACATCTCATGCTATCGGAAGGATCTCAGGTTTGGTATTAGAAGCATTGAGATATCACATCTCATGCTATCAGAAGGGTCTCAGGATTGGAATGGGAAGGAGTTGGATATCACATCTCATGCTAAAGGGAGGGTCTCAGGTTTGGAAGGGGAAGGATTTGGATATCACATCTCATGTTATCGGAAGGATCTCAGGTTTGGTATTAGAAGTATTGAGATATCACATCTCATGCTATAGGAAGGGTCTCAGGATTGGAATGGGAAGGAGTTGGATATCACATCTCAAGCTATAGGAAGGGTCTCAGGTTTGGTATAAGCATTGAGATATCACATCACATGCTATAGGAAGGGTCTCAGGATTGTAATGGGAAGGAGTTGTATATGACATCTCATGCCATAGGAAGGGTCTCAGGTTTGGTATAAGCATTGAGATATCACATCTCATGCTATAGGAAGGGTCTCAGGATTGGAATGGGAAGGAGTTGGATATCACATCTCATGTTATAGGAAGGATCTCAGGTTTGATATTAGAAGCATTGAGATATCACATCTCATGCTATAGGAAGGGTCTCAGGATTGGAATGGGAAGGAGTTGGATATCACATCTCATGCTATAGGAAGGGTCTCAGGTTTGGTATAAGCATTGAGATATCATATCTCATGCTATAGGAAGGGTCTCAGGATTGGAATGGGAAGGAGTTGGATATTCCCATCTCATGTTATAGGAAGGGTCTCAGGTTTGGTATTAGAAGCATTGAGATATCACATCTCATGCTATAGGAAGGGTCTCAGGATTGGAATGGGAAGGACTTGGATATCACATCTCATGCTATAAGGAGGGTCTCAAGTTTGATATTAGAAGCATTGAGATATCACATCTCATGATATCGGAAGGGTCTCAGGGATGGAATGGGAAGGAGTTGGATATCACATCTCATGATAAAGGAAGTGTCTAAGGTTTGGAAGGGGAAGGAGTTTGATATCACATCTCATGCCATAGTATGGGTCTCAGGTTTGGTAGAAGCATTGGGATATCACATCTCATGCTATCGGAAGGGTATCAGGATTGGATTTGGAAGGAGTTGGATATCCCATCTCATGCTATAGGAAGGGTCTCAGGTTGGAATGGGAAGGAGTTGGATATCACATCTCATGTTATAGGAAGGGTCTCAGGATTGGAATTAGAAGCACTTGGATATCACATCTCATGCTATAGGAAGGCTCTCAGGTTTGGAAGGGGAAAGAGTTGGATATCACATTTCATGTTAGAGGTAGGATCTCAGGTTTGGTATTAGAGGCATTGAGATATCACATCTCATTCTATCAGAAGAGTCTCAGGATTGGAATGGGAAGGAGTTGGATATCACATCTCATGCTAAAGGGAGGGTCTCAGGTTTGGAAGGGGAAGGATTTGGATATCACATCTCATGTTATAGGAAGGATCTCAGGTTTGGTATTAGAAGCATTGAGATATCACATCTCATGCTATCGGAAGGATCTCAGGTTTGGTATAGAAGCATTGAGATATCACATCTCATGCTATCAGAAGGTTCTCAGGATTGGAATGGGAAGGAGTTGGATATCACATATCATGCTAAAGGTAGGGTCTGAGGTTTGGAAGGGGAAGGATTTGGATATCACATCTCATGTTATCGGAAGGATCTCAGGTTTGGTATTAGAAGTATTGAGATATCACATCTCATGCTATAGGAAGGGTCTCAGGATTGGAATGGGAAGGAGTTGGTTATCACATCTCATGCTAAAGGAAGGGTCTCACGTTTGGTAGAAGCATTGAGATATCACATCTCATGCTATAGGAAGGGTCTCAGGATTGGAATGGGAAGGACTTAGATATCACATATCATGCTATAGGGAGGGTCTCAGTTTTGATATTAGAAGCATTGAGATATCACATCTCATGCTATCGGAAGTGTCTCAGGATTGGAATGGGAAGGAGCTGGATATCACATCTCATGCTAAAGGAAGGGTCTCAGGTTTGGAACGGGAAGGAGTTGGATATCACATCTCATGTTATAGGAAGGGTCTCAGGTTTGGTATAAGCATTGAGATATCACATCTCGTGCTATCGAAAGTGTCTCAGGATTGGAATGGGAAGGACTTGGATATCACATCTCATGCTATAGATAGGCTCTCAGGTTTGGAAAGGGAAGGAGTTGGATATCACATTTCATGTTAGAGGAAGGATCTCAGGTTTGGTATTAGAGGCATTGAGATATCAGATCTCAGGCTATAGGAAGGGTCTCAGGATTGGAATGGGAAGGAGTTGGATATCACATCTCATGCTATAGGAAGGGTCTCAGGATTGGAATGGGAAGGAGTTGGATATCACATCTCATGCTAGAGGAAGGGTCTCAGGTTTGGTATAAGCATTGAGATATCACATCGCGTGCTATAGGAAGGGTCTCAGGATTGGAATGGGAAGAAGTTGGATATCACATCTCATGCTATCAGAAGGGTCTCAGGATTGGAATTGGAAGGAGTTGTATATGACATCTCAGGCCATAGGAAGGGTCTCAGGATTGGTATAAGCATTGAGATATCACATCTCTGCTATCGGAAGGGTCTCAGGATTGGAATGGGAAGGAGTTGGATATCCCATCTCATGTTATAGGAAGGGTCTCAGGTT
This sequence comes from Ambystoma mexicanum, assembly GCF_040938575.1. Taxonomy (NCBI): domain Eukaryota; kingdom Metazoa; phylum Chordata; class Amphibia; order Caudata; family Ambystomatidae; genus Ambystoma; species Ambystoma mexicanum. The sequence continues at coordinate 7,604,792 of NW_027182433.1, forward strand.
TGGTATTAGAAGCATTGAGATATCACATCTCATGCTATAGGAAGGGTCTCAGGATTGGAATGGGGAGGACTTGGATGTCACATCTCATGCTATAGGGAGGGCCTCAAGTTTGATATTAGAAGCATTGAGATAACAAATCTCATGATATCGGAAGGGTCTCAGGATTGGAATGGGAAGGAGTTGGATATCACATCTCATGATAAAGGAAGTGTCTAAGGTTTGGAAGGGGAAAGATTTGGATATCACATCTCATGTTATTGGACGGGTCTCAGGTTTGGTATTAGAAGCATTGAGATATCAAGTCTCGTGGCATAGGAAGGGTCTCAGGTTTGGTATAAGCATTGAGATAGCACATCTCATGCTATAGGAAGGGTCTCAGGATTGGAATGGGAAGGAGTTGGATATCACATCTCATGTTATAGGAAGGATCTCAGGTTTGGTATTAGAAGCATTGAGACATCACATCTCATGCTATAGGAAGGGTCTCAGGATTGGAATGGGAAGGAGTTGGATATCACATCTCATGCTATAGGAAGGGTCTCAGATTTGGAATAAGCATTGAGATATCACATCTCTGCTATCGGAAGGGTCTCAGGATTGGAATGGGAAGGAGTTGGATATCCCATCTCATGCTATAGGGAGGGTCTCAATTTTGATATTAGAAGCATTGAGATAACAAATCTCATGATATCGGAAGGGTCTCAGGATTGGAATGGGAAGGAGTTGGATATCACATCTCATGATAAAGGAAGGGTCTAAGGTTTGGAAGGGGAAAGATTTGGATATCACATCTCATGTTATTGGACGGGTCTCAGGTTTGGTATTAGAAGCATTGAGATATCAAGTCTCATGGCATAGGAAGGGTCTCAGGTTTGGTATAAGCATTGAGATAGCACATCTCATGCTATAGGAAGGGTCTCAGGATTGGAATGGGAAGGAGTTGGATATCACATCTCATGTTATAGGAAGGATCTCAGGTTTGGTATTAGAAGCATTGAGACATCACATCTCATGCTATAGGAAGGGTCTCAGGATTGGAATGGGAAGGAGTTGGATATCACATCTCATGCTATAGGAAGGGTCTCAGATTTGGAATAAGCATTGAGATATCACATCTCTGCTATCGGAAGGGTCTCAGGATTGGAATGGGAAGGAGTTGGATATCCCATCTCATGCTATAGGGAGGGTCTCAATTTTGATATTAGAAGCATTGAGATAACAAATCTCATGATATCGGAAGGGTCTCAGGATTGGAATGGGAAGGAGTTGGATATCACATCTCATGATAAAGGAAGGGTCTAAGGTTTGGAAGGGGAAAGATTTGGATATCACATCTCATGTTATAGGACGGGTCTCAGGTTTGGTATTAGAAGCATTGAGATATCAAGTCTCATGGTATAGGAAGGGTCTCAGAATTGGAATGGGAAGGAGTTGGATATCACATCTCAAGCTATAGGAAGAGTCTCAGGATTGGAATGGGAAGGAGTTTGATATCACATCTCATGCCATAGTATGGTTCTCAGGTTTGATAGAAGCATTGGGATATCACATCTCATGCTATTGGAAGGGTATCAGTATTGGATTTGAAAGGAGTTGGATATCCCATCTCATGCTATAGGAAGGGCCTCAGGTTGGAATGGGAAGGAGTTGGATATCACATTTCATGTTATAGGAAGGGTCTCAGGATTGGAATGGGAAGGACTTGGATATCATATCTCATGCTATAGGAAGGCTCTCGGGTTTGGAAGGAGAAAGAGTTGGATATCACATTTCATGTTAGAGGAAGGATCTCAGGTTTGGTATTAGAGGCCTTGAGATATCACATCTCATGCTATAGGAAGGGTCTCAGGTTGGAATGGGAAGGAGTTGGATATCACATTTCATGTTATAGGAAGGGTCTCAGGATTGGAATGGGAAGGAGTTGGATATCACATCTCAAGCTTTAGGAAGGGTCTCAGGTTTGGTATAAGCATTGAGATAGCACATCTCATGCTATAGGAAGGGTCTCAGGATTGGAATGGGAAGGAGTTGGATATCACATCTCATGTTATAGGAAAGATCTCAGGTTTGGTATTAGAAGCATTGAGACATCACATCTCATGTTATAGGAAGGGTCTCAGGATTGGAATGGGAAGAAGTTGGATATCACATCTCATGCTATAGGAAGGGTCTCAGGTTTGGAAGGGGAAGGAGTTGGATATCCAATCTCATGTTATAGGATTGGTCTCAGGTTTGGTATTAGAAGCATTGAGATATCACATCGCATGCTATAGGAAGGTTCTCAGGTTTGGAATGGGGAGGAATTGGATATCACATCTCATGTCATAGGAAGGATCTCAGGTTTGGTATTAGAAGCATTGAGATATCACATCTCATGCTATAGGAATGGTCTCAGGATTGGAATGGGAAGGAGTTGGATATTACATTCCTGCTATAGGAAGGGTCTCATGTTTGGAATGGGAATGTGTTGGATATCACATATGCTATAGGAAGGGTCTCAGGTTTGGAATGGGAAGGAGTTGTATATCACATCTCATGTTATAGGAAGGGTCTCAGGTTTGGTATAAGCATTGAGATATCACATCTCTGCTATCGGAAGTGTCTCAGGATTGGAATGGGAAGGTGTTGGATATCCCATCTCATGTTATAGGACGGGTCTCAGGTTTGTTATTAGAATCATTGAGATATCATATTGCATGCTGTAGGAAGGGTCTAAGGATTGGAATGGGAAGGAGTTGGATATCCCATCTCATGTTATAGGAAGAGTCTCAAGTTTGGTATTAGAAGCATTTAGATATCACATCTCATGCTATAGGAAGTGTCTCAGGATTGGAATGGGAAGGAGTTGGATATCACATTTCATGTTAGAGGAAGGATCTCAGGTTTGGTATTAGAAGCATTGAGATATCACATCTCATGCTATAGGAAGGGTCTCAGGATTGGAATGGGAAGGAGTTGGATATCACATCTCATGCTATAGGAAGGGTCTCAGGTTTGGTATAAGCATTGAGATATCACATCTCATGCTATAGGAAGGGTCTCAGGATTGGAATGGGAAGGAGTTGGATATCACATCTCATGTTATAGGAAGGATCTCAGGTTTGATATTAGAAGCATTGAGATATCATATCTCATGTTATAGGAAGGGTCTCAGGATTGGAATGGGAAGGAGTTGGATATTCCCATCTCATGTTATAGGAAGGGTCTCAGGTTTGGTATTAGAAGCATTGAGATATCACATCTCATGCTATAGGAAGGGTCTCAGGATTGGAATGGGAAGGACTTGGATATCACATCTCATGCTATAAGGAGGGTCTCAAGTTTGATATTAGAAGCATTGAGATATCACATCTCATGATATCGGAAGGGTCTCAGGGATGGAATGGGAAGGAGTTGGATATCACATCTCATGATAAAGGAAGTGTCTCAGGTTTGGAAGGGGAAGGAGTTTGATATCACATCTCATGCCATAGTATGGGTCTCAGGTTTGGTAGAAGCATTGGGATATCACATCTCATGCTATAGGAAGGGTCTCAGGATTGGAATGGGAAGGAGTTGGATATCACATCTCATGTTATAGGAAGGATCTCAGGTTTGATATTAGAAGCATTGAGATATCATATCTCATGTTATAGGAAGGGTATCAGGATTGGATTTGGAAGGAGTTGGATATCCCATCTCATGCTATAGGAAGGGTCTCAGGTTGGAATGGGAAGGAGTTGGATATCACATCTCATGTTATAGGAAGGCTCTCAGGTTTGGAAGGGGAAAGAGTTGGATATCACATTTCATGTTAGAGGTAGGATCTCAGGTTTGGTATTAGAGGCATTGAGATATCACATCTCATTCTATCAGAAGAGTCTCAGGATTGGAATGGGAAGGAGTTGGATATCACATCTCATGCTAAAGGGAGGGTCTCAGGTTTGGAAGGGGAAGGATTTGGATATCACATCTCATGTTATAGGAAGGATCTCAGGTTTGGTATTAGAAGCATTGCGATATCACATCTCATGCTATCGGAAGGATCTCAGGTTTGGTATAGAAGCATTGAGATATCACATCTCATGCTATCAGAAGGTTCTCAGGATTGGAATGGGAAGGAGTTGGATATCACATCTCATGCTAAAGGTAGGGTCTGAGGTTTGGAAGGGGAAGGATTTGGATATCACATCTCATGTTATCGGAAGGATCTCAGGTTTGGTATTAGAAGTATTGAGATATCACATCTCATGCTATAGGAAGGGTCTCAGGATTGGAATGGGAAGGAGTTGGTTATCACATCTCATGCTAAAGGAAGGGTCTCAGGTTTGGTAGAAGCATTGAGATATCACATCTCATGCTATAGGAAGGGTCTCAGGATTGGAATGGGAAGGACTTAGATATCACATATCATGCTATAAGGAGGGTCTCAGTTTTGATATTAGAAGCATTGAGATATCACATCTCATGCTATCGGAAGTGTCTCAGGATTGGAATGGGAAGGAGCTGGATATCACATCTCATGCTAAAGGAAGGGTCTCAGGTTTGGAACGGGAAGGAGTTGGATATCACATCTCATGTTATAGGAAGGGTCGCAGGTTTGTGCTATCGAAAGTGTCTCAGGATTGGAATGGGAAGGACTTGGATATCACATCTCATGCTATAGATAGGCTCTCAGGTTTGGAAAGGGAAGGAGTTGGATATCACATTTCATGTTAGAGGAAGGATCTCAGGTTTGGTATTAGAGGCATTGAGATATCAGATCTCAGGCTATAGGAAGGGTCTCAGGATTGGAATGGGAAGGAGTTGGATATCACATCTCATGCTATAGGAAGGGTCTCAGGATTGGAATGGGAAGGAGTTGGATATCACATCTCATGCTAGAGGAAGGGTCTCAGGTTTGGTATAAGCATTGAGATATCACATCTCGCGCTATAGGAAGGGTCTCAGGATTGGAATGGGAAGAAGTTGGATATCACATCTCATGCTATCAGAAGGGTCTCAGGATTGGAATGGGAAGGAGTTGTATATGACATCTCAGGCCATAGGAAGGGTCTCAGGATTGGTATAAGCATTGAGATATCACATCTCTGCTATCGGAAGGGTCTCAGGATTGGAATGGGAAGGAGTTGGATATCCCATCTCATGTTATAGGAAGGGTCTCAGGTTTGGTATTAGAAGCATTGAGATATCACATCTCATGCTATAGGAAGGGTCTCAGGATTGGAATGGGGAGGACTTGGGTGTCACATCTCATGCTATAGGGAGGGCCTCAAGTTTGATATTAGAAGCATTGAGATAACAAATCTCATGATATCGGAAGGGTCTCAGGATTGGAATGGGAAGGAGTTGGATATCACATCTCATGATAAAGAAGGGTCTAAGGTTTGGAAGGGGAAAGATTTGGATATCACATCTCATGTTATTGGACGGGTCTCAGGTTTGGTATTAGAAGCATTGAGATATCAAGTCTCATGGCATAGGAAGGGTCTCAGAATTGGAATGTGAAGGAGTTGGATATCACATCTCAAGCTATAGGAAGAGTCTCAGGATTGGAATGGGAAGGAGTTTGATATCACATCTCATGCCATAGTATGGGTCTCAGGTTTGGTAGAAGCATTGGGATATCACATCTCATGCTATTGGAAGGGTATCCGTATTGGATTTGGAAGGAGTTGGATATCCCATCTCATGCTATAGGAAGGGTCTCAGGTTGGAATGGGAAGGAGTTGGATATCACATTTCATGTTATAGGAAGGGTCTCAGGATTGGAATGGGAAGGACTTGGATATCATATCTCATGCTATAGGAAGGGTCTCAGGATTGGAATGGGAAGGAGTTGGATATCACATCTCAAGCTTTAGGAAGGGTCTCAGGTTTGGTATAAGCATTGAGATAGCACATCTCATGCTATAGGAAGGGTCTCAGGATTGGAATGGGAAGGAGTTGGATATCACATCTCAAGCTTTAGGAAGGGTCTCAGGTTTGGTATAAGCATTGAGATAGCACATCTCATGCTATAGGAAGGGTCTCAGGATTGGAATGGGAAGGAGTTGGATATCACATCTCATGTTATAGAAAGGATCTCAGGTTTGGTATTAGAAGCATTGAGACATGACATCTCATGCTATAGGAAGGGTCTCAGGATTGGAATGGGAAGGAGTTGGATATCACATCTCATGCGATAGGAAGGGTCTCAGATTTGGTATAAGCATTGAGATATCACATCACTGCTATCGGAAGGGTCTCAGGATTGGAATGGGAAGGAGTTGGATATCCCATCTCATGCTATAGGGAGGGTCTCAATTTTGATATTAGAAGCATTGAGATAACAAATCTCATGATATCGGAAGGGTCTCAGCATTGGAATGGGAAGGAGTTGGATATCACATCTCATGATAAAGGAAGGGTCTAAGGTTTGGAAGGGGAAAGATTTGGATATCACATCTCATGTTATAGGACGGGTCTCAGGTTTGGTATTAGAAGCATTGAGATATCAAGTCTCATGGTATAGGAAGGGTCTCAGAATTGGAATGGGAAGGAGTTGGATATCACATCTCAAGCTATAGGAAGAGTCTCAGGATTGGAATGGGAAGGAGTTTGATATCACATCTCATGCCATAGTATGGTTCTCAGGTTTGATAGAAGCATTGGGATATCACATCTCATGCTATTGGAAGGGTATCAGTATTGGATTTGGAAGGAGTTGGATATCCCATCTCATGCTATAGGAAGGGTCTCAGGTTGGAATGGGAAGGAGTTGGATATCGCATTTCATGTTATAGGAAGGGTCTCAGGATTGGAATGGGAAGGACTTGGGTATCATATCTCATGCTATAGGAAGGCTCTCAGGTTTGGAAGGAGAAGGAGTTGGATATCACATTTCATGTTAGAGGAAGGATCTCAGGTTTGGTATTAGAGGCCTTGAGATATCACATCTCATGCTATAGGAAGGGTCTCAGGTTGGAATGGGAAGGAGTTGGATATCACATTTCATGTTATATGAAGGGTCTCAGGATTGGAATGGGAAGGAGTTGGATATCACATCTCAAGTTTTAGGAAGGGTCTCAGGTTTGGTATAAGCATTGAGATAGCACATCTCATGCTATAGGAAGGGCCTCAGGATTGGAATGGGAAGAAGTTGGATATCACATCTCATGCTATAGGAAGGGTCTCAGGTTTGAAAGGGGAAAGAGTTGGATATCCAATCTCATGTTATAGGACTGGTCTCCGGTTTGGTATTAGAAGCATTGAGACATCACATCTCATGCTATAGGAAGGGTCTCAGGATTGGAATGGGAAGGAGTTGGATACCACATCTCATGCTATAGGAAGGGTCTCACATTTGGTATAAGCATTGAGATATCACATCTCATGGTATAGGAAGGGTCTCAGGTTTGGTATTAGAAGCATTGAGACATCACATCTCATGCAATAGGAAGGGTCTCAGGGTTGGAATGGGAAGGAGTTGGATATCGCATCTCATCCAATAGGAAGGGTCTCAGGTTTGGAATGGGAAGGAATTGGATATCACATCTCATGTTATAGGAAGGATCTCAGGTTTGGTATTAGAAGCATTGAGATATCACATCTCATGCTATAGGAAGGGTCTCAGGATTGGAATGTGAAGGATTTGGATATCACATCTCATGCTAAAGGAAGGGTCTCAGGTTTGGTAGAAGCATTGAGATATCACGTCTCTGCTATCGGAAGGGTCTCGGGATTGGATTGGGAAGGAGTTGGATATCCCTTCTCATGCTATAGGAAGGGTCTCAGGATTTGAATGGCAAGCAGTTGGATATCATATCTCATGCCATAGGAAGGGTCTCAGGTTTGGTATAAGCATTGAGATATCACATCTCTGCTATCGGAAGGGTCTCAGGATTGGATTGGGAAGGAGTTGGATATCCCTTCTCATGCTATAGGAAGTGTCTCAGGTTGGAATGGGAAGGAGTTGGATATCACATCTCATGTTATAGGAAGGGTCTCAGGATTGGAATGGGAAGGATTTGGATATCACATCTCTTGCTATAGGAAGGGTCTCAGGTTTGGAAGGAGAAGGAGTTGGATATCACATTTCATGTTAGAGGAAGGATCTCAGGTTTGGTATTAGAGGCCTTGAGATATCACATCTCATGCTATAGGAAGGGTCTCAGGTTGGAATGGGAAGGAGTTGGATATCACATTTCATGTTATATGAAGGGTCTCAGGATTGGAATGGGAAGGAGTTGGATATCACATCTCAAGCTTTAGGAAGGGTCTCAGGTTTGGTATAAGCATTGAGATATCACATCTCATGCTATAGGAAGGGTCTCAGGTTTGGAAGGGGAAAGAGTTGGATATCCAATCTCATGTTATAGGACTGGTCTCCGGTTTGGTATTAGAAGCATTGAGACATCACATCTCATGCTATAGGAAGGGTCTCAGGATTGGAATGGGAAGGAGTTGGATACCACATCTCATGCTATAGGAAGGGTCTCCATTTGGTATAAGCATTGGGATATCACATCTCATGCTATAGGAAGGATCTCAGGTTTGGTATTAGAAGCATTGAGACATCACATCTCATGCTATAGGAAGGGTCTCAGGGTTGGAATGGGAAGGAGTTGGATATCGCATCTCATCCAATAGGAAGGGTCTCAGGTTTGGAATGGGAAGGAATTGGATATCACATCTCATGTTATAGGAAGGATCTCAGGTTTGGTATTAGAAGCATTGAGATATCACATCTCATGCTATAGGAAGGGTCTCAGGATTGGAATGTGAAGGATTTGGATATCACATCTCATGCTAAAGGAAGGGTCTCAGGTTTGGTAGAAGCATTGAGATATCACGTCTCTGCTATCGGAAGGGTCTCGGGATTGGATTGGGAAGGAGTTGGATATCCCTTCTCATGCTATAGGAAGGGTCTCAGGATTTGAATGGCAAGGAGTTGGATATCACATCTCATGCCATAGGAAGGGTCTCAGGTTTGGTATAAGCATTGAGATATCACATCTCTGCTATCGGAAGGGTCTCAGGATTGGATTGGGAAGGAGTTGGATATCCCTTCTCATGCTATAGGAAGTGTCTCAGGTTGGAATGGGAAGGAGTTGGATATCACATCTCATGTTATAGGAAGGGTCTCAGGATTGGAATGGGAAGGATTTGGATATCACATCTCTTGCTATAGGAAGGGTCTCAGGATTGGAATGGGTAGGAGTTGGATATTACGTTCTTGCTATAGGAAGGGTCTTATGTTTGGAATGGGAAGGAGTTGGATATCACATATGCTATAGTTAGTGTCTCAGGTTTGGAACGGGAAGGAGTTGGATATCACATCTCATGTTATAGGAAGGGTCTCAGGTTTGGTATAAGCATTGAGATATCACATCTCTGCTATCGGAAGCGGCTCAGGATTGGAATGGGAAGGAGTTGGATATCCCATCTCATGTTATAGTAAGAGTCTCTGGTTTGGTATTAGAATCATTGAGATATCACATCGCATGCTGTAGGAAGGGTCTAAGGATTGGAATGGGATGGACTTGGATATCACATCTCATGCTATAGGTAGGCTCTCAGGTTTGGTATAAGCATTGAGATATCACATCTCATGCTATAGGAAGGGTCTCAGGATTGGAATGGGAAGGAGTTGGATATCCCTTCTCATGCTATAGGAAGGGTCTCAGGATTTGAATGGCAAGGAGTTGGATATCACATCTCATGCTATCGGAAGTGTCTCAGGATTGGAATGGGAAGGAGCTGGATATCACTTCTCATGCTAAAGGAAGGGTCTCAGGTTTGGAACGGGAAGGAGTTGGATAGCCGATCTCATGTTATAGGAAGGGTCTCAGGTTTGGTATAAGCATTGAGATATCACATCTCTGCTATCGGAAGTGTCTCAGGATTGGAATGGGAAGGAGTTGGATATCCCATCTCATGTTATAGGACGGGTCTCAGGATTGTTATTAGAATCATTGAGATATCATATTGCATGCTGTAGGAAGGGTCTAAGGATTGGAATGGGAAGGACTTGGATATCACATCTCATGCTACGGATAGGCTCTCAGGTTTGGAAAGGGAAGGAGTTGGATATCACATTTCATATTAGAGGAAGGATCTCAGGTTTGGTATTAGAGGCATTGAGATATCACATCTCATGCTATAGGAAGCGTCTCAGGATTGGAATGGAAGGAGTTGGACATCACATCTCATGTTATAGGAAGGATCTCAGGTTTGGTATTAGAAGCATTGAGATATCACATCTCATGCTATAGGAAGGGTCTCAGGATTGGAATGTGAAGGATTTGGATATCACATCTCATGCTAAAGGAAGGGTCTCAGGTTTGGTAGAAGCATTGAGATATCACGTCTCTGCTATCGGAAGGGTCTCGGGATTGGATTGGGAAGGAGTTGGATATCCCTTCTCATGCTATAGGAAGGGTCTCAGGATTTGAATGGCAAGCAGTTGGATATCATATCTCATGCCATAGGAAGGGTCTCAGGTTTGGTATAAGCATTGAGATATCACATCTCTGCTATCGGAAGGGTCTCAGGATTGGATTGGGAAGGAGTTGGATATCCCTTCTCATGCTATAGGAAGTGTCTCAGGTTGGAATGGGAAGGAGTTGGATATCACATCTCATGTTATAGGAAGGGTCTCAGGATTGGAATGGGAAGGATTTGGATATCACATCTCTTGCTATAGGAAGGGTCTCAGGTTTGGAAGGAGAAGGAGTTGGATATCACATTTCATGTTAGAGGAAGGATCTCAGGTTTGGTATTAGAGGCCTTGAGATATCACATCTCATGCTATAGGAAGGGTCTCAGGTTGGAATGGGAAGGAGTTGGATATCACATTTCATGTTATATGAAGGGTCTCAGGATTGGAATGGGAAGGAGTTGGATATCACATCTCAAGCTTTAGGAAGGGTCTCAGGTTTGGTATAAGCATTGAGATATCACATCTCAAGCTATAGGAAGGGTCTCAGGTTTGGAAGGGGAAAGAGTTGGATATCCAATCTCATGTTATAGGACTGGTCTCCGGTTTGGTATTAGAAGCATTGAGACATCACATCTCATGCTATAGGAAGGGTCTCAGGATTGGAATGGGAAGGAGTTGGATACCACATCTCATGCTATAGGAAGGGTCTCCATTTGGTATAAGCATTGGGATATCACATCTCATGCTATAGGAAGGATCTCAGGTTTGGTATTAGAAGCATTGAGACATCACATCTCATGCTATAGGAAGGGTCTCAGGGTTGGAATGGGAAGGAGTTGGATATCGCATCTCATCCAATAGGAAGGGTCTCAGGTTTGGAATGGGAAGGAATTGGATATCACATCTCATGTTATAGGAAGGATCTCAGGTTTGGTATTAGAAGCATTGAGATATCACATCTCATGCTATAGGAAGGGTCTCAGGATTGGAATGTGAAGGATTTGGATATCACATCTCATGCTAAAGGAAGGGTCTCAGGTTTGGTAGAAGCATTGAGATATCACGTCTCTGCTATCGGAAGGGTCTCGGGATTGGATTGGGAAGGAGTTGGATATCCCTTCTCATGCTATAGGAAGGGTCTCAGGATTTGAATGGCAAGGAGTTGGATATCACATCTCATGCCATAGGAAGGGTCTCAGGTTTGGTATAAGCATTGAGATATCACATCTCTGCTATCGGAAGGGTCTCAGGATTGGATTGGGAAGGAGTTGGATATCCCTTCTCATGCTATAGGAAGTGTCTCAGGTTGGAATGGGAAGGAGTTGGATATCACATCTCATGTTATAGGAAGGGTCTCAGGATTGGAATGGGAAGGATTTGGATATCACATCTCTTGCTATAGGAAGGGTCTCAGGATTGGAATGGGTAGGAGTTGGATATTACGTTCTTGCTATAGGAAGGGTCTTATGTTTGGAATGGGAAGGAGTTGGATATCACATATGCTATAGTTAGTGTCTCAGGTTTGGAACGGGAAGGAGTTGGATATCACATCTCATGTTATAGGAAGGGTCTCAGGTTTGGTATAAGCATTGAGATATCACATCTCTGCTATCGGAAGCGGCTCAGGATTGGAATGGGAAGGAGTTGGATATCCCATCTCATGTTATAGTAAGAGTCTCTGGTTTGGTATTAGAATCATTGAGATATCACATCGCATGCTGTAGGAAGGGTCTAAGGATTGGAATGGGATGGACTTGGATATCACATCTCATGCTATAGGTAGGCTCTCAGGTTTGGTATAAGCATTGAGATATCACATCTCATGCTATAGGAAGGGTCTCAGGATTGGAATGGGAAGGAGTTGGATATCCCTTCTCATGCTATAGGAAGGGTCTCAGGATTTGAATGGCAAGGAGTTGGATATCACATCTCATGCTATCGGAAGTGTCTCAGGATTGGAATGGGAAGGAGCTGGATATCACTTCTCATGCTAAAGGAAGGGTCTCAGGTTTGGAACGGGAAGGAGTTGGATAGCCGATCTCATGTTATAGGAAGGGTCTCAGGTTTGGTATAAGCATTGAGATATCACATCTCTGCTATCGGAAGTGTCTCAGGATTGGAATGGGAAGGAGTTGGATATCCCATCTCATGTTATAGGACGGGTCTCAGGATTGTTATTAGAATCATTGAGATATCATATTGCATGCTGTAGGAAGGGTCTAAGGATTGGAATGGGAAGGACTTGGATATCACATCTCATGCTACGGATAGGCTCTCAGGTTTGGAAAGGGAAGGAGTTGGATATCACATTTCATATTAGAGGAAGGATCTCAGGTTTGGTATTAGAGGCATTGAGATATCACATCTCATGCTATAGGAAGCGTCTCAGGATTGGAATGGAAGGAGTTGGACATCACATCTCATGTTATAGGAAGGATCTCAGGTTTGGTATTAGAAGCATTGAGACATCACATCTCATGCTATAGGAAGGGTCTCAGGATTGGAATGGGAAGGAGTTGGATATCACATCTCATGCTATAGGAAGGGTCTCTGGTTTGGTATAAGCATTGAGCTATCACATCTCATGCTATAGGAAGGGTCTCAGGATTGGAATGGGAAGGAGTTGTATATGACATCTCATGCCGTAGGAAGTGTCTCAGGTTTGGTATAAGCATTGAGATATCACATCTCTGCTATCGGAAAGGTCTCAGGATTGGAATGGGAAGGAGTTGGATATCCCATCTCATGTTATAGGGAGGGTCTCAAGTTTGATATTAGAAGCATTGAGATATCACATCTCATGATATCGGAAGGGTCTCAGGATTGGAATGGGAAGGACTTGGATATCACATCTCATGCTATAGGGAGGGTCTCAAGTTTGATATTAGAAGCATTGAGGTATCACATCTCATGATATCGGAAGGGTCTCAGGATTGGAATGGGAAGGAGTTGGATATCGCATCTCATGATAAAGGAAGGGTCTAAGGTTTGGAAGGGGAAGGATTTGGATATCACATCTCATGTTATAGGGCGGGTCTCAGGTTTGGTATTAGAAGCATTGAGATATCAAGTCTCATGGTATAGGAAGGGTCTCAGAATTGGAATGGGAAGGAGTTGGATATCACATCTCAAGCTATAGGAAGGGTCTCAGGTTTGGTATAAGCATTGAGATATCACATCACATGCTATAGGAAGGGTCTCAGGATTGGAATGGGAAGGTGTTGTATATGACATCTCATGCCATAGGAAGGGTCTCAGGTTTGGTATAAGCATTGAGATATCACATCACATGCTATAGGAATGGTCTCAGGATTGGAATGGGAAGGAGTTGGATATCACATCTCATGCTAAAGGGAGGGTCTCAGGTTTGGAAGGGGAAGGATTTGGATATCACATCTCATGTTATAGGAAGGATCTCAGGTTTGGTATTAGAGGCATTGAGATATCACATCTCATGCTATCATAAGGGTCTCAGGATTGGAATGGGAAGGAGTTGGATATCACATCTCATGCTAAAGGGAGGGTCTCAGGTTTGGAAGGGGAAGAATTTGGATATCACATCACATGTTATAGGAAGGATCTCAGGTTTGGTATTAGAAGCATTGAGATATCACATCTCATGCTATCGGAAGGGTCTCAGGATTGGAATGGGAAGGAGTTGGATATCACATCTCATGCTATAGGAAGGGTCTCAGGTTTGGAACGGGAAGGAGTTGGATATCACATCTCATGTTATAGGAAGAGTCTCAGGTTTGGTATAAGCATTGAGATATCACATCTCTGCAATCGGAAATGTCTCAGGATTGGGATGGGAATTAGTTGGATATCACATCTCATGCTAAAGGGAGGGTCTCAGGTTTGGAAGGGGAAGGATTTGGATATTACGTTCTTGCTATAGGAAGGGTCTTATGTTTGGAATGGGAAGGAGTTGGATATCACATATGCTATAGTTAGTGTCTCAGGTTTGGAACGGGAAGGAGTTGGATATCACATCTCATGTTATAGGAAGGGTCTCAGGTTTGGTATAAGCATTGAGATATCACATCTCTGCTATCGGAAGCGGCTCAGGATTGGAATGGGAAGGAGTTGGATATCCCATCTCATGTTATAGTAAGAGTCTCTGGTTTGGTATTAGAATCATTGAGATATCACATCGCATGCTGTAGGAAGGGTCTAAGGATTGGAATGGGATGGACTTGGATATCACATCTCATGCTATAGGTAGGCTCTCAGGTTTGGTATAAGCATTGAGATATCACATCTCATGCTATAGGAAGGGTCTCAGGATTGGAATGGGAAGGAGTTGGATATCCCTTCTCATGCTATAGGAAGGGTCTCAGGATTTGAATGGCAAGGAGTTGGATATCACATCTCATGCTATCGGAAGTGTCTCAGGATTGGAATGGGAAGGAGCTGGATATCACTTCTCATGCTAAAGGAAGGGTCTCAGGTTTGGAACGGGAAGGAGTTGGATAGCCGATCTCATGTTATAGGAAGGGTCTCAGGTTTGGTATAAGCATTGAGATATCACATCTCTGCTATCGGAAGTGTCTCAGGATTGGAATGGGAAGGAGTTGGATATCCCATCTCATGTTATAGGACGGGTCTCAGGATTGTTATTAGAATCATTGAGATATCATATTGCATGCTGTAGGAAGGGTCTAAGGATTGGAATGGGAAGGACTTGGATATCACATCTCATGCTATGGATAGGCTCTCAGGTTTGGAAAGGGAAGGAGTTGGATATCACATTTCATATTAGAGGAAGGATCTCAGGTTTGGTATTAGAGGCATTGAGATATCACATCTCATGCTATAGGAAGCGTCTCAGGATTGGAATGGAAGGAGTTGGACATCACATCTCATGTTATAGGAAGGATCTCAGGTTTGGTATTAGAAGCATTGAGACATCACATCTCATGCTATAGGAAGGGTCTCAGGATTGGAATGGGAAGGAGTTGGATATCACATCTCATGCTATAGGAAGGGTCTCTGGTTTGGTATAAGCATTGAGCTATCACATCTCATGCTATAGGAAGGGTCTCAGGATTGGAATGGGAAGGAGTTGTATATGACATCTCATGCCGTAGGAAGTGTCTCAGGTTTGGTATAAGCATTGAGATATCACATCTCTGCTATCGGAAAGGTCTCAGGATTGGAATGGGAAGGAGTTGGATATCCCATCTCATGTTATAGGGAGGGTCTCAAGTTTGATATTAGAAGCATTGAGATATCACATCTCATGATATCGGAAGGGTCTCAGGATTGGAATGGGAAGGACTTGGATATCACATCTCATGCTATAGGGAGGGTCTCAAGTTTGATATTAGAAGCATTGAGATATCACATCTCATGATATCGGAAGGGTCTCAGGATTGGAATGGGAAGGAGTTTGATATCACATCTCATGATAAAGGAAGGGTCTAAGGTTTGGAAGGGGAAGGATTTGGATATCACATCTCATGTTATAGGGCGGGTCTCAGGTTTGGTATTAGAAGCATTGAGATATCAAGTCTCATGGTATAGGAAGGGTCTCAGAATTGGAATGGGAAGGAGTTGGATATCACATCTCAAGCTATAGGAAGGGTCTCAGGTTTGGTATAAGCATTGAGATATCACATCACATGCTATAGGAAGGGTCTCAGGATTGGAATGGGAAGGTGTTGTATATGACATCTCATGCCATAGGAAGGGTCTCAGGTTTGGTATAAGCATTGAGATATCACATCACATGCTATAGGAATGGTCTCAGGATTGGAATGGGAAGGACTAGGTTATCACATCTCATGCTATAGGCAGGGTCTCAGGTTTGGAAAGGGAAGGAGTTGGATATCACATTTCATGTTAGAGTAGGATATCAGGTTTGGTATTAGAGGCATTGAGATATCACATCTCATGCTATCAGAAGGGTCTCAGGATTGGAATGGGAAGGAGTTGGATATCACATCTCATGCTAAAGGGAGGGTCTCAGGTTTGGAAGGGGAAGGATTTGGATATCACATCTCATGTTATAGGAAGGATCTCAGGTTTGGTATTAGAGGCAATGAGATATCACATCTCATGCTATCATAAGGGTCTCAGGATTGGAATGGGAAGGAGTTGGATATCACATCTCATGCTAAAGGGAGGGTCTCAGGTTTGGAAGGGGAAGAATTTGGATATCACATCACATGTTATAGGAAGGATCTCAGGTTTGGTATTAGAAGCATTGAGATATCACATCTCATGCTATCGGAAGGGTCTCAGGATTGGAATGGGAAGGAGTTGGATATCACATCTCATGCTATAGGAAGGGTCTCAGGTTTGGAACGGGAAGGAGTTGGATATCACATCTCATGTTATAGGAAGAGTCTCAGGTTTGGTATAAGCATTGAGATATCACATCTCTGCAATCGGAAATGTCTCAGGATTGGGATGGGAAGGAGTTGGATATCACATCTCATGCTAAAGGGAGGGTCTCAGGTTTGGAAGGGGAAGGATTTGGATATCACATCTCATGTTATAAGAAGGAGCTCAGGTATGGTATTAGAAGCATTGAGATATCACATCTCATGCTATCGGAAGGATCTCAGGTTTGGTATTAGAAGCATTGAGATATCACATCTCATGCTATCAGAAGGGTCTCAGGATTGGAATGGGAAGGAGTTGGATATCACATCTCATGCTAAAGGGAGAGTCTCAGGTTTGGAAGGGGAAGGATTTGGATATCACATCTCATGTTATCGGAAGGATCTCAGGTTTGGTATTAGAAGTATTGAGATATCACATCTCATGCTATAGGAAGGGTCTCAGGATTGGAATGGGAAGGAGTTGGATATCACATCTCAAGCTATAGGAAGGGTCTCAGGTTTGGTATAAGCATTGAGATATCACATCACATGCTATAGGAAGGGTCTCAGGATTGGAATGGGAAGGTGTTGTATATGACATCTCATGCCATAGGAAGGGTCTCAGGTTTGGTATAAGCATTGAGATATCACATCACATGCTATAGGAAGGGTCTCAGGATTGGAATGGGAAGGACTTGGATATCACATCTCATGCTATAGGCAGGGTCTCAGGTTTGGAAAGGGAAGGAGTTGGATATCACATTTCATGTTAGAGTAGGATATCAGGTTTGGTATTAGAGGCATTGAGATATCACATCTCATGCTATCAGAAGGGTCTCAGGATTGGAATGGGAAGGAGTTGGATATCACATCTCATGCTAAAGGGAGGGTCTCAGGTTTGGAAGGGGAAGGATTTGGATATCACATCTCATGTTATTGGAAGGATCTCAGGTTTGGTATTAGAGGCATTGAGATATCACATCTCATGCTATCATAAGGTCCTCAGGATTGGAATGGGAAGGAGTTGGATATCACATCTCATGCTAAAGGGAGGGTCTCAGGTTTGGAAGGGGAAGAATTTGGATATCACATCACATGTTATAGGAAGGATCTCAGGTTTGGTATTAGAAGCATTGAGATATCACATCTCATGCTATCGGAAGGGTCTCAGGATTGGAATGGGAAGGAGTTGGATATCACATCTCATGCTATAGGAAGGGTCTCAGGTTTGGAACGGGAAGGAGTTGGATATCACATCTCATGTTATAGGAAGAGTCTCAGGTTTGGTATAAGCATTGAGATATCACATCTCTGCAATCGGAAATGTCTCAGGATTGGGATGGGAAGGAGTTGGATATCACATCTCACGCTATAGGAAGGGTCTCAGGTTTGGAACGGGAAGGAGTTGGATATCACATCTCATGCTATAGGAAGGCTCTCAGGTTTGGAAGGGGAAAGAGTTGGATATCACATTTCATGTTAGAGGTAGGATCTCAGGTTTGGTATTAGAGGCATTGAGATATCACATCTCATGCTATCAGAAGGGTCTCAGGATTGGAATGGGAAGGAGTTGGATATCACATCTCATGCTAAAGGGAGGGTCTCAGGTTTGGAAGGGGAAGGATTTGGATATCACATCTCATGTTATAAGAAGGAGCTCAGGTTTGGTATTAGAAGCATTGAGATATCACATCTCATGCTATCGGAAGGATCTCAGGTTTGGTATTAGAAGCATTGAGATATCACATCTCATGCTATCAGAAGGGTCTCAGGATTGGAATGGGAAGGAGTTGGATATCACATCTCATGCTAAAGGGAGGGTCTCAGGTTTGGAAGGGGAAGGATTTGGATATCACATCTCATGTTATCGGAAGGATCTCAGGTTTGGTATTAGAAGTATTGAGATATCACATCTCATGCTATAGGAAGGGTCTCAGGATTGGAATGGGAAGGAGTTGGATATCACATCTCAAGCTATAGGAAGGGTCTCAGGTTTGGTATAAGCATTGAGATATCACATCACATGCTATAGGAAGGGTCTCAGGATTGTAATGGGAAGGAGTTGTATATGACATCTCATGCCATAGGAAGGGTCTCAGGTTTGGTATAAGCATTGAGATATCACATCACATGCTATAGGAAGGGTCTCAGGATTGGAATGGGAAGGACTTGGATATCACATCTCATGCTATAGGCAGGGTCTAGGGTTTGGAAAGGGAAGGAGTTGGATATCACATTTCATGTTAGAGGTAGGATATCAGGTTTGGTATTAGAGGCATTGAGATATCACATCTCATGCTATCAGAAGGGTCTCAGGATTGGAATGGGAAGGAGTTGGATATCACATCTCATGCTAAAGGGAGGGTCTCAGGTTTGGAAGGGGAAGGATTTGGATATCACATCTCATGTTATAGGAAGGATCTCAGGTTTGCTATTAGAGGCATTGAGATATCACATCTCATGCTATCATAAGGGTCTCAGGATTGGAATGGGAAGGAGTTGGATATCACATCTCATGCTAAAGGGAGGGTCTCAGGTTTGGAAGGGGAAGAATTTGGATATCACATCACATGTTATAGGAAGGATCTCAGGTTTGGTATTAGAAGCATTGAGATATCACATCTCATGCTATCGGAAGGGTCTCAGGATTGGAATGGGAAGGAGTTGGATATCACATCTCATGCTATAGGAAGGGTCTCAGGTTTGGAACGGGAAGGAGTTGGATATCACATCTCATGTTATAGGAAGAGTCTCAGGTTTGGTATAAGCATTGAGATATCACATCTCTGCAATCGGAAATGTCTCAGGATTGGGATGGGAAGGAGTTGGATATCACATCTCATGCTACAGGAAGGGTCTCAGGTTTGGAACGGGAAGGAGTTGGATATTGTTAAGACGGATTTCTGAACTCTGTCCTGGTGGCACAGAAGTTCAGATGGCCAACCTAATTTCTTGGAACAGGGTAACCTCTGGACAAGCCAGACCAATCAAGGTAGCGATCGCGTCGGTCAAGACTAGGTCTCAAGAGAGGTGAGGGTGACTGAAAGCCCGCAATGAGCACACAAAGCAAGGACACTTACAAACTACTCCAAACAGGTGCTATATTAAAAATATATACACATTTATTCCAAGGCCTTTAAAACAATGACCGTAGTGAGGAATCACAATACAACTCTAGTAAACCAACACATACCATACCAATACAATATATATACAAATACAAACAAGTCTCAAGCGTTAGATGCACGAAATGTGTAGTCCACCTAAAAGGGAAGGAAAACAGGCAGTGCGAAATAATGCTTAGACCCAGTCCACCTTCAGAGGCACCTAACTAAAAGGAAGTCAGAGCCCTACGAAGAGTGGAGCCTTGTGCTCAAAAGTACCTGCACACGCTGGTGCCAACGGGCAAAAGGGGAGTCTCTTCGAGGGAGATCAGGCAGTTCAGTTTAGTGCACAAACGAAGAAGAACAGTGTTCCGCGACTCAAGCGCAGCCTCCACTGTGGGCAGAAGCAGAGCGCGAGTACGGAAAGGCGTGCTGTTTTGACACAGCGGGGAAAAGCTATGGGCTCCTGCAGGAGGGCGACCAGTTCCTAGCTATGCTACTCACCGGTCCACGATGCAAGCAGACCCAGGCTTCTCCGCGTCAGTTTCAGTCGCTGGCAGGTTCAGAAGAGCAGGGGACGTCTCATCGTCGTGTTTAGTCTGCAGCAGCAGAGTTGAGTAAAAGACGTCCCAAACGAAGGAACCCGCACAGTTTGTTACCACAGCAGGGCAACAGAGTGGCGGTGTGTATCTGAGCCAAATGTACACTACTCACTTCAGACCTGGGAACGCCAAGTGTACGAATCATGTGAGAGTGACAAGGACTCGATATACTACACAACCTGGCGGCGGTTACAGAGCAAGACTCCTGTGTAGGCTGGTCAGTCTGCTGGATGGCCCAGAGACGCTTCCGAAGGCTTACTAGCAGGAGATGGTGAAGATGCCGAGAATAGCTGTCCCCGCTATTCCAAGGGTCGAAGTACCAGTACAGGCCTTCTGGTTCGATCAAAGGTGAAAAGGGTTTCACAAGGCGACAGCAGTGCAGAGGAGCAGTCCTTCAGCGGGTCACCAGCGATTCCTCGGTTCAGCCTCTTGGTTGCAGGATACTTGGCTCCTGTATTCCTTCGTTCGTGAGAACTCAGGAGATTGACATGGTAGTGGTGTTTCCAGCCCCCTCTTATCCACGGTTCCCTTCGCGCCAAAACGGAGGGGACCCAATGGGAGATCCGCTCATCAACACTCACACCATTCGTGGACCTATCACGGACCACGGTGGTCCCAGGCATTCACACCACCCTAGACTCTCTGGCACCCAGGATATGTATTGGGACCAGACATCCCAGCCCACATCCTGGAGGCACACACAAGACATGTAGAAGCCTGCGAAAGCATCTGTGTTTCGCGGGAAAGCACATGCCCAAATAAGGAAGGCCCCAGGTCAGCTCGACCTGGGGAGGGTGAAGGGAGCAAGACGGTCAGCGGACAGGACAAAGGAGCCTCGTGGTCTGGCCATTTTGGGATCTAGGCCACCATTTTGGGTTAAGCGTGAGAAACGCGCTTAGAACGCCAAAAGGAGCTCAAAACACAAGAAACGATCGCTGCCACCATTCCCGTCCGTGAATCACTTGCACCGATCAGTTACAATCCTGAAAGAGTATCTAGGGCCTGTAGAAGGCTAGAGACCCAAGAGAGCAGTAACTTAGCTTACGGTGCCCTCTTGTGTCATGTTGCACGAAAGCCGCAACATGATACAAGAAACTACGGAAACCAGCGTTTCCTGGTACTGACTGTCTTAAGGGCATGACAGTTTCCCCGTAAGAAAGGAGCGAAAGCCCAGAGGAGTGCGGCAGAAGGCTGCACTTCTCGGGCAAAGTCGAGAACAAGGTGAAAAACAACAGCAAAAAGTTTAGAGGTTGCCACATGGAAGGAAAATTACCTACAATTACGAAATCTTTCCTAACACTCGCCCCTCCCAGACTATGGACAGGGGGAACTAATCCACCCCTGGATGAGTCTCTTGTTCACGTCGGTTAAACATTCTGCACAACCCATCAGCATTGCTATGTTGGACACCTGGCCTATGCTCAATAGTGAAGTCGAAGCCTTGTAGACTTATGGACCACCTAAGCAACTTTGGATTCTCCCCCTTCATGTTTATTAGCCACTTTAAGGGCTTATGGTCAGTTTGCACAGTGAAGTGGGTCCCATAGAGGTAGGGCCTCAGCTTCCTTAGGGCCCACACAACAGAGAAACATTCTTTCTCTACCGTGGACCATCTGAGCTCTCTGTCCTTAAACTGGCGACTAATAAAACCAATAGGGTGTTCCTTACCCTTCTCATCTACTTGCGATAGTACAGCTCCTATCCCAGTGTCAGAGGCGTCCGTCTGCACGATAAAAGGTCTTTGATAATCAGGGGCCCTGAGGACAGGGGCCTGGCACAAGGAGTCTTTTAAGCCATTGAAGGCCTTCTCACACTCGTCGGTCCAAGTTACCTTCTTGGGTTTCTTCAGAGTTGTGAGCGCAGTCAGAGGGACAGCTATGGTGCCATAGTCTGCCACAAAATTGCGGTAATACCCCGTGAGTCCTAAGAAGGCTCTCACTTGGGTTTGTGTAGTGGGGGTAGGCCAGTCTTGTACTGCTTGTACTTTACTGGGTAGAGGCTGTATCCTCCCTCCACCTACTTCATGTCCAAGGTAAAACACTGAGCCTTGTCCAATCTGGCGTTTACTAGCCTTTATGGTCAAGTGTGCTTTCTGAAGAGCCTGGAGCACAATCCCGAGGTGTTTCACATGGTCTTCCCAGGTGGCACTGAAAACTGCTATATCGTCCAGATATGCAAGACAGAATTCGTCCAACCCATTCAAAACATGATGCACAAGCCTCTGGAAAGTGGCAGGTGCATTCTTCAACCCGAACGGCATTACCCGGAATTGGTAAAGGCCGTCTGGAGTAGAAAACGCTGTCTTCTCCTTGGCATGTTCTGCTAAAGCTATTTGCCAATAGCCAGCAGTGAGGTCAAACGTGCTGAGGTACTTGGAGGCACCCAAAGTATCCACCAGCTCATCTGTTCGAGGCAAGGGGTGTGCATCTGTCTTGGTGACAGCATTCATAGCCCTGTAATCCACACAGAACCTCAATTCAGAAGTGCCTGCCTTTGGAACGAAAACCACAGGGCTGGACCAAGGACTACTAGAGGGTTCAATCACCCCAAGGTCTAACATCTTGTTGACCTCGGTCTTAATATAAGACCGTACTTTGTCTGACATCCTGTATCCCCTACTTTTGGTAGGTACACTGTCTCCTGTGTCTATGTTATGTTTGCACCAAGGTGTCAAACCAGGCGACTGTGAAAACAGGGGGGAAAACTGCCTAAGCAAACTTTTCACCTCAGCCTGCTGATCAGAAGTCAGGTGAGGGGCCACTCGGACACCCTCAAAGGAGCTATCTGAAGGACCGCTTTGGAACAGGTCGGGGAGAGGTTCAGACTCCTCTTCCTCAACATCTGAAGCCAGTAACAGTGCTGCGATTTCGACTCTTGGGACGAGAGCCTTCAGCCTATTCACGTGAAACACTTTTGGAGCCTGTCCAGGCCTTCCAAGGTCCACTAAATAGTTAACCTCACCCAGGGGCTCCACCACTGTGTAAGGGCCTGACCATTTGTCCTGTAAAGCTCAAGGCCTTATGGGATTCATGATCAGGACTTGCTGACCAGGTGTAAAGTTGATGAGGGAAGCTTTCTGGTCGTACCAATGTTTCACCAGCGCTTGTACTGCCTTCAATTTATCACTAGCCAAGCCCATCAGAAGTACCATCCGTTTTCTGAGCCCTAGCACATAATCAACTACGTTGGTAGTAACAGGGGGAGTGGGCATCTCCCATCCCTCTTTGACTATGGCCAAGGGTCCTCGTACAGGATGACCAAACAGAAGTTTGAAGGGGCTGAAGCCAACACCCTCCTGTGGTACCTCTCGGTAGGCAAACAGTAAGCATGGTAAAAGAAGATCC
The DNA here is from genome assembly GCF_040938575.1 of Ambystoma mexicanum. Lineage (NCBI taxonomy): Eukaryota > Metazoa > Chordata > Amphibia > Caudata > Ambystomatidae > Ambystoma > Ambystoma mexicanum. Next base: position 7,628,573 of record NW_027182433.1, read on the forward strand.
CATTGTCTTCTCTGAAGCTTCTCCAGAGCCCCAATCATGCTTTTTAACGTTCTGTTGAAACGTTCCACCAGACCATTGGTCTGGGGGTGGTATGCAGAAGAGAACTTGTAGGTGACCCCACATTCTTTCCACATAGCCTGCATATACTTCGACATAAAGTTGCTGCCACGATCTGACACAACTTCTTTAGGGAAGCCAACCCTAGTAAATATGCCAAGTAAAGCTTTTGCAACTGACTTGGCAGTTACAGTTTTCAATGGGATGGCCTCAGGATATCTGGTTGCATGGTCGACCAGCACCAGGGTAAACCTATTGCCCGAGGATGTTTGCGGGTCAAGGGGACCAACGATGTCGATCCCTACCCTTTCAAATGGTACCCCCACAACTGGGAGCGGTACCAACGGAGCTTGGATTGTCGAGCCAACCTTACCAGATAACTGGCAGGAGGCACAACTCCTGCAGTGACTTTCTACTTGCACCCCCATCTTGGGCCAGTAGAAGTGCATGGATAACCTTTGCTTGGTCCTCTTAATACCAAGGTGACCAGCAAGGAGCACTTCATGCGCCAACTGCAGGAGGAAGGGCCTAACAGCAAGGGGAACCACCAACCTCCTATGGTCTCCTTCTGTAGACTCTGTGGGCTCACTATACAGGAGTCCACCTTCCCAATAAATCCTATGCGTCCCAGGAGGTTCACCCTCAAGCTGGGAGCAGGCCTGTCTCCTTAGGCCTTCCAGAGATGGGCACTCACGTTGGCCTTTACTGAATTCGTCCCTATCAGTACCTCCTTCAACTAACAAGTCTTTTAGTTCAGGATGGTCGTTGGGGTCAAATACTTCAGGCATCGCCACCTCCTCGTCAGGCCCGGGCGATTGACCAACTTCCTCCACCGCAGTGGTAGGCGAGCTTGGGGGAATATTCTCTTTCCCTCGTCTTGACTTGTTGACTCCTTTCGCCTTGGGTTTCCCCTTCGGCTGGGGCGGCGTATTGGTCTTGGCCAATGCTGCCCGTGCTTGAGACCGTGTGTAGGGTCTTTCGGCAGTGTCTCCTACGAGCCCTAAAGCTCTGAGATCATTACCTAACAAGACCTTTCCCGGGACGTTTCTCTGAATGCTCACTGGAATCCTGACTGCTGTACCATTTAAAGTAAGATTTACAGGTATTACTGGGAACATACGGAGTGGGCCGTCAGCCAACTTAGTGGGCATCAGAGTAGCTCTGGCAACTTCCTCTGAGTCTACCAAGGTAGAATCCACTACAGTTCGACTGCACCCACTATCCCTAAGAGCTGGAGTATCTACTCCATTGATCAGCACACTGTCTTTAAAGTAGTGCTTGGTATTATCTGGAATCCTAGCATAAGCCTCTGCGACTTTAGGCTCCCAGGAACCCAGGGAAACTAAAACTACCTCAGCCTCTATCCCGCTGGGAAATGAGTCTGAGGAGAAGGATGCTCCTGTAATCTCTTCTTCCTCGTAGGAGGAGAAGGCCAGATTAGCAGAGTGGACCCCCAAAGGTCTAACCTTACACCGGGGATCCCCCTTCACGTGGTCAGTTGCTCCACAAGCAAAACAAGATCCATTGGGTCTGTTTACATAGGGAGGCTTATTGTAACCAGAGTTCTGTTTCGGAGGCTGACCTCCACTACCCTGTGAGTTCTCTTGTGTCTTACCCTTATTTTTCTTTTTGTGGCCCTTTTGAGAAGAAGATTTATCAGATTCTCCACCCTCCTTATCTTTGGACTTTTTCCCTTCCTCCTGCTTACCAGGATGAGTTTTGTCCTTATGGGACACTCGATGTGACACCCATAAGTCTGCTGCAATGGCCAGCTTCTTAGGATCTATCTCCTTCGAATAGGCCAAATGCTGCTTAAGCTCCGGGGAAGAAGATGCAAAAATGTGTTCCAGCATGACAAGATTTATCATGCCTTCGAGGGTAGAAACCTTATAACCTTCGACCCAGCCAGTTAAGTTTTTCAAGGATTCAGTTACATAAGATACCCAAGTACCACCTTCCTTTTTCTTATACTCTATGAATCGTTTCAAATATTGGGCCGGAGTCTTCCCAAACTTTAAAATGAGAGTTTGCTTTAAAATTGCGAAATCAGCTCGCTCAGCCTTCGACATTTCCATAATGGCACTACAGCCAGAATGGGGCAGTCTGCTGAGTAACCAGGCAATCTTATCAGCATTGTCAACTTGTTGAACTTCGCATGCATACTCAAACGCATTCAGCCAGTCCATAATGTCATTCCTTTCCTCATACACACTGACCAGATCTTTCGGAAACCGTGGATGAGAGGAGGCCCCAGACCCATGTCCAGGACCCTTGGACCCATTTGCAACCTGAAGCTTGGCCAGTTCCAACTGGTGATCCCTGTCTTTCTGTTTTTCTGACTGTTCGATTTTTAGTTTGGCTATGCTGAATTCAAGCTCCTTCTGCCTAAACCGCAGCTCTTGCTTCTTGAATTCAAGCATAGCCTCCCCATCAACACTGACAGAGGAAACATTAGACATCTCATCCTCCCTGTCCTCGTGGTCACGGTGGATCAGTGCAGCGGCAGAACCGTCGGTTCTACCAGTGAGAGCAGCCCCACCTCCTTCCGCACTGTCCTCAGAAGTTATAGCGTCAAGCTGCGCTTCTTGCCACGCCACGATTCTTTGGATCATATCCAATTTCGTGCCTTGAGAGGAAACACCTCTCTCCGCACACATCTTTTTCAATGTTTCTGATTTGGAAGCATTTAAAGTTAACAAGGTATTTGTTTCCATACTGTTAGATAGGGCTATGGCCTTTTTAAAGTTATACTACATCAATTCACTACGTGTCCTGGTAGGAATAACTTGAAATGCCTTAGTTCGTGCGCAACACTGGATACCTTCAGTGGTATCCCACCGCTGTACACCAATTTGTTAAGACGGATTTCTGAACTCTGTCCTGGTGGCGCAGAAGTTCAGAAGGCCAACCTAATTACTTGGAACAGGGTAACCTCTGGACAAGCCAGACCAATCAAGGTAGCGATCGCGGCGGTCAAGACTAGGTCTCAAGAGGGGTGAGGGTGACTGAAAGCCTGCAATGAGCACACAAAGCAAGGACACTTACAAACTACTCCAAACAGGTGCTATATTAAAAATATATACACATTTATTCCAAGGCCTTTAAAACAATGACCGTAGCGAGAAATCACAATACAACTCTAGTAAACCAACACATACCATACCAATACAATATATACACAAATACAAACAAGTCTCAAGCGTTAGATGCACGAAATGTGTAGTCCACCTAAAAGGGAAGGAAAACAGGCAGTGCGAAATAATGGTTAGACCCAGTCCGCCTTCAGAGGCACCTAACTAAAAGGAAGTCCGAGCCCTACGAAGAGTGGAGCCTTGTGCTCAAAAGTACCTGCACACGCTGGTGCCAACGGGCAAAAGGGGAGTCTCTTCGAGGGAGATCAGGCAGTTCAGTTTAGTGCACAAACGAAGAAGAACAGTGTTCCGCGACTCAAGCGCAGCCTCCACTGTGGGCAGAAGCAGAGCGCGAGTACGGAAAGGCGTGCTGTTTTGACACAGCGGGGAAAAGCTATGGGCTCCTGCAGGAGGGCGACCAGTTCCTAGCTATGCTACTCACCGGTCCCCGATGCAAGCAGACCCAGGTTTCTCCGCGTCAGTTTCAGTCGCTGGCAGGTTCAGAAGAGCAGGGGACATCTCGTCATTGTGTTGAGTCTGCAGCAGCAGAGTTGAGTAAAAGACGTCCCAAACAAAGGAACCCGCACAGTTTGTTACCACAGCAGGGGAACGGAGCGGCTGTGTGTATCTGAGCCAAATGTACACTACTCACTTCAGACCTGGGAACGCCAAGTGTACGAATCGTGTGAGAGTGACAAGGACTCGATATACTACACAACCTGGTGGCAGTTACAGAGCAAGACTCCTGTGTAGGCTGGTCAGTCTGCTGGATGGCCCAGAGACGCTTCCGAAGGCTTACTAGCAGGAGCTGGTGAAGATGCCGAGAATAGCTGTCCCCGCTATTCCAAGGGTCGAAGTACTAGTACAGGCCTTCTGCTTCGATCAAAGGTGAAAAGGGTTTCACAAGGCGACAGCAGTGCAGAGGAGCAGTCCTTCAGCGGGTCACCAGCGATTCCTCGGTTCAGCCTCTTGGTTGCAGGATACTTGGCTCCTGTATTCCTTTGTTCGTGAGAACTCAGGAGATCGACATGGTAGTGGTGTTTCCAGCCCCCTCTTATCCACGGTTCCCTTCGCGCCAAAACGGTGGGGACCCAATGGGAGATCCGCTCATCAACACTCACACCATTCGTGGACCTATCACGGACCACGGTGGTCCCAGGCATTCACACGGGACCAGACATCCCAGCCCACATCCTGGAGGCACACACAAGACATGTAGAAGCCCGCGAAAGCATCCGTGTTTCGCGGGAAAGTACATGCCCAAATAGGGAAGGCCCCGGGTCGGCTCGACCTGGGGAAGGTGAAGGGAGCAAGACGGTCAGCGGACAGGACAAAGGAGCCTCGTGGTCTGGCCATTTTGGGAGCCAGGCCATCATTTTGGGTTAAGTGCGAGAAACGCGCTTAGAACGCCAAAAGGAGCTCAAAACACAAGAAATGATCGCTGCCACCATTCCCGTCCGTGAATCACTTGCACCGATCAGTTACAATCCTGAAAGAGTATCTAGGGCCTGTAGAAGGCTAGAATCCCAAGAGAGCAGTAACTTAGCTTACAGTGCCCTCTTGTGTCATGTTGCACGAAAGCCGCAACATGATAAAAGAAACTACGGAAAACAGCGTTTCCCGGTACTGACTGTCTTAAGGCCATGTCAGTTTCCCCGTAAGAAAGGAGCGAAAGCCCAGAGGAGTGCGGCAGAAGGCTGCACTTCTCTGGCAAAGTCGAGAACAAGGTGAAAAACAACAGCAAAAAGTTTAGGGGTTGCCACATGGAAGGAAAATTACCTACAATTACGAAATCTTTCCTAACAGATATCACATCTCATGTTATAGGAAGAGTCTCAGGTTTGGTATAAGCATTGAGATATCACATCTCTGCAATCGGAAGTGTCTCAGGATTGGGATGGGAAGGAGTTGGATATCCCATCTCATGTTATAGGACGGGTCTCAGGATTGTTATTAGAATCATTGAGATATCATATATATTGCATGCTGTAGGAAGGGTCTAAGGATTGGAATGGGAAGGACTTGGATATCACATCTCATGCTATGGATAGACTCTCAGGTTTGGAAAGGGGAGGAGTTGGATATCACATTTCATGTTAGAGGAAGGATCTCAGGTTTGGTATTAGAGGCATTGAGATATCACATCTCATGCTATAGGAAGGGTCTCAGGATTGGAATGGGAAGGAGTTGGATATCACATCTCATGCTATAGGAAGGGTCTCAGGTTTGGTATAAGCATTGAGATATCACATCTCATGCTATAGGAAGGGTCTCAGGATTGGAATGGAAGGAGTTGGATATCACATCTCATGTTAAACGAAGGATCTCAGGTTTGGTATTAGAAGCATTGAGACATCACATCTCATGCTATAGGAAGGGTCTCAGGATTGGAATGGGAAGGAGTTGGATATCACATCTCATGCTATAGGAAGGGTCTCAGGTTTGGTATAAGCATTGAGATATCACATCTCATGCTATCGGAAGGGTCTCAGGATTGGAATGGGAAGGAGTTGTATATGACATCTCAAGCCATAGGAAGGGTCTCAGGTTTGGTATAAGCTTTGAGATATCACATCTCTGCTATCGGAAGGGTCTCAGGATTGGAATGGGAAGGAGTTGGATATCCCATCTCATGTTATAGGAAGAGTCTCAGGTTTGGTATTAGAAGCATTGAGATATCACATCTCACGATAGCGGAAGGGTCTCAGGATTGGAATGGGAAGGAGTTGGATATCACATCTCATGATAAAGGAAGGGTCTAAGGTTTGGAAGGGGAAGGATTTGGATATCACATCTCATGTTATAGCACGGGTCTCAGGTTTGGTATTAGAAGCACTGAGATATCAAGTCTCATGGTATAGGAAGGGTCTCAGAATTGGAATGAGAAGGAGTTGGATATCACATCTCAAGCTATAGGAAGGGTCTCAGGATTGGAATGGGAAGGAGTTTGATATCACATCTCATGCAATAGTATGGGTCTCAGGTTTGGTATAAGCATTGGGATATCACATCTCACGCTATCGGAAGGGTATCAGGATTGGATTTGGAAGGAGTTGGATATCCCATCTCATGCTATAGGAAGGGTCTCAGGTTGGAATGGGAAGGAGTTGGATATCACATCTCATGTTATAGGAAGGGTCTCAGGATTGGAATGGGAAGGACTTGGATATCACATCTCATGCTATAGGAAGGCTCTCAGGTTTGGAAGGGGAAAGAGTTGGATATCACATTTCATGTTAGAGGTAGGATCTCAGGTTTGGTATTAGAGGCATTGAGATATCACATCTCATGCTATCAGAAGGGTCTCAGGATTGGAATGGGAAGGAGTTGGATATCACATCTCATGCTAAAGGGAGGGTCTCAGGTTTGGAAGGGGAAGGATTTGGATATCACATCTCATGTTATAGGAAGGATCTCAGGTTTGGTATTAGAAGCATTGAGATATCACATCTCATGCTATCGGGAGGATCTCAGGTTTGGTATTAGAAGCATTGAGATATCACATCTCATGCTATCAGAATGGTCTCAGGATTGGAATCGGAAGGAGTTGGATATCACATCTCATGCTAAAGGGAGGGTCTCAGGTTTGGAAGGGGAAGGATTTGGATATCATATCTCATGTTATCAGAAGGATCTCAGGTTTGGTATTAGAAGCATTGAGATATCAAATCTCATGCTATAGGAAGGGTCTCAGGTTTGGAATGGGAAGGAGTTGGATATCACATCTCAAGCTATAGGAAGGGTCTCAGGTTTGGTATAAGCATTGAGATATCACATCACATGCTATAGGAAGGGTCTCAGGATTGGAATGGGAAGGAGTTGGATATCACATCTCATGTTATAGGAAAGATCTCAGGTTTGGTATAAGAAGCATTGAGATATCACATCTCATGCTATCGGAAGAATCTCAGATTTGGTATTAGAGGCATTGAGATATCACATCTCATGCTATCATAAGGGTCTCAGGATTGGAATGGGAAGGAGTTGGATATCACATCTCATGCTATAGGAAGGATCTCAGGTTTGGAACGGAAGGAGTTGGATATCACATCTCATGTTATAGGAAGAGTCTCAGATTTGGTATAAGCATTGAGATATCACATCTCTGCAATCGGAAGTGTCTCAGGATTGGGATGGGAAGGAGTTGGATATCACATCTCATGCTATAGGAAGGGTCTCAGGTTTGGAACGGGAAGGAGTTGGATATCCCATCTCATGTTATAGGACTGGTCTCAGGTTTGGTATTAGAAGCATTGAGATATCACATCACATGCTGTAGGAAGGGTCTCAGGTTTGGAATGGGAAGGAATTGGATATCACATCTCATGTTATAGGAAGGGTCTCAGGTTTGGTATAAGCATTGAGATATCACATCTCTGCTATCGGAAGTGTCTCAGGATTGGAATGGGAAGGACTTGGATATCACATCTCATGCTATAGGTAGGCTCTCAGGTTTGGAAAGGGAAGGAGTTGGATATCACATTTCATGTTAGAGGAAGGATCTCAGGTTTGGTATTAGAGCCATTGGATATCACATCTCATGCTATAGGAAGGGTCTCAGGATTGGAATGGGAAGGATCTGTATATGACATCTCATGCCATAGGAAGGGTCTCAGGTTTGGTATAAGCATTGGGATATCACATCTCACGCTATCGGAAGGGTATCAGGATTGGATTTGGAAGGAGTTGGATATCCCATCTCATGCTATAGGAAGGGTCTCAGGTTGGAATGGGAAGGAGTTGGATATCACATCTCATGTTATAGGAAGGGTCTCAGGATTGGAATGGGAAGGACTTGGATATCACATCTCATGCTATAGGAAGGCTCTCAGGTTTGGAAGGGGAAAGAGTTGGATATCACATTTCATGTTAGAGGTAGGATCTCAGGTTTGGTATTAGAGGCATTGAGATATCACATCTCATGCTATCAGAAGGGTCTCAGGATTGGAATGGGAAGGAGTTGGATATCACATCTCATGCTAAAGGGAGGGTCTCAGGTTTGGAAGGGGAAGGATTTGGATATCACATCTCATGTTATAGGAAGGATCTCAGGTTTGGTATTAGAAGCATTGAGATATCACATCTCATGCTATCGGGAGGATCTCAGGTTTGGTATTAGAAGCATTGAGATATCACATCTCATGCTATCAGAATGGTCTCAGGATTGGAATCGGAAGGAGTTGGATATCACATCTCATGCTAAAGGGAGGGTCTCAGGTTTGGAAGGGGAAGGATTTGGATATCACATCTCATGTTATCAGAAGGATCTCAGGTTTGGTATTAGAAGTATTGAGATATCACATCTCATGCTATAGGAAGGGTCTCAGGATTGGAATGGGAAGGAGTTGGATATCACATCTCAAGCTATAGGAAGGGTCTCAGGTTTGGTATAAGCATTGAGATATCACATCACATGCTATAGGAAGGGTCTCAGGATTGGAATGGGAAGGAGTTGGATATCACATCTCATGTTATAGGAAAGATCTCAGGTTTGGTATAAGAAGCATTGAGATATCACATCTCATGCTATCGGAAGAATCTCAGATTTGGTATTAGAGGCATTGAGATATCACATCTCATGCTATCATAAGGGTCTCAGGATTGGAATGGGAAGGAGTTGGATATCACATCTCATGCTATAGGAAGGATCTCAGGTTTGGAACGGAAGGAGTTGGATATCACATCTCATGTTATAGGAAGAGTCTCAGATTTGGTATAAGCATTGAGATATCACATCTCTGCAATCGGAAGTGTCTCAGGATTGGAATGGGAAGGAGTTGGATATCCCATCTCATGCTATAGGAAGGGTTTTAGGTTTGGTATAAGCATTGCGATATCACATCTCATGCTATAGGAAGGGTCTCAGGACTGGAATGGGAAGGATCTGTATATGACATCTCATGCCATAGGAAGGGTCTCAGGTTTGGTATAAGCATTGGGATATCACATCTCACGCTATCGGAAGGGTATCAGGATTGGATTTGGAAGGAGTTGGATATCCCATCTCATGCTATAGGAAGGGTCTCAGGTTGGAATGGGAAGGAGTTGGATATCACATCTCATGTTATAGGAAGGGTCTCAGGATTGGAATGGGAAGGACTTGGATATCACATCTCATGCTATAGGAAGGCTCTCAGGTTTGGAAGGGGAAAGAGTTGGATATCACATTTCATGTTAGAGGAAGGATCTCAGGTTTGGTATTAGAGGCATTGAGATATCACATCTCATGCTATAGGAAGGGTCTCAGGATTGGAATGGGAAGGAGTTGGATATCACATCTCATGCTATAGGAAGGGTCTCAGGTTTGGTATAAGCATTGAGATATCACATCTCATGCTATAGGAAGGGTCTCAGGATTGGAATGGAAGGAGTTGGATATCACATCTCATGTTAAACGAAGGATCTCAGGTTTGGTATTAGAAGCATTGAGACATCACATCTCATGCTATAGGAAGGGTCTCAGGATTGGAATGGGAAGGAGTTGGATATCACATCTCATGTTATAGGAAGGGTCTCAGGTTTGGTATAAGCATTGAGATATCACATCTCTGCTATCGGAAGTGTCTCAGGATTGGAATGGGAAGGACTTGGATATCACATCTCATGCTATAGGTAGGCTCTCAGGTTTGGAAAGGGAAGGAGTTGGATATCACATTTCATGTTAGAGGAAGGATCTCAGGTTTGGTATTAGAGCCATTGGATATCACATCTCATGCTATAGGAAGGGTCTCAGGATTGGAATGGGAAGGAGTTGGATATCACATCTCATGCTATAGGAAGGGTTTTAGGTTTGGTATAAGCATTGAGATATCACATCTCATGCTATAGGAAGGGTCTCAGGATTGGAATGGGAAGGATCTGTATATGACATCTCATGCCATAGGAAGGGTCTCAGGTTTGGTATAAGCATTGAGATATCACATCTCTGCTTTCGGAAGGGTCTCAGGATTGGAATGGGAAGGAGTTGGATATCCCATCTCATGTTATAGGAAGAGTCTCAGGTTTGGTATTAGAAGCATTGAGATATCACATCTCATGCTATAGGAAGTGTCTCAGGATTGGAATGGGAAGGACTTGGATATCACATCTCATGCTATAGGGAGGGTCTCAAGTTTGATATTAGAAGCATTGAGAGATCACATCTCATGCTATAGGAAGGGTCTCAGTATTGGAATGGGAAGGAGTTGGATATCACATCTCATGCTATAGGAAGGGTCTCAGGTTTGGTATAAGCATTGAGATATCACATCTCTGCTATTGGAAGGGTCTCAGGATTGGAATGGGAAGGAGTTGGATATTCCCATCTCATGTTATAGGAAGGGTCTATCAGGTCTTAGCATGAGACTCTTCCTATAACATGAGATGCGATATCCAACTCCTTCCCATTCCAATCCTGAGACCCTTCCGATAGCTTGAGATGTGATATCTCAATGCTTCTAATATCAATACTGAGACCCTCCCTATAGCATGAGATGTGATATCTAAGTCCTTCCCATTCCAATCCTGAGACCCTTCCAATAGCAGAGATGTGATATCTCAATGCTTATACCAAACCTGAGACCCTTCCTATAGCATGAGATGTGATATCCAACTCCTTCCCATTCCAATCCTGAGACCCTTCCTATAGCATGAGATGTGATATCTCAATGCTTCTAATACCAAACCTGAGATCCTTCCGATAGCATGAGATGTGATATCTCAATGCTTCTAATACCAAACCTGAGACCGGTCCAATAACATGAGATGTGATATCCAAATCCTTCCCCTTCCAAACCTTAGACCCTTCCTTTATCATGAGATGTGATATCCAAGTCCTTCCCATTCCATTCCTGAGACCCTTCCTATAGCATGAGTTGTGATATCTCAATGCTTCTAATACCAAACCTGAGACCCTTCCTATAACATGAGATGTGATATCCAAGTCCTTCCGATTTCAATCCTGAGACCCTTCCTATAGCATGAGATGTGATATCTCAATGCTTCTAATACCAAACCTGAGACCCTTCCTATAACATGAATTCTGATATCCAAGTCCTTCCCATTCCAATCCTGAGACCCTTCCAAAGCAGAGATGTGATATCTCAATGCTTCTAATATCAAACCTGAGACCTGTCCTATAACATGAGATGGGATATCTCAATGCTTCTAATATCAATACTGAGACCCTCCCTATAGCATGAGATGTGATATCTAAGTCCTTCCCATTCCAATCCTGAGACCCTTCCGATAGCAGAGATGTGATATCCAACTCCTTCCCATTCCAATCCTGAGACCCTTCCTATAGCATGATATGTGAAATCTCAATGCTTCTACCAAAACTGAGACCCTTCCTTTAGCATGAGATGTGATATCCAACTCCTTTCCATTCCAATCCTGAGACCAGTCCTATAGCATGAGATGTGATATCTCAATGTTTCTAATAAAAAACCTGAGACCCTTCCTATAGCAAGAGATGCGATATCCAAATCCTTCCCATTCCAATCCTGAGACCCTTCCTATAGCATGAGATGGCATATCTCAATGCCTCTAATACCAAACCTGAGATCCTTCCTTGAACATGAAATGTGATATCCCACTCCTTCCCTTTCCAAACCTGAGAGTCTACCTATAGCATGAGATGTGATATCCAAGTCCTTCCCATTCCAATCCTTAGACACTTCCTACAGCATGAGATGTGATATCTCAATGATTCTATTACCAAACCTGAGACCCGTCCTATAACATGAGATGGGATATCCAACTCCTTCCCATTTCAATCCTGAGAAACTTCCGATAGCAGAGATGTGATATCTCAATGCTTAGACCAAACCTGAGACCCTTCCTATAACATGAGATGTGATATCCAACTCCTTCCCGTTCCAAACCTGAGACCCTTTCTATAGCAAGAATCTAATATCCAACTCCTTCCCATTCCAATCCTGACACCATTCCTATAACATGAGATGTGATATCTCAATGCTTCTAATACCAAACCTGAGATCCTTCCTATGACATGAGATGTGATATCCAATTCCTTCCCATTCCAAACCTGAGAGCCTTCCTATAGCATGAGATGTGATATCGAAGTATTTCCCATTCCAATCCTGAGACCCTTCCTATAACATGAGATGTGATATCCAACTCCTTTCCATTCCAACCTGACACCCTTCCTATAGCATGAGATGGGATATCCAACTACTTCCAAATCCAATCCTGATACCCTTCCGATAGCATGAGATGTGATATCTCAATCCCTCTAATACCAAACCTGAGATCCTTCCTATAACATAAGATGTGATATCAAAACCCTTCCCCTTCCTAACCTGAGACCCTCCCTTTAGCATGAGATGTGATATCCAACTCCTTCCCATTCCAATCCTGAGACCCTTCTGATAGCATGAGATGTGATATGCAATGCCTCTAATACCAAACCTGAGATCCTACCTCTAACATGAAATGTGATATCCAACTCCTTCCCTTTCCAAACGTGAGAGCCTCCCTATAGCATGAGATGGGATATTCAAGTCCTTCCCATTCCAATCCTGAGACCCTTCCTATAGCATGAGATGTGATATCTCAATGCTTCTAATACCAAACCTGAGACCCTTCTATTAACATAAGATGGGATATACAACTCCTTCCCATTCCAATCCTGAGACCCTTCCAATAGCAGAGATGTGATATCTCAATGCTGATACCAAACCTGAGACCCTTCCTATGGCATGAGATGTCATATACAACTCCTTCCCATTCCAATCCTGAGACCCTTCCTATAGCATGAGATGTGATATCTCAATGCTTATACCAAACCTGAGGCCCTTCCTATAGCATGAGATGTGATATCCAACTCCTTCCCATTCCAATCCTGAGACCCTTCCTATAACATGAGATGTGATGTCTCAATGCTTCTAATACCAAACCTGAGATCCTTCCTATGGCATGAGATGTCATATAAAACTCCTTCCCATTCCATTCCTGAGACCCTTCCTATAGCATGAGATGTGATATCCAACTCCTTCCCATTCCAATCCTGAGACCCTTCCTATAGCATGAGATGTGATATCCAAATCCTTCCCATTCCAATCGTGAGACCCTTCCTATAGCATGAGATGTGATATCCAAAACCTTCCCTTTCCAAAACTGAGAGCCTACCTATAGCATGAGATGTGATATCCAACTCCTTCCCATTCCAATCCTGAGACCCTTCCTATAGCATGAGATGTGATATCTCAATGCTTATACCAAACCTGAGACCCTTCCTATAGCATGAGATGTGATATCCAAATCCTTCCCATTCCAATCCTGAGACCCTTCCTATAGCATGAGATGTGATATCCAAATCCTTCCCCTTCCAAACCTGAGACCCTCCCTTTAGCATGAGTTGTGATATCCAACTCCTTCCCATTCCAATCCTGAGACCCTTCTGATAGCATGAGATGTTATATCTCAATGCCTCTAATACCAAACCTGAGATCCTACCTCTAACATGAAATGTGATATCCAACTCCTTCCCATTGCAATCTTGAGACAGTTTCTATAGCATGAGATGTGATATCTCAATGCTTATACCAAACCTGAGACCCTTCCTATAGCATGAGATGTGATATCCAAATCCTTCCCATTCCAATCGTGAGACCCTTCCTATAGCATGAGATGTGATATCTCAATGCCTCTAATACCAAACCTGAGATCCTACCTCTATAATGAAATTTGATATGCAACTCCTTCCCCTTCCAAACCTGATAGCCTTCCTATAGCATGAGATGTGATATCCAAGTCCTTCCCATTCCAATCCTGATACCCTTCCTATAACATGAGATGTGATATCCAACTCCTTCCCATTCCAACCTGAGACCCTTCCTATAGCATGAGATGGGATATCCAACTCCTTCCAAATCCAATCCTGATACCCTTCCGATAGCATGAGTTGTGATATCCGAATGCTTCTACAAAACCTGAGACCCATACCATGGCATGAGATGTGATATCAAACTCCTTCCCATTCCAATCCTGACACCCTTCCTATAGCTTGAGATGTGATATCCAACTCCTTCCATTCCAATTCTGAGACCCTTCCGATTACAGAGATGTGATATCTCAATGCTTATACCAAACCTGAGACCCTTGCTATAACATGAGATGTGATATTCAAGTCCTTCCCATTCCAATCCTGAGACCCTTCCTATAGCATGAGATGTGATATCTCAATGCTTCTAATACCAAACCTGAGACCCTTCCTATAATGAGATGGGATATCCAACTCCTTCCCATTCCAATCCTGAGACCCTTCCGATAGCAGAGATGTGATATCTCAATGCTTATACCAAACCTGAGACCCTTCCTATGGCATGAGATGTCAAATACAACTCCTTCCGATTCCAATCCTGAGACCATTCCTATAGCATGAGATGTGATATCTCAATGCTTCTAATAATAAACCTGAGATCCTTCCTATAACATGAGATGTGATATCCAACTCCTTCCCATTCCAAACCTGAGACCCTTCCGATTGCATGAGATGTGATATCAAACTACTTCCCATTCCAATCCTGAGACCCTTCCTATACCATGAGATGTGATATCTCAATGCTTCTAATACCAAACCTGACACCCGTCCTAAAACATGAGATGTGATGTCCAAATCCTTCCCCTTCCAAACCTGAGATCTTTCCTTTAGCATGAGATGTGATATCCAACTCCTTCCCATTCCAATCCTGAGACCCTTCCTATACCATGAGATGTGATATCTCAATGCTTCTAATACCAAACCTGACACCCGTCCTAAAACATGAGATGTGATGTCCAAATCCTTCCCCTTCCAAACCTGAGATCTTTCCTTTAGCATGAGATGTGATATCCAACTCCTTCCCATTCCAATCCTGAGACCCTTCCTATACCATGAGATGTGATATCTCAATGCTTCTAATACCAAACCTGACACCCGTCCTAAAACATGAGATGTGATGTCCAAATCCTTCCCCTTCCAAACCTGAGATCTTTCCTTTAGCATGAGATGTGATATCCAACTCCTTCCCATTCCAATCCTGAGACCCTTCCTATAGCATGATATGTGATATCACAATTTTTCTAATACCAAACCTGAGATCCTTCCTATAACATGAGATGTGTATCCAAATCCTTCCCTTTCCAAACCTGAGACCCTTCCGATAGCATTAGATGTGATATCTCAATGCTTCTAAAACCAAACATGAGAACCATCCTATAACATGAGATGTGAAATCCAAATCCTTCCCTTTCCAAACCTGAGACTCTCCGTATAGCATGAGATGTGATATCTAAGTCCTTCCCATTCCTATCCTGAGACCCTTCCGATAGCAGAGATATGATATCTCAATGCTTGGACCAAACCTGAGAACCTTCCTATGGCATGAGATGTGATATCCAACTCCTTCCCATTCCAATCTTGAGACCCTTCCTATAGCATGAGATGTGATATCTCAATGCTTCTATCAAACCTGAGTCCCTTCCTTTAGCATGAGATGTGATATCCAACTCCTTCCCATTCCAATCCTGAGACCCTTCCTATAGCATGAGATGTGATATTTCAAAGCTTCTAATACCAAACCTGGGACCCGTCCTATAACATGAGATATGATATCCAAATCCTTCCCCTTCCAAACCTGAGACCCTTCCTTTAGCATGAGATGTGATATCTCAATGTTTCTAATAAAAAACCTGAGACTCTTCCTATAGCAAGAGATGTGATATCCAAATCCTTCCCATTCCAATCCTGAGACCCTTCCTATAACATGAGATGTGATATCTCAATGCCTCTAATACCAAACCAGAGATTCTTCCTATAACATGAGATGTGATATCTCAATGCTTCTAATACCAAACCTGAGACCCTTCCTATAACATAAGATGGGATATCCAACTCCTTCCCATTCCAATCCTGAGACCCTTCCGATAGCAGAGATGTGATATCTCAATGCTTATACCAAACCTGAGACCCTTCCTGTGGCATGAGATGTCATATAAAACTCCTTCCCATTCCAATCCTGAGACCCTTCCTATAGCATGATATGTGATATCACAATTTTTCTAATACCAAACCTGAGATCCTTCCTATAACATGAGATGTGTATCCAACTCCTTCCCATTCCAAAACCTGAGACCCTTCCTATAGCATGAGATGTGATATCTTAATGCTTCTAAAACCAAACCTGAGAACCATCCAATAACATATGTGAAATCCAAATCCTTCCCTTTCCAAACCTGAGACCCTTCCGATAGCATTAGATGTGATATCTCAATGCTTCTAAAACCAAACATGAGAACCATCCTATAACATGAGATGTGAAATCCAATTCCTTCCCTTTCCAAACCTGAGACCCTTCCTATAGCTTGAGATGTGATATCAAACTCCTTCCCATTCCAATCCTGTGATAGCTCGAGATGTGATATCCAACTCCTTCCCATTTTAATCCTGAGACCCTTCCTATGCCATGAGTTGTGATATCTCAATGCTTCTAATACCAAACCTGAGACCCGTCCTAAACATGAGATGTGAGATCCAAATCCTTCCCCCTCCAAACCTGAGAACCTTCCTATAGCTTGAGATGTGATATCAAACTCCTTCCCATTCCAATCCTGAGATAGCTTGAGATGTGATATCCAACTCCTTCCCATTCCTATCCTGAGACCCTTCCGATAGCAGAGATGTGATATCTCAATGCTTGTACCAAACCTGAGACCCTTCCTATGGCATGAGATGTGATATCCAACTCCTTCCCATTCCAATCCTGAGACCCTTCCTATAGCATGATATGTGATATCTCAATGCTTATACCAAACCTGAGACCCTTCCTATAGCATGAGATGTGATATCCAAATCCTTCCCATTCCAATCCTGAGACCCTTCCTATAGCATGAGATGTGATATCTCAATGCCTCTAATACCAAACCTGAGATCCTTCCTTGAACATGAAATGTGATATCCCACTCCTTCCCTTTCCAAACCTGAGAGTCTACCTATAGCATGAGATGTGATATCCAAGTCCTTCCCATTCCAATCCTTAGACACTTCCTACAGCATGAGATGTGATATCTCAATGATTCTATTACCAAACCTGAGACCCGTCCTATACCATGAGATGGGATATCCAACTCCTTCCCATTTCAATCCTGAGAAACTTCTGATAGCAGAGATGTGATATCTCAATGCTTAGGCCAAACCTGAGACCCTTCCTATAACATGAGATGTGATATCCAACTCCTTCCAGTTCCAAACCTGAGACCCTTTCTATAGCAAGAATCTAATATCCAACTCCTTCCCATTCCAATCCTGAGACCATTCCTATAGAATGAGATGTGATATCTCAATGCTTCTAATACCAAACCTGAGATCCTTCCTATGACATGAGATGTGATATCCAATTCCTTCCCATTCCAAACCTGAGACCCTTCCTATAGCATGAGATGTGATATCTCAATGCTTCTAATACCAAACCTGACATCCTTCCTATAACATGAGATGTGATATCCAGATCCTTCCCCTTCCAAACCAGAGACCCTCCCTTTAGCATGAGATGTGATATCCAACTCCTTCCCTTTCCAATCCTGAGACATTTCTGATAGCATGAGATGTGATATCTCAATGCCTCTAATACCAAACCTGAGATCCTACCTCTAACATGAAATGTGATATCCAACTCCTTCCCCTTGCAAACCTGAGAGCCTTCCTATAGCATGAGATGTGATATCGAAGTATTTCCCATTCCAACCTGAGACCCTTCCTATAGCATGAGATGTGATATCCACTAATTCCAAATCCAATCCTGATACCCTTCCGATAGCATGAGATGTGATATCTCAATCCCTCTAATACCAAACCTGAGATCCTTCCTATAACATGAGATGTGATATCAAAATCCTTCCCCTTCCAAACCTGAGACGCTCCCTTTAGCATGAGATGTGATATCCAACTCCTTCCCATTCCAATCCTGAGACCCTTCTGATAGCATGAGATGTGATATTCAATGCCTCTAATACCAAACCTGAGATCCTACCTCTAACATGAAATGTGATATCCAACTCCTTCCCTTTCCAAACGTGAGAGCCTCCCTATAGCATGAGATGGGATATTCAAGTCCTTCCCATTCCAATCCTGAGACCCTTCCTATAGCATGAGATGTGATATCTCAATGCTTCTAATACCAACCCTGAGACCCTTCCTATAACATAAGATGGGATATCCAACTCCTTCCCATTCCAATCGTGAGACCCTTCCTATAGCATGAGATGTGATATCCAAAACCTTCCCTTTCCAAAACTGAGAGCCTACCTATAGCATGAAATGTGATATCCAACTCCTTCCCATTCCAATCCTGAGACCCTTCCTATAGCATGAGATGTGATATCTCAATGCTTATACCAAACCTGAGACCCTTCCTATAGCATGAGATGTGATATCCAAATCCTTCCCATTCCAATCCTGAGACCCTTCCTATAGCATGAGATGTGATATCCAAATCCTTCCCCTTCCAAACCTGAGACCCTCCCTTTAGCATGAGATGTGATATCCAACTCCTTCCCATTCCAATCCTGAGACCTTTCTGATAGCATGAGATGTTATATCTCAATGCCTCTAATACCAAACCTGAGATCCTACCTCTAACATGAAATGTGATATCCAAGTCCTTCCCCTTCTAAACCTGGGAGCCTTCCTATAACATGAGATGTGATATCCAACTCCTTCCCATTGCAATCTTGAGACTGTTTCTATAGCATGAGATGTGATATCTCAATGCTTATACCAAACCTGAGACCCTTCCTATAGCATGAGATGTGATATCCAAATCCTTCCCATTCCAATCGTGAGACCCTTCCTATAGCATGAGATGTGATATCTCAATGCCTCTAATACCAAACCTGAGATCCTACCTCTAAAATGAAATTTGATATGCAACTCCTTCCCCTTCCAAACCTGATAGCCTTCCTATAGCATGAGATGTGATATCCAAGTCCTTCCCATTCCAATCCTGATACCCTTCCTATAACATGAGATGTGATATCCAATTCCTTCCCATTCCAACCTGAGACCCTTCCTATAGCATGAGATGGGATATCCAACTCCTTCCAAATCCAATCCTGATACCCTTCCGATAGCATGAGATGTGATATCCCACTGCTTCTACAAAACCTGAGACCCATACCATGGCATGAGATGTGATATCAAACTCCTTCCCATTCCAATCCTGACACCCTTCCTATAGCTTGAGATGTGATATCCAGCTCCTTCCCATTCCAATTCGGAGACCAGTCCTATACCATGGGACTTGATATCTCAATGCTTCTAATAGCAAACCTGAGACCGGTCCTATAACATGAGATGTGATATCCAAATCCTTCCCCTTCCAAACCTTAGACCCTTCCTTTATCATGAGATGTGATATCCAAGTCGTTCCCATTCCAATCCTGAGACCCTTCCTATAGCATGAGATGTGATATCTCAATGCTTCTAATACCAAACCTGAGACCCTTGCTATAACATGAGATGTGATATTCAAGTCCTTCCCATTCCAATCCTGAGACCCTTCCTATAGCATGAGATGTGATATCTCAATGCTTCTAATACCAAACCTGAGACCCTTCCTATAATGAGATGGGATATCCAACTCCTTCCCATTCCAATCCTGAGACCCTTCCGATAGCAGAGATGTGATAGCTCAATGCTTATACCAAACCTGAGACCCTTCCTATGGCATGAGATGTCAAATACACCTCCTTCCGATTCCAATCCTGAGACCCTTCCTATAGCATGAGATGTGATATCTCAATGCTTCTAATAATAAAACTGAGATCCTTCCTATAACATGAGATGTGATATCCAACTCCTTCCCATTCCAAACCTGAGACCCTTCCGATTGCATGAGATGTGATATCAAACTCCTTCCCATTCCAATCCTGAGATAGCTTGAGATGTGATATCCAACTCCTTCCCATTCCAATCCTGAGACCCTTCCTATACTATGAGATGTGATATCTCAATGCTTCTAATACCAAACCTGACACCCGTCCTAAAACATGAGATGTGATATCCAACTCCTTCCCATTCCAAACCTGAGACCCTTCCGATTGCATGAGATGTGATATCAAACTCCTTCCCATTCCAATACTGAGATAGCTTGAGATGTGATATCCAACTCCTTCCCATTCCAATCCTGAGACCCTTCCTATAGCCTGAGATGTGCTATCTTAATGCTTCTAAAACCAAACCTGAGAACCATCCAATAACATATGTGAAATCCAAATCCTTCCCTTTCCAAACCTGAGACCCTTCCGATAGCATTACATGTGATATCTCAATGCTTCTAAAACCAAACATGAGCTTCTAAAACCAAACATGAGAACCATCCTATAACATGAGATGTGAAATCCAAATCCTTCCCTTTCCAAACCTGAGACCCTCCCTATAGCATGGGATGTGATATCTAAGTCCTTCCCATTCCTATCCTGGGACCCTTCCGATAGCAGACATGTGATATCTCAATGCTCGGACCAAACCTGAGACCCTTCCTATGACATGAGATGTGATATCCAACTCCTTCCCATTCCAATCCTGAGACCCTTCCTATACTATGAGATGTGATATCTCAATGCTTCTAATACCAAACCTGACACCCGTCCTAAAACATGAGATGTGATATCCAACTCCTTCCCATTCCAAACCTGAGACCCTTCCGATTGCATGAGATGTGATATCAAACTCCTTCCCATTCCAATACTGAGATAGCTTGAGATGTGATATCCAACTCCTTCCCATTCCAATCCTGAGACCCTTCCTATAGCCTGAGATGTGATATCTTAATGCTTCTAAAACCAAACCTGAGAACCATCCAATAACATATGTGAAATCCAAATCCTTCCCTTTCCAAACCTGAGACCCTTCCGATAGCATTACATTTGATATCTCAATGCTTCTAAAACCAAACATGAGCTTCTAAAACCAAACATGAGAACCATCCTATAACATGAGATGTGAAATCCAAATCCTTCCCTTTCCAAACCTGAGACCCTCCCTATAGCATGGGATGTGATATCTAAGTCCTTCCCATTCCTATCCTGGGACCCTTCCGATAGCAGACATGTGATATCTCAATGCTCGGACCAAACCTGAGACCCTTCCTATGACATGAGATGTGATATCCAACTCATTCCCATTCCAATCCTGAGACCCTTCCTATAGCATGAGATGTGATATCTCAATGCTTCTATCAAACCTGAGTCCCTTCCTTTAGCATGAGATGTGATATCCAACTCCTTCCCATTCCAATACTGAGACCCTTCCTATAGCATGAGATGTGATATTTCAAAGCTTCTAATACCAAACCTGGGACCCGTCCTATAACATGAGATATGATATCCAAATCCTTCCCCTTCCAAACCTGAGACCCTTCCTTTAGCATGAGATGTGATATCCAAATCCTTCCCATTCCAATCCTGAAACCCTTCCTATAGCATGAGATGTGATATCTCAATGTTTCTAATAAAAAACCTGAGACTCTTCCTATAGCAAGAGATGTGATATCCAAATCCTTCCCATTCCAATCCTGAGACCCTTCCTATAACATGAGATGTGATATCGCAATGCCTCTAATACCAAACCTGAGATTCTTCCTATAACATGAGATGTGATATCTCAATGCTTCTAATACCAAACCTGAGACCCTCCCTTTAGCATGAGATGTGATATCCGACTCCTTCCCATTCCAATCCTGAGACCCTTCTGATAGCATGAGATGTGATA
The DNA here is from genome assembly GCF_040938575.1 of Ambystoma mexicanum. Taxonomy (NCBI): domain Eukaryota; kingdom Metazoa; phylum Chordata; class Amphibia; order Caudata; family Ambystomatidae; genus Ambystoma; species Ambystoma mexicanum. The sequence goes on from NW_027182433.1 coordinate 7,650,512, forward strand.
TCTCAATGCCTCTAATACCAAACCAGAGATTCTTCCTATAACATGTGATGTGATATCTCAATGCTTCTAATACCAAACCTGAGACCCTCCCTTTAGCATGAGGTGTGATATCCGACTCCTTCCCATTCCAATCCTGAGACCCTTCTGATAGCATGAGATGTGATATCTCAATGCTTCTAACACCAAACCTGAGACCCTTCCTATAACATAAGATGGGATATCCAACTCTTTCCCATTCCAATCCTGAGACCCTTCCGATAGCAAAGATGTGATATCTCAATGCTTATACCAAACCTGAGACCCTTCCTGTGGCATGAGATGTCATATCCAACTCCTTCCCATTCCAATCCTGAGACCCTTCCTATAGCATGATATGTGATATCACAATTTTTCTAATACCAAACCTGAGATCCTTCCTATAACATGAGATGTGTATCCAACTCCTTCCCACTCCAAAACCTGAGACCCTTCCTATAGCATGAGATGTGATATCTTAATGCTTCTAAAAACAAACCTGAGAACCATCCAATAACATATGTGAAATCCAAATCCTTCCCTTTCCAAACCTGAGACCCTTCCGATAGCATTAGATGTGATATCTCAATGCTTCTAAAACCAAACATGAGAACCATCCTATAACATGAGATGTGAAATCCAAATCCTTCCCTTTCCAAACCTGAGACCCTTCCTATAGCTTGAGATGTGATATCAAACTCCTTCCCATTCCAATCCTGTGATAGCTTGAGATGTGATATCCAACTCCTTCCCATTCCAATCCTGAGACCCTTCCTATACCATGAGATGTGATATCTCAATGCTTCTAATACCAAACCTGAGACCCGTCCTAAAACATGAGATATGAGATCCAAATCCTTCCCCTTCCAAACCTGAGAACCTTCCTATAGCTTGAGATGTGATATCAAACTCCTTCCCATTCCAATCCTGAGATAGCTTGAGATGTGATATCCAACACCTTCCCATTCCTATCCTGTGACCCTTCCGATAGCAGAGATGTGATATCTCAATGCATGTACCAAACCTGAGACCCTTCCTATGGCATGAGATGTGATATCCAACTCCTTCCCATTCCAATCCTGAGACCCTTCCTATAGCATGAGATGTAATATCTCAATGCTTCTATCAAACCTGAGTCCCTTCCTTTAGCATGAGATGTGATATCCAACTCCTTCCCATTCCAATCCTGAGACCCTTCCTATAGCATGAGATGTGATATCTCAAAGCTTCTAATGCCAAACCTTGGACCCGTCCTATAACATGAGATATGATATCCAAATCCTTCCCCTCCCAAACCTGAGACCCTTCCTTTAGCATGAGATGTGATATCCAAATCCTTCCCATTCCAATCCTGAAACCCTTCCTATAGCATGAGATGTGATATCTCAATGTTTCTAATAAAAAACCTGAGACCCTTCCTATAGCAAGAGATGTGATATCCAAATCCTTCCCATTCCAATCCTGAGACCCTTCCTATAACATGAGATGTGATATCCAACTCCTTCCCATTCCAACCTGAGAACCTTCCTATAGCATGAGAAGGGATATCCAACTCCTTCCCATTCCAATCCTGAGACCTTCCTATAGCATGAGATGTGATATCTCAAAGCTTCTAATACCAAACCTGCGACCCGTCCTATAACATGAGATATGATATCCAAATCCTTCCCCTTCCAAACCTGAGACCCTTCCTTTAGCATGAGATGTGATATACAAATCCTTCCCATTCCAATCCTGAAACCCTTCCTATAGCATGAGATGTGATATCTCAATGTTTCTAATAAAAAAACTGAGACCCTTTCTATAGCAAGAGATGTGACATCCAAATCCTTCCCATTCCAATCCTGAGATCCTTCCTATTGGATGAGATGTGAAATCCAACTCCTTCCCATTCCAGTACTGAGACCCTTCCTATACCATGAGATGTGATATCTCAATGCTTCTACCAAAACTGAGACCCTTCCTTTAGCATGAGATGTGATATCCAACTCCTTCCCATTCCAATCCTGAGACCCTTCCTATAGCATTAGATGTGATATCTCAATGCCTCTAATGCCAAACCTGAGATTCTTCCTATAACATGAGATGTGATATCTCAATGCTTCTAATACCAAACCTGAGACCCTCCCTTTAGCATGAGATGTGATATCCGACTCCTTCCCATACCAATCCTGAGACCCTTCTGATAGCATGAGATGTGATATCTCAATGCCTCTAATACCAAACCTGAGATTCTTCCTATAACATGAGATGTGATATCTCAATGCTTCTAATACCAAACCTGAGACCCTCCCTTTAGCATGAGATGTGATATCCAACTCCTTCCCATTCCAATCCTGAGACCCTTCTGATAGCATGAGATGTGATATCTCAATGCTTCTAATACCAAACCTGAGACCCTTCCTATAACATAAGATATGATATCCAACTCCTTCCCATTCCAATCCTGAGACCCTTCTGATAGCATGAGATGTGATATCTCAATGCTTATACCAAACCTGAGACCCTTCCTGTGGCATGAGATGTCATATACAACTCCTTCCCATTCCAATCCTGAGACCCTTCCTATAGCATGAGATGTGATATCCAACTCCTTCCCATTCCAATCATGAGACCCTTCCTATAGCATGAGATTTGATATCTCAATGCTTCTAATAATAAACCTGAGATCCTTCCTATAACATGAGATGTGATATCCAACTCCTTCCCATTCCAAACCTGAGACCCTTCCGATTGCACGAGATGTGATATCAAACTCCTTCCCATTCCAATCCTGAGACCCTTCCTATACCATGAGATGTGATATCTCAATGCTTCTAATACCAAACCTGACACCCGTCCTAAAACATGAGATGTGATGTCCAAATCCTTCCACTTCCAAACCTGAGATCTTTCCTTTAGCATGAGATGTGATATCCAACTCCTTCCCATTCCAATCCTGAGACCCTTCCTATACCATGAGATGTGATATCTCAATGCTTCTAATACCAAACCTGACACCCGTCCTAAAACATGAGATGTGATGTCCAAATCCTTCCCCTTCCAAACCTGAGATCTTTCCTTTAGCATGAGATGTGATATCCAACTCCTTCCCATTCCAATCCTGAGACCCTTCCTATACCATGAGATGTGATATCTCAATGCTTCTAATACCAAACCTGACACCCGTCCTAAAACATGAGATGTGATGTCCAAATCCTTCCCCTTCCAAACCTGAGATCTTTCCTTTAGCATGAGATGCGATATCCAACTCCTTCCCATTCCAATCCTGAGACCCTTCCTATAGCATGATAGTGATATCACAATTTTTCTAATACCAAACCTGAGATCCTTCCTATAACATGAGATGTGTATCCAAATCCTTCCCTTTCCAAACCTGAGACCCTTCCGATAGCATTAGATGTGATATCTCAATGCTTCTAAAACCAAACATGAGAACCATCCTATAACATGAGATATGAAATCCAAATCCTTCCCTTTCCAAACCTGAGACCCTCCCTATAGCATGAGATGTGATATCTAAGTCCTTCCCATTCCTATCCTGAGACCCTTCCGATAGCAGAGATATGATATCTCAATGCTTGGACCAAACCTGAGAACCTTCCTATGGCATGAGATGTGATATCCAACTCCTTCCCATTCCAATCTTGAGACCCTTCCTATAGCATGAGATGTGATATCTCAATGCTTCTATCAAACCTGAATCCCTTCCTTTAGCATGAGATGTGATATCCAACTCCTTCCCATTCCAATCCTGAGACCCTTCCTATAGCATGAGATGTGATATTTCAAAGCTTCTAATACCAAACCTGGGACCCATCCTATAACATGAGATATGATATCCAAATCCTTCCCCTTCCAAACCTGAGACCCTACCTTTAGCATGAGATGTGATATCTCAATGTTTCTAATAAAAAACCTGAGACTCTTCCTATAGCAAGAGATGTGATATCCAAATCCTTCCCATTCCAATCCTGAGACCCTTCCTATAACATGAGATGTGATATCTCAATGCCTCTAATACCAAACCTGAGATTCTTCCTATAACATGAGATGTGATATCTCAATGCTTCTAATACCAAACCTGAGACCCTCCCTTTAGCATGAGATGTGATATCCGACTCCTTCCCATTCCAATCCTGAGACCCTTCTGATAGCATGAGATGTGTTATCTCAATGCCTCTAATACCAAACCAGAGATTCTTCCTATAACATGAGATGTGATATCTCAATGCTTCTAATACCAAACCTGAGACCCTCCCTTTAGCATGAGATGTGATATCCGACTCCTTCCCATTCCAATCCTGAGACCCTTCTGATAGCATGAGATGTGATATCTCAATGCTTCTAATACCAAACCTGAGACCCTTCCTATAACATAAGATGGGATATCCAACTCCTTTCCATTCCAATCCTGAGACCCTTCCGATATCAGAGATGTGATATCTCAATGCTTATACAAAACCTGAGACCCTTCCTATAGCATGAGATGTGATATCCAAATCCTTCCCATTCCAATCCTGAGACCCTTCCTATAGCATGATATGTGATATCACAATTTTCCTAATACCAAACCTGAGATCCTTCCTATAACATGAGATGTGTATCCAACTCCTTTCCATTCCAAAACCTGAGACCCTTCCTATAGCATGAGATGTGATATCTTAATGCTTCTAAAACCAAACCTGAGAACCATCCAATAACATATGTGAAATCCAAATCCTTCCCTTTCCAAACCTGAGACCCTTCCGATAGCATTAGATGTGATATCTCAATGCTTCTAAAACCAAACATGAGAACCATCCTATAACATGAGATGTGAAATCCAAATCCTTCCCTTTCCAAACCTGAGACCCTTCCTATAGCTTGAGATGTGATATCAAACTCCTTCCCATTCCAATCCTGTGATAGCTCGAGATGTGATATCCAACTCCTTCCCATTCCAATCCTGAGACCCTTCCTATACCATGAGATGTGATATCTCAATGCTTCTAATACCAAACCTGAGACCCGTCCTAAAACATGAGATGTGAGATCCAAATCCTTCCCCCTCCAAACCTGAGAACCTTCCTATAGCTTGAGATGTGATATCAAACTCCTTCCCATTCCAATCCTGAGATAGCTTGAGATGTGATATCCAACTCCTTCCCATTCCTATCCTGAGACCCTTCCGATAGCAGAGATGTGATATCTCAATGCTTGTACCAAACCTGAGACCCTTCCTATGGCATGAGATGTGATATCCAACTCCTTCCCATTCCAATCCTGAGACCCTTCCTATAGCATGATATGTGATATCTCAATGTTTATACCAAACCTGAGACCCTTCCTATAGCATGAGATGTGATATCCAAATCCTTCCCATTCCAATCCTGAGACCCTTCCTATAGCATGAGATGTGATATCTCAATGCCTCTAATACCAAACCTGAGATCCTTCCTTGAACATGAAATGTGATATCCCACTCCTTCCCTTTCCAAACCTGAGAGTCTACCTATAGCATGAGATGTGATATCCAAGTCCTTCCCATTCCAATCCTTAGACACTTCCTACAGCATGAGATGTGATATCTCAATGATTCTATTACCAAACCTGAGACCCGTCCTATACCATGAGATGGGATATCCAACTCCTTCCCATTTCAATCCTGAGAAACTTCTGATAGCAGAGATGTGATATCTCAATGCTTAGACCAAACCTGAGACCCTTCCTATAACATGAGATGTGATATCCAACTCCTTCCAGTTCCAAACCTGAGACCCTTTCTATAGCAAGAATCTAATATCCAACTCCTTCCCATTCCAATCCTGAGACCATTCCTATAGAATGAGATGTGATATCTCAATGCTTCTAATACCAAACCTCAGATCCTTCCTATGATGTGATATCCAATTCCTTCCCATTCCAAACCTGAGACCCTTCCTATAGCATGAGATGTGATATCTCAATGCTTCTAATACCAAACCTGAGATCCTTCCTATAACATGAGATGTGATATCCAAATCCTTCCCCTTCCAAACCAGAGACCCTCCCTTTAGCATGAGATGTGATATCCAACTCCTTCCCTTTCCAATCCTGAGACATTTCTGATAGCATGAGATGTGATATCTCAATGCCTCTAATACCAAACCTGAGATCCTACCTCTAACATGAAATGTGATATCCAACTCCTTCCCCTTGCAAACCTGAGAGCCTTCCTATAGCATGAGATGTGATATCGAAGTATTTCCCATTCCAATCCTGAGACCCTTCCTATAACATGAGATGTGATATCCAACTCCTTCCCATTCCAACCTGAGACCCTTCCTATAGCATGAGATGGGATATCCAACTAATTCCAAATCCAATCCTGATACCCTTCCGATAGCATGAGATGTGATATCTCAATCCCTCTAATACCAAACCTGAGATCCTTCCTATAACATGAGATGTGATATCAAAATCCTTCCCCTTCCAAACCTGAGACGCTCCCTTTAGCATGAGATGTGATATCCAACTCTTTCCCATTCCAATCCTGAGACCCTTCTGATAGCATGAGATGTGATATTCAATGCCTCTAATACCAAACCTGCGATCCTACCTCTAACATGAAATGTGATATCCAACTCCTTCCCTTTCCAAATGTGAGAGCCTCCCTATAGCATGAGATGGGATTTTCAAGTCCTTCCCATTCCAATCCTGAGACCCTTCCTATAGCATGAGATGTGATATCCAAATCCTTCCCCTTCCAAACCTGAGACCCTCCCTTTAGCATGAGATGTGATATCCAACTCCTTCCCATTCCAATCCTGAGACCTTTCTGATAGCATGAGATGTTATATCTCAATGCCTCTAATACCAAACCTGAGATCCTACCTCTAACATGAAATGTGATATCCAACTCCTTCCCCTTCTAAACCTGGGAGCCTTCCTATAACATGAGATGTGATATCAAAGTGCTTCCCATTCCAATCCTGAGACCCTTCCTATAACATGAGATGTGATATCCAACTCCTTCCCATTCCAATCCTGAGACCCTTCCTATAGCATGAGATGTGATGTCTCAATGCTTCTAATACCAAATCTGAGATCCTTCCTATAACATGAGATGTGATATCCAACTCCTTCCCATTGCAATCTTGAGACCGTTTCTATAGCATGAGATGTGATATCTCAATGCTTATACCAAACCTGAGACCCTTCCTATAGCATGAGATGTGATATCCAAATCCTTCCCATTCCAATCGTGAGACCCTTCCTATAGCATGAGATGTGATATCTCAATGCCTCTAATACCAAACCTGAGATCCTACCTCTAAAATGAAATTTGATATGCAACTCCTTCCCCTTCCAAACCTGATAGCCTTCCTAAAGCATGAGATGTGATATCCAAGTCCTTCCCATTCCAATCCTGATACCCTTCCTATAACATGAGATGTGATATCCAATTCCTTCCCATTCCAACCTGAGACCCTTCCTATAGCATGAGATGGGATATCCAACTCCTTCCAAATCCAATCCTGATACCCTTCCGATAGCATGAGATGTGATATCCCAATGCTTCTACAAAACCTGAGACCCATACCATGGCATGAGATGTGATATCAAACTCCTTCCCATTCCAATCCTGACACCCTTCCTATAGCTTGAGATGTGATATCCAACTCCTTCCCATTCCAATTCTGAGACCAGTCCTATACCATGGGACTTGATATCTCAATGCTTCTAATACCAAACCTGAGACCGGTCCTATAACATGAGATGTGATATCCAAATCCTTCCCCTTCCAAACCTTAGACCCTTCCTTTATCATGAGATGTGATATCCAAGTCGTTCCCATTCCAATCCTGAGACCCTCCCTATAGCATGAGATGTGATATCTCAATGCTTCTAATACCAAACCTGAGACCCTTGCTATAACATGAGATGTGATATTCAAGTCCTTCCCATTCCAATCCTGAGACCCTTCCTATAGCATGAGATGTGATATCTCAATGCTTCTAATACCAAACCTGAGACCCTTCCTATAATGAGATGGGATATCCAACTCCTTCCCATTCCAATCCTGAGACCCTTCCGATAGCAGAGATGTGATAGCTCAATGCTTATACCAAACCTGAGACCCTTCCTATGGCATGAGATGTCAAATACACCTCCTTCCGATTCCAATCCTGAGACCCTTCCTATAGCATGAGATGTGAAATCTCAATGCTTCTAATAATAAACCTGAGATCCTTCCTATAACATGAGATGTGATATCCAACTCCTTCCCATTCCAAACCTGAGACCCTTCCGATTGCATGAGATGTGATATCAAACTCCTTCCCATTCCAATCCTGAGATAGCTTGAGATGTGATATCCAACTCCTTCCCATTTTAATCCTGAGACCCTTCCTATACTATGAGATGTGATATCTCAATGCTTCTAATACCAAACCTGACACCCGTCCTAAAACATGAGATGTGATATCCAACTCCTTCCCATTCCAAACCTGAGACCCTTCCGATTGCATGAGATGTGATATCAAACTCCTTCCCATTCCAATCCTGAGATAGCTTGAGATGTGATATCCAACTCCTTCCCATTCCAATCCTGAGACCCTTCCTATAGCGTGAGATGTGATATCTTAATGCTTCTAAAACCAAACCTGAGAACCATCCAATAACATATGTGAAATCCAAATCCTTCCCTTTCCAAACCTGAGACCCTTCCGATAGCATTACATGTGATATCTCAATGCTTCTAAAACCAAACATGAGAACCATCCTATAACATGAGATGTGAAATCCAAATCCTTCCCTTTCCAAAACTGAGACCCTCCCTATAGCATGGGATGTGATATCTAAGTCCTTCCCATTCCTATCCTGGGACCCTTCCGATAGCAGACATGTGATATCTCAATGCTCGGACCAAACCTGAGACCCTTCCTATGACATGAGATGTGATATCCAACTCCTTCCCATTCCAATCCTGAGACCCTTCCTATAGCATGAGTTGTGATATCTCAATGCTTCTATCAAACCTGAGTCCCTTCCTTTAGCATGAGATGTGATATCCAACTCCTTCCCATTCCAATCCTGAGACCCTTCCTATAGCATGAGATGTGATATTTCAAAGCTTCTAATACCAAACCTGGGACCCGTCCTATAACATGAGATATGATATCCAAATCCTTCCCCTTCCAAACCTGAGACCCTTCCTTTAGCATGAGATGTGATATCCAAATCCTTCCCATTCCAATCCTGAAACCCTTCCTATAGCATGAGATGTGATATCTCAATGTTTCTAATAAAAAACCTGAGACTCTTCCTATAGCAAGAGATGTGATATCCAAATCCTTCCCATTCCAATCCTGAGACCCTTCCTATAACATGAGATGTGATATCTCAATGCCTCTAATACCAAACCTGAGATTCTTCCTATAACATGAGATGTGATATCTCAATGCTTCTAATACCAAACCTGAGACCCTCCCTTTAGCATGAGATGTGATATCCGACTCCTTCCCATTCCAATCCTGAGACCCTTCTGATAGCATGAGATGTGATATCTCAATGCCTCTAATACCAAACCAGAGATTCTTCCTATAACATGATATGTGATATCTCAATGCTTCTAATACCAAACCTGAGACCCTCCCTTTAGCATGAGGTGTGATATCCGACTCCTTCCCATTCCAATCCTGAGACCCTTCTGATAGCATGAGATGTGATATCTCAATGCTTCTAACACCAAACCTGAGACCCTTCCTATAACATAAGATGGGATATCCAACTCCTTCCCATTCCAATCCTGAGACCCTTCCGATAGCAAAGATGTGATATCTCAATGCTTATACCAAACCTGAGACCCTTCCTGTGGCATGAGATGTCATATCCAACTCCTTCCCATTCCAATCCTGAGACCCTTCCTATAGCATGATATGTGATATCACAATTTTTCTAATACCAAACCTGGGATCCTTCCTATAACATGAGATGTGTATCCAACTCCTTCCCACTCCAAAACCTGAGACCCTTCCTATAGCATGAGATGTGATATCTTAATGCTTCTAAAAACAAACCTGAGAACCATCCAATAACATATGTGAAATCCAAATCCTTCCCTTTCCAAACCTGAGACCCTTCCGATAGCATTAGATGTGATATCTCAATGCTTCTAAAACCAAACATGAGAACCATCCTATAACATTAGATGTGAAATCCAAATCCTTCCCTTTCCAAACCTGAGACCCTTCCTATAGCTTGAGATGTGATATCAAACTCCTTCCCATTCCAATCCTGAGATAGCTTGAGATGTGATATCCAACACCTTCCCATTCCTATCCTGTGACCCTTCCGATAGCAGAGATGTGATATCTCAATGCTTGTACCAAACCTGAGACCCTTCCTATGGCATGAGATGTGATATCCAACTCCTTCCCATTCCAATCCTGAGACCCTTCCTATAGCATGAGATGTAATATCTCAATGCTTCTATCAAACCTGAGTCCCTTCCTTTAGCATGAGATGTGATATCCAACTCCTTCCCATTCCAATCCTGAGACCCTTCCTATAGCATGAGATGTGATATCTCAAAGCTTCTAATACCAAACCTGGGACCCGTCCTATAACATGAGATATTATATCCAAATCCTTCCCCTTCCAAACCTGAGACCCTTCCTTTAGCATGAGATGTGATATCCAAATCCTTCCCATTCCAATCCTGAAACCCTTCCTATAGCATGAGATGTGATATCTCAATGTTTCTAATAAAAAACCTGAGACCCTTCCTATAGCAAGAGATGTGATATCCAAATCCTTCCCATTCCAATCCTGAGATCCTTCCTATTGGATGAGATGTGAAATCCAACTCCTTCCCATTCCAATACTGAGACCCTTCCTATACCATGAGATGTGATATCTCAATGCTTCTACCAAAACTGAGACCCTTCCTTTAGCATGAGATGTGATATCCAACTCCTTCCCATTCCAATCCTGAGACCCTTCCTATAGCATGAGATGTGATATCTCAATGCCTCTAATACCAAACCTGAGATTCTTCCTATAACATGAGATGTGATATCTCAATGCTTCTAATACCAAACCTGAGACCCTCCCTTTAGCATGAGATGTGATATCCGACTCCTTCCCATACCAATCCTGAGACCCTTCTGATAGCATGAGATGTGATATCTCAATGCCTCGAATACCAAACCTGAGATTCTTCCTATAACATGAGATGTGATATCTCAATGCTTCTAATACCAAACCTGAGACCCTCCCTTTAGCATGAGATGTGATATCCGACTCCTTCCCATACCAATCCTGAGACCCTTCTGATAGCATGAGATGTGATATCTCAATGCCTCTAATACCAAACCTGAGATTCTTCCTATAACATGAGATGTGATATCTCAATGCTTCTAATACCAAACCTGAGACCCTCCCTTTAGCATGAGATGTGATATCCGACTCCTTCCCATACCAATCCTGAGACCCTTCTGATAGCATGAGATGTGATATCTCAATGCCTCTAATACCAAACCTGAGATTCTTCCTATAACATGAGATGTGATATCTCAATGCTTCTAATACCAAACCTGAGACCCTCCCTTTAGCATGAGATGTGATATCCGACTCCTTCCCATTCCAATCCTGAGACCCTTCTGATAGCATGAGATGTGATATCTCAATGCTTCTAATACCAAACCTGAGACCCTTCCTATAACATAAGATGGGATATCCAACTCCTTCCCATTCCAATCCTGAGACCCTTCCGATAGCAGAGATGTGATATCTCAATGCTTATACCAAACCTGAGACCCTTCCTGTGGCATGAGATGTCATATACAACTCCTTCCCATTCCAATCCTGAGACCCTTCCTATAGCATGAGATGTGATATCCAACTCCTTCCCATTCCAATCCTGAGACCCTTCCTATAGCATGAGATGTGATATCTCAATGCTTCTAATACCAAACCTGAGATCATTCCTATAACACGAGATGTAATATCCAAATCCTTCCCCTTCCAAAACTGAGACCCTCCCTTTAGCATGAGATGTGATATCCAACTCCTTCCCATTCCAATCCTGAGATCCTTCTGATAGCATGAGATGTGATATCTCAATGCCTCTAATACCAAACCTGAGATCCTACCTCTAACATGAAATGTGATATCCAACTCCTTCCCCTTCCAAACCTGAGACCCTCCCTTTAGCATGAGATGTGATATCCAACTCCTTCCCATTCCAATCCTGAGATCCTTCTGATAGCATGAGATGTGATATCTCAATGCCTCTAATACCAAACCTGAGATCCTACCTCTAACATGAAATGTGATATCCAACTCCTTCCCCTTCCAAACCTGAGAGCCTTCCTATAGCATGAGATGTGATATCCAAGTCCTTCCCATTCCAATTCTGAGACCCTTCCTATAGCATGAGATGTGATATCTCAATGCTTCTAATACCAAACCTGGGACCCTTCCTATAACATGAGATGAGATATCCAAGTCCTTCCCATTCCAATCCTGAGACCCTTACTATATCATGAGATGTGATATCTCAATGTTTCTAATACCAAACCTGAGACCCTTCCTATAACAAGAGATGTGATATCCATGTCCTTCCCATTCCAATCCTGAGACCCGTCCTATACCATGAGATGTTATATCTCAATGCTTCTAATACCAAACCTGAGACCCTTCCTATAATGAGATGGTATATCCAACTCCTTCCCATTCCAATCCTGAGACCCTTCCAATAGCAGAGATGTGATATCTCAATGCTTATACCAAACCTGAGACCCTTCCTTTGGCATGAAATGTCATATACAACTCCTTCCGATTCCAGACCTGAGACCCTTCCTATAGCATGAGATGTGATATCCAACTCCTTCTCATTCCAATCCTGAGACCCTTCCTATAGCTTGAGATGTGATATCCAACTCCTTCCCTTTCCAATCCTGAGACCCTTCCTATAGCATGAGATGTGATATCTCAATGCTTCTAATACCAAACCTGAGATCCTTCCTATAACATGAGATGTGATATCCAAATCCTTCCACTTCCAAACCTGAGACCCTCCCTGTAGCATGAGATGTGATATCCGACTCCTTCCCATTCCAATCCTGAGACCCTTCTGATAGCATGAGATGTGATATCTCAATGCCTATAATACCAAACCTGAGATCCTTCCGATAGCATGAGATGTGATATCTCAATGCTTCTAATACCAAACCTGAGATCCTTCCTATAACATGAAATGTGATATCCAAATCCTTCCAAATCCATCCTGATACCCTTCCGATAGCATGAGATGTGATATCCCAATGCTTCTACAAAACCTGAAACCCATACATGGCATGAGATGTGATATCAAACTCCTTCCCATTCCAATCCTGAGACACTTCCTATAGCATGAGATGTGATATCTCAATGCTTCTAATACCAAACCTGAGACTCTTCCTATAACATGAGATGGGATATCCAACTCCTTCCCATTCCAATCCTGAGACCCTTCCGATAGCAGAGATGTGATATCTCAATGCTTATACCAAACCTGAGACCCTTCCTATGGCATGAGATGTCATATACAACTCCTTCCCATTCCAATCCTGAGACCCTTCCTATAGCATGAGATGTGATATCTCAATGCTTATACCAAACCTGAGACCCATACATGGCATGAGATGTGATATCAAACTCCTTCCCATTCCAATCCTGAGACCATTCCTATAGCATGAGATGTGATATCTCAATGCTTCTAATACCAAACCTGAGACTCTTCCTATAACATGAGATGGGATATCCAACTCCTTCCCATTCCAATCCTGAGACCCTTCCGATAGCAGAGATGTGATATCTCAATGCTTATACCAAACCTGAGACCCTTCCTATGGCATGAGATGTCATATACAACTCCTTCCCATTCCAATCCTGAGACCCTTCCTATAGCATGAGATGTGATATCTCAATGCTTATACCAAACCTGAGACCCTTCCTATAGCATGAGATGTGATATCCAACTCCTTCCTATTTCAATCCTGAGACCCTTCCTATAGCATGAGATGTGATGTCTCAATGCTTCTAATACCAAACCTGAGATCCTTCCTATAACATCAGATGTGATATCCAACTCCTTCCCATTCCAATCCTGAGACCCTTCCTATAGCATGAGATGTGATATCTCAATGTTCATAGCAAACCTGAGACCCTTCCTATAGCATGAGATGTGATATCCAACTCCTTCCCATTCCAATCCTTAGACCCTTCCTATAGCATTAGATGTGATATCTCAATGCCTCTAATACCAAATCTGAGATCCTTCCTCTAACATGAAATGTGATATCCAACTCCTTCCCTTTCCAAACCTGAGACCCTTCCTATGGCATGAGATGTGATATCCAACTCCTTCCCATTCCAATCCTGAGACCCTTCCTATAGCATGAGATGTAATATCTCAATGCTTCTATCAAACCTGAGTCCCTTCCTTTAGCATGAGATGTGATATCCAACTCCTCCCCATTCCAATCCTGAGACCCTACCTATAGCATGAGATGTGATATCTCAAAGCTTCTAATACCAAACCTGGGACCCGTCCTATAACATGAGATATGATATCCAAATCCTTCCCCTTCCAAACCTGAGACCCTTCCTTTAGCATGAGATGTGATATCCAAATCCTTCCCATTCCAATCCTGAAACCCTTCCTGTAGCATGAGATGTGATATCTCATTGTTTCTAATAAAAAACCTGAGACCCTTCCTATAGCAAGATATGTGATATCCAAATCCTTCCCATTCCAATCCTGAGACCCTTCCTATAACATGAGATGTGATATCCAACTCCTTCCCATTCCAACCTGAGAACCTTCCTATAGCATGAGAAGGGATATCCAACTCCTTCCCATTCCAATCCTGAGATCTTCCTATAGCATGTGATGTGATATCTCAAAGCTTCTAATACCAAACCTGCGACCCGTCCTATAACATGAGATATGATATCCAAATCCTTCCACTTCCAAACCTGAGACCCTTCCTTTAGCATGAGATGTGATATACAAATCCTTCCCATTCCAATCCTGAAACCCTTCCTATAGCATGAGATGTGATATCTCAATGTTTCTAATAAAAAACTGAGACCCTTTCTATAGCAAGAGATGTGACATCCAAATCCTTCCCATTCCAATCCAGAGATCCTTCCTAGTGGATGAGATGTGAAATCCAACTCCTTCCCATTCCAATACTGAGACCCTTCCTATACCATGAGATGTGATATCTCAATGCTTCTACCAAAACTGAGACCCTTCCTTTAGCATGAGATGTGATATCCAACTCCTTCCCATTCCAATCCTGAGACCCTTCTGATAGCATGAGATGTGATATCTCAATGCCTCTAATACCAAACCTGAGATTCTTCCTATAACATGAGATGTGATATCTCAATGCTTCTAATACCAAACCTGAGACCCTCCCTTTAGCATGAGATGTGATATCCGACTCCTTCCCATTCCAATCCTGAGACCCTTCTGATAGCATGAGATGTGATATCTCAATGCTTCTAATACCAAACCTGAGACCCTTCCTATAACATAAGATGGGATATCCAACTCCTTCCCATTCCAATCCTGAGACCCTTCCGATAGCAGAGATGTGATATCTCAATGCTTATACCAAACCTGAGACCCTTCCTGTGGCATGAGATGTCATATACAACTCCTTCCCATTCCAATCCTGAGACCCTTCCTATAGCATGAGATGTGATATCCAACTCCTTCCCATTCCAATCCTGAGACCCTTCCTATAGCATGAGATTTGATATCTCAATGCTTCTAACACCAAACCTGAGATCCTTCCGATAGCATGAGATGTGATATCTCAATGCTTCTAATACCAAACCTGAGATCATTCCTATAACACGAGATGTAATATCCAAATCCTTCCCCTTCCAAACCTGAGACCCTCCCTTTAGCATGAGATGTGATATCCAACTCCTTCCCATTCCAATCCTGAGATCCTTCTGATAGCATGAGATGTGATATCTCAATGCCTCTAATACCAAACCTGAGATCCTACCTCTAACATGAAATGTGATATCCAACTCCTTCCCCTTCCAAACCTGAGACCCTCCCTTTAGCATGAGATGTGATATCCAACTCCTTCCCATTCCAATCCTGAGATCCTTCTGATAGCATGAGATGTGATATCTCAATGCCTCTAATACCAAACCTGAGATCCTACCTCTAACATGAAATGTGATATCCAACTCCTTCCCCTTCCAAACCTGAGAGCTTTCCTATAGCATGAGATGTGATATCCAAGTCCTTCCCATTCCAATTCTGAGACCCTTCCTATAGCATGAGATGTGATATCTCAATGCTTCTAATACCAAACCTGGGACCCTTCCTATAACATGAGATGGGATATCCAAGTCCTTCCCATTCCAATCCTGAGACCCTTACTATAGCATGAGATGTGATATCTCAATGTTTCTAATACCAAACCTGAGACCCTTCCTATAACAAGAGATGTGATATCCATGTCCTTCCCATTCCAATCCTGAGACCCGTCCTATACCATGAGATGTGATATCTCAATGCTTCTAATACCAAACCTGAGACCCTTCCTATAATGAGATGGGATATCCAACTCCTTCCCATTCCAATCCTGAGACCCTTCCAATAGCAGAGATGTGATATCTCAATGCTTATACCAAACCTGAGACCCTTCCTTTGGCATGAAATGTCATATACAACTCCTTCCGATTCCAGACCTGAGACCCGTCCTATAGCATGAGATGTGATATCCAACTCCTTCTCATTCCAATCCTGAGACCCTTCCTATAGCTTGAGATGTGATATCCAACTCCTTCCCTTTCCAATCCTGAGACCCTTCCTATAGCATGAGATGTGATATCTCAATGCTTCTAATACCAAACCTGAGATCCTTCCTATAACATGAGATGTGATATCCAAATCCTTCCACTTCCAAACCTGAGACCCTCCCTTTAGCATGAGATGTGATATCCGACTCCTTCCCATTCCAATCCTGAGACCCTTCTGATAGCATGAGATGTGATATCTCAATGCCTATAATACCAAACCTGAGATCCTTCCGATAGCATGAGATGTGATATCTCAATGCTTCTAATACCAAACCTGAGATCCTTCCTATAACATGAAATGTGATATCCAAATCCTTCCAAATCCAATCCTGATACCCTTCCGATAGCATGAGATGTGATATCCCAATGCTTCTACAAAACCTGAAACCCATACATGGCATGAGATTTGATATCAATCTCCTTCCCATTCCAATCCTGAGACACTTCCTATAGCATGAGATGTGATATCTCAATGCTTCTAATACCAAACCTGAGACTCTTCCTATAACATGAGATGGGATATCCAACTCCTTCCCATTCCAATCCTGAGACCCTTCCGATAGCAGAGATGTGATATCTCAATGCTTATACCAAACCTGAGACCCTTCCTATGGCATGAGATGTCATATACAACTCCTTCCCATTCCAATCCTGAGACCCTTCCTATAGCATGAGATGTGATATCTCAATGCTTATACCAAACCTGAGACCCATACATGGCATGAGATGTGATATCAAACTCCTTCCCATTCCAATCCTGAGACCATTCCTATAGCATGAGATGTGATATCTCAATGCTTCTAATAGCAAACCTGAGACTCTTCCTATAACATGAGATGGGATATCCAACTCCTTCCCATTCCAATCCTGAGACCCTTCCGATAGCAGAGATGTGATATCTCAATGCTTATACCAATCCTGAGACCCTTCCTATAGCATGAGATGTGATGTCTCAATGCTTCTAATACCAAACCTGAGATCCTTCCTATAACATCAGATGTGATATCCAACTCCTTCCCATTCCAATCCTGAGACCCTTCCTATAGCATGAGATGTGATATCTCAATGTTCATACCAAACCTGAGACCCTTCCTATAGCATGAGATGTGATATCCAACTCCTTCCCATTCCAATCCTGAGACCCTTCCTATAGCATTAGATGTGATATCTCAATGCCTCTAATACCAAATCTGAGATCCTTCCTCTAACATGAAATGTGATATCCAACTCCTTCCCTTTCCAAACCTGAGAGCCTACCTATAGCATGAGATGTGATATCCAAGACCTTCCCATTCCAATCCTTAGACCCTTCCTACAGCATACAATATGATATCTCAATGATTCTAATAACAAACCTGAGACCCGTCCTATAACATGAGATGTGATATCCAACTCCTTCCCATTCCAATCCTGAGACACTTCCGATAGCAGAGATGTGATATCTCAATGCTTATTCCAAACCTGAGACCCTTCCTATAGCATGAGATGTGATATTCAACTCCTTCCCGTTCCAAACCTGAGACCCTTCCTATAGCATATGTGATATCCAACTCCTTCCCATTCCAAACATGAGACCCTCCCTATAGCATGATATGTGATATCTAAGTCCTTCCCATTCCAATCCTGAGACCCTTCCTATAGCATGAGATGTGATATCTGAATGCCTCTAATACCAAACCTGAAATCCTTCCTCTAACATGAAATGTCTTATCCAACTCCTTCCCTTTCCAAACCTGAGAGCCTACCTATAGCATGAGATGTGATATCCAAGACCTTCCCATTCCAATCCTTAGACCTTTCCTACAGCATACAATATGATATCTCAATGATTCTAATAACAAACCTGAGACCCGTCCTATAACATGAGATGTGATATCCAACTCCTTCCCATTCCAATCCTGAGACACTTCCGATAGCAGAGATGTGATATCTCAATGCTTATTCCAAACCTGAGACCCTTCCTATAGCATGAGATGTGATATCCAACTTCTTCCCGTTCCAAACCTGAGACCCTTCCTATAGCATATGTGATATCCAACTCCTTCCCATTCCAAACATGAGACCCTTCCTATAGCAAGAATGTAATATCCAACTCCTTCCCATTCCAATCCTGAGACCCTTCCTACAGCATGCGACGTGATATCTCAATGCTTCTAATACCAAACCTGAGACCCGTCCTATAACATGAGATGGGATATCCAACTCCTTCCCGTTCCAAACCTGAGACCCTTCCTATAGCATGAGATGTGATATCCAACTCCTTCCCATCCCAATCCTGAGACACTTCCGATTGCAGAGATGTGATATCTCAATGCTTATACTAAACCTGAGACTCTTCCTATAACATGAGATGTGATATCCAACTCCTTCCCGTTCCAAACCTGAGACCCTTCCTATAGCATAAGATGTGATATCCAACTCCTTCCCATTCCAATCCTTAGACCCTTCCGATAGCATGAGATGTGATATCTCAATGCTTCTAATACCAAACCTGAGATCCTTCCTATAACATGAGATGTGATATCCAAATCCTTCCCCTTCCAAACCTGAGACCCTCCCTTTAGCATGAGATGTGATATCCAACTCCTTCCCATTCCAATCCTGAGACCCTTCTGATAGCATGAGATGTGATATCTCAATGCCTCTAATACCAAACCTGAGATCCTACCTCTAACATGAAATATGATATCCAACTCCTTCCCTTTCCAAACCTGAGATCCTGCCTATAGCATGAGATGTGATATCCAAGTCCTTCCCATTCCAATCCTGAGACCCTTCCTATAGCATGAGATGTGATATCTCAATGCTTATACCAAACCTGAGACCCTTCCTATGGCATGAGATGCCATATACAACTCCTTCCCATTCCAATCCTGAGACCCTGCTTATAGCATGAGATGTGATATCTCAATGCTTCTAATACCAAACCTGAGATCTTTCCTATAACATGAGATGTGATATCCAACTCCTTCCCATTCCAATCCTGAGACCATTCCTATAGCATGAGATGTGATATCTCAATGCTTATACCAAACCTGAGACCGTTCCTATAGCTTGAGATGTGATATCCAACTCCTTCCCCTTCCAAACCTGAGAGCCTTCCTATAGCATGAGATATGATATCCAAGTCCTTTCCATTCCAATCCTGAGACCCTTCCTATAACATGAGATGTGATATCCAACTCCTTCCCATTCCAACCTGAGACCCTTCCTATAGCATGAGATGGGATATCCAACTCCTTCCAAATCCAATCCTGATACCCTTCCGATAGCATGAGATGTGATATCCCAATGCTTCTACCAAACCTGAGACCCATACTATGGCATGAGATGTGATATCAAACTCCTTCCCATTCCAACCTGAGACCCTTCCTATAGCATGAGATGGGATATCCAACTCCTTCCAAATCCAATCCTGAAATCCTTCCGATAGCATGAGATGTGATATCCCAATGCTTCTACCAAACCTGAGACCCATACTATGGCATGAGATGTGATATCCAACTCCTTCCCATTCCAATTCTGAGACTCTTCTGATAGCATGAGATGTGATATCTCAATGCCTCTAATACCAAACCTGAGATCCTACCTCTAACATGAAATGTGATATCCAACTCTTTCCCGTTGCAAACCTGAGAGCCTTCCTATAGCATGAGATGTGATATCCAAGTCCTTCCCATTCCAATCCTGAGACCCTTCCTATAACATGAGATGTGATATCCAACTCCTTCCCATTCCAACCTGAGACCCTTCCTATAGCATGAGATGGGATATCCAACTCCATCCAAATCCAATCCTGATACCCTTCCGATAGCATGAGATGTGATATCCCAATGCTTCTACCAAACCTGAGACCCATACTATGGCATGAGATGTGATATCAAACTCCTTCCCATTCCAATCCTGTGACCCTTCCTATAGCTTGAGATGTGATATCCAACTCCTTCCCATTCCAATTCTGAGACCCTTCCTATACAATGAGACTTGATATCTCAATGCTTCTAATACCAAACCTGAGACCCGTCCTATAACATGAGATGTGATATCCAAATCCTTCCCCTTCCAAACCTTAGACCCTTCCTTTATCATGAGATGTGATATCCAACTCCTTCCCATTCCAATCCTGATACTCTTCCTATAGCATGAGATGTGATATCTCAATGCTTCTAATACCAAACCTGAGACCCTTCCTATAACATGAGATGGGAATATCCAACTCCTTCCCATTCCAATCCTGAGACCCTTCCGATAGCAGAGATGTGATATCTCAATGCTTATACCAAACCTGAGATCCTTCCTATAACATGAGATGTGATATCCAACTCCTTCTCATTCCAATCCTGAGACAATTCCTATAGCATGAGATGTGATATCTCACTGCTTATACCAAACCTGAGACCCTTCCTATAGCATGAGATGTGATATCCAACTCCTTCCCATTCCAATCCTGAGACCCTTATGATAGCATGAAATGTGATATCTCAATGCCTCTAATACCAAACCTGAGATCCTTCCTATAACATGAGATGTGATATCCAAATCCTTCCCCTTCCAAACCTGAGACCCTCCCTTTAGCATGAGATGTGATATCCAACTCCTTCCCATTCCAATCCTGAGACCCTTCTGATAGCATGAGATGTGATATCTCAATGCCTCTAATACCAAACCTGATATCCTACCTCTAACATGAAATGTGATATCCAACTCCTTCCCTTTCCAAACCTGAGACCCTGCCTATAGCATGAGATGTGATATCAAGTCCTTCCCATTCCAATCCTGAGACCCTTCCTATAGCATGTGATGTGATATCTCAATGCTTATACCAAACCTGAGACCCTTCCTATGGCATGAGATGTCATATACAACTCCTTCCCATTCCAATCCTGAGACCCTTCCTATAGCATGTGATGTGATATCTCAATGCTTATACCAAACCTGAGACCCTTCCTATAGCTTGAGATGTGATATCCAACTCCTTCCCATTCCAATCCTGAGACCCTTCCTATAGCATGAGATGTGATATCTCAATACTTCTAATACCAAACCTGAGATCCTTCCGATAACATGAGATGTGATATCCAA
The DNA here is from genome assembly GCF_040938575.1 of Ambystoma mexicanum. Lineage (NCBI taxonomy): Eukaryota > Metazoa > Chordata > Amphibia > Caudata > Ambystomatidae > Ambystoma > Ambystoma mexicanum. Next base: position 7,672,454 of record NW_027182433.1, read on the forward strand.
ATCCTTCCCCTTCCAAACCTGAGACCCTCCCTTTAGCATGAGATGTGATATCCAACTTCTTCCCATTCCAATCCTGAGACCCTTGTGATAGCATGAGATGTGATATCTCAATGCTTCTAATACCAAACCTGAGATCCTTCCGATAGCATGAGATGTGATATCTCAATGCTTCTAATACCAAACCTGAGCTCCTTCTTATAACATGAGATGTGATATCCAAATCCTTCCCCTTCCAAACCTGAGACCCTCCCTTTAGCATGAGATGTGATATCCAACTCCTTCCCATTCCAATCCTGAGACCCTTCTGATAGCATGAGATGTGATATCTCAATGCCTCTAATACCAAACCTGAGATCCTACCTCTAACATGAAATGTGATATCCAACTCTTTCCCCTTCCAAACCTGAGAGCCTTCCTATAGCATGAGATTTGATATCCAACTCCTTCCCGTTCCAAACCTGAGACCCTTCCTATAGCATGAGATGTGATATCCAACTCCTTCCCATCCCAATCCTGAGACATTTCCGATTGCAGAGATGTGATATCTCAATGCTTATACCAAACCTGAGACTCTTCCTATAACATGAGATGTGATATCCAACTCCTTCCCGTTCCAAACCTGAGACCCTTCCTATAGCATGAGATGTGATTTCCAACTCCTTCCCATTCCAATCCTGAGACCCTTCCGATAGCATGAGATGTGATATCTCAATGCTTCTAATACCAAACCTGAGATCCTTCCTATAACATGTGATGTGATATCCAAATTCTTCCCCTTCCAAACCTGCGACCCTCCCTTTAGCATGAGATGTGATATCCAACTCCTTCCCATTCCAATCCTGAGACCCTTATGATAGCATGAGATGTGATATCTCAATGCCTCTAATACCAAACCTGAGATCCTTCCTATAACATGAGATGTGATATCCAAATCCTTTCCCTTCCAAACCTGAGACCCTCCCTTTAACATGAGATGTGATATCCAACTCCTTCCCATTCCAATCCTGAGACCCTTCTGATAGCATGAGATGTGATATCTCAATGCCTCTAATACCAAACCTGATATCCTACCTCTAACATGAAATGTGATATCCAACTCCTTCCCTTTCCAAACCTGAGACCCTGCCTATAGCATGAGATGTGATATCCAAGTCCTTCCCATTCCAATCCTGAGACCCTTCCTATAGCATGTGATGTGATATCTCAATGCTTATGCCAAACCTGAGACCCTTCCTATGACATGAGATGTCATATACAACACCTTCCCATTCCAATCCTGAGACCCTTCCTATAGCATGTGATGTGATATCTCAATGCTTATACCAAACCTGAGACCCTTTCTATAGCTTGAGATGTGATATCCAACTCCTTCCCATTCCAATCCTGAGACCCTTCCTATAGCATGAGATGTGATATCTCAATATCCTTCCGATAACATGAGATGTGATATCCAAATCCTTCCCCTTCCAAACCTGAGACCCTCCCTTTAGCATGAGATGTGATATCCAACTCCTTCCCATTCCAATCCTGAGACCCTTCTGATAGCATGAGATGTGATATCTCAATGCTTCTAATACCAAACCTGAGATCCTTCTGATAGCATGAGATGTGATATCTCAATGCTTCTAATACCAAACCTGAGCTCCTTCTTATAACATGAGATGTGATATCCAAATCCTTCCCCTTCCAAACCTGAGACCCTCCCTTTAGCATAAGATGTGATATCCAACTCCTTCCCATTCCAATCCTGAGACCCTTCTGATAGCATGAGATGTGATATCTCAATGCCTCTAATACCAAACCTGAGATCCTACCTCTAACATGAAATGTGATATCCAACTCTTTCCCCTTCCAAACCTGAGAGCCTTCCTATAGCATGAGATGTGATATCCAAGTCCTTCCCATTCCAATCCCGAGACCCTTCCTATAACATGAGATGTGATATCCAACTCCTTCCCATTCCAACCTGAGACCCTTTCTATAGCATGAGATGGGATATCCAACTCCTTCCAAATCCAATCGTGATACCCTTCCGATAGCATGAGATGTGATATCCCAATGCTTATACCAAACCTGAGACCCATACTATGGCATGAGATGTGATATCAAACTCCTTCCCATTCCAATCCTGAGACCCTTCCTATAGCTTGAGATGTGATATCCAACTCCTTCCAATTCCAATTCTGAGACCCTTCCTATACCATGAGACTTGATATCTCAATGCTTCTAATACCAAACCTGAGACCCGCCCTATAACATGAGATGTGATATCCAAATCCTTCCCCTTCCAAACCTTAGACCCTTCCTTTATCATGAGATGTGATATCCAACTCCTTCCCATTCCAATCCTGAGACCCTTCCGATATCATGAGATGTGATATCTCAATGCTTCTAATATCAAACTTGAGACCCTCCCTATAGCATGAGATGTGATATCCAAGTCCTTCCCATTCTAATCCTGAGACCCTTCCTATAGCATGAGATGTGATGTCTCAATGCTTCTAATACCAAACCTGAGACCCTTCCTATAACATGAGATGGGAATATCCAACTCCTTCCCATTCCAATCCTGAGACCCTTCCAATAGCAGAGATGTGATATCTCAATGCTTATACCAAACCTGAGATCCTTCCTATAACATGAGATGTGATATCCAACTCCTTCCCATTCCAATCATGAGACACTTCCTATAGCATGAGATGTGATATCTCACTGCTTATACCAAACCTGAGACCTTTCCTATAGCATGAGATGTGATATCCAACTCCTTCACATTCCAATCCTGAGACCCTTCCTATAGCATGAGATGTGATATCTCAATGCTTCTAATATCAAACGTGAGACCCTCCCTATAGCATGAGATGTGATATCCAAGTCCTTCCGATTCCAATCCTGAGACACTTCCTATAGCATGAGATGTGATATCTCAATGCTTCTAATACCAAACCTGAGACTCTTCCTATAACATGAGATGGGATATCCAACTCCTTCCCATTCCAATCCTGAGACCTTTCCGATAGCAGAGATGTGATATCTCAATGCTTATACTAAACCTGAGACCCTTCCTACGGCATGAGATGTCATATACAACTCCTTCCCATTCCAATCCTGAGACCCTTCCTATAGCATGAGATGTGATATCTCAATGCTTATACAAAACCAGAGACCCTTCCTATAGCATGAGATGTGATATCCAACTCCTTCCCATTCCAATCCTGAGACCCTTCCTATAGCATGAGATGTGATGTCTCAATGCTTCTAATACCAAACCTGAGATCCTTCCTATAACATGAGATGTGATATCCAACTCCTTCCATTCCAATCCTGAGACGCTTCCTATAGCATGAGATGTGATATCTCAATGCCTCTAATACCAAACCTGAGATCCTTCCTCTAACATGAAATGTGATATCCAACTCCTTCCCTTTCCAAACCTGAGAGCCTATCCATAGCATGAGATGTGATATCCAAGTACTTCCCATTCCAATCCTTAGACCCTTCCTACAGCATGCAATATGATATCTCAATGATTCTAATAACAATCCTGAGACCCGTCCTATAACATGAGATGGGATATCCAACTCCTTCCCATTCCAATCCTGAGACACTTCCGATAGCAGAGATGTGATATCTCAATGCTTATACCAAACCTGAGACCCTTCCTATAACATGAGATCGGCTATCCAACTCCTTCCCGTTCCAAACCTGAGACCCTTCCTTTAGCATGAGATGTGATATCCAGCTCCTTCCCATTCCAATCCTGAGACACTTCCGATAGCATGAGATGTGATATCTCAATGCTTCTAATATCAAAACTGAGACCCTCCCTATAGCATGATATGTGATATCTAAGTCCTTCCCATTCCAATCCTGAGACCCTTCCTATAGCATGAGATGTGATATCTCAATGCTTCTACCAAACCTGAGACCCTTCCTTTAGCATGAGATGTGATATCCAACTCCTTCCCATTCCAATCCTGAGACCCTTCATATAGCATGAGATGTGATATCTCAATACTTCTAATACCAAACCTGAGATCCTTCCGATAACATGAGATGTGATATCCAAATCCTTCCTCTTCCAAACCTGAGACCCTCCCTTTAGCATGAGATGTGATATCCAACTCCTTCCCATTCCAATCCTGAGAACCTTCTGATAGCATGAGATGTGATATCTCAATGCTTCTAATACCAAACCTGAGATCCTTCCGATAGCATGAGATGTGATATCTCAATGCTTCTAATACCAAACCTGAGATCCTTCCTATAACATGAGATGTGATATCCAAATCCTTCCCCTTCCAAACCTGAGACCCTCCCTTTAGCATGAGATGTGATATCTCATTGCCTCTAATACCAAACCTGAGATCCTACCTCTAACATGAAATGTGATATCCAACTCTTTCCCCTTCCAAACCTGAGAGCCTTCCTATAGCATGAGATGTGATATCCAAGTCCTTCCCATTCCAATCCTGAGACCCTTCCTATAACATGAGATGTGAAATCCAACTCCTTCCCATTCCAACCTGAGACCCTTCCTATAGCATGAGATGTGATATCTCAATGCCTCTAATACCAAACCTGAGATCCTTCCTCTAACATGAAATGTGATATCCAACTCCTTCCCTTTCCAAACCTGAGAGCCTATCTATAGCATGACATGTGATATCCAAGTCCTTCCCATTCCAATCCTTAGACCCTTCCTACAGCATGCAATATGATATCTCAATGATTCTAATAACAAACCTGAGACCCGTCCTATAACATGAGATGGGATATCCAACTCCTTCCCATTCCAATCCTGAGACACTTCCTATAGCAGAGATGTGATATCTCAATGCTTATACCAAACCTGAGACCCTTCCTATAACATGAGATGTGATATCCAACTCCTTCCCGTTCCAAACCTGAGACCCTTCCTTTAGCATGAGATGTGATATCCAGCTCCTTCCCATTCCAAACCTGAGACACTTCCGATAGCATGAGATGTGATATCTCAATGCTTCTAATATCAAAACTGAGACCCTCCCTATAGCATGATATGTGATATCTAAGTCCTTCCCATTCCAATCCTGAGACCCTTCCTATAGCATGAGATGTGATATCTCAATGCTTCTACCAAACCTGAGACCCTTCCTTTAGCATGAGATGTGATATCCAACTCCTTCCCATTCCAATCCTGAGACCCTTCCTATAGCATGAGATGTGATATCTCAATACTTCTAATACCAAACCTGAGATCCTTCCGATAACATGAGATGTGATATCCAAATCCTTCCCCTTCCAAACCGGGAACCCTCCCTTTAGTATGAGATGTGATATCCAACTCCTTCCCATTCCAATCCTGAGACCATTCTGATAGCAGGAGATGTGATATCTCAATGCTTCTAATACCAAACCTGAGATCCTTCCTATAACATGAGATGTGATATCCAAATCCTTCCCCTTCCAAACCTGAGACCCTCCCTTTAGCATGAGATGTGATATCCAACTCCTTCCCATTCCAATCCTGAGACCCTTCTGATAGCATGAGATGTGATATCTCAATGCCTCTAATACCAAACCTGAGATCCTACCTCTAACATGAAATGTGATATCCAACTCTTTCCCCTTCCAAACCTGAGAGCCTTCCTATAGCATGAGATGTGATATCCAAGTCCTTCCCATTCCAATCATGAGACCCTTCCTATAACATGAGATGGGATATCCAACTCCTTCCCATTCCAATCCTGAGACCCTTCCTATAGCAGAGATGTGATATCTCAATGCTTATACCAAACCTGAGACCCTTCCTACGGCATGAGATGTCATATACAACTCCTTCCCATTCCAATCCTGAGACCCTTCCTATAGCATGAGATGTGGTATCCAACGCCTTCCCTTTCCAAACCTGAGAGCCTTCCTTATAGCATGAGATGTGATGTCTCAATGCTTCTAATACCAAACCTGAGATCCTTCCTATAACATGAGATGTTATATCCAACTCCTTCCCATTCCAATCCTGAGACCCTTCCTATAGCATGAGATGTGATATCCAACGCCTTCCCTTTCCAAACCTGAGAGCCTACCTATAGCATGAGATGTGATATCCAAGTCCTTCCCATTCCAATCCTTAGACCCTTCCTACAGCATGCAATATGATATCTCAATGATTCTAATAACAAACCTGAGACCCATCCTATAACATGAGATGGGATATCCAACTTCTTCCCATTCCAATCCTGAGACACTTCCGATAGCAGAGATGTGATATCTCAATCCTTATATCAAACCTGAGACGCTTCCTACAACATGAGATGTGATATCCAACTCCTTCCCGTTCCAAACCTGAGACCCTTCCTATACCATATGTGATATCCAACTCCTTCCCATTCCAAACATGAGACCCTTCCTATAGCAAGAATGTAATATCCAACTCCTTCCCATTCCAATCCTGAGACCATTCCTATAGCATGAGATGTGATATCTCAATGCTTCTAATACCAAACCTGAGATCCTTCCTATGACATGAGATGTGATATCCAATTCCTTCCCATTCCAAACCTGAGACCCTTCCTACAACATGCAATGTGATATCTCAATGCTTCTAATACCAAACCTGAGACCAGTCCTATAACATGAGATGGGATATCCAACTCCTTCCCGTTCCAAACCTGAGACCCTTGCTATAGCATGAGATGTGATATCTCAATGCTTCAAATGCCAAACCTGAGATCCTTCCGATAGCATGAGATGTGATATCTCAATGCTTCTAATACCAATCCTGAGATCCTTCCTATAACATGAGATGTGATATCCAAATCCTTCCCCTTCCAAACCTGAGACCCTCCCTTTAGCATGAGTTCTCAGGTTTGGTATTAGAAGCATTGAGATATCACATCTCATGCTATAGGAAGGGTCTCAGGATTGGAATGGGAAGGACTTGGATGTCACATCTCATGCAATAGGGAGGGTCTCAAGTTTGATATTAGAAGCATTGAGATAACAAATCTCATGATATCGGAAGGGTCTCAGGATTGGAATGGGAAGGAGTTGGATATCACATCTCATGATAAAGGAAGGGTCTAAGGTTTGGAAGGGGAAGGATTTGGATATCACATCTCATGTTATAGTACGGGTCTCAGGTTTGGTATTAGAAGCATTGAGATATCAAGTCTCATGGTATAAGAAGGGTCTCAGAATTGGAATGGGAAGGAGTTGGATATCACATCTCAAGCTATAGGAAGCGTCTCAGGATTGGAATGGGAAGGAGTTTGATATCACATCTCATGCCATAGTATGGTTCTCAGGTTTGGTAGAAGCATTGGGATATCACATCTCATGCCATCGGAAGGGTATCAGTATTGGATTTGGAAGGAGTTGGATATCCCATCTCATGCTATAGGAAGGGTCTCAGGTTGGAATGGGAAGGAGTTGGATATCATATCTCATGCTATAGGAAGGTTCTCAGGTTTGGAAAGGGAAGGAGTTGGATATCACATTTCATGTTAGAGGAAGGATCTCAGGTTTGGTATTAGAGGCCTTGAGATATCACATCTCATGCTATCGGAAGGGTCTCAGGATTGGAATGGGAAGGAGTTGGATATCACATCTCAAGCTGTAGGAAGGGTCTCAGGTTTGGTATAAGCATTGAGATATCACATCTCATGCTATAGGAAGGGTCTCTGGATTGGAATGGGAAGAAGTTGGATATCACATCTCATGCTATAGGAAGGGTCTCAGGTTTGGTATAAGCATTGAGATATCACATCTCATGCTATAGGAAGGGTCTCAGGATTGGAATGGGAAGGAGTTGTACATGACATCTCATGCCATAGGAAGGGTCTCAGGTTTGGTATAAGCATTGAGATATCACATCACATGCTATAGGAAGGGTCTCAGGATTGGAATGGGAAGGACTTGGATATCACATCTCATGCTATAGGCAGGGTCTCAGGTTTGGAAAGGGAAGGAGATGGATATCACATTTCATGTTAGAGGTAGGATCTCAGGTTTGGTATTAGAGGCATTGAGATATCACATCTCATGCTATCAGAAGGGTCTCAGGATTGGAATGGGAAGGAGTTGGATATCACATCTCATGCTAAAGGGAGGGTCTCAGGTTTGGAAGGGGAAGGATTTGGAAATCACATCTCATATTATAGGAAGGATCTCAGGTTTGGTATTAGAAGCATTGAGATATCACATCTCATGCTATCGGAAGGATCTCAGGTTTGGTATAAGAGGCATTGAGATATCACATCTCATGCTATCATAAGGGTCTCAGGATTGGAATGGGAAGGAGTTGGATATCACATCTCATGTTATAGGAAGGATCTCAGGTTTGGTATTAGAAGCATTGAGACATCACATCTCATGCTATAGGAAGGGTCTCAGGATTGGAATGGGAAGGAGTTGTATATGACATCTCAGGCCATAGGAAGGGTCTCAGGTTTGATATAAGAATTGAGATATCACATCTCTGCTATCGGAAGGGTCTCAGGATTGGAATGGGAAGGAGTTGGATATCCCATCTGAGTTGGATATCCCATCTCATGTTATAGGAAGGGTCTCAGGTTTGGTATTAGAAGCATTGAGATATCACATCTCATGCTATAGGAAGGGTCTCAGGATTGGAATGGGGAGGACTTGGATGTCACATCTCATGCTATAGGGAGGGTCTCAAGTTTGATATTAGAAGCATTGAGATAACAAATCTCATGATATCGGAAGGGTCTCAGGATTGGAATGGGAAGGAGTTGGATATCACATCTCATGATAAAGGAAGGGTCTAAGGTTTGGAAGGGGAAGGATTTGGATATCACATCTCATGTTATAGGACGGGTCTCAGGTTTGGTATTAGAAGCATTGAGATATCAAGTCTCATGGTATAGGAGGGGTCTCAGAATTGGAATGGGAAGAAATTGGATATCACATCTCAAGCTATAGGAAGGGTCTCAGGATTGGAATGGGAAGGAGTTTGATATCACATCTCATGCCATAGTATGGGTCTCAGATTTGGTAGAAGCATTGGGATATCACATCTCATGCTATCGGAATGGTATCAGTATTGGATTTGGAAGGAGTTGGATATCCCATCTCATGCTATAGGAAAGGTCTCAGGTTGGAATGGGATGGAGTTGGATATCACATTTCATGTTATAGGAAGGGTCTCAGGTTTGGAATGGGAAGGAGTTGGATATCACATTTCATGTTAGAGGAAGGATCTCAGGTTTGGTATTAGAGGCCTTGAGATATCACATTTCATGTTATAGGAAGGGTCTCAGGTTTGGAATGGGAAGGAATTGGATATCACATCTCATGTTATAGGAAGGATCTCAGGTTTGGTATTAGAACCATTGAGATATCACATCTCATGCTATAGGAAGGGTCTCAGGATTGGAATGCGAAGGATTTGGATATCACATCTCATGCTAAAGGAAGGGTCTCAGGTTTGGTAGAAGCGTTGAGATATCACATCTCTGCTATCGGAAGGGTCTCAGGATTGGATTGGGAAGGAGTTGGATATCCCTTCCCATGCTATAAAAGGGTCTCAGGATTTGAATGGCAAAGAGTTGGATATCACATATCATGCCATAGGAAGGGTCTCAGGTTTGGTATAAGCATTGAGATATCACATCTCTGCTATCGGAAGGGTCTCCGGATTGGATTGCGAAGGAGTTGGATATCCCTTCTCATGCTATAGGAAGTGTCTCAGGTTGGAATGGGAATGAGTTGGATATCACATCTCATGTTATAGGAAGGGTCTCAGGATTGGAATGGGAAGGATTTGGATATCACATCTCTTGCTATAGGAAGGGTCTTAGGATTGGAATGGGTAAGAGTTGGATATTACATTCTTGCTATAGGAAGGGTCTCATGTTTGGAATGGAAGGAGTTGGATATCACATATGCTATAGGAAGTGTCTCAGGTTTGGAACGGGAAGGAGTTGGATATCACATCTCATGTTAGAGGAAGGATCTCAGGTTTGGTATTAGAGGCCTTGAGATACACATCTCATGCTATAGGAAGGGTCTCAGGTTTGGTATAAGCATTGAGATATCACATCTCATGCTATAGGAAGGGTCCCAGGTTTGGAATGGGAAGGAGTTGTATATGACATCTCATGCCATAAGAAGGGTCTCAGGTTTGGTATAAGCATTGAGATATCACATCACATGCTATAGGAAGGGTCTCAGGATTGGAATGGGAAGGAATTGGATATCACAGCTCATGCTATAGGCAGGGTCTCAGGTTTGGAAAGGGAAGGAGATGGATATCACATTTCATGTTAGAGGTAGGATCTCAGGTTTGGTATTAGAGGCATTGAGATATCACATCTCATGCTATCAGAAGGGTCTCAGGATTGGAATGGGAAGGAGTTGTATATCACATCTCATGCTAAAGGGAGGGTCTCAGGTTTGGAAGGGGAAGGATTTGAATATCACATCACATGTTATAGGAAGGATCTCAGGTTTGGTATTAGAGGCATTGAGATATCACATCTCATGCTATCGGAAGGGTCTCAGGATTGGAATGGGAAGGAGTTGGATATCACATCTCATGCTATAGGAAGGGTCTCAGGTTTGGAACGGGAAGGAGTTGGATATCACATCTCGTGTTATAGGAAGAGTCTCAGGTTTGGTATAAGCATTGAGATATCACATCTCTGCAATTGGAAGTGTCTCAGGATTGGGATGGGAATGATTTGGATATCACATCTCATGCTATAGGAAGGGTCTCAGGTTTGGAACGGGAAGGAGTTGGATATCACATCTCATGTTATAGGAAGAGTCTCAGGTTTGGTATAAGCATTGAGATATCAAATCTCTGCAATCGGAAGTGTCTCAGGATTGGAACGGGAAGGATTTGGATATCCCATCTCATGTTATAGGACTGGTCTCAGGTTTGGTATTAGAAGCATTGCGATATCACATCGCATGCTGTAGGAAGGGTCTCAGGTTTGGAATGGGAAGGAATTGGATATCACATCTCATGTCATAGGAAGGATCTCAGGTTTGGTATTAGAAGCATTGAGATATCACATCTCATGCTATAGGAATGGTCTCAGGATTTGAATGGGAAGGAGTTGGATATTACATTCTTGCTATGGGAAGGGTCTCATGTTTGGAATTGGAAGGAGTTGGATATCACATATGCTATAGGAAGGGTCTCAGGTTTGGAATGGGAAGGAGTTGGATATCACATCTCATGTTATAGGAAGGGTCTCAGGTTGGTATACGCATTGAGATATCACATCTCTGCTATCGGAAGGGTCTCAGGATTGGAATGGGAAGGAGTTGGATATCCCATCTCATGTTATAGGAAGGGTCTCATGTTTGGAATGGAAGGAGTTGGATATCACATATGCTATAGGAAGTGTCTCAGGTTTGGAACGGGAAGGAGTTGGATATCACATCTCATGTTAGAGGAAGGATCTCAGGTTTGGTATTAGAGGCCTTGAGATACACATCTCATGCTATAGGAAGGGTCTCAGGTTTGGTATAAGCATTGAGATATCACATCTCATGCTATAGGAAGGGTCCCAGGATTGGAATGGGAAGGAGTTGTATATGACATCTCATGCCATAAGAAGGGTCTCAGGTTTGGTATAAGCATTGAGATATCACATCACATGCTATAGGAAGGGTCTCAGGATTGGAATGGGAAGGAATTGGATATCACAGCTCATGCTATAGGCAGGGTCTCAGGTTTGGAAAGGGAAGGAGATGGATATCACATTTCATGTTAGAGGTAGGATCTCAGGTTTGGTATTAGAGGCATTGAGATATCACATCTCATGCTATCAGAAGGGTCTCAGGATTGGAATGGGAAGGAGTTGTATATCACATCTCATGCTAAAGGGAGGGTCTCAGGTTTGGAAGGGGAAGGATTTGAATATCATATCACATGTTATAGGAAGGATCTCAGGTTTGGTATTAGAGGCATTGAGATATCACATCTCATGCTATCGGAAGGGTCTCAGGATTGGAATGGGAAGGAGTTGGATATCACATCTCATGCTATAGGAAGGGTCTCAGGTTTGGAACGGGAAGGAGTTGGATATCACATCTCGTGTTATAGGAAGAGTCTCAGGTTTGGTATAAGCATTGAGATATCACATCTCTGCAATTGGAAGTGTCTCAGGATTGGGATGGGAAGGATTTGGATATCACATCTCATGCTATAGGAAGGGTCTCAGGTTTGGAACAGGAAGGAGTTGGATATCACATCTCATGTTATAGGAAGAGTCTCAGGTTTGGTATAAGCATTGAGATATCAAATCTCTGCAATCGGAAGTGTCTCAGGATTGGAACGGGAAGGATTTGGATATCCCATCTCATGTTATAGGACTGGTCTCAGGTTTGGTATTAGAAGCATTGAGATATCACATCGCATGCTGTAGGAAGGGTCTCAGGTTTGGAATGGGAAGGAATTGGATATCACATCTCATGTCATAGGAAGGATCTCAGGTTTGGTATTAGAAGCATTGAGATATCACATCTCATGCTATAGGAATGGTCTCAGGATTGGAATGGGAAGGAGTTGGATATTACATTCTTGCTATGGGAAGGGTCTCATGTTTGGAATTGGAAGGAGTTGGATATCACATATGCTATAGGAAGGGTCTCAGGTTTGGAATGGGAAGGAGTTGGATATCACATCTCATGTTATAGGAAGGGTCTCAGGTTGGTATACGCATTGAGATATCACATCTCTGCTATCGGAAGGGTCTCAGGATTGGAATGGGAAGGAGTTGGATATCCCATCTCATGTTATAGGAAGGGTCTCAGGTTTGGTATTAGAAGCATTGAGATATCACATCTCATGCTATAGGAAGGGTCTCAGGATTGGAATGGGGAGGACTTGGATGTCACATCTCTTGCTATAGGGAGGGTCTCAAGTTTGATATTAGAAGCATTGAGATAACAAATCTCATGATATCGGAAGGGTCTCAGGATTGGAATGGGAAGGAGTTGGATATCACATCTCATGATAAAGGAAGGGTCTAAGGTTTGGAAGGGGAAGGATTTGGATATCACATCTCATGTTATAGGACGGGTCTCAGGTTTGGTATTAGAAGCATTGAGATAGCAGGTCTCATGGTATAGGAAGGGTCTCAGAATTGGAATGGGAAGGAGTTGGATATCACATCTCAAGCTATAGGAAGGGTCTCAGGATTGGAATGGGAAGGCGTTTGATATCACATCTTATGCCATAGTATGGGTCTCAGGTTTGGTAGAAGCATTGGGATATCACATCTCATGCTATTGGAAGGGTATCAGTATTGGATTTGGAAGGAGTTGGATATCCCATCTCATGCTATAGGAAGGGTCTCAGGTTGGAATGGGAAGGAGTTGGATTTCACATTTCATGTTATAGGAAGGGTCTCAGGATTGGAATGGGAAGGACTTGGATATCATATCTCATGCTATAGGAAGGCTCTCAGGTTTGGAAGGGGAAGGAGTTGGATATCACATTTCATGTTAGAGGAAGGATCTCAGGTTTGGTATTAGAGGCCTTGAGATATCACATCTCATGCTATAGGAAGGGTCTCGGGATTGGAATGGGAAGGAGTTCGATATCACATCTCAAGCTATAGGAAGGGTCTCAGGTTTGGTATAAGCATTGAGATATCACATCTCATGCTATAGGAAGGGTCTCAGGATTGGAATGGGAAGGAGTTGGATATCACATCTCATATTATAGGAAAGATCTCAGGTTTGGTATTAGAAGCATTGAGACATCACATCTCATGTTATAGGAAGGGTCTTAGGATTGGAATGGGAAGAAGTTGGATATCACATCTCATGCTATAGGAAGGGTCTCAGGTTTGGTATAAGCATTGAGATATCACATCTCATGCTATAGGAAGGGTCTCAGGATTGGAATGGGAAGGAGTTGTATATGACATCTCATGCCATAGGAAGGGTCTCAGGTTTGGTATAAGTATTGAGATATCACATCACATGCTATAGGAAGGGTCTCAGGATTGGAATGGGAAGGACTTGAATATCACATCTCATGCTATAGGCAGGGTCTCAGGTTTGGAAAGGGAAGGAGATGGATATCACATTTCATGTTAGAGGTAGGATCTCAGGTTTGGTATTAGAGGCATTGAGATATCACATCTCATGCTATCAGAAGGGTCTCAGGATTGGAATGGGAAGGAGTTGGATATCACATCTCATGCTAAAGGGAGGGTCTCAGGTTCGGAAGGGGAAGGATTTGGATATCACATCTCATGTTATAGGAAGGATCTCAGGTTTGGTATTAGAAGCATTGAGATATCACATCTCATGCTATCGAAAGGATCTCAGGTTTGGTATTAGAAGCATTGAGATATCACATCTCATGCTATAGGAAGGGTCTCAGGATTGGAATGGGAAGGAGTTGGATATCACATCTCATGATAAAGGAAGGGTCTAAGGTTTGGAAGGGGAAGGATTTGGATATCACATCTCATGTTATAGGACGGGTCTCAGGTTTGGTATTAGAAGCATTGAGATATCAAGTCTCATGGTATAGGAGGGGTCTCAGAATTGGAATGGGAAGGAGTTGGATATCACATCTCAAGCTATAGGAAGGGTCTCAGGATTGGAATGGGAAGGAGTTTGATGTCACATCTTATGCCATAGTATGGGTCTCAGGTTTGGTAGAAGCATTGGGATATCACATTTCATGCTATTGGAAGGGTATCAGTATTGGATTTGGAAGGAGTTGGATATCCCATCTCATACTATAGGAAGGGTCTCAGGTTGGAATGGGAAGGAGTTGGATATCACATTTCATGTTATAGGAAGGGTCTCAGGATTGGAATGGGAAGGACTTGGATATCATATCTCATGCTATAGGAAGGCTCTCAGGTTTGGAAGGGGAAGGAGTTGGATATCACATTTCATGTTAGAGGAAGGATCTCAGGTTTGGTATTAGAGGCCTTGAGATATCACATCTCATGCTATAGGAAGGGTCTCAGGATTGGAATGGGAAGGAGTTGGATATCACATCTCAAGCTATAGGAAGGGTCTCAGGTTTGGTATAAGCATTGAGATATCACATCTCTACTATCGGAAGGGTCTCAGGATTGGAATGGGAAGGAGTTGGATATTCCCATCTCATGTTATAGGAAGGGTCTCAGGTTTGGTATTAGAAGCATTGAGATATCACATCTCATGTTATAGGAAGGGTCTCGGGATTGGAATGGGAAGACGTTGGATATCACATCTCATGCTATAGGAAGGGTCTCAGGTTTGGTATAAGCATTGAGATATCACATCTCATGCTATAGGAAGGGTCTCAGGATTGGAATGGGAAGGAGTTGTATATGACATCTCATGCCATAGGAAGGGTCTCAGGTTTGGTATAAGCATTGAGATATCACATCACATGCTATAGGAAGGGTCTCAGGATTGGAATGGGAAGGACTTGGATATCACATCTCATGCTATAGGCAGGGTCTCAGGTTTGGAAAGGGAATGAGATGGATATCACATTTCATGTTAGAGGTAGGATCTCAGGTTTGGTATTAGAGGCATTGAGATATCACATCTCATGCTATCAGAAGGGTCTCAGGATTGGAATGGGAAGGAGTTGGATATCACATCTCATGCTAAAGGGAGGGTCTCAGGTTTGGAAGGGGAAGGATTTGGAAATCACATCTCATGTTATAGAAAGGATCTCAGGTTTGGTATTAGAAGCATTGAGATATCACATCTCATGCTTTCATAAGGGTCTCAGGATTGGAATGGGAAGGAGTTGGATATCACATCTCATGTTATAGGAAGGATCTAAGGTTTGGTATTAGAAGCATTGAGACATCACATCTCATGCTATAGGAAGGGTCTCAGGATTGGAATGGGAAGGAGTTGGATATCACATCTCATGCTATAGGAAGGGTCTCAGATTTGGTATAAGCATTGAGATATCACATCTCATGCTATAGGAAGGGTCTCAGGATTGGAATGGGAAGGAGTTGTATATGACATCTCAGGCCATAGGAAGGGTCTCAGGTTTGGTATAAGCATTGAGATATCACATCTCTGCTATCGGAAGGGTCTCAGGATTTGAATGGGAAGGAATTGGATATCACATCTCATGTTATAGGAAGGATCTCAGGTTTGGTATTAGAAGCATTGAGATATCCCTTCTCATGCTATAGGAAGGGTCTCAGGATTGGAATGTGAAGGATTTGGATATCACATCTCATGCTAAAGGAAGGGTCTCAGGTTTGGTAGAAGCATTGAGATATCACGTCTCTGCTATCGGAAGGGTCTCAGGATTGGATTGGGAAGGATTTGGATATCCCTTCTCATGCTATAGGAAGGGTCAAAGGTTTGGTATAAGCATTGAGATATCACATCTCTGCTATCGGAAGGGTCTCAGGATTGGATTGGGAAGGAGTTGGATATCCCTTCTCATGCTATAGGAAGTGTCTCAGGTTGGAATGGGAAGGAGTTGGATATCACATCTCATGTTATAGGAAGGGTCTCAGGATTGGAATGGGAAGGATTTGGATATCACATCTCTTGCTATAGGAAGGGTCTCAGGATTGGAATGGGTAGGAGTTGGATATTACTTTCTTGCTATAGGAAGGGTCTCATGTTTGGAATGGGAAGGAGTTGGATATCACATATGCTATAGTTAGTGTCTCAGGTTTGGAACGGGAAGGAGTTGGATATCACATCTCATGTTATAGGAAGGGTCTCAGGTTTGGTATAAGCATTGAGATATCACATCTCTGCTATCGGAAGTGGCTCAGGATTGGAATGGGAAGGAGTTGGATATCCCATCTCATGTTATAGGACGAGTCTCTGGTTTGGTATTAGAATCATTGAGATATCACATCGCATGCTGTAGGAAGGGTCTAAGGATTGGAATGGGATGGACTTGGATAACACATCTCATGCTATAGATAGGCTCTTAGGTTTGGAAAGGGAAGGAGTTGGATATCACATTTCATGTTAGAGGAAGGATCTCAGGTTTGGTATTAGAAGCATTGAGATATCACGTCTCATGCTATAGGAAGGGTCTCAGGATTGGAATGGGAAGGAGCTGGATATCACATCTCATGCTAAAGGAAGGGTCTCAGGTTTGGAACGGGAAGGATTTGGATATCACATCTCATGTTATAGGAAGGTTCTCAGGTTTGGTATAAGCATTGAGATATCACATCTCTGCTATCGGAAGTGTCTCAGGATTGGAATGGGAAGGAGTTGGATATCCCATCTCATGTTATAGGACGGGTCTCAGGTTTGTTATTAGAATCATTGAGATATCATATTGCATGCTGTAGGAAGGGTCTAAGGGTTGGAATGGGAAGGACTTGGATATCACATCTCATGCTATAGATAGGCTCTTAGGTTTGGAAAGGGAAGGAGTTGGATATCACGTTTCATGTTAGAGGAAGGATCTCAGGTTTGGTATTAGAAGCATTGAGATATCACATCTCATGCTATAGGAAGGGTCTCAGGATTGGAATGGGAAGTAGTTGGATATCACATCTCATGCTATAGGAAGGGTCTCAGGTTTGGTATAAGCATTGAGATATCACATCTCATGCTATAGGACGGGTCTCAGGATTGGAATGGAAGGAGTTGGATATCACATCTCATGTTATAGGAAGGATCTCAGGTTTGGTATTAGAAGCATTGAGACATCACATCTCATGCTATAGGAAGGGTCTCAGGGTTGGAATGGGAAGGAGTTGGATATCACATCTCATCCAATAGGAAGGGTCTCAGGTTTGGAATGGGAAGGAATTGGATATCACATCTCATGTTATAGGAAGGATCTCAGGTTTGGTATTAGAAGCATTGAGATATCACATCTCATGCTATACGAAGGGTCTCAGGATTGGAATGTGAATGATTTGGATATCACATCTCATGCTAAAGGAAGGGTCTCAGGTTTGGTAGAAGCATTGAGATATCACGTCTCTGCTATCGGAAGGGTCTCAGGATTGGATTGGGAAGGAGTTGGATATCCCTTCTCATGCTATAGGAAGGGTCTCAGGATTTGAATGGCAAGGAGTTGGATATCACATCTCATGCCATAGGAAGGGTCTCAGGTTTGGTATAAGCATTGAGATATCACATCTCTGCTATCGGAAGGGTCTCAGGATTGGATTGGGAAGGAGTTGGATATCCCTTCTCATGCTATAGGAAGTGTCTCAGGTTGGAATGGGAAGGAGTTGGATATCACATCTCATGTTATAGGAAGGGTCTCAGGATTGGAATGGGAAGGATTTGGATATCACATCTCTTGCTATAGGAAGGGTCTCAGGATTGGAATGGGTAGGAGTTGGATATTACTTTCTTGCTATAGGAAGGGTCTCATGTTTGGAATGGGAAGGAGTTGGATATCACATATGCTATAGTTAGTGTCTCAGGTTTGGAACGGGAAGGAGTTGGATATCACATCTCATGTTATAGGAAGGGTCTCAGGTTTGGTATAAGCATTGAGATATCACATCTCTGCTATCGGAAGCGGCTCAGGATTGGAATGGGAAGGAGTTGGATATCCCATCTCATGTTATAGGAAGAGTCTCTGGTTTGGTATTAGAATCATTGAGATATCACATCGCATGCCGTAGGAAGGGTCTAAGGATTGGAATGGGATGGACTTGGATATCACATCTCATGCTATAGGTAGGCTCTCAGGTTTGGTATAAGCATTGAGATATCACATCTCATGCTATAGGAAGGGTCTCAGGATTGGAATGGGAATCATTTGGATATCACATCTCATGCTATAGGAAGGGTCTCAGATTTGGTATAAGCATTGGGATATCACATCTCATGCTAAAGGAAGGGTCTCAGGATTGGAATGGGAAGGAGTTGTATATGACATCTCAGGCCATAGGAAGGGTCTCAGGTTTGGTATAAGCATTGAGATATCACATCTCTGCTATCGGAAGGGTCTCAGGATTGGAATGGGAAGGAGTTGGATATCCCATCTCATCTTATAGGAAGGGTCTCAGGTTTGGTATTAGAAGCATAGAGATATCACATCTCATGCTATAGGAAGGGTCTCAGGATTGGAATCTCATGTTATAGGAAAGATCTCAGGTTTGGTATTAGAAGCATTGAGACATCACATCTCATGTTATAGGAAGGGTCTCAGGATTGGAATGGGAAGAATTTGGATATCACATCTCATGCTATAGGAAGGGTCTCAGGTTTGGAAGGGGAAGGAGTTGGATATCCAATCTCATGTTATAGGACTGGTCTCAGGTTTGGTATTAGAAGCATTGAGATATCACATCGCATGCTGTAGGAAGGTTCTCAGGTTTGGTATTAGAAGCATTTTGACATCACATCTCATGCTATAGGAACGGTCTCAGGATTGGAATGGGAAGGAGTTGGATATGACATCTCATGTTATAGGAAGGATCTCAGGTTTGGTATTAGAAGCATTGAGACATCACATCTCATGCTATAGGAAGGGTCTCAGTATTGGAATGGGAAGGAGTTGGATATCACATCTCATGCTAAAGGGAGGGTCTCAGGTTTGGAAGGGGAAGGATTTGGAAATCACATCTCATGTTATAGAAAGGATCTCAGGTTTGGTATTAGAAGCATTGAGATATCACATCTCATGCTTTCATAAGGGTCTCAGGATTGGAATGGGAAGGAGTTGGATATCACATCTCATGTTATAGGAAGGATCTAAGGTTTGGTATTAGAAGCATTGAGACATCACATCTCATGCTATAGGAAGGGTCTCAGGATTGGAATGGGAAGGAGTTGGATATCACATCTCATGCTATAGGAAGGGTCTCAGATTTGGTATAAGCATTGAGATATCACATCTCATGCTATAGGAAGGGTCTCAGGATTGGAATGGGAAGGAGTTGTATATGACATCTCAGGCCATAGGAAGGGTCTCAGGTTTGGTATAAGCATTGAGATATCACATCTCTGCTATCGGAAGGGTCTCAGGATTTGAATGGGAAGGAATTGGATATCACATCTCATGTTATAGGAAGGATCTCAGGTTTGGTATTAGAAGCATTGAGATATCCCTTCTCATGCTATAGGAAGGGTCTCAGGATTGGAATGTGAAGGATTTGGATATCACATCTCATGCTAAAGGAAGGGTCTCAGGTTTGGTAGAAGCATTGAGATATCACGTCTCTGCTATCGGAAGGGTCTCAGGATTGGATTGGGAAGGATTTGGATATCCCTTCTCATGCTATAGGAAGGGTCAAAGGTTTGGTATAAGCATTGAGATATCACATCTCTGCTATCGGAAGGGTCTCAGGATTGGATTGGGAAGGAGTTGGATATCCCTTCTCATGCTATAGGAAGTGTCTCAGGTTGGAATGGGAAGGAGTTGGATATCACATCTCATGTTATAGGAAGGGTCTCAGGATTGGAATGGGAAGGATTTGGATATCACATCTCTTGCTATAGGAAGGGTCTCAGGATTGGAATGGGTAGGAGTTGGATATTACTTTCTTGCTATAGGAAGGGTCTCATGTTTGGAATGGGAAGGAGTTGGATATCACATATGCTATAGTTAGTGTCTCAGGTTTGGAACGGGAAGGAGTTGGATATCACATCTCATGTTATAGGAAGGGTCTCAGGTTTGGTATAAGCATTGAGATATCACATCTCTGCTATCGGAAGTGGCTCAGGATTGGAATGGGAAGGAGTTGGATATCCCATCTCATGTTATAGGACGAGTCTCTGGTTTGGTATTAGAATCATTGAGATATCACATCGCATGCTGTAGGAAGGGTCTAAGGATTGGAATGGGATGGACTTGGATAACACATCTCATGCTATAGATAGGCTCTTAGGTTTGGAAAGGGAAGGAGTTGGATATCACATTTCATGTTAGAGGAAGGATCTCAGGTTTGGTATTAGAAGCATTGAGATATCACGTCTCATGCTATAGGAAGGGTCTCAGGATTGGAATGGGAAGGAGCTGGATATCACATCTCATGCTAAAGGAAGGGTCTCAGGTTTGGAACGGGAAGGATTTGGATATCACATCTCATGTTATAGGAAGGTTCTCAGGTTTGGTATAAGCATTGAGATATCACATCTCTGCTATCGGAAGTGTCTCAGGATTGGAATGGGAAGGAGTTGGATATCCCATCTCATGTTATAGGACGGGTCTCAGGTTTGTTATTAGAATCATTGAGATATCATATTGCATGCTGTAGGAAGGGTCTAAGGGTTGGAATGGGAAGGACTTGGATATCACATCTCATGCTATAGATAGGCTCTTAGGTTTGGAAAGGGAAGGAGTTGGATATCACGTTTCATGTTAGAGGAAGGATCTCAGGTTTGGTATTAGAAGCATTGAGATATCACATCTCATGCTATAGGAAGGGTCTCAGGATTGGAATGGGAAGTAGTTGGATATCACATCTCATGCTATAGGAAGGGTCTCAGGTTTGGTATAAGCATTGAGATATCACATCTCATGCTATAGGACGGGTCTCAGGATTGGAATGGAAGGAGTTGGATATCACATCTCATGTTATAGGAAGGATCTCAGGTTTGGTATTAGAAGCATTGAGACATCACATCTCATGCTATAGGAAGGGTCTCAGGGTTGGAATGGGAAGGAGTTGGATATCACATCTCATCCAATAGGAAGGGTCTCAGGTTTGGAATGGGAAGGAATTGGATATCACATCTCATGTTATAGGAAGGATCTCAGGTTTGGTATTAGAAGCATTGAGATATCACATCTCATGCTATACGAAGGGTCTCAGGATTGGAATGTGAATGATTTGGATATCACATCTCATGCTAAAGGAAGGGTCTCAGGTTTGGTAGAAGCATTGAGATATCACGTCTCTGCTATCGGAAGGGTCTCAGGATTGGATTGGGAAGGAGTTGGATATCCCTTCTCATGCTATAGGAAGGGTCTCAGGATTTGAATGGCAAGGAGTTGGATATCACATCTCATGCCATAGGAAGGGTCTCAGGTTTGGTATAAGCATTGAGATATCACATCTCTGCTATCGGAAGGGTCTCAGGATTGGATTGGGAAGGAGTTGGATATCCCTTCTCATGCTATATGAAGTGTCTCAGGTTGGAATGGGAAGGAGTTGGATATCACATCTCATGTTATAGGAAGGGTCTCAGGATTGGAATGGGAAGGATTTGGATATCACATCTCTTGCTATAGGAAGGGTCTCAGGATTGGAATGGGTAGGAGTTGGATATTACTTTCTTGCTATAGGAAGGGTCTCATGTTTGGAATGGGAAGGAGTTGGATATCACATATGCTATAGTTAGTGTCTCAGGTTTGGAACGGGAAGGAGTTGGATATCACATCTCATGTTATAGGAAGGGTCTCAGGTTTGGTATAAGCATTGAGATATCACATCTCTGCTATCGGAAGCGGCTCAGGATTGGAATGGGAAGGAGTTGGATATCCCATCTCATGTTATAGGAAGAGTCTCTGGTTTGGTATTAGAATCATTGAGATATCACATCGCATGCCGTAGGAAGGGTCTAAGGATTGGAATGGGATGGACTTGGATATCACATCTCATGCTATAGGTAGGCTCTCAGGTTTGGTATAAGCATTGAGATATCACATCTCATGCTATAGGAAGGGTCTCAGGATTGGAATGGGAATCATTTGGATATCACATCTCATGCTATAGGAAGGGTCTCAGATTTGGTATAAGCATTGGGATATCACATCTCATGCTAAAGGAAGGGTCTCAGGATTGGAATGGGAAGGAGTTGTATATGACATCTCAGGCCATAGGAAGGGTCTCAGGTTTGGTATAAGCATTGAGATATCACATCTCTGCTATCGGAAGGGTCTCAGGATTGGAATGGGAAGGAGTTGGATATCCCATCTCATCTTATAGGAAGGGTCTCAGGTTTGGTATTAGAAGCATAGAGATATCACATCTCATGCTATAGGAAGGGTCTCAGGATTGGAATCTCATGTTATAGGAAAGATCTCAGGTTTGGTATTAGAAGCATTGAGACATCACATCTCATGTTATAGGAAGGGTCTCAGGATTGGAATGGGAAGAATTTGGATATCACATCTCATGCTATAGGAAGGGTCTCAGGTTTGGAAGGGGAAGGAGTTGGATATCCAATCTCATGTTATAGGACTGGTCTCAGGTTTGGTATTAGAAGCATTGAGATATCACATCGCATGCTGTAGGAAGGTTCTCAGGTTTGGTATTAGAAGCATTTTGACATCACATCTCATGCTATAGGAACGGTCTCAGGATTGGAATGGGAAGGAGTTGGATATGACATCTCATGTTATAGGAAGGATCTCAGGTTTGGTATTAGAAGCATTGAGACATCACATCTCATGCTATAGGAAGGGTCTCAGTATTGGAATGGGAAGGAGTTGGATATCACATCTCATGCTATAGGAAGGGTCTCACATTTGGTATAAGCATTGAGATATCACATCTCATGCTATAGGAAGGGTCTCAGGATTGGATTGGGAAGGAGTTGTATATGACATCTCAGGCCTTAGGAAGGGTCTCAGGATTGGTATAAGCATTGAGATATCACATCTCTGCTATCGGAAGGGTCTCAGGATTGGAATGGGGAGGACTTGGATGTCACATCTCATGCTATAGGGAGGGTCTCAAGTTTGATATTAGAAGCATTGAGATAACAAATCTAATGATATCGGAAGGGTCTCAGGATTGGAATGGGAAGGACTTGGATATCACATCTCATGATAAAGGAAGGGTCTAAGGTTTGGAAGGGGAAAGATTTGGATATCACATCTCATGTTATAGGACGGGTCTCAGGTTTGGAATTAGAAGCATTGAGATATCAAGTCTCATGGCATAGGAAGGGTCTCAGAATTGGAATGTGAAGGAGTTAGATATCACATCTCAAGCTATAGGAAGAGTCTCAGGATTGGAATGGGAAGGAGTTTGATATCACATCTCATGCCATAGTATGGGTCTCAGGTTTGGTAGAAGCATTGGGATATCACATCTCGTGCTATTGGAAGGGTATCAGTATTGGATTTGGAAGGAGTTGGATATCCCATCTCATGCTATAGGAAGGGTCTCAGGTTGGAATGGGAAGGAGTTGGATATCACATTTCATGTTATAGGAAGGGTCTCAGGATTGGAATGGGAAGGACTTGGATATCATATCTCATGCTATAGGAAGGCTCTCAGGTTTGGAAGGGGAAGGAGTTGGATATCACATTTCATGTTAGAGGAAGGATCTCAGGTTTGGTATTAGAGGCCTTGAGATATCACATCTCATGCTATAGGAAGGGTCTCAGGATTGGAATGGGAAGGAGTTGGATATCACATCTCAAGCTTTAGGAAGGGTCTCAGGTTTGGTATAAGCATTGAGATAGCACATCTCATGCTATAGGAAGGGTCTCAGGATTGGAATGGGAAGGAGTTGGATATCACATCTCATGTGATAGGAAGGATCTCAGGTTTGGTATTAGAAGCATTGAGACATCACATCTCATCCTATAGGAAGGGTCTCAGGATTGGAATGGGAAGGAGTTGGATATCACATCTCATGCTATAGGAAGGGTCTCAGGTTTGGAAGGGGAAGGAGTTGGATATCCAATCTCATGTTATAGGACTGGTCTCAGGTTTGGTATTAGAAGCATTGAGATATCACATTGCATGCTGTAGGAAGGTTCTCAGGTTTGGAATGGGGAGGAATTGGATATCACATCTCATGTCATAGGAAGGATCTCAGGTTTGGTATTAGAAGCATTGAGATATCACATCTCATGCTATAGGAATGGTCTCAGGATTGGAATGGGAAGGAGTTGGATATTACATTCCTGCTATAGGAAGTGTCTCATGTTTGGAATGGGAATGTGTTGGATATCACATATGCTATAGGAAGGGTCTCAGGTTTGGAACGGGAAGGAGTTGGATATCACATCTCATGTTATAGGAAGGGTCTCAGGTTTGGTATAAGCATTGAGATATCACATCTCTGCTATCGGAAGTGTCTCAGGATTGGAATAAGAAGGTGTTGGATATCCCATCTCATGTTATAGGACGGGTCTCAGGTTTGTTATTAGAATCATTGAGATATCATATTGCATGCTGTAGGAAGGGTCTAAGGATTGGAATGGGAAGGAGTTGGATATCCCATCTCATGTTATAGGAAGAGTCTCAAGTTTGGTATTAGAAGCATTTAGCTATCACATCTCATGCTATAGGAAGTGTCTCAGGATTGGAATGGGAAGGAGTTGGATATCACATTTCATGTTAGAGGAAGGATCTCAGGTTTGGTATTAGAGGCATTGAGATATCACATCTCATGCTATAGGAAGGGTCTCAGGATTGGAATGGGAAGGAGTTGCATATCACATCTCATGTTATAGGAAGGATCTCAGGTTTGGTATAAGCATTGAGATATCACATCTCTACTATCGGAAGGGTCTCAGGATTGGAATGGGAAGGAGTTGGATATTCCCATCTCATGTTATAGGAAGGGTCTCAGGTTTGGTATTAGAAGCATTGAGATATCACATCTCATGCTATAGGAAGGGTCTCAGGATTGGAATGGGAAGGACTTGGATATCACATCTCATGCTATAAGGAGGGTCTCAAGTTTGATATTAGAAGCATTGAGATATCACATCTCATGATATCGGAAGGGTCTCAGGGATGGAATGGGAAGGAGTTGGATATCACATCTCATGATAAAGGAAGTGTCTAAGGTTTGGAAGGGGAAGGAGTTTGATATCACATCTCATGCCATAGTATGGGTCTCAGGTTTGGTAGAAGCATTGGGATATCACATCTCATGCTATCGGAAGGGTATCAGGATTTGATTTGGAAGGAGTTGGATATCCCATCTCATGCTATAGGAAGGGTCTCAGGTTGGAATGGGAAGGAGTTGGATATCACATCTCATGTTATAGGAAGGGTCTCAGGATTGGAATTCGAAGGACTTGGATATCACATCTCATGCTATAGGAAGGCTCTCAGGTTTGGAAGGGGAAAGAGTTGGATATCACATTTCATGTTAGAGGTAGGATCTCAGGTTTGGTATTAGAGGCATTGAGATATCACATCTCATGCTATAAGAAGAGTCTCAGGTTTGGAAGGGGAAGGAGTTGGATATCCAATCTCATGTTATAGGACTGGTCTCAGGTTTGGTATTAGAAGCATTGAGATATCACATTGCATGCTGTAGGAAGGTTCTCAGGTTTGGAATGGGGAGGAATTGGATATCACATCTCATGTCATAGGAAGGATCTCAGGTTTGGTATTAGAAGCATTGAGATATCACATCTCATGCTATAGGAATGGTCTCAGGATTGGAATGGGAAGGAGTTGGATATTACATTCCTGCTATAGGAAGTGTCTCATGTTTGGAATGGGAATGTGTTGGATATCACATATGCTATAGGAAGGGTCTCAGGTTTGGAACGGGAAGGAGTTGGATATCACATCTCATGTTATAGGAAGGGTCTCAGGTTTGGTATAAGCATTGAGATATCACATCTCTGCTATCGGAAGTGTCTCAGGATTGGAATGGGAAGGTGTTGGATATCCCATCTCATGTTATAGGACGGGTCTCAGGTTTGTTATTAGAATCATTGAGATATCATATTGCATGCTGTAGGAAGGGTCTAAGGATTGGAATGGGAAGGAGTTGGATATCCCATCTCATGTTATAGGAAGAGTCTCAAGTTTGGTATTAGAAGCATTTAGCTATCACATCTCATGCTATAGGAAGTGTCTCAGGATTGGAATGGGAAGGAGTTGGATATCACATTTCATGTTAGAGGAAGGATCTCAGGTTTGGTATTAGAGGCATTGAGATATCACATCTCATGCTATAGGAAGGGTCTCAGGATTGGAATGGGAAGGAGTTGGATATCACATCTCATGTTATAGGAAGGATCTCAGGTTTGGTATAAGCATTGAGATATCACATCTCTACTATCGGAAGGGTCTCAGGATTGGAATGGGAAGGAGTTGGATATTCCCATCTCATGTTATAGGAAGGGTCTCAGGTTTGGTATTAGAAGCATTGAGATATCACATCTCATGCTATAGGAAGGGTCTCAGGATTGGAATGGGAAGGACTTGGATATCACATCTCATGCTATAAGGAGGGTCTCAAGTTTGATATTAGAAGCATTGAGATATCACATCTCATGATATCGGAAGGGTCTCAGGGATGGAATGGGAAGGAGTTGGATATCACATCTCATGATAAAGGAAGTGTCTAAGGTTTGGAAGGGGAAGGAGTTTGATATCACATCTCATGCCATAGTATGGGTCTCAGGTTTGGTAGAAGCATTGGGATATCACATCTCATGCTATCGGAAGGGTATCAGGATTTGATTTGGAAGGAGTTGGATATCCCATCTCATGCTATAGGAAGGGTCTCAGGTTGGAATGGGAAGGAGTTGGATATCACATCTCATGTTATAGGAAGGGTCTCAGGATTGGAATTCGAAGGACTTGGATATCACATCTCATGCTATAGGAAGGCTCTCAGGTTTGGAAGGGGAAAGAGTTGGATATCACATTTCATGTTAGAGGTAGGATCTCAGGTTTGGTATTAGAGGCATTGAGATATCACATCTCATGCTATAAGAAGAGTCTCAGGTTTGGAAGGGGAAGGATTTGGATATCACATCTCATGTTATAGGAAGGATCTCAGGTTTGGTATTAGAAGCATTGAGATATCACATCTCATGCTATCGGAAGGATCTCAGGTTTGGTATAGAAGCATTGAGATATCACATCTCATGCTATCAGAAGGTTCTCAGGATTGGAATGGGAAGGAGTTGGATATCACATCTCATGCTAAAGGGAGGGTCTCAGGTTTGGAAGGGGAAGGATTTGGATATCACATCTCATGTTATCGGAAGGATCTCAGGTTTGGTATTAGAAGTATTGAGATATCACATCTCATGCTATGGGAAGGGTCTCAGGATTGGAATGGGAAGGAGTTGGATATCACATCTCAAGCTTTAGGAAGGGTCTCAGGTTTGGTATAAGCATTGAGATAGCACATCTCATGCTATAGGAAGGGTCTCAGGATTGGAATGGGAAGGAGTTGGATATCACATCTCATGTGATAGGAAGGATCTCAGGTTTGGTATTAGAAGCATTGAGACATCACATCTCATCCTATAGGAAGGGTCTCAGGATTGGAATGGGAAGGAATTGGATATCACAGCTCATGCTATAGGCAGGGTCTCAGGTTTGGAAAGGGAAGGAGATGGATATCACATTTCATGTTAGAGGTAGGATCTCAGGTTTGGTATTAGAGGCATTGAGATATCACATCTCATGCTATCAGAAGGGTCTCAGGATTGGAATGGGAAGGAGTTGTATATCACATCTCATGCTAAAGGGAGGGTCTCAGGTTTGGAAGGGGAAGGATTTGAATATCATATCACATGTTATAGGAAGGATCTCAGGTTTGGTATTAGAGGCATTGAGATATCACATCTCATGCTATCGGAAGGGTCTCAGGATTGGAATGGGAAGGAGTTGGATATCACATCTCATGCTATAGGAAGGGTCTCAGGTTTGGAACGGGAAGGAGTTGGATATCACATCTCGTGTTATAGGAAGAGTCTCAGGTTTGGTATAAGCATTGAGATATCACATCTCTGCAATTGGAAGTGTCTCAGGATTGGGATGGGAAGGATTTGGATATCACATCTCATGCTATAGGAAGGGTCTCAGGTTTGGAACAGGAAGGAGTTGGATATCACATCTCATGTTATAGGAAGAGTCTCAGGTTTGGTATAAGCATTGAGATATCAAATCTCTGCAATCGGAAGTGTCTCAGGATTGGAACGGGAAGGATTTGGATATCCCATCTCATGTTATAGGACTGGTCTCAGGTTTGGTATTAGAAGCATTGAGATATCACATCGCATGCTGTAGGAAGGGTCTCAGGTTTGGAATGGGAAGGAATTGGATATCACATCTCATGTCATAGGAAGGATCTCAGGTTTGGTATTAGAAGCATTGAGATATCACATCTCATGCTATAGGAATGGTCTCAGGATTGGAATGGGAAGGAGTTGGATATTACATTCTTGCTATGGGAAGGGTCTCATGTTTGGAATTGGAAGGAGTTGGATATCACATATGCTATAGGAAGGGTCTCAGGTTTGGAATGGGAAGGAGTTGGATATCACATCTCATGTTATAGGAAGGGTCTCAGGTTGGTATACGCATTGAGATATCACATCTCTGCTATCGGAAGGGTCTCAGGATTGGAATGGGAAGGAGTTGGATATCCCATCTCATGTTATAGGAAGGGTCTCAGGTTTGGTATTAGAAGCATTGAGATATCACATCTCATGCTATAGGAAGGGTCTCAGGATTGGAATGGGGAGGACTTGGATGTCACATCTCTTGCTATAGGGAGGGTCTCAAGTTTGATATTAGAAGCATTGAGATAACAAATCTCATGATATCGGAAGGGTCTCAGGATTGGAATGGGAAGGAGTTGGATATCACATCTCATGATAAAGGAAGGGTCTAAGGTTTGGAAGGGGAAGGATTTGGATATCACATCTCATGTTATAGGACGGGTCTCAGGTTTGGTATTAGAAGCATTGAGATAGCAGGTCTCATGGTATAGGAAGGGTCTCAGAATTGGAATGGGAAGGAGTTGGATATCACATCTCAAGCTATAGGAAGGGTCTCAGGATTGGAATGGGAAGGCGTTTGATATCACATCTTATGCCATAGTATGGGTCTCAGGTTTGGTAGAAGCATTGGGATATCACATCTCATGCTATTGGAAGGGTATCAGTATTGGATTTGGAAGGAGTTGGATATCCCATCTCATGCTATAGGAAGGGTCTCAGGTTGGAATGGGAAGGAGTTGGATTTCACATTTCATGTTATAGGAAGGGTCTCAGGATTGGAATGGGAAGGACTTGGATATCATATCTCATGCTATAGGAAGGCTCTCAGGTTTGGAAGGGGAAGGAGTTGGATATCACATTTCATGTTAGAGGAAGGATCTCAGGTTTGGTATTAGAGGCCTTGAGATATCACATCTCATGCTATAGGAAGGGTCTCGGGATTGGAATGGGAAGGAGTTCGATATCACATCTCAAGCTATAGGAAGGGTCTCAGGTTTGGTATAAGCATTGAGATATCACATCTCATGCTATAGGAAGGGTCTCAGGATTGGAATGGGAAGGAGTTGGATATCACATCTCATATTATAGGAAAGATCTCAGGTTTGGTATTAGAAGCATTGAGACATCACATCTCATGTTATAGGAAGGGTCTTAGGATTGGAATGGGAAGAAGTTGGATATCACATCTCATGCTATAGGAAGGGTCTCAGGTTTGGTATAAGCATTGAGATATCACATCTCATGCTATAGGAAGGGTCTCAGGATTGGAATGGGAAGGAGTTGTATATGACATCTCATGCCATAGGAAGGGTCTCAGGTTTGGTATAAGTATTGAGATATCACATCACATGCTATAGGAAGGGTCTCAGGATTGGAATGGGAAGGACTTGAATATCACATCTCATGCTATAGGCAGGGTCTCAGGTTTGGAAAGGGAAGGAGATGGATATCACATTTCATGTTAGAGGTAGGATCTCAGGTTTGGTATTAGAGGCATTGAGATATCACATCTCATGCTATCAGAAGGGTCTCAGGATTGGAATGGGAAGGAGTTGGATATCACATCTCATGCTAAAGGGAGGGTCTCAGGTTCGGAAGGGGAAGGATTTGGATATCACATCTCATGTTATAGGAAGGATCTCAGGTTTGGTATTAGAAGCATTGAGATATCACATCTCATGCTATCGAAAGGATCTCAGGTTTGGTATTAGAAGCATTGAGATATCACATCTCATGCTATAGGAAGGGTCTCAGGATTGGAATGGGAAGGAGTTGGATATCACATCTCATGATAAAGGAAGGGTCTAAGGTTTGGAAGGGGAAGGATTTGGATATCACATCTCATGTTATAGGACGGGTCTCAGGTTTGGTATTAGAAGCATTGAGATATCAAGTCTCATGGTATAGGAGGGGTCTCAGAATTGGAATGGGAAGGAGTT
This sequence comes from Ambystoma mexicanum, assembly GCF_040938575.1. Taxonomy (NCBI): domain Eukaryota; kingdom Metazoa; phylum Chordata; class Amphibia; order Caudata; family Ambystomatidae; genus Ambystoma; species Ambystoma mexicanum. The sequence continues at coordinate 7,703,462 of NW_027182433.1, forward strand.
GGATATCACATCTCAAGCTATAGGAAGGGTCTCAGGATTGGAATGGGAAGGAGTTTGATGTCACATCTTATGCCATAGTATGGGTCTCAGGTTTGGTAGAAGCATTGGGATATCACATTTCATGCTATTGGAAGGGTATCAGTATTGGATTTGGAAGGAGTTGGATATCCCATCTCATACTATAGGAAGGGTCTCAGGTTGGAATGGGAAGGAGTTGGATATCACATTTCATGTTATAGGAAGGGTCTCAGGATTGGAATGGGAAGGACTTGGATATCATATCTCATGCTATAGGAAGGCTCTCAGGTTTGGAAGGGGAAGGAGTTGGATATCACATTTCATGTTAGAGGAAGGATCTCAGGTTTGGTATTAGAGGCCTTGAGATATCACATCTCATGCTATAGGAAGGGTCTCAGGATTGGAATGGGAAGGAGTTGGATATCACATCTCAAGCTATAGGAAGGGTCTCAGGTTTGGTATAAGCATTGAGATATCACATCTCTACTATCGGAAGGGTCTCAGGATTGGAATGGGAAGGAGTTGGATATTCCCATCTCATGTTATAGGAAGGGTCTCAGGTTTGGTATTAGAAGCATTGAGATATCACATCTCATGTTATAGGAAGGGTCTCGGGATTGGAATGGGAAGACGTTGGATATCACATCTCATGCTATAGGAAGGGTCTCAGGTTTGGTATAAGCATTGAGATATCACATCTCATGCTATAGGAAGGGTCTCAGGATTGGAATGGGAAGGAGTTGTATATGACATCTCATGCCATAGGAAGGGTCTCAGGTTTGGTATAAGCATTGAGATATCACATCACATGCTATAGGAAGGGTCTCAGGATTGGAATGGGAAGGACTTGGATATCACATCTCATGCTATAGGCAGGGTCTCAGGTTTGGAAAGGGAATGAGATGGATATCACATTTCATGTTAGAGGTAGGATCTCAGGTTTGGTATTAGAGGCATTGAGATATCACATCTCATGCTATCAGAAGGGTCTCAGGATTGGAATGGGAAGGAGTTGGATATCACATCTCATGCTAAAGGGAGGGTCTCAGGTTTGGAAGGGGAAGGATTTGGAAATCACATCTCATGTTATAGAAAGGATCTCAGGTTTGGTATTAGAAGCATTGAGATATCACATCTCATGCTTTCATAAGGGTCTCAGGATTGGAATGGGAAGGAGTTGGATATCACATCTCATGTTATAGGAAGGATCTAAGGTTTGGTATTAGAAGCATTGAGACATCACATCTCATGCTATAGGAAGGGTCTCAGGATTGGAATGGGAAGGAGTTGGATATCACATCTCATGCTATAGGAAGGGTCTCAGATTTGGTATAAGCATTGAGATATCACATCTCATGCTATAGGAAGGGTCTCAGGATTGGAATGGGAAGGAGTTGTATATGACATCTCAGGCCATAGGAAGGGTCTCAGGTTTGGTATAAGCATTGAGATATCACATCTCTGCTATCGGAAGGGTCTCAGGATTTGAATGGGAAGGAATTGGATATCACATCTCATGTTATAGGAAGGATCTCAGGTTTGGTATTAGAAGCATTGAGATATCCCTTCTCATGCTATAGGAAGGGTCTCAGGATTGGAATGTGAAGGATTTGGATATCACATCTCATGCTAAAGGAAGGGTCTCAGGTTTGGTAGAAGCATTGAGATATCACGTCTCTGCTATCGGAAGGGTCTCAGGATTGGATTGGGAAGGATTTGGATATCCCTTCTCATGCTATAGGAAGGGTCAAAGGTTTGGTATAAGCATTGAGATATCACATCTCTGCTATCGGAAGGGTCTCAGGATTGGATTGGGAAGGAGTTGGATATCCCTTCTCATGCTATAGGAAGTGTCTCAGGTTGGAATGGGAAGGAGTTGGATATCACATCTCATGTTATAGGAAGGGTCTCAGGATTGGAATGGGAAGGATTTGGATATCACATCTCTTGCTATAGGAAGGGTCTCAGGATTGGAATGGGTAGGAGTTGGATATTACTTTCTTGCTATAGGAAGGGTCTCATGTTTGGAATGGGAAGGAGTTGGATATCACATATGCTATAGTTAGTGTCTCAGGTTTGGAACGGGAAGGAGTTGGATATCACATCTCATGTTATAGGAAGGGTCTCAGGTTTGGTATAAGCATTGAGATATCACATCTCTGCTATCGGAAGTGGCTCAGGATTGGAATGGGAAGGAGTTGGATATCCCATCTCATGTTATAGGACGAGTCTCTGGTTTGGTATTAGAATCATTGAGATATCACATCGCATGCTGTAGGAAGGGTCTAAGGATTGGAATGGGATGGACTTGGATAACACATCTCATGCTATAGATAGGCTCTTAGGTTTGGAAAGGGAAGGAGTTGGATATCACATTTCATGTTAGAGGAAGGATCTCAGGTTTGGTATTAGAAGCATTGAGATATCACGTCTCATGCTATAGGAAGGGTCTCAGGATTGGAATGGGAAGGAGCTGGATATCACATCTCATGCTAAAGGAAGGGTCTCAGGTTTGGAACGGGAAGGATTTGGATATCACATCTCATGTTATAGGAAGGTTCTCAGGTTTGGTATAAGCATTGAGATATCACATCTCTGCTATCGGAAGTGTCTCAGGATTGGAATGGGAAGGAGTTGGATATCCCATCTCATGTTATAGGACGGGTCTCAGGTTTGTTATTAGAATCATTGAGATATCATATTGCATGCTGTAGGAAGGGTCTAAGGGTTGGAATGGGAAGGACTTGGATATCACATCTCATGCTATAGATAGGCTCTTAGGTTTGGAAAGGGAAGGAGTTGGATATCACGTTTCATGTTAGAGGAAGGATCTCAGGTTTGGTATTAGAAGCATTGAGATATCACATCTCATGCTATAGGAAGGGTCTCAGGATTGGAATGGGAAGTAGTTGGATATCACATCTCATGCTATAGGAAGGGTCTCAGGTTTGGTATAAGCATTGAGATATCACATCTCATGCTATAGGACGGGTCTCAGGATTGGAATGGAAGGAGTTGGATATCACATCTCATGTTATAGGAAGGATCTCAGGTTTGGTATTAGAAGCATTGAGACATCACATCTCATGCTATAGGAAGGGTCTCAGGGTTGGAATGGGAAGGAGTTGGATATCACATCTCATCCAATAGGAAGGGTCTCAGGTTTGGAATGGGAAGGAATTGGATATCACATCTCATGTTATAGGAAGGATCTCAGGTTTGGTATTAGAAGCATTGAGATATCACATCTCATGCTATACGAAGGGTCTCAGGATTGGAATGTGAATGATTTGGATATCACATCTCATGCTAAAGGAAGGGTCTCAGGTTTGGTAGAAGCATTGAGATATCACGTCTCTGCTATCGGAAGGGTCTCAGGATTGGATTGGGAAGGAGTTGGATATCCCTTCTCATGCTATAGGAAGGGTCTCAGGATTTGAATGGCAAGGAGTTGGATATCACATCTCATGCCATAGGAAGGGTCTCAGGTTTGGTATAAGCATTGAGATATCACATCTCTGCTATCGGAAGGGTCTCAGGATTGGATTGGGAAGGAGTTGGATATCCCTTCTCATGCTATATGAAGTGTCTCAGGTTGGAATGGGAAGGAGTTGGATATCACATCTCATGTTATAGGAAGGGTCTCAGGATTGGAATGGGAAGGATTTGGATATCACATCTCTTGCTATAGGAAGGGTCTCAGGATTGGAATGGGTAGGAGTTGGATATTACTTTCTTGCTATAGGAAGGGTCTCATGTTTGGAATGGGAAGGAGTTGGATATCACATATGCTATAGTTAGTGTCTCAGGTTTGGAACGGGAAGGAGTTGGATATCACATCTCATGTTATAGGAAGGGTCTCAGGTTTGGTATAAGCATTGAGATATCACATCTCTGCTATCGGAAGCGGCTCAGGATTGGAATGGGAAGGAGTTGGATATCCCATCTCATGTTATAGGAAGAGTCTCTGGTTTGGTATTAGAATCATTGAGATATCACATCGCATGCCGTAGGAAGGGTCTAAGGATTGGAATGGGATGGACTTGGATATCACATCTCATGCTATAGGTAGGCTCTCAGGTTTGGTATAAGCATTGAGATATCACATCTCATGCTATAGGAAGGGTCTCAGGATTGGAATGGGAATCATTTGGATATCACATCTCATGCTATAGGAAGGGTCTCAGATTTGGTATAAGCATTGGGATATCACATCTCATGCTAAAGGAAGGGTCTCAGGATTGGAATGGGAAGGAGTTGTATATGACATCTCAGGCCATAGGAAGGGTCTCAGGTTTGGTATAAGCATTGAGATATCACATCTCTGCTATCGGAAGGGTCTCAGGATTGGAATGGGAAGGAGTTGGATATCCCATCTCATCTTATAGGAAGGGTCTCAGGTTTGGTATTAGAAGCATAGAGATATCACATCTCATGCTATAGGAAGGGTCTCAGGATTGGAATCTCATGTTATAGGAAAGATCTCAGGTTTGGTATTAGAAGCATTGAGACATCACATCTCATGTTATAGGAAGGGTCTCAGGATTGGAATGGGAAGAATTTGGATATCACATCTCATGCTATAGGAAGGGTCTCAGGTTTGGAAGGGGAAGGAGTTGGATATCCAATCTCATGTTATAGGACTGGTCTCAGGTTTGGTATTAGAAGCATTGAGATATCACATCGCATGCTGTAGGAAGGTTCTCAGGTTTGGTATTAGAAGCATTTTGACATCACATCTCATGCTATAGGAACGGTCTCAGGATTGGAATGGGAAGGAGTTGGATATGACATCTCATGTTATAGGAAGGATCTCAGGTTTGGTATTAGAAGCATTGAGACATCACATCTCATGCTATAGGAAGGGTCTCAGTATTGGAATGGGAAGGAGTTGGATATCACATCTCATGCTATAGGAAGGGTCTCACATTTGGTATAAGCATTGAGATATCACATCTCATGCTATAGGAAGGGTCTCAGGATTGGATTGGGAAGGAGTTGTATATGACATCTCAGGCCTTAGGAAGGGTCTCAGGATTGGTATAAGCATTGAGATATCACATCTCTGCTATCGGAAGGGTCTCAGGATTGGAATGGGGAGGACTTGGATGTCACATCTCATGCTATAGGGAGGGTCTCAAGTTTGATATTAGAAGCATTGAGATAACAAATCTAATGATATCGGAAGGGTCTCAGGATTGGAATGGGAAGGACTTGGATATCACATCTCATGATAAAGGAAGGGTCTAAGGTTTGGAAGGGGAAAGATTTGGATATCACATCTCATGTTATAGGACGGGTCTCAGGTTTGGAATTAGAAGCATTGAGATATCAAGTCTCATGGCATAGGAAGGGTCTCAGAATTGGAATGTGAAGGAGTTAGATATCACATCTCAAGCTATAGGAAGAGTCTCAGGATTGGAATGGGAAGGAGTTTGATATCACATCTCATGCCATAGTATGGGTCTCAGGTTTGGTAGAAGCATTGGGATATCACATCTCGTGCTATTGGAAGGGTATCAGTATTGGATTTGGAAGGAGTTGGATATCCCATCTCATGCTATAGGAAGGGTCTCAGGTTGGAATGGGAAGGAGTTGGATATCACATTTCATATTATAGGAAGGGTCTCAGGATTGGAATGGGAAGGACTTGGATATCATATCTCATGCTATAGGAAGGCTCTCAGGTTTGGAAGGGGAAGGAGTTGGATATCACATTTCATGTTAGAGGAAGGATCTCAGGTTTGGTATTAGAGGCCTTGAGATATCACATCTCATGCTATAGGAAGGGTCTCAGGATTGGAATGGGAAGGAGTTGGATATCACATCTCAAGCTTTAGGAAGGGTCTCAGGTTTGGTATAAGCATTGAGATAGCACATCTCATGCTATAGGAAGGGTCTCAGGATTGGAATGGGAAGGAGTTGGATATCACATCTCATGTGATAGGAAGGATCTCAGGTTTGGTATTAGAAGCATTGAGACATCACATCTCATCCTATAGGAAGGGTCTCAGGATTGGAATGGGAAGGAGTTGGATATCACATCTCATGCTATAGGAAGGGTCTCAGGTTTGGAAGGGGAAGGAGTTGGATATCCAATCTCATGTTATAGGACTGGTCTCAGGTTTGGTATTAGAAGCATTGAGATATCACATTGCATGCTGTAGGAAGGTTCTCAGGTTTGGAATGGGGAGGAATTGGATATCACATCTCATGTCATAGGAAGGATCTCAGGTTTGGTATTAGAAGCATTGAGATATCACATCTCATGCTATAGGAATGGTCTCAGGATTGGAATGGGAAGGAGTTGGATATTACATTCCTGCTATAGGAAGTGTCTCATGTTTGGAATGGGAATGTGTTGGATATCACATATGCTATAGGAAGGGTCTCAGGTTTGGAACGGGAAGGAGTTGGATATCACATCTCATGTTATAGGAAGGGTCTCAGGTTTGGTATAAGCATTGAGATATCACATCTCTGCTATCGGAAGTGTCTCAGGATTGGAATAAGAAGGTGTTGGATATCCCATCTCATGTTATAGGACGGGTCTCAGGTTTGTTATTAGAATCATTGAGATATCATATTGCATGCTGTAGGAAGGGTCTAAGGATTGGAATGGGAAGGAGTTGGATATCCCATCTCATGTTATAGGAAGAGTCTCAAGTTTGGTATTAGAAGCATTTAGCTATCACATCTCATGCTATAGGAAGTGTCTCAGGATTGGAATGGGAAGGAGTTGGATATCACATTTCATGTTAGAGGAAGGATCTCAGGTTTGGTATTAGAGGCATTGAGATATCACATCTCATGCTATAGGAAGGGTCTCAGGATTGGAATGGGAAGGAGTTGCATATCACATCTCATGTTATAGGAAGGATCTCAGGTTTGGTATAAGCATTGAGATATCACATCTCTACTATCGGAAGGGTCTCAGGATTGGAATGGGAAGGAGTTGGATATTCCCATCTCATGTTATAGGAAGGGTCTCAGGTTTGGTATTAGAAGCATTGAGATATCACATCTCATGCTATAGGAAGGGTCTCAGGATTGGAATGGGAAGGACTTGGATATCACATCTCATGCTATAAGGAGGGTCTCAAGTTTGATATTAGAAGCATTGAGATATCACATCTCATGATATCGGAAGGGTCTCAGGGATGGAATGGGAAGGAGTTGGATATCACATCTCATGATAAAGGAAGTGTCTAAGGTTTGGAAGGGGAAGGAGTTTGATATCACATCTCATGCCATAGTATGGGTCTCAGGTTTGGTAGAAGCATTGGGATATCACATCTCATGCTATCGGAAGGGTATCAGGATTTGATTTGGAAGGAGTTGGATATCCCATCTCATGCTATAGGAAGGGTCTCAGGTTGGAATGGGAAGGAGTTGGATATCACATCTCATGTTATAGGAAGGGTCTCAGGATTGGAATTCGAAGGACTTGGATATCACATCTCATGCTATAGGAAGGCTCTCAGGTTTGGAAGGGGAAAGAGTTGGATATCACATTTCATGTTAGAGGTAGGATCTCAGGTTTGGTATTAGAGGCATTGAGATATCACATCTCATGCTATAAGAAGAGTCTCAGGTTTGGAAGGGGAAGGAGTTGGATATCCAATCTCATGTTATAGGACTGGTCTCAGGTTTGGTATTAGAAGCATTGAGATATCACATTGCATGCTGTAGGAAGGTTCTCAGGTTTGGAATGGGGAGGAATTGGATATCACATCTCATGTCATAGGAAGGATCTCAGGTTTGGTATTAGAAGCATTGAGATATCACATCTAATGCTATAGGAATGGTCTCAGGATTGGAATGGGAAGGAGTTGGATATTACATTCCTGCTATAGGAAGTGTCTCATGTTTGGAATGGGAATGTGTTGGATATCACATATGCTATAGGAAGGGTCTCAGGTTTGGAACGGGAAGGAGTTGGATATCACATCTCATGTTATAGGAAGGGTCTCAGGTTTGGTATAAGCATTGAGATATCACATCTCTGCTATCGGAAGTGTCTCAGGATTGGAATGGGAAGGTGTTGGATATCCCATCTCATGTTATAGGACGGGTCTCAGGTTTGTTATTAGAATCATTGAGATATCATATTGCATGCTGTAGGAAGGGTCTAAGGATTGGAATGGGAAGGAGTTGGATATCCCATCTCATGTTATAGGAAGAGTCTCAAGTTTGGTATTAGAAGCATTTAGCTATCACATCTCATGCTATAGGAAGTGTCTCAGGATTGGAATGGGAAGGAGTTGGATATCACATTTCATGTTAGAGGAAGGATCTCAGGTTTGGTATTAGAGGCATTGAGATATCACATCTCATGCTATAGGAAGGGTCTCAGGATTGGAATGGGAAGGAGTTGGATATCACATCTCATGTTATAGGAAGGATCTCAGGTTTGGTATAAGCATTGAGATATCACATCTCTACTATCGGAAGGGTCTCAGGATTGGAATGGGAAGGAGTTGGATATTCCCATCTCATGTTATAGGAAGGGTCTCAGGTTTGGTATTAGAAGCATTGAGATATCACATCTCATGCTATAGGAAGGGTCTCAGGATTGGAATGGGAAGGACTTGGATATCACATCTCATGCTATAAGGAGGGTCTCAAGTTTGATATTAGAAGCATTGAGATATCACATCTCATGATATCGGAAGGGTCTCAGGGATGGAATGGGAAGGAGTTGGATATCACATCTCATGATAAAGGAAGTGTCTAAGGTTTGGAAGGGGAAGGAGTTTGATATCACATCTCATGCCATAGTATGGGTCTCAGGTTTGGTAGAAGCATTGGGATATCACATCTCATGCTATCGGAAGGGTATCAGGATTTGATTTGGAAGGAGTTGGATATCCCATCTCATGCTATAGGAAGGGTCTCAGGTTGGAATGGGAAGGAGTTGGATATCACATCTCATGTTATAGGAAGGGTCTCAGGATTGGAATTCGAAGGACTTGGATATCACATCTCATGCTATAGGAAGGCTCTCAGGTTTGGAAGGGGAAAGAGTTGGATATCACATTTCATGTTAGAGGTAGGATCTCAGGTTTGGTATTAGAGGCATTGAGATATCACATCTCATGCTATAAGAAGAGTCTCAGGTTTGGAAGGGGAAGGATTTGGATATCACATCTCATGTTATAGGAAGGATCTCAGGTTTGGTATTAGAAGCATTGAGATATCACATCTCATGCTATCGGAAGGATCTCAGGTTTGGTATAGAAGCATTGAGATATCACATCTCATGCTATCAGAAGGTTCTCAGGATTGGAATGGGAAGGAGTTGGATATCACATCTCATGCTAAAGGGAGGGTCTCAGGTTTGGAAGGGGAAGGATTTGGATATCACATCTCATGTTATCGGAAGGATCTCAGGTTTGGTATTAGAAGTATTGAGATATCACATCTCATGCTATGGGAAGGGTCTCAGGATTGGAATGGGAAGGAGTTGGATATCACATCTCAAGCTTTAGGAAGGGTCTCAGGTTTGGTATAAGCATTGAGATAGCACATCTCATGCTATAGGAAGGGTCTCAGGATTGGAATGGGAAGGAGTTGGATATCACATCTCATGTGATAGGAAGGATCTCAGGTTTGGTATTAGAAGCATTGAGACATCACATCTCATCCTATAGGAAGGGTCTCAGGATTGGAATGGGAAGGAGTTGGATATCACATCTCATGCTATAGGAAGGGTCTCAGATTTGGTATAAGCATTGAGATATCACATCTCTGCTATCGGAAGGGTCTCAGGATTGGAATGGGAAGGAGTTGGATATCCCATCTCATGCTATAGGGAGGGTCTCAATTTTGGTATTAGAAGCATTGAGATAACAAATCTCATGATATCGGAAGGGTCTCAGGATTGGAATGGGAAGGAGTTGGATATCACATCTCATGATAAAGGAAGGGTCTAAGGTTTGGAAGGGGAAAGATTTGGATATCACATCTAATGTTATAGGACGGGTCTCAGGTTTGGTATTAGAAGCATTGAGATATCAAGTCTCATGGCATAGGAAGGGTCTCAGAATTGGAATGGGAAGGAGTTGGATATCACATCTCAAGCTATAGGAAGAGTCTCCGGATTGGAATGGGAAGGAGTTTGATATCACATCTCATGCCATAGTATGGTTCTCAGGTTTGATAGAAGCATTGGGATATCACATCTCATGCTAGTGGAAGGGTATCAGTATTGGATTTGGAAGGAGTTGGATATCCCATCTCATGCTATAGGAAGGGTCTCAGGATTGGAATGGGAAGGACTTGGATATCATGTCTCATGCTATAGGAAGGCTCTCAGGTTTGGAAGGAGAAGGAGTTGGATATCACATTTCATGTTAGAGGAAGGATCTCAGGTTTGGTATTAGAGGCCTTGAGATATCACATCTCATCCTATAGGAAGGGTCTCAGGTTGGAATGGGAAGGAGTTGGATATCACATTTCATGTTATAGGAAGGGTCTCAGGATTGGAATGGGAAGGAGTTGGATATCACATCTCAAGCTTTAGGAAGGGTCTCAGGTTTGGTATAAGCATTGAGATAGCACATCTCATGCTATAGGAAGGGTCTCAGGATTGGAATGGGAAGGAGTTGGATATCACATCTCATGTTATAGGAAAGATCTCAGGTTTGGTATTAGAAGCATTGAGACATCACATCTCATGTTATAGGAAGGGTCTCAGGATTGGAATGGGAAGAAGTTGGATATCACATCTCATGCTATAGGAAGGGTCTCAGGTTTGGAAGGGGAAGGAGTTGGATATCCAATCTCATGTTATAGGACTGGTCTCAGGTTTGGTATTAGAAGCATTGAGATATCACATCGCATGCTGTAGGAAGGTTCTCAGGTTTGGAATGGGGAGGAATTGGATATCACATCTCATGTCATAGGAAGGATCTCAGGTTTGGTATTAGAAGCATTGAGATATCACATCTCATGCTATAGGAATGGTCTCAGGATTGGAATGGGAAGGAGTTGGATATTACATTCCTGCTATAGGAAGGGTATCATGTTTGGAATGGGAATGTGTTGGATATCACATATGCTATAGGAAGGGTCTCAGGTTTGGAACGGAAAGGAGTTGGATATCACATCTCATGTTATAGGAAGGGTCTCAGGTTTGGTATAAGCATTGAGATATCACATCTCTGCTATCGGAAGTGTCTCAGGATTGGAATGGGAAGGTGTTGGATATCCCATCTCATGTTATAGGACGGGTCTCAGGTTTGTTATTAGAATCATTGAGATATCATATTGCATGCTGTAGGAAGGTTCTAAGGATTGGAATGGGAAGGAGTTGGATATCCCATCTCATGTTATAGGAAGAGTCTCAAGTTTGGTATTAGAAGCATTTAGCTATCACATCTCATGCTATAGGAAGTGTCTCAGGATTGGAATGGGAAGGAGTTGGATATCACATTTCATGTTAGAGGAAGGAACTCAGGTTTGGTATTAGAGGCATTGAGATATCACATCTCATGCTATAGGAAGGGTCTCAGGATTGGAATGGGAAGGAGTTGGATATCACATCTCGTGCTATAGGAAGGGTCTCAGGTTTGGTATAAGCATTGAGATATCACATCTCATGCTATAGGAAGGGTCTCAGGATTGGAATGGGAAGGAGTTGGATATCACATCTCATGTTATAGGAAGGATCTCAGGTTTGGTATAAGCATTGAGATATCACATCTCTACTATCGGAAGGGTCTCAGGATTGGAATGGGAAGGAGTTGGATATTCCCAACTCATGTTATAGGAAGGGTCTCAGGTTTGGTATTAGAAGCATTGAGATATCACATCTCATGCTATAGGAAGGGTCTCAGGATTGGAATGGGAAGGACTTGGATATCACATCTCATGCTATAAGGAGGGTCTCAAGTTTGATATTAGAAGCATTGAGATATCACATCTCATGATATCGGAAGGGTCTCAGGGATGGAATGGGAAGGAGTTGGATATCACATCTCATGATAAAGGAAGTGTCTAAGGTTTGGAAGGGGAAGGAGTTTGATATCACATCTCATGCCATAGTATGGGTCTCAGGTTTGGTAGAAGCATTGGGATATCACATCTCATGCTATCGGAAGGGTATCAGGATTGGATTTGGAAGGAGTTGGATATCCCATCTCATGCTATAGGAAGGGTCTCAGGTTGGAATGGGAAGGAGTTGGATATCACATCTCATGTTATAGGAAGGGTCTCAGGATTGGAATTTGAAGGACTTGGATATCACATCTCATGCTATAGGAAGGCTCTCAGGTTTGGAAGGGGAAAGAGTTGGATATCACATTTCATGTTAGAGGTAGGATCTCAGGTTTGGTATTAGAGGCATTGATATATCACATCTCATGCTATAAGAAGAGTCTCAGGTTTGGAAGGGGAAGGATTTGGATATCACATCTCATGTTATAGGAAGGATCTCAGGTTTGGTATTAGAAGCATTGAGATATCACATCTCATGCTATCGGAATGATCTCAGGTTTGGTATAGAAGCATTGAGATATCACATCTCATGCTATCAGAAGGTTCTCAGGATTGGAATGGGAAGGAGTTGGATATCACATCTCATGCTAAAGGGAGGGTCTCAGGTTTGGAAGGGGAAGGATTTGGATATCACATCTCATGTTATCGGAAGGATCTCAGGTTTGGTATTAGAAGTATTGAGATATCACATCTCATGCTATAGGAAGGGTCTCAGGATTGGTGTGGGAAGGACTTAGATATCACATATCATGCTATAGGGAGGGTCTCAGTTTTGATATTAGAAGCATTGAGATATCACATCTCATGCTATCAGAAGGGTCTCAGGATTGGAATGGGAAGGAGCTGGATATCACATCTCATGCTAAAGGAAGGGTCTCAGGTTTGGAACGGGAAGGAGTTGGATATCACATCTCATGTTATAGGAAGGGTCTCAGGTATGGTATAAGCATTGAGATATCACATCTCTGCTATCGGAAGGGTCTCAGGATTGGAATGGGAAGGAGCTGGATATCACATCTCATGCTAAAGGAAGGGTCTCGGGATTGGAATGGGAAGACGTTGGATATCACATCTCATGCTATAGGAAGGGTCTCAGGTTTGGTATAAGCATTGAGATATCACATCTCATGCTATAGGAAGGGTCTCAGGATTGGAATGGGAAGGAGTTGTATATGACATCTCATGCCATAGGAAGGGTCTCAGGTTTGGTATAAGCATTGAGATATCACATCACATGCTATAGGAAGGGTCTCAGGATTGGAATGGGAAGGACTTGGATATCACATCTCATGCTATAGGCAGGGTCTCAGGTTTGGAAAGGGAATGAGATGGATATCACATTTCATGTTAGAGGTAGGATCTCAGGTTTGGTATTAGAGGCATTGAGATATCACATCTCATGCTATCAGAAGGGTCTCAGGATTGGAATGGGAAGGAGCTGGATATCACATCTCATGCTAAAGGAAGGGTCTCAGGTTTGGAACGGGAAGGAGTTGGATATCACATCTCATGTTATAGGAAGGGTCTCAGGTATGGTATAAGCATTGAGATATCACATCTCTGCTATCGGAAGTGTCTCAGGATTGGAATGGGAAGGACTTGGATATCACATCTCATGCTATAGATAGGCTCTCAGTTTTGGAAAGGGAAGGAGTTGAATATCACATTTCATGTTAGAGGAAGGATCTCAGGTTTGGTATTAGAGGCATTGAGATATCAGATCTCAGGCTATAGGAAAGGTCTCAGGATTGGAATGGGAAGGAGTTGGATATCACATCTCATGCTATAGGAAGGGTCTCAGGATTGGAATGGGAAGGAGTTGGATATCACATCTCATGCTAGAGGAAGGGTCTCAGGTTTGGTATAAGCATTGAGATATCACATCTCGTGCTATAGGAAGGGTCTCAGGATTGGAATGGGAAGGAGTTGTATATGACATCTCATGCCGTAGGAAGGGTCTCAGGTTTGGTATAAGCATTGAGATATCACATCTCTGCTATCGAAAGCGTCTTAGGATTGGAATGGGAAGGAGTTGGATATCCCATCTCATGTTATAGGAAGAGTCTCAGGTTTGCTATAAGAAGCATTTAGATAGCCCATCTCATGATATAGGAAGGGTCTCAGGTTGGAATGGGAAGGAGTTGGATATCACATTTCATGTTATAGGAAGGGTCTCAGGATTGGAATGGGAAGGACTTGGATATCATATCCCATGCTATAGGAAGGCTCTCAGGTTTGGAAGGGGAAGGAGTTGGATATCACATTTCAAGTTAGAGGAAGGATCTCAGGTTTGGTATTAGAGGCCTTGAGATATCACATCTCATGCTATAGGAAGGGTCTCAGGATTGGAATGGGAAGGAGTTGGATATCACATCTCATGTTATAGGAAAGATCTCAGGTTTGGTATTAGAAGCATTGAGACATCACATCTCATGTTATAGGAAGGGTCTCAGGATTGGAATGGGAAGAAGTTGGATATCACATCTCATGCTATAGGAAGGGTCTCAGGTTTGGTATAAGCATTGAGATATCACATCTCATGCTATAGGAAGGGTCTCAGGATTGGAATGGGAAGGAGTTGTATATGACATCTCATGCCATAGGAAGGGTCTCAGGTTTGGTATAAGCATTGAGATATCACATCACATGCTATAGGAAGTTTCTCAGGATTGGAATGGGAAGGACTTGGATATCACATCTCATGCTATAGGCAGGGTCTCAGGTTTGGAAAGGGAATTAGATGGATATCACATTTCATGTTAGAGGTAGGATCTCAGGTTTGGTATTAGAGGCATTGAGATATCACATCTCATGCTATCAGAAGGGTCTCAGGATTGGAATGAGAAGGAGTTGGATATCACATCTCATGCTAAAGGGAGGGTCTCAGGTTTGGAAGGGGAAGGATTTGGAAATCACATCTCATGTTATAGGAAGGATCTCAGGTTTGGTATTAGAAGCATTGAGATATCACATCTCATGCTTTCATAAGGGTCTCAGGATTGGAATGGGAAGGAGTTGGATATCACATCTCATGTTATAGGAAGGATCTCAGGTTTGGTATTAGAAGCATTGAGACATCACATCTCATGCTATAGGAAGGGTCTCAGGATTGGAATGGGAAGGAGTTGGATATCACATCTCATGCTATAGGAAGGGTCTCAGATTTGGTATAAGCATTGAGATATCACATCTCATGCTATAGGAAGGGTCTCAGGATTGGAATGGGAAGGAGTTGTATATGACATCTCAGGCCATAGGAAGGGTCTCAGGTTTGGTATAAGCATTGAGATATCACATCTCTGCTATCGGAAGGGTCTCAGGATTGGAATGGGAAGGAATTGGATATCACATCTCATGTTATAGGAAGGATCTCAGGTTTGGTATTAGAAGCATTGAGATATCCCTTCTCATGCTATAGGAAGGGTCTCAGGATTGGAATGTGAAGGATTTGGATATCACATCTCATGCTAAAGGAAGGGTCTCAGGTTTGGTAGAAGCATTGAGATATCACGTCTCTGCTATCGGAAGGGTCTCAGGATTGGATTGGGAAGGAGTTGGATATCCCTTCTCATGCTATAGGAAGGGTCTCAGGTTTGGTATAAGCATTGAGATATCACATCTCTGCTATCGGAAGGGTCTCAGGATTGGATTGGGAAGGAGTTGGATATCCCTTCTCATGCTATAGGAAGTGTCTCAGGTTGGAATGGGAAGGAGTTGGATATCACATCTCATGTTATAGGAAGGGTCTCAGGATTGGAATGGGAAGGATTTGGATATCACATCTCTTGCTATAGGAAGGGTCTCAGGATTGGAATGGGTAGGAGTTGGATATTACTTTCTTGCTATAGGAAGGGTCTCATGTTTGGAATGGGAAGGAGTTGGATATCA
Organism: Ambystoma mexicanum; assembly: GCF_040938575.1. Lineage (NCBI taxonomy): Eukaryota > Metazoa > Chordata > Amphibia > Caudata > Ambystomatidae > Ambystoma > Ambystoma mexicanum. The sequence continues at coordinate 7,719,368 of NW_027182433.1, forward strand.
CATATGCTATACTTAGTGTCTCAGGTTTGGAACGGGAAGGAGTTGGATATCACATCTCATGTTATAGGAAGGGTCTCAGGTTTGGTATAAGCATTGAGATATCACATCTCTGCTATCGGAAGTGGCTCAGGATTGGAATGGGAAGGAGTTGGATATCCCATCTCATGTTATAGGACGAGTCTCTGGTTTCGTATTAGAATCATTGAGATATCACATCGCATGCTGTAGGAAGGGTCTAAGGATTGGAATGGGATGGACTTGGATAACACATCTCATGCTATAGATAGGCTCTTAGGTTTGGAAAGGGAAGGAGTTGGATATCACATTTCATGTTAGAGGAAGGATCTCAGGTTTGGTATTAGAAGCATTGAGATATCACATCTCATGCTATAGGAAGGGTCTCAGGATTGGAATGGGAAGGAGCTGGATATCACATCTCATGCTAAAGGAAGGGTCTCAGGTTTGGAACGGGAAGGATTTGGATATCACATCTCATGTTATAGGAAGGGTCTCAGGTTTGGTATAAGCATTGAGATATCACATCTCTGCTATCGGAAGTGTCTCAGGATTGGAATGGGAAGGAGTTGGATATCCCATCTCATGTTATGGGATGGGTCTCAGGCTTGTTATTAGAATCATTGAGATATCATATTGCATGCTGTAGGAAGGGTCTAAGGGTTGGAATGGGAAGGACTTGGATATCACATCTCATGCTATAGATAGGCTCTTAGGTTTGGAAAGGGAAGGAGTTGGATATCACATTTCATGTTAGAGGAAGGATCTCAGGTTTGGTATTAGAAGCATTGAGATATCACATCTCATGCTATAGGAAGGGTCTCAGGATTGGAATGGGAAGTAGTTGGATATCACATCTCATGCTATAGGAAGGGTCTCAGGTTTGGTATAAGCATTGAGATATCACATCTCATGCTATGGGACGGGTCTCAGGATTGGAATGGAAGAAGTTGGATATCACATCTCATGTTATAGGAAGGATCTCAGGTTTGGTATTAGAAGCATTGAGACATCACATCTCTGCTATCGGAAGCGGCTCAGGATTGGAATGGGAAGGAGTTGGATATCCCATCTCATGTTATAGGAAGAGACTCTGGTTTGGTATTAGAATCATTCAGATATCACATCGCATGCTGTAGGAAAGGTCTAAGGATTGGAATGGGATGGACTTGGATATCATATCTCATGCTATAGGTAGGCTCTCAGGTTTGGTATAAGCATTGAGATATCACATCTCATGCTATAGGAAGGGTCTCAGGATTGGAATGGGAAGGATTTGGATATCACATCTCATGCTATAGGAAGGGTCTCAGATTTCGTATAAGCATTGAGATATCACATCTCATGCTAAAGGAAGGGTCTCAGGATTGGAATGGGAAGGAGTTGTATATGACATCTCAGGCCATAGGAAGGGTCTCAGGTTTGGTATAAGCATTGAGATATCACATCTCTGCTATCGGAAGGGTCTCAGGATTGGAATGGGAAGGAGTTGGATATCCCATCTCATCTTATAGGAAGGGTCTCTGGTTTCGTATTAGAATCATTGAGATATCACATCGCATGCTGTAGGAAGGGTCTAAGGATTGGAATGGGATGGACTTGGATATCACATCTCATGCTATAGATAGGCTCTTAGGTTTGGAAAGGGAAGGAGTTGGATATCACATCTCATGCTATAGGAAGGGTCTCAGGTTTGGTATAAGCATTGAGATATCACATCTCATGCTATAGGACGGGTCTCAGGATTGGAATGGAAGAAGTTGGATATCACATCTCATGTTATAGGAAGGATCTCAGGTTTGGTATTAGAAGCATTGAGACATCACATCTCTGCTATCGGAAGCGGCTCAGGATTGGAATGGGAAGGAGTTGGATATCCCATCTCATGTTATAGGAAGAGACTCTGGTTTGGTATTAGAATCATTCAGATATCACATCGCATGCTGTAGGAAAGGTCTAAGGATTGGAATGGGATGGACTTGGATATCATATCTCATGCTATAGGTAGGCTCTCAGGTTTGGTATAAGCATTGAGATATCACATCTCATGCTATAGGAAGGGTCTCAGGATTGGAATGGGAAGGATTTGGATATCACATCTCATGCTATAGGAAGGGTCTCAGATTTCGTATAAGCATTGAGATATCACATCTCATGCTAAAGGAAGGGTCTCAGGATTGGAATGGGAAGGAGTTGTATATGACATCTCAGGCCATAGGAAGGGTCTCAGGTTTGGTATAAGCATTGAGATATCACATCTCTGCTATCGGAAGGGTCTCAGGATTGGAATGGGAAGGAGTTGGATATCCCATCTCATCTTATAGGAAGGGTCTCTGGTTTCGTATTAGAATCATTGAGATATCACATCGCATGCTGTAGGAAGGGTCTAAGGATTGGAATGGGATGGACTTGGATATCACATCTCATGCTATAGATAGGCTCTTAGGTTTGGAAAGGGAAGGAGTTGGATATCACATTTCATGTTAGAGGAAGGATCTCAGGTTTGGTATTAGAAGCATTGAGATATCACATCTCATGCTATAGGAAGGGTCTCAGGATTGGAATGGGAAGGAGCTGGATATCACATCTCATGCTAAAGGAAGGGTCTCAGGTTTGGAACGGGAAGGATTTGGATATCACATCTCATGTTATAGGAAGGGTCTCAGGTTTGGTATAAGCATTGAGATATCACATCTCTGCTATCGGAAGTGTCTCAGGATTGGAATGGGAAGGAGTTGGATATCCCATCTCATGTTATGGGACTGGTCTCAGGCTTGTTATTAGAATCATTGAGATATCATATTGCATGCTGTAGGAAGGGTCTAAGGGTTGGAATGGGAAGGACTTGGATATCACATCTCATGCTATAGATAGGCTCTTAGGTTTGGAAAGGGAAGGAGTTGGATATCACATTTCATGTTAGAGGAAGGATCTCAGGTTTGGTATTAGAAGCATTGAGATATCACATCTCATGCTATAGGACGGGTCTCAGGATTGGAATGGAAGAAGTTGGATATCACATCTCATGTTATAGGAAGGATCTCAGGTTTGGTATTAGAAGCATTGAGACATCACATCTCTGCTATCGGAAGCGGCTCAGGATTGGAATGGAAAGGAGTTGGATATCCCATCTCATGTTATAGGAAGAGTCTCTGGTTTGGTATTAGAATCATTCAGATATCACATCGCATGCTGTAGGAAGGGTCTAAGGATTGGAATGGGATGGACTTGGATATCATATCTCATGCTATAGGTAGGCTCTCAGGTTTGGTATAAGCATTAAGATATCACATCTCATGCTATAGGAAGGGTCTCAGATTTCGTATAAGCATTGAGATATCACATCTCATGCTAAAGGAAGGGTCTCAGGATTGGAATGGGAAGGAGTTGTATATGACATCTCAGGCCATAGGAAGGGTCTCAGGTTTGGTATAAGCATTGAGATATCACATCTCTGCTATCGGAAGGGTCTCAGGATTGGAATGGGAAGGAGTTGGATATCCCATCTCATCTTATAGGAAGGGTCTCAAGTTTGATATTAGAAGCATTGAGATACCAAATCTCATGATATCGGAAGGGTCTCAGGATTGGAATGGGAAGGAGTTGGATACCACATCTCATGATAAAGGAAGGGTCTAAGGTTTGGAAGGGGAAGGATTTGGATATCACATCTCATGTTATAGGACGGTCTCAAGTTTGGTATTAGAAGCATTGAGATATCAAGTCTCATGGTATAAGAAGGGTCTCAGAATTGGAATGGGAAGGAGTTGGATATCACACCTCAAGCTATAGGAAGGGTCTCAGGATTGGAATGGGAAGGAGTTTGATATCACATCTCATGCCATAGTATGGGTCTCAGGTTTGGTAGAAGCATTGGGATATCACATCTCATGCTATCGGAAGGGTATCAGTATTGGATTTGGACGAAGTTGGATATCCCATCTCATGCTATAGGAAGGGTCTCAGGTTGGAATGGGAAGGAGTTGGATATCACATCTCTTGCTATAGGAAGGGTCTCAGGATTGGAATGGGTAGGAGTTGGATATTACTTTCTTGCTATAGGAAGGGTCTCATGTTTGGAATGGGAAGGAGTTGGATATCACATATGCTATAGTTAGTGTCTCAGGTTTGGAACGGGAAGGAGTTGGATATCACATCTCATGTTATAGGAAGGGTCTCAGGTTTGGTATAAGCATTGAGATATCACATCTCTGCTATCGGAAGTGGCTCAGGATTGGAATGGGATGGACTTGGATATCACATCTCATGCTATAGATAGGCTCTTAGGTTTGGAAAGGGAAGGAGTTGGATATCACATTTCATGTTAGAGGAAGGATCTCAGGTTTGGTATAAGCATTGAGATATCACATCTCTGCTATCGGAAGTGTCTCAGGATTGGAATGGGAAGGAGTTGGATATCCCATCTCATGTTATAGGACGGGTCTCAGGCTTGTTATTAGAATCATTGAGATATCATATTGCATGCTGTAGGAAGGGTCTAAGGGTTGGAATGGGAAGGACTTGGATATCACATCTCATGCTATAGATAGGCTCTTAGGTTTGGAAAGGGAAGGAGTTGGATATCACATTTCATGTTAGAGGAAGGATCTCAGGTTTGGTATTAGAAGCATTGAGATATCACATCTCATGCTATAGGAAGGGTCTCAGGATTGGAATGGGAAGTAGTTGGATATCACATCTCATGCTATAGGAAGGGTCTCAGGTTTGGTATAAGCATTGAGATATCACATCTCATGCTATAGGACGGGTCTCAGGATTGGAATGGAAGGAGTTGGATATCACATCTCATGTTATAGGAAGGATCTCAGGTTTGGTATTAGAAGCATTGAGACAACACATCTCTGCTATCGGAAGCGGCTAAGGATTGGAATGGGAAGGAGTTGGATATCCCATCTCATGTTATAGGAAGAGTCTCTGGTTTGGTATTAGAATCATTCAGATATCACATCGCATGCTGTAGGAAGGGTCTAAGGATTGGAATGGGATGGACTTGGATATCATATCTCATGCTATAGGTAGGCTCTCAGGTTTGGTATAAGCATTGAGATATCACATCTCATGCTATAGGAAGGGTCTCAGGATTGGAATGGGAAGGATTTGGATATCACATCTCATGCTATAGGAAGGGTCTCAGATTTCGTATAAGCATTGAGATATCACATCTCATGCTAAAGGAAGGGTCTCAGGATTGGAATGGGAAGGAGTTGTATATGACATCTCAGGCCATAGGAAGGGTCTCAGGTTTGGTATAAGCATTGAGATATCACATCTCTGCTATCGGAAGGGTCTCAGGATTGGAATGGGAAGGAGTTGGATATCCCATCTCATCTTATAGGAAGGGTCTCAGGTTTGGTATTAGAAGCATAGAGATATCACATCTCATGCTATAGGAAGGGTCTCAGGATTGGAATGGGAAGGACTTGGATGTCACATCTCATGCTATCGGGAGGGTCTCAAGTTTGATATTAGAAGCATTGAGATACCAAATCTCATGATATCGGAAGGGTCTCAGGATTGGAATGGGAAGGAGTTGGATACCACATCTCATGATAAAGGAAGGGTCTAAGGTTTGGAAGGGGAAGGATTTGGATATCACATCTCATGTTATAGGACGGTCTCAGGTTTGGTATTAGAAGCATTGAGATATCAAGTCTCATGGTATAAGAAGGGTCTCAGAATTGGAATGGGAAGGAGTTGGATATCACACCTCAAGCTATAGGAAGGGTCTCAGGATTGGAATGGGAAGGAGTTTGATATCACATCTCATGCCATAGTATGGGTCTCAGGTTTGGTAGAAGCATTGGGATATCACATCTCATGCTATCGGAAGGGTATCAGTATTGGATTTGGACGAAGTTGGATATCCCATCTCATGCTATAGGAAGGGTCTCAGGTTGGAATGGGAAGGAGTTGGATATCACATTTCATGTTATAGGATGGGTCTCAGGATTGGAATGGGAAGGACTTGGATATCATATCTCATGCTATAGGACGGGTCTCAGGTTTGTTATTAGAATCATTGAGATATCATATTGCATGCCGTAGGAAGGGTCTAAGGATTGGAATGGGAAGGACTTGGATATCACATCTCATGCTATAGATAGGCTCTTAGGTTTGGAAAGGGAAGGAGTTGGATATCACATTTCATGTCAGAGGAAGGATCTCAGGTTTGGTATTAGAAGCATTGAGATATCACATCTCATGCTATAGGAAGGGTCTCAGGATTGGAATGGGAAGTAGTTGGATATCACATCTCATGCTATAGGAAGGGTCTCAGGTTTGGTATAAGCATTGAGATATCACATCTCATGCTATAGGACGGGTCTCAGGATTGGAATGGAAGGAGTTGGATATCACATCTCATGTTATAGGAAGGATCTCAGGTTTGGTATTAGAAGCATTGAGACATCACATCTCATGCTATAGGAAGGGTCTCAGGGTTGGAATGGGAAGGAGTTGGATATCACATCTCATCCAATAGGAAGGGTCTCAGGTTTGGAATAGGAAGGAATTGGATATCACATCTCATGTTATAGGAAGGATCTCAGGTTTGGTATTAGAAGCATTGAGATATCACATCTCATGCTATAGGAAGGGTCTCAGGATTGGAATGTGAAGGATTTGGATATCACATCTCATGCTAAAGGAAGGGTCTCAGGTTTGGTAGAAGCATTGAGATATCACGTCTCTGCTATCGGAAGGGTCTCAGGATTGGATTGGGAAGGAGTTGGATATCCCTTCTCATGCTATAGGAAGGGTCTCAGGATTTGAATGGGAAGGAGTTGGATATCACATCTCATGTTATAGGAAGGGTCTCAGGATTGGAATGGGAAGGATTTGGATATCACATCTCTTGCTATAGGAAGGGTCTCAGGATTGGAATGGGTAGGAGTTGGATATTACTTTCTTGCTATAGCAAGGGTCTCATATTTGGAATGGGAAGCAGTTGGATATCACATATGCTATAGTTAGTGTCTCAGGTTTGGAACGGGAAGGAGTTGGATATCACATCTCATGTTATAGGAAGGGTCTCAGGTTTGGTATAAGCATTGAGATATCACATCTCTGCTATCGGAAGCGGCTCAGGATTGGAATGGGAAGGAGTTGGATATCCCATCTCATGTTATAGGAAGAGTCTCTGGTTTGGTATTAGAATCATTGAGATATCACATCGCATGCTGTAGGAAGGGTCTAAGGATTGGAATGGGATGGACTTGGATATCACATCTCATGCTATAGGTAGGCTCTCAGGTTTGGTATAAGCATTGAGATATCACATCTCATGCTATAGGAAGGGTCTCAGGATTGGAATGGGAAGGAATTGGATATCACATCTCATGCTATAGGAAGGGTCTCAGATTTGGTATAAGCATTGAGATATCACATCTCATGCTAAAGAAAGGGTCTCAGGATTGGAATGGGAAGGAGTTGTATATGACATCTCAGGCCATAGGAAGGGTCTCAGGTTTGGTATAAGCATTGAGATATCACATCTCTGCTATCGGAAGGGTCTCAGGATTGGAATGGGAAGGAGTTGGATATCCCATCTCATCTTATAGGAAGGGTCTCTGGTTTCGTATTAGAATCATTGAGATATCACATCGCATGCTGTAGGAAGGGTCTAAGGATTGGAATGGGATGGACTTGGATATCACATCTCATGCTATAGATAGGCTCTTAGGTTTGGAAAGGGAAGGAGTTGGATATCACATCTCATGCTATAGGAAGGGTCTCAGGTTTGGTATAAGCATTGAGATATCACATCTCATGCTATAGGACGGGTCTCAGGATTGGAATGGAAGAAGTTGGATATCACATCTCATGTTATAGGAAGGATCTCAGGTTTGGTATTAGAAGCATTGAGACATCACATCTCTGCTATCGGAAGCGGCTCAGGATTGGAATGGGAAGGAGTTGGATATCCCATCTCATGTTATAGGAAGAGACTCTGGTTTGGTATTAGAATCATTCAGATATCACATCGCATGCTGTAGGAAAGGTCTAAGGATTGGAATGGGATGGACTTGGATATCATATCTCATGCTATAGGTAGGCTCTCAGGTTTGGTATAAGCATTGAGATATCACATCTCATGCTATAGGAAGGGTCTCAGGATTGGAATGGGAAGGATTTGGATATCACATCTCATGCTATAGGAAGGGTCTCAGATTTCGTATAAGCATTGAGATATCACATCTCATGCTAAAGGAAGGGTCTCAGGATTGGAATGGGAAGGAGTTGTATATGACATCTCAGGCCATAGGAAGGGTCTCAGGTTTGGTATAAGCATTGAGATATCACATCTCTGCTATCGGAAGGGTCTCAGGATTGGAATGGGAAGGAGTTGGATATCCCATCTCATCTTATAGGAAGGGTCTCTGGTTTCGTATTAGAATCATTGAGATATCACATCGCATGCTGTAGGAAGGGTCTAAGGATTGGAATGGGATGGACTTGGATATCACATCTCATGCTATAGATAGGCTCTTAGGTTTGGAAAGGGAAGGAGTTGGATATCACATTTCATGTTAGAGGAAGGATCTCAGGTTTGGTATTAGAAGCATTGAGATATCACATCTCATGCTATAGGAAGGGTCTCAGGATTGGAATGGGAAGGAGCTGGATATCACATCTCATGCTAAAGGAAGGGTCTCAGGTTTGGAACGGGAAGGATTTGGATATCACATCTCATGTTATAGGAAGGGTCTCAGGTTTGGTATAAGCATTGAGATATCACATCTCTGCTATCGGAAGTGTCTCAGGATTGGAATGGGAAGGAGTTGGATATCCCATCTCATGTTATGGGACGGGTCTCAGGCTTGTTATTAGAATCATTGAGATATCATATTGCATGCTGTAGGAAGGGTCTAAGGGTTGGAATGGGAAGGACTTGGATATCACATCTCATGCTATAGATAGGCTCTTAGGTTTGGAAAGGGAAGGAGTTGGATATCACATTTCATGTTAGAGGAAGGATCTCAGGTTTGGTATTAGAAGCATTGAGATATCACATCTCATGCTATAGGACGGGTCTCAGGATTGGAATGGAAGAAGTTGGATATCACATCTCATGTTATAGGAAGGATCTCAGGTTTGGTATTAGAAGCATTGAGACATCACATCTCTGCTATCGGAAGCGGCTCAGGATTGGAATGGAAAGGAGTTGGATATCCCATCTCATGTTATAGGAAGAGTCTCTGGTTTGGTATTAGAATCATTCAGATATCACATCGCATGCTGTAGGAAGGGTCTAAGGATTGGAATGGGATGGACTTGGATATCATATCTCATGCTATAGGTAGGCTCTCAGGTTTGGTATAAGCATTAAGATATCACATCTCATGCTATAGGAAGGGTCTCAGATTTCGTATAAGCATTGAGATATCACATCTCATGCTAAAGGAAGGGTCTCAGGATTGGAATGGGAAGGAGTTGTATATGACATCTCAGGCCATAGGAAGGGTCTCAGGTTTGGTATAAGCATTGAGATATCACATCTCTGCTATCGGAAGGGTCTCAGGATTGGAATGGGAAGGAGTTGGATATCCCATCTCATCTTATAGGAAGGGTCTCAAGTTTGATATTAGAAGCATTGAGATACCAAATCTCATGATATCGGAAGGGTCTCAGGATTGGAATGGGAAGGAGTTGGATACCACATCTCATGATAAAGGAAGGGTCTAAGGTTTGGAAGGGGAAGGATTTGGATATCACATCTCATGTTATAGGACGGTCTCAAGTTTGGTATTAGAAGCATTGAGATATCAAGTCTCATGGTATAAGAAGGGTCTCAGAATTGGAATGGGAAGGAGTTGGATATCACACCTCAAGCTATAGGAAGGGTCTCAGGATTGGAATGGGAAGGAGTTTGATATCACATCTCATGCCATAGTATGGGTCTCAGGTTTGGTAGAAGCATTGGGATATCACATCTCATGCTATCGGAAGGGTATCAGTATTGGATTTGGACGAAGTTGGATATCCCATCTCATGCTATAGGAAGGGTCTCAGGTTGGAATGGGAAGGAGTTGGATATCACATCTCTTGCTATAGGAAGGGTCTCAGGATTGGAATGGGTAGGAGTTGGATATTACTTTCTTGCTATAGGAAGGGTCTCATGTTTGGAATGGGAAGGAGTTGGATATCACATATGCTATAGTTAGTGTCTCAGGTTTGGAACGGGAAGGAGTTGGATATCACATCTCATGTTATAGGAAGGGTCTCAGGTTTGGTATAAGCATTGAGATATCACATCTCTGCTATCGGAAGTGGCTCAGGATTGGAATGGGATGGACTTGGATATCACATCTCATGCTATAGATAGGCTCTTAGGTTTGGAAAGGGAAGGAGTTGGATATCACATTTCATGTTAGAGGAAGGATCTCAGGTTTGGTATAAGCATTGAGATATCACATCTCTGCTATCGGAAGTGTCTCAGGATTGGAATGGGAAGGAGTTGGATATCCCATCTCATGTTATAGGACGGGTCTCAGGCTTGTTATTAGAATCATTGAGATATCATATTGCATGCTGTAGGAAGGGTCTAAGGGTTGGAATGGGAAGGACTTGGATATCACATCTCATGCTATAGATAGGCTCTTAGGTTTGGAAAGGGAAGGAGTTGGATATCACATTTCATGTTAGAGGAAGGATCTCAGGTTTGGTATTAGAAGCATTGAGATATCACATCTCATGCTATAGGAAGGGTCTCAGGATTGGAATGGGAAGTAGTTGGATATCACATCTCATGCTATAGGAAGGGTCTCAGGTTTGGTATAAGCATTGAGATATCACATCTCATGCTATAGGACGGGTCTCAGGATTGGAATGGAAGGAGTTGGATATCACATCTCATGTTATAGGAAGGATCTCAGGTTTGGTATTAGAAGCATTGAGACAACACATCTCTGCTATCGGAAGCGGCTAAGGATTGGAATGGGAAGGAGTTGGATATCCCATCTCATGTTATAGGAAGAGTCTCTGGTTTGGTATTAGAATCATTCAGATATCACATCGCATGCTGTAGGAAGGGTCTAAGGATTGGAATGGGATGGACTTGGATATCATATCTCATGCTATAGGTAGGCTCTCAGGTTTGGTATAAGCATTGAGATATCACATCTCATGCTATAGGAAGGGTCTCAGGATTGGAATGGGAAGGATTTGGATATCACATCTCATGCTATAGGAAGGGTCTCAGATTTCGTATAAGCATTGAGATATCACATCTCATGCTAAAGGAAGGGTCTCAGGATTGGAATGGGAAGGAGTTGTATATGACATCTCAGGCCATAGGAAGGGTCTCAGGTTTGGTATAAGCATTGAGATATCACATCTCTGCTATCGGAAGGGTCTCAGGATTGGAATGGGAAGGAGTTGGATATCCCATCTCATCTTATAGGAAGGGTCTCAGGTTTGGTATTAGAAGCATAGAGATATCACATCTCATGCTATAGGAAGGGTCTCAGGATTGGAATGGGAAGGACTTGGATGTCACATCTCATGCTATCGGGAGGGTCTCAAGTTTGATATTAGAAGCATTGAGATACCAAATCTCATGATATCGGAAGGGTCTCAGGATTGGAATGGGAAGGAGTTGGATACCACATCTCATGATAAAGGAAGGGTCTAAGGTTTGGAAGGGGAAGGATTTGGATATCACATCTCATGTTATAGGACGGTCTCAGGTTTGGTATTAGAAGCATTGAGATATCAAGTCTCATGGTATAAGAAGGGTCTCAGAATTGGAATGGGAAGGAGTTGGATATCACACCTCAAGCTATAGGAAGGGTCTCAGGATTGGAATGGGAAGGAGTTTGATATCACATCTCATGCCATAGTATGGGTCTCAGGTTTGGTAGAAGCATTGGGATATCACATCTCATGCTATCGGAAGGGTATCAGTATTGGATTTGGACGAAGTTGGATATCCCATCTCATGCTATAGGAAGGGTCTCAGGTTGGAATGGGAAGGAGTTGGATATCACATTTCATGTTATAGGATGGGTCTCAGGATTGGAATGGGAAGGACTTGGATATCATATCTCATGCTATAGGACGGGTCTCAGGTTTGTTATTAGAATCATTGAGATATCATATTGCATGCCGTAGGAAGGGTCTAAGGATTGGAATGGGAAGGACTTGGATATCACATCTCATGCTATAGATAGGCTCTTAGGTTTGGAAAGGGAAGGAGTTGGATATCACATTTCATGTCAGAGGAAGGATCTCAGGTTTGGTATTAGAAGCATTGAGATATCACATCTCATGCTATAGGAAGGGTCTCAGGATTGGAATGGGAAGTAGTTGGATATCACATCTCATGCTATAGGAAGGGTCTCAGGTTTGGTATAAGCATTGAGATATCACATCTCATGCTATAGGACGGGTCTCAGGATTGGAATGGAAGGAGTTGGATATCACATCTCATGTTATAGGAAGGATCTCAGGTTTGGTATTAGAAGCATTGAGACATCACATCTCATGCTATAGGAAGGGTCTCAGGGTTGGAATGGGAAGGAGTTGGATATCACATCTCATCCAATAGGAAGGGTCTCAGGTTTGGAATAGGAAGGAATTGGATATCACATCTCATGTTATAGGAAGGATCTCAGGTTTGGTATTAGAAGCATTGAGATATCACATCTCATGCTATAGGAAGGGTCTCAGGATTGGAATGTGAAGGATTTGGATATCACATCTCATGCTAAAGGAAGGGTCTCAGGTTTGGTAGAAGCATTGAGATATCACGTCTCTGCTATCGGAAGGGTCTCAGGATTGGATTGGGAAGGAGTTGGATATCCCTTCTCATGCTATAGGAAGGGTCTCAGGATTTGAATGGGAAGGAGTTGGATATCACATCTCATGTTATAGGAAGGGTCTCAGGATTGGAATGGGAAGGATTTGGATATCACATCTCTTGCTATAGGAAGGGTCTCAGGATTGGAATGGGTAGGAGTTGGATATTACTTTCTTGCTATAGCAAGGGTCTCATATTTGGAATGGGAAGCAGTTGGATATCACATATGCTATAGTTAGTGTCTCAGGTTTGGAACGGGAAGGAGTTGGATATCACATCTCATGTTATAGGAAGGGTCTCAGGTTTGGTATAAGCATTGAGATATCACATCTCTGCTATCGGAAGCGGCTCAGGATTGGAATGGGAAGGAGTTGGATATCCCATCTCATGTTATAGGAAGAGTCTCTGGTTTGGTATTAGAATCATTGAGATATCACATCGCATGCTGTAGGAAGGGTCTAAGGATTGGAATGGGATGGACTTGGATATCACATCTCATGCTATAGGTAGGCTCTCAGGTTTGGTATAAGCATTGAGATATCACATCTCATGCTATAGGAAGGGTCTCAGGATTGGAATGGGAAGGAATTGGATATCACATCTCATGCTATAGGAAGGGTCTCAGATTTGGTATAAGCATTGAGATATCACATCTCATGCTAAAGAAAGGGTCTCAGGATTGGAATGGGAAGGAGTTGGATATGACATCTCAGGCCATAGGAAGGGTCTCAGGTTTGGTATAAGCATTGAGATATCACATCTCTGCTATCGGAAGGGTCTCAGGATTGGAATGGGAAGGAGTTGGATATCCCATCTCATGTTATAGGAATAATCTCAGGTTTGGTATTAGAAGCATAGAGATATCACATCTCATGCTATAGGAAGGGTCTCAGGATTGGAATGGGAAGGACTTGGATGTCACATCTCATGCTATAGGAAGGGTCTCAGGTTTGGAAGGGGAAGGAGTTGGATATCCAATCTCATGTTATAGGACTGGTCTCAGGTTTGGTATTAGAAGCATTGAGACATCACATCTCATGCTATAGGAAGGGTCTCAGGATTGGAATGGGAAGGAGTTGGATATCACATCTCATGTTATAGGAAGGATCTCAGGTTTGGTATTAGAAGCATTGAGACATCACATCTCATGCTATAGGAAGGGTCTCAGGATTGGAATGGGAAGGAGTTGGATATCACATCTCATGCTATAGGAAGGGTCTCACATTTGGTATAAGCATTGAGATATCACATCTCATACTATAGGAAGGGTCTCAGGATTGGATTGGGAAGGAGTTGTATATGACATCTCAGGCCATAGGAAGGGTCTCAGGATTGGTATAAGCATTGAGATATCACATCTCTGCTATCGGAAGGGTCTCAGGATTGGAATGGGAAGGAGTTGGATATCCCATCTCATGTTATAGGAAGGGTCTCAGGTTTGGTATTAGAAGCATTGAGATATCACATCTCATGCTATAGGAAGGGTCTCAGGATTGGAATGGGGAGGACTTGGATGTCACATCTCATGCTATAGGGAGGGTCTCAAGTTTGATATTAGAAGCATTGAGATAACAAATCTCATGATATCGGAAGGGTCTCAGGATTGGAATGGGAAGGAGTTGGATATCACATCTCATGATAAAGGAAGGGTCTAAGGTTTGGAAGGGGAAAGATTTGGATATCACATCTCATGTTATAGGACGGGTCTCAGGTTTGGTATTAGAAGCATTGAGATATCAAGTCTCAAGGCATAGCAAGGGTCTCAGAATTGGAATGTGAAGGAGTTGGATATCACATCTCAAGCTATAGGAAGAGTCTCAGGATTGGAATGGGAAGGAGTTTGATATCACATCTCATGCCATAGTATGGGTCTCAGGTTTGGTAGAAGCATTGGGATATCACATCTCATGCTATTGGAAGGGTATCAGTATTGGATTTGGAAGGAGTTGGATATCCCATCTCATGCTATAGGAAGGGTCTCAGGTTGGAATGGGAAGGAGTTGGATATCACATTTCATGTTATAGGAAGGGTCTCAGGATTGGAATGGGAAGGACTTGGATATCATATCTCATGCTATAGGAAGGCTCTCAGGTTTGGAAGGGGAAGGAGTTGGATATCACATTTCATGTTAGAGGAAGGATCTCAGGTTTGGTATTAGAGGCCTTGAGATATCACATCTCATGCTATAGGAAGGGTCTCAGGATTGGAATGGGAAGGAGTTGGATATCACATCTCAAGCTTTAGGAAGGGTCTCAGGTTTGGTATAAGCATTGAGATAGCACATCTCATGCTATAGGAAGGGTCTCAGGATTGGAATGGGAAGGAGTTGGATATCACATCTCATGTTATAGGAAGGATCTCAGGTTTGGTATTAGAAGCATTGAGACATCACATCTCATGCTATAGGAAGGGTCTCAGGATTGGAATGGGAAGGAGTTGGATATCACATCTCATGCTATAGGAAGGGTCTCAGATTTGCTATAAGCATTGAGATATCACATCTCTGCTATCGGAAGGGTCTCAGGATTGGAATGGGAAGGAGTTGGATATCCCATCTCATGTTATAGGAAGGGTCTCAGGTTTGGAAGGGGAAAGATTTGGATATCACATCTCATGTTATAGGACGGGTCTCAGGTTTGGTATTAGAAGCATTGAGATATCAAGTCTCATGGTATAGGAAGGGTCTCAGAGTTGGAATGGGAAGGAGTTGGATATCACATCTCAAGCTATAGGAAGAGTCTCAGGATTGGAATGGGAAGGAGTTGGATATCCCATCTCATGCTATAGGGAGGGTCTCAATTTTGATATTAGAAGCATTGAGATAACAAATCTCATGATATCGGAAGGGTCTCAGGATTGGAATGGGAAGGAGTTGGATATCCCATCTCATGCTATAGGGAGGGTCTCAAGTTTGATATTAGAAGCATTGAGATAACAAATCTCATGATATCGGAAGGGTCTCAGGATTGGAATGGGAAGGAGTTGGATATCACATCTCATGATAAAGGAAGGGTCTAAGGTTTGGAAGGGGAAAGATTTGGATATCACATTTCATGTTATAGGACGGGTCTCAGGTTTGGTATTAGAAGCATTGAGATATCAAGTCTCATGGTATAGGAAGGGTCTCAGAGTTGGAATGGGAAGGAGTTGGATATCACATCTCAAGCTATAGGAAGAGTCTCAGGATTGAATGGGAAGGAGTTGGATATCCCATCTCATGCTATAGGGAGGGTCTCAATTTTGATATTAGAAGCATTGAGATAACAAATCTCATGATATCGGAAGGGTCTCAGGATTGGAATGGGAAGGAGTTGGATATCCCATCTCATGTTATAGGAAGGGTCTCAGGTATGGTATTAAAAGCATTGAGATAACAAATCTCATGATATCGGAAGGGTCTCAGGATTGGAATGGGAAGGAGTTGGATATCACATCTCATGATAAAGGAAGGGTCTAAGGTTTGGAAGGGGAAAGATTTGGATATCACATCTCATGTTATAGGACGGGTCTCAGGTTTGGTATTAGAAGCATTGAGATATCAAGTCTCATGGCATAGGAAGGGTCTCAGAATTGGAATGTGAAGGAGTTTGATATCACATCTCATGCCATAGTATGGGTCTCAGGTTTGGTAGAAGCATTGGGATATCACATCTCATGCTATTGGAAGGGTATCAGTATTGGATTTGGAAGTCTCAGGTTGGAATGGGAAGGAGTTGGATATCACATCTCAAGCTATAGGAAGAGTCTCAGGATTGGAATGGGAAGGAGTTTGATATCACATCTCATGCCATAGTATGGGTCTCAGGTTTGGTAGAAGCATTGGGATATCACATCTCATGCTATTGGAAGGGTATCAGTATTGGATTTGGAAGTCTCAGGTTGGAATGGGAAGGAGTTGGATATCACATTTCATGTTATAGGAAGGGTCTCAGGATTGGAATGGGAAGGACTTGGATATCATATCTCATGCTATAGGAAGGCTCTCAGGTTTGGAAGGGGAAGGAGTTGGATATCACATTTCATGTTAGAGGAAGGATCTCAGGTTTGGTATTAGAGGCCTTGAGATATCACATCTCATGCTATAGGAAGGGTCTCAGGATTGGAATGGGAAGGAGTTGGATATCCCATCTCATGCTATAGGGAGGGTCTCAATTTTGATATTAGAAGCATTGAGATAACAAATCTCATGATATCGGAAGGGTCTCAGGATTGGAATGGGAAGGAGTTGGATATCACATCTCATGATAAAGGAAGGGTCTAAGGTTTGGAAGGGGAAAGATTTGGATATCACATCTCATGTTATAGGACGGGTCTCAGGTTTGGTATTAGAAGCAGTGAGATATCAAGTCTCATGGTATAGGAAGGGTCTCAGAATTGGAATGGGAAGGAGTTGGATATCACATCTCAAGCTATAGGAAGAGTCTCAGGATTGGAATGGGAAGGAGTTTGATGTCACATCTCATGCCATAGTATGGTTCTCAGGTTTGATAGAAGCATTGGGATATCACATCTCATGCTATTGGAGAGGTATCAGTATTGGATTTGGAAGGAGTTGGATATCCCATCTCATGCTATAGGAAGGGTCTCAGGTTGGAATGGGAAGGAGTTGGATATCACATTTCATGTTATAGGAAGGGTCTCAGGATTGGAATGGGAAGGACTTGGATATCACATCTCATGCTATAGGAAGGCTCTCAGGTTTGGAAGGAGAAGGAGTTGGATATCACATTTCATGTTAGAGGAAGGATCTCCGGTTTGGTATTAGAGGCCTTGAGATATCACATCTCATTATAGGAAGGGTCTCAGGTTGGAATGGGAAGGAGTTGGATATCACATTTCATGTTATAGGAAGGGTCTCAGGATTGGAATGGGAAGGTCTTGGATATCATATCTCATGCTATAGGAAGGCTCTCAGGTTTGGAAGGGGAAGGAGTTGGATATCACATTTCATGTTAGAGGAAGGATCTCAGGTTTGGTATTAGAGGCCTTGAGATATCACATCTCATGCTATAGGAAGGGTCTCAGGATTGGAATGGGAAGGAGTTGGATATCACATCTCAAGCTTTAGGAAGAGTCTCAGGTTTGGTATAAGCATTGAGATAGCACATCTCATGCTATAGGAAGGGTCTCAGGATTGGAATGGGAAGGAGTTGGATATCACATCTCATGTTATAGGAAGGATCTCAGGTTTGGTATTAGAAGCATTGAGACATCACATCTCATGCTATAGGAAGGGTCTCAGGATTGGAATGGGAAGGAGTTGGATATCACATCTCATGCTATAGGAAGGGTCTCAGATTTGGAATAAGCATTGAGATATCACATCTCTGCTATCGGAAGGGTCTCAGGATTGGAATGGGAAGGAGTTGGATATCCCATCTCATGCTATAGGGAGGGTCTCAATTTTGATATTAGAAGCATTGAGATAACAAATCTCATGATATCGGAAGGGTCTCAGGATTGGAATGGGAAGGAGTTGGATATCACATCTCATGATAAAGGAAGGGTCTCAGGTTTGGTATAAGCATTGAGATAGCACATCTCATGCTATAGGAAGGGTCTCAGGATTGGAATGGGAAGGAGTTGGATATCACATCTCATGTTATAGGAAAGATCTCAGGTTTGGTATTAGAAGCATTGAGACATCACATCTCATGTTATAGGAAGGGTCTCAGGATTGGAATGGGAAGAAGTTGGATATCACATCTCATGCTATAGGAAGGGTCTCAGGTTTGGAAGGGGAAGGAGTTGGATATCCAATCTCATGTCATAGGAAGGATCTCAGGTTTGGTATTAGAAGCATTGACATATCACATCTCATGCTATAGGAATGGTCTCAGGATTGGAATGGGAAGGAGTTGGATATTACATTCCTGCTATAGGAAGGGTCTCATGTTTGGAATGGGAATGTGTTGGATATCACATATGCTATAGGAAGGGTCTCAGGTTTGGAATGGGAAGGAGTTGGATATCACATCTCATGTTATAGGAAGGGTCTCAGGTTTGGTATAAGCATTGAGATATCACATCTCTGCTATCG
The DNA here is from genome assembly GCF_040938575.1 of Ambystoma mexicanum. Lineage (NCBI taxonomy): Eukaryota > Metazoa > Chordata > Amphibia > Caudata > Ambystomatidae > Ambystoma > Ambystoma mexicanum. The sequence goes on from NW_027182433.1 coordinate 7,738,244, forward strand.
GAAGTGTCTCAGGATTGGAATGGGAAGGTGTTGGATATCCCATCTCATGTTATAGGACGGGTCTCAGGTTTGTTATTAGAATCATTGAGATATCATATTGCATGCTGTAGGAAGGGTCTAAGGATTGGAATGGGAAGGAGTTGGATATCCCATCTCATGTTATAGGAAGAGTCTCAAGTTTGGTATTAGAAGCATTTAGATATCACATCTCATGCTATAGGAAGTGTCTCAGGATTGGAATGGGAAGGAGTTGGATATCACATTTCATGTTAGAGGAAGGATCTCAGGTTTGGTATTAGAAGCATTGAGATATCACATCTCATGCTATAGGAAGGGTCTCAGGATTGGAATGGGAAGGAGTTGGATATCACATCTCATGCTATAGGAAGGGTCTCAGGTTTTTTATTAGAATCATTGAGATATCATATTGCATGCTGTAGGAGGGGTCTAAGGATTGGAATGGGAATGACTTGGATATCACATCTCCTGCTATGGGAAGGGTCTCAGGTTTGGTATAAGCAGTGAGATATCACATCTCATGCTATAAGAAGTGTCTCAGGATTGGAATGGGAAGGAGTTGGATATCACATCTCATGTTATAGGAAGGATCTCAGGTGTGGTATAAGCATTGAGATATCACATCTCTGCTATCGGAAGGGTCTCAAGATTGGAATGGGAAGGAGTTGGATATTCCCATCTCATGTTATAGGAAGGGTCTCAGGTTTGGTATTAGAAGCATTGAGATATCACATCTCATGCTATAGGAAGGGTCTCAGGATTGGAATGGGAAGGACTTGGATATCACATCTCATGCTATAGGGAGGGTCTCAAGTTTGATATTAGAAGCTTTGAGATATCACATCTCATGATATCGGAAGGGTCTCAGGATTGGAATGGGAAGGAGTTGGATATCACATCTCATGATAAAGGAAGGGTCTAAGGTTTGGAAGGGGAAGGATTTGGATATCACATCTCATGTTATATTACGGGTCTCAGGTTTGGTATTAGAAGCATTGAGATATCAAGTCTCATAGTATAGGAAGGGTCTCATAATTGGAATGGGAAGGAGTTGGATATCCCATCTCATGTTATAGGAAGAGTCTCTGGTTTGGTATTAGAATCATTGAGATATTCACATCGCATGCTGTAGGAAGGGTCTAAGGATTGGAATGGGATGGACTTGGATATCACATCTCATGCTATAGGTAGGCTCTCAGGTTTGGTATAAGCATTGAGATATCACATCTCATGCTATAGGAAGGGTCTCAGAATTGGAATGGGAAGGAGTTGGATATCACATCTCAAGCTATAGGAAGGGTCTCAGTATTGGAATGGGAAGGACTTGGATATCACATCTCATGCTATAGGAAGGCTCTCAGGTTTGGAAGGGGAAAGAGTTGGATATCTCATTTCATGTTAGAGGTAGGATCTCAGGTTTGGTATTAGAGGCATTGAGATATCACATCTCATGCTATCAGAAGGGTCTCAGGAATGGAATGGGAAGGAGTTAGATATCACATCTCATGCTAAAGGGAGGGTCTCAGGTTTGGAAGGGGAAGGATTTGGATATCACATCTCATGTTATAGGAAGGATCTCAGGTTTGGTATTAGAAGCATTGAGATATCACATCTCATGCTATCGGAAGGATCTCAGGTTTGGTATTAGAAGCATTGAGATATCACATCTCATGCTATCAGAAGAGTCTCAGGATTGGAATAGGAAGGAGTTGGATATCACATTTCATGCTAAAGGGAGGGTCTCAGGTTTGGAAGGGGAAGGATTTGGATATCACATCTCATGTTATCGGAAGGATCTCACGTTTGGTATTAGAAGTATTGAGATATCATATCTCATGCTATAGGAAGGGTCTCAGGATTGGAATGGGAAGGAGTTGGATATCACATCTCATGCTATAGGGAGGGTCTCAGGATTGGAATGGGAAGGACTTAGATATCACATATCATGCTATAGGGAGGGTCTCAGTTTTGATATTAGAAGCATTGAGATATCACATCTCATGCTATCGGAAGTGTCTCAGGATTGGAATGGGAAGGAGCTGGATATCACAGCTCATGCTAAAGGAAGGGTCTCAGGTTTGGAACGAGAAGGATTTGGATATCACATCTCATGTTATAGGAAGGGTCTCAGGTTTGGTATAAGCATTGAGATATCACATCTCTGCTATCGGAAGTGTCTCAGGATTGGAATGGGAAGGAGTTGGATATCCCATCTCATGTTATAGGACGGGTCTCAGGTTTGTTATTAGAATCATTGAGATATCATATTGCAGGCTGTAGGAAGGGTCTAAGGGTTGGAATGTGAAGGACTTGGATATCACATCTCATGCTATAGATAGGCTCTTAGGTTTGGAAAGGGAAGGAGTTGGATATCACATTTCATGTTAGAGGAAGGATCTCAGGTTTGGTATTAGAAGCATTGAGATATCACATCTTATGCTATAGGAAGGGTCTCAGGATTGGAATGGGAAGCAGTTGGATATGACATATGCTATAGGAAGGGTCTCAGGTTTGGTATAAGCATTGAGATATCACATCTCATGCTAAAGGGAGGGTCTCAGGTTTGGAAGGGGAAGGATTTGGATATCACATCTCATGTTATAGGAAGGATCTCAGGTTTGGTATTAGAAGCATTGAGATATCACATCTCATGCTATCGGAAGGATCTCAGGTTTGGTATTAGAAGCATTGAGATATCGCATCTCATGCTATCAGAAGAGTCTCAGGATTGGAATAGGAAGGAGTTGGATATCACATTTCATGCTAAAGGGAGGGTCTCAGGTTTGGAAGGGGAAGGATTTGGATATCACATCTCATGTTATCGGAAGGATCTCACGTTTGGTATTAGAAGTATTGAGATATCATATCTCATGCTATAGGAAGGGTCTCAGGATTGGAATGGGAAGGAGTTGGATATCACATCTCATGCTATAGGGAGGGTCTCAGGATTGGAATGGGAAGGACTTAGATATCACATATCATGCTATAGGGAGGGTCTCAGTTTTGATATTAGAAGCATTGAGATATCACATCTCATGCTATCGGAAGTGTCTCAGGATTGGAATGGGAAGGAGCTGGATATCACATCTCATGCTAAAGGAAGGGTCTCAGGTTTGGAACGAGAAGGATTTGGATATCACATCTCATGTTATAGGAAGGGTCTCAGGTTTGGTATAAGCATTGAGATATCACATCTCTGCTATCGGAAGTGTCTCAGGATTGGAATGGGAAGGAGTTGGATATCCCATCTCATGTTATAGGACGGGTCTCAGGTTTGTTATTAGAATCATTGAGATATCATATTGCATGCTGTAGGAAGGGTCTAAGGGTTGGAATGTGAAGGACTTGGATATCACATCTCATGCTATAGATAGGCTCTTAGGTTTGGAAAGGGAAGGAGTTGGATATCACATTTCATGTTAGAGGAAGGATCTCAGGTTTGGTATTAGAAGCATTGAGATATCACATCTCATGCTATAGGAAGGGTCTCAGGATTGGAATGGGAAGCAGTTGGATATGACATCTCATGCTATAGGAAGGGTCTCAGGTTTGGTATAAGCATTGAGATATCACATCTCATGCTATAGGACGGGTCTCAGGATTGGAATGGAAGGAGTTGGATATCACATCTCATGTTATAGGAAGGATCTCAGGTTTGGTATTAGAAGCATTGAGACATCACATCTCATGCTATAGGAAGGGTGTCAGGGTTGGAATAGGAAGGAGTTGGATATCACATCTCATCCAATAGGAAGGGTCTCAGGTTTGGAATGGGAAGGAATTGGATATCACATCTCATGTTATAGGAAGGATCTCAGGTTTGGTATTAGAAGCATTGAGATATCACATCTCATGCTATAGGAAGGGTCTCAGGATTGGAATGTGAAGGATTTGGATATCACATCTCATGCTAAAGGAAGGGTCTCAGGTTTGGTAGAAGCATTGAGATATCACGTCGCTGCTATCGGAAGGGTCTCAGGATTGGATTGGGAAGGAGTTGGATATCCCTTCTCATGCTATAGGAAGGGTCTCAGGATTTGAATGGCAAGGAGTTGGATATCACATCTCATGCCATAGGAAGGGTCTCAGGTTTGGTATAAGCATTGAGATATCACATCTCTGCTATCGGAAGGGTCTCAGGATTGGATTGGGAAGGAGTTGGATATCCCTTCTCATGCTATAGGAAGTGTCTCAGGTTGGAATGGGAAGGAGTTGGATATCACATCTCATGTTATAGGAAGGGTCTCAGGATTGGAATGGGAAGGATTTGGATATCACATCTCTTGCTATAGGAAGGGTCTCAGGATTGGAATGGGTAGGAGTTGGATATTACTTTCTTGCTATAGGAAGGGTCTCATGTTTGGAATGGGAAGGAGTTGGATATCACATATGCTATAGTTAGTGTCTCAGGTTTGGAACGGGAAGGAGTTGGATATCACATCTCATGTTATAGGAAGGGTCTCAGGTTTGGTATAAGCATTGAGATATCACATCTCTGCTATCGGAAGCGGCTCAGGATTGGAATGGGAAGGAGTTGGATATCCCATCTCATGTTATAGGAAGAGTCTCTGGTTTGGTATTAGAATCATTGAGATATCACATCGCATGCTGTAGGAAGGGTCTAAGGATTGGAATGGGATGGACTTGGATATCACATCTCATGTTATAGGTAGGCTCTCAGGTTTGGTATAAGCATTGAGATATCACATCTCATGCTATAGGAAGGGTCTCAGGATTGGAATGGGAAGGAATTGGATATCACATCTCAGGCTATAGGAAGGGTCTCAGGATTGGAATGGGAAGGAGTTGGATATCACATCTCATGCTATAGGAAGGGTCTCAGGTTTGGTATAAGCATTGAGATATCACATCTCATGCTATAGGAAGGGTCTCAGGATTGGAATGGAAGGAGTTGGATATCACATCTCATGTTATAGGAAGGATCTCAGGTTTGGTATTAGAAGCATTGAGACATCACATCTCATGCTATAGGAAGGGTCTCAGGATTGGAATGGGAAGGAGTTGGATATCAAATCTCATGCTATAGGAAGGGTCTCAGGATTGGAATGGGAAGGAGTTGAATATGACATCTCATGCCGTAGGAAGGGTCTCAGGTTTGGTATAAACATTGAGATATCACATCTCTGCTATCAAAAGGGTCTCAGGATTGGAATTGGAAGGAGTTGGATATCCCATCTCATGTTATAGGAAGAGTCTCAGGTTTGGTATTAGAAGCATTGAGATATCACATCTCATGCTATAGGAAGTGTCTCAGGATTGGAATGGGAAGGACTTGGATATCACATCTCATGCTATAGGTAGGGTCTCAAGTTTGACATTAGAAGCATTGAGATATCACATCTCATGCTATAGGAAGGGTCTGAGGATTGGAATGGGAAGGAGTTGGATATCATATCTCCTGCTATGGGAAGGGTCTCAGGTTTGGTATAAGCAGTGAGATATCACATCTCATGCTATAGGAAGTGTCTCAGGATTGGAATGGGAAGGAGTTGGATATCACATCTCATGTTATAGGAAGGATCTCAGGTGTGGTATAAGCATTGAGATATCACATCTCTGCTATCGGAAGGGTCTCAAGATTGGAATGGGAAGGAGTTGGATATTCCCATCTCATGTTATAGGAAGGGTCTCAGGTTTGGTATTAGAAGCATTGAGATATCACATCTCATGCTATAGGAAGGGTCTCAGGATTGGAATGGGAAGGACTTGGATATCACATCTCATGCTATAGGGAGGGTCTCAAGTTTGATATTAGAAGCTTTGAGATATCACATCTCATGATATCGGAAGGGTCTCAGGATTGGAATGGGAAGGAGTTGGATATCACATCTCATGATAAAGGACGGGTCTAAGGTTTGGAAGGGGAAGGATTTGGATATCACATCTCATGTTATATTACGGGTCTCAGGTTTGGTATTAGAAGCATTGAGATATCAAGTCTCAGTATAGGAAGGGTCTCAGAATTGGAATGGGAAGGAGTTGGATATCCCATCTCATGTTATAGGAAGAGTCTCTGGTTTGGTATTAGAATCATTGAGATATTCACATCGCATGCTGTAGGAAGGGTCTAAGGATTGGAATGGGATGGACTTGGATATCACATCTCATGCTATAGGTAGGCTCTCAGGTTTGGTATAAGCATTGAGATATCACATCTCATGCTATAGGAAGGGTCTCAGAATTGGAATGGGAAGGAGTTGGATATCACATCTCAAGCTATAGGAAGGGTCTCAGTATTGGAATGGGAAGGACTTGGATATCACATCTCATGCTATAGGAAGGCTCTCAGGTTTGGAAGGGGAACGAGTTGGATATCTCATTTCATGTTAGAGGTAGGATCTCAGGTTTGGTATTAGAGGCATTGAGATATCACATCTCATGCTATCAGAAGGGTCTCAGGAATGGAATGGGAAGGAGTTAGATATCACATCTCATGCTAAAGGGAGGGTCTCAGGTTTGGAAGGGGAAGGATTTGGATATCACATCTCATGTTATAGGAAGGATCTCAGGTTTGGTATTAGAAGCATTGAGATATCACATCTCATGCTATCGGAAGGATCTCAGGTTTGGTATTAGAAGCATTGAGATATCACATCTCATGCTATCAGAAGAGTCTCACGATTGGAATAGGAAGGAGTTGGATATCACATTTCATGCTAAAGGGAGGGTCTCAGGTTTGGAAGGGGAAGGATTTGGATATCACATCTCATGTTATCGGAAGGATCTCACGTTTGGTATTAGAAGTATTGAGATATCATATCTCATGCTATAGGAAGGGTCTCAGGATTGGAATGGGAAGGAGTTGGATATCACATCTCATGATATAGGGAGGGTCTCAGGATTGGAATGGGAAGGACTTAGATATCACATATCATGCTATAGGGAGGGTCTCAGTTTTGATATTAGAAGTATTGAGATATCACATCTCATGCTATCGGAAGTGTCTCAGGATTGGAATGGGAAGGAGCTGGATATCACATCTCATGCTAAAGGAAGGGTCTCAGGTTTGGAACGAGAAGGATTTGGATATCACATCTCATGTTATAGGAAGGGTCTCAGGTTTGGTATAAGCATTGAGATATCACATCTCTGCTATCGGAAGTGTCTCAGGATTGGAATGGGAAGGAGTTGGATATCCCATCTCATGTTATAGGACGGGTCTCAGGTTTGTTATTAGAATCATTGAGATATCATATTGCATGCTGTAGGAAGGGTCTAAGGGTTGTAATGTGAAGGACTTGGATATCACATCTCATGCTATAGATAGGCTCTTAGGTTTGGAAAGGGAAGGAGTTGGATATCACATTTCATGTTAGAGGAAGGATCTCAGGTTTGGTATTAGAAGCATTGAGATATCACATCTCATGCTATAGGAAGGGTCTCAGGATTGGAATGGGAAGCAGTTGGATATCACATCTCATGCTATAGGAAGGGTCTCAGGTTTGGTATAAGCATTGAGATATCACATCTCATGCTATAGGACAGGTCTCAGGATTGGAATGGAAGGAGTTGGATATCATATCTCATGTTATAGGAAGGATCTCAGGTTTGGTATTAGAAGCATTGAGACATCACATCTCATGCTATAGGAAGGGTCTCAGGGTTGGAATGGGAAGGAGTTGGATATCACATCTCATCCAATAGGAAGGGTCTCAGGTTTGGAATGGGAAGGAATTGGATATCACATCTCATGTTATAGGAAGGATCTCAGGTTTGGTATTAGAAGCATTGAGATATCACATCTCATGCTATAGGAAGGGTCTCAGGATTGGAATGTGAAGGATTTGGATATCACATCTCATGCTAAAGGAAGGGTCTCAGGTTTGGTAGAAGCATTGAGATATCACGTCGCTGCTATCGGAAGGGTCTCAGGATTGGATTGGGAAGGAGTTGGATATCCCTTCTCATGCTATAGGAAGGGTCTCAGGATTTGAATGGCAAGGAGTTGGATATCACATCTCATGCCATAGGAAGGGTCTCAGGTTTGGATTGGGAAGGAGTTGGATATCCCTTCTCATGCTATAGGAAGTGTCTCAGGTTGGAATGGGAAGAAGTTGGATATCACATCTCATGTTATAGGAAGGGTCTCAGGATTGGAATGGGAAGGATTTGGATATCACATCTCTTGCTATAGGAAGGGTCTCAGGATTGGAATGGGTAGGAGTTGGATATTACTTTCTTGCTATAGGAAGGGTCTCATGTTTGGAATGGGAAGGAGTTGGATATCACATATGCTATAGTTAGTGTCTCAGGTTTGGAACGGGAAGGAGTTGGATATCACATCTCATGTTATAGGAAGGGTCTCAGGTTTGGTATAAGCATTGAGATATCACATCTCTGCTATCGGAAGCGGCTCAGGATTGGAATGGGAAGGAGTTGGATATCCCATCTCATGTTATAGGAAGAGTCTCTGGTTTGGTATTAGAATCATTGAGATATCACATCGCATGCTGTAGGAAGGGTCTAAGGATTGGAATGGGATGGACTTGGATATCACATCTCATGTTATAGGTAGGCTCTCAGGTTTGGTATAAGCATTGAGATATCACATCTCATGCTATAGGAAGGGTCTCAGGATTGGAATGGGAAGGAATTGGATATCACATCTCAGGCTATAGGAAGGGTCTCAGGATTGGAATGGGAAGGAGTTGGATATCACATCTCATGCTATAGGAAGGGTCTCAGGTTTGGTATAAGCATTGATATATCACATCTCATGCTATAGGAAGGATCTCAGGATTGGAATGGAAGGAGTTGGATATCACATCTCATGTTATAGGAAGGATCTCAGGTTTGGTATTAGAAGCATTGAGACATCACATCTCATGCTATAGGAAGGGTCTCAGGATTGGAATGGGAAGGATTTGGATATCACATCTCTTGCTATAGGAAGGGTCTCAGGATTGGAATAGGTAGGAGTTGGATATTACTTTCTTGCTATAGGAAGGGTCTCATGTTTGGAATGGGAAGGAGTTGGATATCACATATGCTATAGTTAGTGTCTCAGGTTTGGAACGGGAAGGAGTTGGATATCACATCTCATGTTATAGGAAGGGTCTCAGGTTTGGTATAAGCATTGAGATATCACATCTCTGCTATCGGAAGCGGCTCAGGATTGGAATGGGAAGGAGTTGGATATCCCATCTCATGTTATAGGAAGACTCTCTGGTTTGGTAGAATCATTGAGATATCACATTGCATGCTGTAGGAAGGGTCAAAGGATTGGAATGGGATGGACTTGGATATCACATCTCATGCTATAGGTAGGCTCTCAGGTTTGGTATAAGCATTGAGATATCACATCTCATGCTATAGGAAGGGTCTCAGGATTGGAATGGGAAGGAATTGGATATCACATCTCATGCTATAGGAAGGGTCTCAGATTTGGTATAAGCATTGAGATATCACATCTCATGCTAAAGGAAGGGTCTCAGGATTGGAATGTGAAGGATTTGGATATCACATCTCATGCTAAAGGAAGGGTCTCAGGTTTGGTAGAAGCATTGAGATATCACGTCGCTGCTATCGGAAGGGTCTCAGGATTGGATTGGGAAGGAGTTGGATATCCCTTCTCATGCTATAGGAAGGGTCTCAGGATTTGAATGGCAAGGAGTTGGATATCACATCTCATGCCATAGGAAGGGTCTCAGGTTTGGTATAAGCATTGAGATATCACATCTCATGCTATAGGAAGGGTCTCAGGATTGGAATGGGAAGGAATTGGATATCACATCTCATGCTATAGGAAGGGTCTCAGATTTGGTATAAGCATTGAGATATCACATCTCATGCTAAAGGAAGGGTCTCAGGATTGGAATGTGAAGGATTTGGATATCACATCTCATGCTAAAGGAAGGGTCTCAGGTTTGGTAGAAGCATTGAGATATCACGTCGCTGCTATCGGAAGGGTCTCAGGATTGGATTGGGAAGGAGTTGAATATCCCTTCTCATGCTATAGGAAGTGTCTCAGGTTGGAATGGGAAGGAGTTGGATATCACATCTCATGTTATAGGAAGGGTCTCAGGATTGGAATGGGAAGGATTTGGATATCACATCTCTTGCTATAGGAAGGGTCTCAGGATTGGAATGGGTAGGAGTTGGATATTACTTTCTTGCTATAGGAAGGGTCTCATGTTTGGAATGGGAAGGAGTTGGATATCACATATGCTATAGTTAGTGTCTCAGGTTTGGAACGGGAAGGAGTTGGATATCACATCTCATGTTATAGGAAGGGTCTCAGGTTTGGTATAAGCATTGAGATATCACATCTCTGCTATCGGAAGCGGCTCAGGATTGGAATGGGAAGGAGTTGGATATCCCATCTCATGTTATAGGAAGAGTCTCTGGTTTGGTATTAGAATCATTGAGATATCACATCACATGCTGTAGGAAGGGTCTAAGGATTGGAATGGGATGGACTTGGATATCACATCTCATGTTATAGGTAGGCTCTCAGGTTTGGTATAAGCATTGAGATATCACATCTCATGCTATAGGAAGGGTCTCAGGATTGGAATGGGAAGGAATTGGATATCACATCTCATGCTATAGGAAGGGTCTCAGATTTTGTATAAGCATTGAGATATCACATCTCATGCTAAAGGAAGGGTCTCAGGATTGGAATGGGAAGGAGTTGTATATGCCATCTCAGGCCATAGGAAGGTTCTCAGGTTTGGTATAAGCATTGAGATATCACATCTCTGCTATCGGAAAGGTCTCAGGATTGGAATGGGAAGGAGTTGGATATCCCATCTCATGTTATAGGAAGGGTCTCAGGTTTGGTATTAGAAGCATAGAGATATCACATCTCATGCTATAGGAAGGGTCTCAGGATTGGAATGGGAAGGACTTGGATGTCACATCTCATGCTATAGGGAGGGTCTCAAGTTTGATATTAGAAGCATTGAGATAACAAATCTCATGATATCGGAAGGGTCTCAGGATTGGAATGGGAAGGAGTTGGATATCACATCTCATGATAAAGGAAGGGTCTAAGGTTTGGAAGGGGAAGGATTTGGATATCACATCTCATGTTATAGGACGGGTCTCAGGTTTGGTATTAGAAGCATTGAGATATCAAGTCTCATGGTATAAGAAGGGTCTCAGAATTGGAATGGGAAGGAGTTGGATATCACACCTCAAGCTATAGGAAGGGTCTCAGGATTGGAATGGGAAGGAGTTTGATATCACATCTCATGCCATAGTATGGGTCTCAGGTTTGGTGGAAGCATTGGGATATCACATCTCATGCTATCGGAAGGGTATCAGTATTGGATTTGGAAGAAGTTGGATATCCCATCTCATGCTATAGGAAGGGTCTCAGGTTGGAATGGGAAGGAGTTGGATATCACATTTCATGTTATAGGAAGGGTCTCAGGATTGGAATGGGAAGGACTTGGATATCATATCTCATGCTATAGGACGGGTCTCAGGTTTGTTATTAGAATCATTGAGATATCATATTGCATGCTGTAGGAAGGGTCTAAGGATTGGAATGGGAAGGACCTGGATATCACATCTCATGCTATAGATAGGCTCTCAGGTTTGGAAAGGGAAGGAGTTGGATATCACATCTCATGTTATAGGATGGATCTCAGGTTTGGTATTAGAAGTATTGAGATATCACATCTCATGTTATCGGAAGGATCTCAGGTTTGGTATTAGAAGTATTGAGATATCACATCTCATGCTATAGGAAGGGTCTCAGGATTGGAATGGGAAGGAGTTGGATATCACATCTCATGCTAAAGGAAGGGTCTCAGGTTTGGTAGAAGCATTGAGATATCACATCTCATGCTATAGGAAGGGTCTCAGGATTGGAACGGGAAGGACTTAGATATCACATATCATGCTATAGGGAGGGTCTCAGTTTTGATATTAGAAGCATTGAGATATCACATCTCATGCTATCGGAAGTGTCTCAGGATTGGAATGGGAAGGAGCTGGATATCACATCTCTTGCTATAGGAAGGGTCTCAGGATTGGAATGGGTAGGAGTTGGATATCACATCTCTTGCTATAGGAAGGGTCTCAGGATTGGAATGGGTAGGAGTTGGATATTACTTTCTTGCTATAGGAAGGGTCTCATGTTTGGAATGGGAAGGAGTTGGATATCACATATGCTATAGTTAGTGTCTCAGGTTTGGAACGGGAAGGAGTTGGATATCACATCTCATGTTATAGGAAGGGTCTCAGGTTTGGTATAAGCATTGAGATATCACATCTCTGCTATCGGAAGCGGCTCAGGATTGGAATGGGAAGGAGTTGGATATCCCATCTCATGTTATAGGAAGAGTCTCTGGTTTGGTATTAGAATCATTGAGATATCACATCGCATGCTGTAGGAAGGGTCTAAGGATTGGAATGGGATGGACTTGGATATCACATCTCATGTTATAGGTAGGCTCTCAGGTTTGGTATAAGCATTGAGATATCACATCTCATGCTATAGGAAGGGTCTCAGGATTGGAATGGGAAGGAATTGGATATCACATCTCATGCTATAGGAAGGGTCTCAGATTTTGTATAAGCATTGAGATATCACATCTCATGCTAAAGGAAGGGTCTCAGGATTGGAATGGGAAGGAGTTGTATATGACATCTCAGGCCATAGGAAGGTTCTCAGGTTTGGTATAAGCATTGAGATATCACATCTCTGCTATCGGAAAGGTCTCAGGATTGGAATGGGAAGGAGTTGGATATCCCATCTCATGTTATAGGAAGGGTCTCAGGTTTGGTATTGGAAGCATAGAGATATCACATCTCATGCTATAGGAAGGGTCTCAGGATTGGAATGGGAAGGACTTGGATGTCACATCTCATGCTATAGGGAGGGTCTCAAGTTTGATATTAGAAGCATTGAGATAACAAATCTCATGATATCGGAAGGGTCTCAGGATTGGAATGGGAAGGAGTTGGATATCACATCTCATGATAAAGGAAGGGTCTAAGGTTTGGAAGGGGAAGGATTTGGATATCACATCTCATGTTATAGGACGAGTCTCAGGTTTGGTATTAGAAGCATTGAGATATCAAGTCTCATGGTATAAGAAGGGTCTCAGAATTGGAATGGGAAGGAGTTGGATATCACACCTCAAGCTATAGGAAGGGTCTCAGGATTGGAATGGGAAGGAGTTTGATATCACATCTCATGCCATAGTATGGGTCTCAGGTTTGGTAGAAGCATTGGGATATCACATCTCATGCTATCGGAAGGGTATCAGTATTGGATTTGGAAGAAGTTGGATATCCCATCTCATGCTATAGGAAGGATCTCAGGTTGGAATGGGAAGGAGTTGGATATCACATTTCATGTTATAGGAAGGGTCTCAGGATTGGAATGGGAAGGACTTGGATATCATATCTCATGCTATAGGACGGGTCTCAGGTTTGTTATTAGAATCATTGAGATATCATATTGCATGCTGTAGGAAGGGTCTAAGGATTGGAATGGGAAGGACCTGGATATCACATCTCATGCTATAGATAGGCTCTCAGGTTTGGAAAGGGAAGGAGTTGGATATCACATCTCATGTTATAGGATGGATCTCAGGTTTGGTATTAGAAGCATTGAGATATCAAGTCTCATGGTATAAGAAGGGTCTCAGAATTGGAATGGGAAGGAGTTGGATATCACACCTCAAGCTATAGGAAGGGTCTCAGGATTGGAATGGGAAGGAGTTTGATATCATATCTCATGCCATAGTATGGGTCTCAGGTTTGGTAGAAGCATTGGGATATCACATCTCATGCTATCGGAAGGGTATCAGTATTGGATTTGGACGAAGTTGGATATCCCATCTCATGCTATAGGACGGGTCTCAGGTTTGTTATTAGAATCATTGAGATATCATATTGCATGCTGTAGGAAGGGTCTAAGGGTTGGAATGGGAAGGACCTGGATATCACATCTCATGCTATAGATAGGCTCTCAGGTTTGGAAAGGGAAGGAGTTGGATATCACATCTCATGTTATAGGATGGATCTCAGGTTTGGTATTAGAAGTATTGAGATATCACATCTCATGTTATCGGAAGGATCTCAGGTTTGGTATTAGAAGTATTGAGATATCACATCTCATGCTATAGGAAGGGTCTCAGGATTGGAATGGGAAGGAGTTGGATATCACATCTCATGCTAAAGGAAGGGTCTCAGGTTTGGTAGAAGCATTGAGATATCACATCTCATGCTATAGGAAGGGTCTCAGGATTGGAATGGGAAGGACTTAGATATCACATATCATGCTATAGGGAGGGTCTCAGTTTTGATATTAGAAGCATTGAGATATCACATCTCATGCTATCGGAAGTGTCTCAGGATTGGAATGGGAAGGAGCTGGATATCACATCTCATGCTAAAGTTAGGGTCTCAGGTTTGGAACGGGAAGGAGTTGGATATCACATCTCATGTTATAGGAAGGGTCTCAGGTTTGGTATAAACATTGAGATATCACATCTCTGCTATCGGAAGTGTCTCAGGATTGGAATGGGAAGGAGTTGGATATCCCATCTCATGTTATAGGACGGGTCTCAGGTTTGTTATTAGAATCATTGAGATATCATATTGCATGCTGTAGGAAGGGTCTAAGGGTTGGAATGTGAAGGACTTGGATATCACATCTCATGCTATAGATAGGCTCTTAGGTTTGGAAAGGGAAGGAGTTGGATATCACATTTCATGTTAGAGGAAGAATCCCAGGTTTGGTATTAGAAGCATTGAGATATCACATCTCATGCTAGTGGAAGGGTCTCAGGATTGGAATGGGGAGGAGTTGGATATCACATCTCATGCTATAGGAAGGGTCTCAGGTTTGGTATAAGCATTGAGATATCACATCTCATGCTATAGGACGGGTCTCAGGATTGGAATGGAAGGAGTTGGATATCACATCTCATGTTATAGGAAGGATCTCAGGTTTGGTATTAGAAGCATTGAGACATCACATCTCATGCTATAGGAAGGGTCTCAGGGTTGGAATGGGAAGGAGTTGGATATCACATCTCATCCAATAGGAAGGGTCTCAGGTTTGGAATGGGAAGGAATTGGATATCACATCTCATGTTATAGGAAGGATCTCAGGTTTGGTATTAGAAGCATTGAGATATCACATCTCATGCTATAGGAAGGGTCTCAGGATTGGAATGTGAAGGATTTGGATATCACATCTCATGCTAAAGGAAGGGTCTCAGGTTTGGTAGAAGCATTGAGATATCACGTCTCTGCTATCGGAAGGGTCTCAGGATTGGATTGGGAAGGAGTTGGATATCCCTTTTCATGCTATAGGAAGGGTCTCAGGATTTGAATGGCAAGGAGTTGGATATCACATCTCATGCCATAGGAAGGGTCTCAGGTTTGGTATAAGCATTGAGATATCACATCTCTGCTATCGGAAGGGTCTCAGGATTGGATTGGGAAGGAGTTGGATATCCCTTCTCATGCTATAGGAAGTGTCTCAGGTTGGAATGGGAAGGAGTTGGATATCACATCTCATGTTATAGGAAGGGTCTCAGGATTCGAATGGGAAGGAGTTGGATACCACATCTCATGATAAAGGAAGGGTCTAAGGTTTGGAAGGGGAAGGATTTGGATATCACATCTCATGTTATAGGACGGTCTCAGGTTTGGTATTAGAAGCATTGAGATATCAAGTCTCATGGTATAAGAAGGGTCTCAGAATTGGAATGGGAAGGAGTTGGATATCACACCTCAAGCTATAGGAAGGGTCTCAGGATTGGAATGGGAAGGAGTTTGATATCATATCTCATGCCATAGTATGGGTCTCAGGTTTGGTAGAAGCATTGGGATATCACATCTCATGCTATCGGAAGGGTATCAGTATTGGATTTGGACGAAGTTGGATATCCCATCTCATGCTATAGGAAGGGTCTCAGGTTGGAATGGGAAGGAGTTGGATATCACATTTCATGTTATAGGAAGGGTCTCAGGATTGGAATGGGAAGGACTTGGATATCATATCTCATGCTATAGGACGGGTCTCAGGTTTGTTATTAGAATCATTGAGATATCATATTGCATGCTGTAGGAAGGGTCTAAGGATTGGAATGGGAAGGACTTGGATATCACATCTCATGTTATAGGAAGAGTCTCTGGTTTGGTAGAATCATTGAGATATCACATCGCATGCTGTAGGAAGGGTCAAAGGATTGGAATGGGATGGACTTGGATATCACATCTCATGCTATAGGTAGGCTCTCAGGTTTGGTATAAGCATTGAGATATCACATCTCATGCTATAGGAAGGGTCTCAGGATTGGAATGGGAAGGAATTGGATATCACATCTCATGCTATAGGAAGGGTCTCAGATTTGGTATAAGCATTGAGATATCACATCTCATGCTAAAGGAAGGGTCTCAGGATTGGAATGTGAAGGATTTGGATATCACATCTCATGCTAAAGGAAGGGTCTCAGGTTTGGTAGAAGCATTGAGATATCACGTCGCTGCTATCGGAAGGGTCTCAGGATTGGATTGGGAAGGAGTTGGATATCCCTTCTCATGCTATAGGAAGGGTCTCAGGATTTGAATGGCAAGGAGTTGGATATCACATCTCATGCCATAGGAAGGGTCTCAGGTTTGGTATAAGCATTGAGATATCACATCTCTGCTATCGGAAGGGTCTCAGGATTGGATTGGGAAGGAGTTGAATATCCCTTCTCATGCTATAGGAAGTGTCTCAGGTTGGAATGGGAAGGAGTTGGATATCACATCTCATGTTATAGGAAGGGTCTCAGGATTGGAATGGGAAGGATTTGGATATCACATCTCTTGCTATAGGAAGGGTCTCAGGATTGGAATGGGTAGGAGTTGGATATTACTTTCTTGCTCTAGGAAGGGTCTCATGTTTGGAATGGGAAGGAGTTGGATATCACATATGCTATAGTTAGTGTCTCAGGTTTGGAACGGGAAGGAGTTGGATATCACATCTCATGTTATAAGAAGGGTCTCAGGTTTGGTATAAGCATTGAGATATCACATCTCTGCTATCGAAAGCGGCTCAGGATTGGAATGGGAAGGAGTTGGATATCCCATCTCATGTTATAGGAAGAGTCTCTGGTTTGGTATTAGAATCATTGAGATATCACATCGCATGCTGTAGGAAGGGTCTAAGGATTGGAATGGGATGGACTTGGATATCACATCTCATGTTATAGGTAGGCTCTCAGGTTTGGTATAAGCATTGAGATATCACATCTCATGCTATAGGAAGGGTCTCAGGATTGGAATGGGAAGGAATTGGATATCACATCTCATGCTATAGGAAGGGTCTCAGATTTGGTATAAGCATTGAGATATCACATCTCATGCTAAAGGAAGGATCTCAGGATTGGAATGGGAAGGAGTTGTATATGACATCTCAGGCCATAGGAAGGTTCTCAGGTTTGGTATAAGCATTGAGATATCACATCTCTGCTATCGGAAAGGTCTCAGGATTGGAATGGGAAGGAGTTGGATATCCCATCTCATGTTATAGGAAGGGTCTCAGGTTTGGTATTAGAAGCATAGAGATATCACATCTCATGCTATAGGAAGGGTCTCAGGATTGGAATGGGAAGGACTTGGATGTCACATCTCATGCTATAGGGAGGGTCTCAAGTTTGATATTAGAAGCATTGAGATAACAAATCTCATGATATCGGAAGGGTCTCAGGATTGGAATGGGAAGGAGTTGGATATCACATCTCATGATAAAGGAAGGGTCTAAGGTTTGGAAGGGGAAGGATTTGGATATCACATCTCATGTTATAGGACGGGTCTCAGGTTTGGTATTAGAAGCATTGAGATATCAAGTCTCATGGTATAAGAAGGGTCTCAGAATTGGAATGGGAAGGAGTTGGATATCACACCTCAAGCTATAGGAAGGGTCTCAGGATTGGAATGGGAAGGAGTTTGATATCACATCTCATGCCATAGTATGGGTCT
Source organism: Ambystoma mexicanum (assembly GCF_040938575.1). Lineage (NCBI taxonomy): Eukaryota > Metazoa > Chordata > Amphibia > Caudata > Ambystomatidae > Ambystoma > Ambystoma mexicanum. The sequence goes on from NW_027182433.1 coordinate 7,756,223, forward strand.
CAGGTTTGGTAGAAGCATTGGGATATCACATCTCATGCTATCGGAAGGGTATCAGTATTGGATTTGGAAGAAGTTGGATATCCCATCTCATGCTATAGGAAGGGTCTCAGGTTGGAATGGGAAGGAGTTGGATATCACATTTCATGTTATAGGAAGGGTCTCAGGATTGGAATGGGAAGGACTTGGATATCATATCTCATGCTATAGGACGGGTCTCAGGTTTGTTATTAGAATCATTGAGATATCATATTGCATGCTGTAGGAAGGGTCTAAGGATTGGAATGGGAAGGACCTGGATATCACATCTCATGCTATAGATAGGCTCTCAGGTTTGGAAAGGGAAGGAGTTGGATATCACATCTCATGTTATAGGATGGATCTCAGGTTTGGTATTAGAAGTATTGAGATATCACATCTCATGATATAGGAAGGGTCTCAGGATTGGAATGGGAAGGAGTTGGATATCACATCTCATGCTAAAGGAAGGGTCTCAGGTTTGGTAGAAGCATTGAGATATCACATCTCATGCTATAGGAAGGGTCTCAGGATTGGAATGGGAAGGACTTAGATATCACATATCATGCTATAGGGAGGGTCTCAGTTTTGATATTAGAAGCATTGAGATATCACATTTCATGCTATCGGAAGTGTCTCAGGATTGGAATGGGAAGGAGCTGGATATCACATCTCATGCTAAAGGAAGGGTCTCAGGTTTGGAACGGGAAGGAGTTGGATATCACATCTCATGTTATAGGAAGGGTCTCAGGTTTGGTATAAACATTGAGATATCACATCTCTGCTATCGGAAGTGTCTCAGGATTGGAATGGGAAGGAGTTGGATATCCCATCTCATGTTATAGGACGGGTCTCAGGTTTGTTATTAGAATCATTGAGATATCATATTGCATGCTGTAGGAAGGGTCTAAGGGTTGGAATGTGAAGGACCTGGATATCACATCTCATGCTATAGATAGGCTCTTAGGTTTGGAAAGGGAAGGAGTTGGATATCACATTTCATGTTAGAGGAAGAATCTCAGGTTTGGTATTAGAAGCATTGAGATATCACATCTCATGCTAGTGGAAGGGTCTCAGGATTGGAATGGGGAGGAGTTGGATATCACATCTCATGCTATAGGACGGGTCTCAGGATTGGAATGGAAGGAGTTGGATATCACATCTCATGTTATAGGAAGGATCTCAGGTTTGGTATTAGAAGCATTGAGACATCACATCTCATGCTATAGGAAGGGTCTCAGGGTTGGAATGGGAAGGAGTTGGATATCACATCTCATCCAATAGGAAGGGTCTCAGGTTTGGAATGGGAAGGAATTGGATATCACATCTCATGTTATAGGAAGGATCTCAGGTTTGGTATTAGAAGCATTGAGATATCACATCTCATGCTATAGGAAGGGTCTCAGGATTGGAATGTGAAGGATTTGGATATCACATCTCATGCTAAAGGAAGGGTCTCAGGTTTGGTAGAAGCATTGAGATATCACGTCTCTGCTATCGGAAGGGTCTCAGGATTGGATTGGGAAGGAGTTGGATATCCCTTTTCATGCTATAGGAAGGGTCTCAGGATTTGAATGGCAAGGAGTTGGATATCACATCTCATGCCATAGGAAGGGTCTCAGGTTTGGTATAAGCATTGAGATATCACATCTCTGCTATCGGAAGGGTCTCAGGATTGGATTGGGAAGGAGTTGGATATCCCTTCTCATGCTATAGGAAGTGTCTCAGGTTGGAATGGGAAGGAGTTGGATATCACATCTCATGTTATAGGAAGGGTCTCAGGATTCGAATGGGAAGGAGTTGGATACCACATCTCATGATAAAGGAAGGGTCTAAGGTTTGGAAGGGGAAGGATTTGGATATCACATCTCATGTTATAGGACGGTCTCAGGTTTGGTATTAGAAGCATTGAGATATCAAGTCTCATGGTATAAGAAGGGTCTCAGAATTGGAATGGGAAGGAGTTGGATATCACACCTCAAGCTATAGGAAGGGTCTCAGGATTGGAATGGGAAGGAGTTTGATATCATATCTCATGCCATAGTATGGGTCTCAGGTTTGGTAGAAGCATTGGGATATCACATCTCATGCTATCGGAAGGGTATCAGTATTGGATTTGGACGAAGTTGGATATCCCATCTCATGCTATAGGAAGGGTCTCAGGTTGGAATGGGAAGGAGTTGGATATCACATTTCATGTTATAGGAAGGGTCTCAGGATTGGAATGGGAAGGACTAGGATATCATATCTCATGCTATAGGACGGGTCTCAGGTTTGTTATTAGAATCATTGAGATATCATATTGCATGCTGTAGGAAGGGTCTAAGGATTGGAATGGGAAGGACTTGGATATCACATCTCATGTTATAGGAAGAGTCTCTGGTTTGGTAGAATCATTGAGATATCACATCGCATGCTGTAGGAAGGGTCAAAGGATTGGAATGGGATGGACTTGGATATCACATCTCATGCTATAGGTAGGCTCTCAGGTTTGGTATAAGCATTGAGATATCACATCTCATGCTATAGGAAGGGTCTCAGGATTGGAATGGGAAGGAATTGGATATCACATCTCATGCTATAGGAAGGGTCTCAGATTTGGTATAAGCATTGAGATATCACATCTCATGCTAAAGGAAGGGTCTCAGGATTGGAATGTGAAGGATTTGGATATCACATCTCATGCTAAAGGAAGGGTCTCAGGTTTGGTAGAAGCATTGAGATATCACGTCGCTGCTATCGGAAGGGTCTCAGGATTGGATTGGGAAGGAGTTGGATATCCCTTCTCATGCTATAGGAAGGGTCTCAGGATTTGAATGGCAAGGAGTTGGATATCACATCTCATGCCATAGGAAGGGTCTCAGGTTTGGTATAAGCATTGAGATATCACATCTCTGCTATCGGAAGGGTCTCAGGATTGGATTGGGAAGGAGTTGAATATCCCTTCTCATGCTATAGGAAGTGTCTCAGGTTGGAATGGGAAGGAGTTGGATATCACATCTCATGTTATAGGAAGGGTCTCAGGATTGGAATGGGAAGGATTTGGATATCACATCTCTTGCTATAGGAAGGGTCTCAGGATTGGAATGGGTAGGAGTTGGATATTACTTTCTTGCTCTAGGAAGGGTCTCATGTTTGGAATGGGAAGGAGTTGGATATCACATATGCTATAGTTAGTGTCTCAGGTTTGGAACGGGAAGGAGTTGGATATCACATCTCATGTTATAGGAAGGGTCTCAGGTTTGGTATAAGCATTGAGATATCACATCTCTGCTATCGAAAGCGGCTCAGGATTGGAATGGGAAGGAGTTGGATATCCCATCTCATGTTATAGGAAGAGTCTCTGGTTTGGTATTAGAATCATTGAGATATCACATCGCATGCTGTAGGAAGGGTCTAAGGATTGGAATGGGATGGACTTGGATATCACATCTCATGTTATAGGTAGGCTCTCAGGTTTGGTATAAGCATTGAGATATCACATCTCATGCTATAGGAAGGGTCTCAGGATTGGAATGGGAAGGAATTGGATATCACATCTCATGCTATAGGAAGGGTCTCAGATTTGGTATAAGCATTGAGATATCACATCTCATGCTAAAGGAAGGGTCTCAGGATTGGAATGGGAAGGAGTTGTATATGACATCTCAGGCCATAGGAAGGTTCTCAGGTTTGGTATAAGCATTGAGATATCACATCTCTGCTATCGGAAAGGTCTCAGGATTGGAATGGGAAGGAGTTGGATATCCCATCTCATGTTATAGGAAGGGTCTCAGGTTTGGTATTAGAAGCATAGAGATATCACATCTCATGCTATAGGAAGGGTCTCAGGATTGGAATGGGAAGGACTTGGATGTCACATCTCATGCTATAGGGAGGGTCTCAAGTTTGATATTAGAAGCATTGAGATAACAAATCTCATGATATCGGAAGGGTCTCAGGATTGGAATGGGAAGGAGTTGGATATCACATCTCATGATAAAGGAAGGGTCTAAGGTTTGGAAGGGGAAGGATTTGGATATCACATCTCATGTTATAGGACGGGTCTCAGGTTTGGTATTAGAAGCATTGAGATATCAAGTCTCATGGTATAAGAAGGGTCTCAGAATTGGAATGGGAAGGAGTTGGATATCACACCTCAAGCTATAGGAAGGGTCTCAGGATTGGAATGGGAAGGAGTTTGATATCACATCTCATGCCATAGTATGGGTCTCAGGTTTGGTAGAAGCATTGGGATATCACATCTCATGCTATCGGAAGGGTATCAGTATTGGATTTGGAAGAAGTTGGATATCCCATCTCATGCTATAGGAAGGGTCTCAGGTTGGAATGGGAAGGAGTTGGATATCACATTTCATGTTATAGGAAGGGTCTCAGGATTGGAATGGGAAGGACTTGGATATCATATCTCATGCTATAGGACGGGTCTCAGGTTTGTTATTAGAATCATTGAGATATCATATTGCATGCTGTAGGAAGGGTCTAAGGATTGGAATGGGAAGGACCTGGATATCACATCTCATGCTATAGATAGGCTCTCAGGTTTGGAAAGGGAAGGAGTTGGATATCACATCTCATGTTATAGGATGGATCTCAGGTTTGGTATTAGAAGTATTGAGATATCACATCTCATGATATAGGAAGGGTCTCAGGATTGGAATGGGAAGGAGTTGGATATCACATCTCATGCTAAAGGAAGGGTCTCAGGTTTGGTAGAAGCATTGAGATATCACATCTCATGCTATAGGAAGGGTCTCAGGATTGGAATGGGAAGGACTTAGATATCACATATCATGCTATAGGGAGGGTCTCAGTTTTGATATTAGAAGCATTGAGATATCACATTTCATGCTATCGGAAGTGTCTCAGGATTGGAATGGGAAGGAGCTGGATATCACATCTCATGCTAAAGGAAGGGTCTCAGGTTTGGAACGGGAAGGAGTTGGATATCACATCTCATGTTATAGGAAGGGTCTCAGGTTTGGTATAAACATTGAGATATCACATCTCTGCTATCGGAAGTGTCTCAGGATTGGAATGGGAAGGAGTTGGATATCCCATCTCATGTTATAGGACGGGTCTCAGGTTTGTTATTAGAATCATTGAGATATCATATTGCATGCTGTAGGAAGGGTCTAAGGGTTGGAATGTGAAGGACTTGGATATCACATCTCATGCTATAGATAGGCTCTTAGGTTTGGAAAGGGAAGGAGTTGGATATCACATTTCATGTTAGAGGAAGAATCTCAGGTTTGGTATTAGAAGCATTGAGATATCACATCTCATGCTAGTGGAAGGGTCTCAGGATTGGAATGGGAAGGAGTTGGATATCACACCTCAAGCTATAGGAAGGGTCTCAGGATTGGAATGGGAAGGAGTTTGATATCATATCTCATGCCATAGTATGGGTCTCAGGTTTGGTAGAAGCATTGGGATATCACATCTCATGCTATCGGAAGGGTATCAGTATTGGATTTGGACGAAGTTGGATATCCCATCTCATGCTATAGGAAGGGTCTCAGGTTGGAATGGGAAGGAGTTGGATATCACATTTCATGTTATAGGAAGGGTCTCAGGATTGGAATGGGAAGGACTAGGATATCATATCTCATGCTATAGGACGGGTCTCAGGTTTGTTATTAGAATCATTGAGATATCATATTGCATGCTGTAGGAAGGGTCTAAGGATTGGAATGGGAAGGACTTGGATATCACATCTCATGTTATAGGAAGAGTCTCTGGTTTGGTAGAATCATTGAGATATCACATCGCATGCTGTAGGAAGGGTCAAAGGATTGGAATGGGATGGACTTGGATATCACATCTCATGCTATAGGTAGGCTCTCAGGTTTGGTATAAGCATTGAGATATCACATCTCATGCTATAGGAAGGGTCTCAGGATTGGAATGGGAAGGAATTGGATATCACATCTCATGCTATAGGAAGGGTCTCAGATTTGGTATAAGCATTGAGATATCACATCTCATGCTAAAGGAAGGGTCTCAGGATTGGAATGTGAAGGATTTGGATATCACATCTCATGCTAAAGGAAGGGTCTCAGGTTTGGTAGAAGCATTGAGATATCACGTCGCTGCTATCGGAAGGGTCTCAGGATTGGATTGGGAAGGAGTTGGATATCCCTTCTCATGCTATAGGAAGGGTCTCAGGATTTGAATGGCAAGGAGTTGGATATCACATCTCATGCCATAGGAAGGGTCTCAGGTTTGGTATAAGCATTGAGATATCACATCTCTGCTATCGGAAGGGTCTCAGGATTGGATTGGGAAGGAGTTGAATATCCCTTCTCATGCTATAGGAAGTGTCTCAGGTTGGAATGGGAAGGAGTTGGATATCACATCTCATGTTATAGGAAGGGTCTCAGGATTGGAATGGGAAGGATTTGGATATCACATCTCTTGCTATAGGAAGGGTCTCAGGATTGGAATGGGTAGGAGTTGGATATTACTTTCTTGCTCTAGGAAGGGTCTCATGTTTGGAATGGGAAGGAGTTGGATATCACATATGCTATAGTTAGTGTCTCAGGTTTGGAACGGGAAGGAGTTGGATATCACATCTCATGTTATAGGAAGGGTCTCAGGTTTGGTATAAGCATTGAGATATCACATCTCTGCTATCGAAAGCGGCTCAGGATTGGAATGGGAAGGAGTTGGATATCCCATCTCATGTTATAGGAAGAGTCTCTGGTTTGGTATTAGAATCATTGAGATATCACATCGCATGCTGTAGGAAGGGTCTAAGGATTGGAATGGGATGGACTTGGATATCACATCTCATGTTATAGGTAGGCTCTCAGGTTTGGTATAAGCATTGAGATATCACATCTCATGCTATAGGAAGGGTCTCAGGATTGGAATGGGAAGGAATTGGATATCACATCTCATGCTATAGGAAGGGTCTCAGATTTGGTATAAGCATTGAGATATCACATCTCATGCTAAAGGAAGGGTCTCAGGATTGGAATGGGAAGGAGTTGTATATGACATCTCAGGCCATAGGAAGGTTCTCAGGTTTGGTATAAGCATTGAGATATCACATCTCTGCTATCGGAAAGGTCTCAGGATTGGAATGGGAAGGAGTTGGATATCCCATCTCATGTTATAGGAAGGGTCTCAGGTTTGGTATTAGAAGCATAGAGATATCACATCTCATGCTATAGGAAGGGTCTCAGGATTGGAATGGGAAGGACTTGGATGTCACATCTCATGCTATAGGGAGGGTCTCAAGTTTGATATTAGAAGCATTGAGATAACAAATCTCATGATATCGGAAGGGTCTCAGGATTGGAATGGGAAGGAGTTGGATATCACATCTCATGATAAAGGAAGGGTCTAAGGTTTGGAAGGGGAAGGATTTGGATATCACATCTCATGTTATAGGACGGGTCTCAGGTTTGGTATTAGAAGCATTGAGATATCAAGTCTCATGGTATAAGAAGGGTCTCAGAATTGGAATGGGAAGGAGTTGGATATCACACCTCAAGCTATAGGAAGGGTCTCAGGATTGGAATGGGAAGGAGTTTGATATCACATCTCATGCCATAGTATGGGTCTCAGGTTTGGTAGAAGCATTGGGATATCACATCTCATGCTATCGGAAGGGTATCAGTATTGGATTTGGAAGAAGTTGGATATCCCATCTCATGCTATAGGAAGGGTCTCAGGTTGGAATGGGAAGGAGTTGGATATCACATTTCATGTTATAGGAAGGGTCTCAGGATTGGAATGGGAAGGACTTGGATATCATATCTCATGCTATAGGACGGGTCTCAGGTTTGTTATTAGAATCATTGAGATATCATATTGCATGCTGTAGGAAGGGTCTAAGGATTGGAATGGGAAGGACCTGGATATCACATCTCATGCTATAGATAGGCTCTCAGGTTTGGAAAGGGAAGGAGTTGGATATCACATCTCATGTTATAGGATGGATCTCAGGTTTGGTATTAGAAGTATTGAGATATCACATCTCATGATATAGGAAGGGTCTCAGGATTGGAATGGGAAGGAGTTGGATATCACATCTCATGCTAAAGGAAGGGTCTCAGGTTTGGTAGAAGCATTGAGATATCACATCTCATGCTATAGGAAGGGTCTCAGGATTGGAATGGGAAGGACTTAGATATCACATATCATGCTATAGGGAGGGTCTCAGTTTTGATATTAGAAGCATTGAGATATCACATTTCATGCTATCGGAAGTGTCTCAGGATTGGAATGGGAAGGAGCTGGATATCACATCTCATGCTAAAGGAAGGGTCTCAGGTTTGGAACGGGAAGGAGTTGGATATCACATCTCATGTTATAGGAAGGGTCTCAGGTTTGGTATAAACATTGAGATATCACATCTCTGCTATCGGAAGTGTCTCAGGATTGGAATGGGAAGGAGTTGGATATCCCATCTCATGTTATAGGACGGGTCTCAGGTTTGTTATTAGAATCATTGAGATATCATATTGCATGCTGTAGGAAGGGTCTAAGGGTTGGAATGTGAAGGACTTGGATATCACATCTCATGCTATAGATAGGCTCTTAGGTTTGGAAAGGGAAGGAGTTGGATATCACATTTCATGTTAGAGGAAGAATCTCAGGTTTGGTATTAGAAGCATTGAGATATCACATCTCATGCTAGTGGAAGGGTCTCAGGATTGGAATGGGGAGGAGTTGGATATCACATCTCATGCTATAGGAAGGGTCTCAGGTTTGGTATAAGCATTGAGATATCACATCTCATGCTATAGGACGGGTCTCAGGATTGGAATGGAAGGAGTTGGATATCACATCTCATGTTATAGGAAGGATCTCAGGTTTGGTATTAGAAGCATTGAGACATCACATCTCATGCTATAGGAAGGGTCTCAGGGTTGGAATGGGAAGGAGTTGGATATCACATCTCATCCAATAGGAAGGGTCTCAGGTTTGGAATGGGAAGGAATTGGATATCACATCTCATGTTATAGGAAGGATCTCAGGTTTGGTATTAGAAGCATTGAGATATCACATCTCATGCTATAGGAAGGGTCTCAGGATTGGAATGTGAAGGATTTGGATATCACATCTCATGCTAAAGGAAGGGTCTCAGGTTTGGTAGAAGCATTGAGATATCACGTCTCTGCTATCGGAAGGGTCTCAGGATTGGATTGGGAAGGAGTTGGATATCCCTTTTCATGCTATAGGAAGGGTCTCAGGATTTGAATGGCAAGGAGTTGGATATCACATCTCATGCCATAGGAAGGGTCTCAGGTTTGGTATAAGCATTGAGATATCACATCTCTGCTATCGGAAGGGTCTCAGGATTGGATTGGGAAGGAGTTGGATATCCCTTCTCATGCTATAGGAAGTGTCTCAGGTTGGAATGGGAAGGAGTTGGATATCACATCTCATGTTATAGGAAGGGTCTCAGGATTCGAATGGGAAGGAGTTGGATACCACATCTCATGATAAAGGAAGGGTCTAAGGTTTGGAAGGGGAAGGATTTGGATATCACATCTCATGTTATAGGACGGTCTCAGGTTTGGTATTAGAAGCATTGAGATATCAAGTCTCATGGTATAAGAAGGGTCTCAGAATTGGAATGGGAAGGAGTTGGATATCACACCTCAAGCTATAGGAAGGGTCTCAGGATTGGAATGGGAAGGAGTTTGATATCATATCTCATGCCATAGTATGGGTCTCAGGTTTGGTAGAAGCATTGGGATATCACATCTCATGCTATCGGAAGGGTATCAGTATTGGATTTGGACGAAGTTGGATATCCCATCTCATGCTATAGGAAGGGTCTCAGGTTGGAATGGGAAGGAGTTGGATATCACATTTCATGTTATAGGAAGGGTCTCAGGATTGGAATGGGAAGGACTTGGATATCATATCTCATGCTATAGGACGGGTCTCAGGTTTGTTATTAGAATCATTGAGATATCATATTGCATGCTGTAGGAAGGGTCTAAGGATTGGAATGGGAAGGACTTGGATATCACATCTCATGCTATAGGTAGGCTCTCAGGTTTGGAAAGGGAAGGAGTTCGATATCACATTTCATGTTAGAGGAAGGATCTCAGGTTTGGTATTAGAAGCATTGAGATATCACATCTCATGCTATAGGAAGGGTCTCAGGATTGGAATGCGAAGTAGTTGGATATCACATCTCATGCTATAGGAAGGGTCTCAGGTTTGTTATTAGAATCATTGAGATATCATATTGCATGCTGTAGGAAGGGTCTAAGGATTGGAATGGAAGGACTTGGATATCACATCTCATGCTATAGGTAGGCTCTCAGGTTTGGAAAGGGAAGGAGTTCGATATCACATTTCATGTTAGAGGAAGGATCTCAGGTTTGGTATTAGAAGCATTGAGATATCACATCTCATGCTATAGGACGGGTCTCAGGATTGGAATGGAAGGAGTTGGATATCACATCTCATGTTATAGGAAGGATCTCAGGTTTGGTATTAGAAGCATTGAGACATCACATCTCATGCTATAGGAAGGGTCTCAGGGTTGGAATGGGAAGGAGTTGGATATCACATCTCATCCAATAGGAAGGGTCTCAGGTTTGGAATGGGAAGGAATTGGATATCACATCTCATGTTATAGGAAGGATCTCAGGTTTGGTATTAGAAGCATTGAGATATCACATCTCATGCTATAGGAAGGGTCTCAGGATTGGAATGTGAAGGATTTGGATATCACATCTCATGCTAAAGGAAGGGTCTCAGGTTTGGTAGAAGCATTGAGATATCACGTCTCTGCTATCGGAAGGGTCTCAATACTTCTAATACCAAACCTGAGATCCTTCCGATAACATGAGATGTGATATCTCAATACTTCTAATACCAAACCTGAGATCCATCCTATAACATGAGATGTGATATCCAACTCCTTCCCTTTCCAAACCTAAGAGCCTATCTATAGCATGAGATGTGATATCCAGGTCCTTCCCATTCCAATCCTTAGACCCTTCCTACAGCATGCAATATGATATCTCAATGATTCTAATAACAAACCTGAGACCCGTCCTATTGCATGAGATATGATATCCAAGTACTTCCCATTCCAATCCTGAGACCCTTCCTATAACATGAAATGTGATATCCAACTCCTTCCCATTCCAACCTGAGACCCTTCCTATAGCATGAGATGGGATATCCAACTTCTTCCAAATCCAATACTGATACCCTTCCGATAGCATGAGATGTGATATCCCAATGCTTCTACCAAACCTGAGACCCATACTCTGGCATGAGATGTGATATCAAACTCCTTCCCATTCCAATCCTGAGACTCTTCGTATAGCTTGAGGTGTGATATCCAACTCCTTCCCATTCCAATTCTGAGACCCTTCTTATACCATGAGACTTGATATCTCAATGCTTCTAATACCAAACCTGAGACCCGTCCTATAACATGAGATGTGATATCCAAATCCTTCCCCTTCCAAACCTTAGGCCCTTCCTTTATCATGAGATGTGATATCCAACTCCTTCCCATTCCAATCCTGAGACCCTTCCGATATCATGAGATTTGTTATCTCAATGCTTCTAATATCAAACTTGAGACCCTCCCTATAGCATGAGATGTGACCTCCAAGTCCTTCCCATTCCAATCCTGAGACCCTTCCTATAACATGAGATGGGATATCCAACTCCTTCCCATTCCAATCCTGAGACCTTTCCGATAGCAGAGATGTGATATCTCAATGCTTTTACCAAACCTGAGAACCTTCCTATGGCCTGAGATGTTATATACAACTCCTTCCCATTCCAATCCTGAGACCCTTCCTTTAGTATGAGATGTGATATCTCAATGCTTATACCAAATCTGAGACCCTTCCTATAGCATGAGATGTGATATCTCAATGCTTATACCAGACCTGAGAGCCTACCTATAACATGAGATGTGATATCCAAGTCCATCCCATTCCAATCCTTAGACCCTTCCTACAGCATGCAATGTGATATCTCAATGATTCTAATACCAAACCAGAGACTCTTCCTATAACATGAGATGGGATATCCAACTCCTTCCCATTCCAATCCTGAGCCGCTTCCGATAGCAGAGATGTGATATCTCAATGCTTATACCAAACCTGAGACCCTTCCTATAACATGAGATGTGATATCCAACTCCTTCCCGTTCCAAACCTGAGACACTAACTATAGCATATGTGATACCCACCTCCTTCCCATTCCAAACATGAGACCCTTCCTATAGCAAGAAAGTAATATCCAACTCCTACCCATTCCAATCCTGAGACCCTTCCTATAGCAAGAGATGTGATATCCAAATCCTTCCCATTCCAATCCTGAGACCCTTCCTATAACATGAGATGTGATATCCAACTCCTTCCCATTCCAACCTGAGACACTTCCTATAGCATGAGAAGGGATATCCAACTCCTTCCCAATCCAATCCTGAGACCCTTCCGAAAGCAGAGACGTGATATCTCAATGCTTCTACCAAACCTGAGACCCTTCCTTTAGCATGAGATGTGATATCCAAATCCTTCACATTCCAATCCTGAGACCCTTCCTATAGCATGAGATGTGATATCTCAATGCTTCTAATACGAAACCTGAGATCCTTCCTATAACATGAGATGTGATATCCAATTCCTTCCCATTCCAAACCTGAGACCCTTCCTATTGGATGAGATGTGATATCCAACTCCTTCCCATTCCAACCCTGAGACCCTTCCTATAGCATGAGATGTGATGTCTCAATGCTTCTAATACCAAACCTGAGATCCTTCCTATAACATGAGATGTGATATCCAACTCCTTCCAGTCCAATCCTGAGACCCGTCCTATAGCATGAGATGTGATATCTCAATGCTTATACCAAACCTGAGACCCTTCCTATAGCATGAGATGTGATATCCAACTGCTTCCCATTCCAATCCTGAGACCCTTCCTATAGCATGAGATGTGATATCTCAATGCTTCTAATACCAAACCTGAGATCCTTCCTCTAACATGAAATGTGATATCCAACTCCTTCCCTTTCCAAACCTAATAGCCTATCTATAGCATAAGATGTGATATCCAAGTCCTTCATATTCCAACCCTTAGACCCTTCCTACAGCATGCAATATGATATCTCAATGATTCTAATAACAAACCTGAGACCCGTCCTATAACATGAGATGGGATATCCAACTCCTTCCCATTCCAATCCTGAGACACTTCCGATAGCAGAGATGTGATATCTCAATGCTTATACCAAACCTGAGACCCTTCCTATAACATGAGATGTGATATCCAAATCCTTCCCGTTCCAAACCTGAGACCCTTCCTTTAGCATGAGATGTGATATCCAGCTCCTTCCCATTCCAATCCTGAGACACTTCCGATAGCATGAGATGTGATATCTCAATGCTTCTAATATCAAAACTGAGACCCTCCCTATAGCATGATATGTGATATCTAAGTCCTTCCCATTCCAATCCTGAGACCCTCCCTATAGCATGAGATGTGATATCCAACTCCTTCCCATTCCAATCCTGAGACCCTTCCTATAGCATGAGATATGATATCTCAATACTTCTAATACCAAACGTGAGATCCTTCCGATAACATGAGATGTGATATCCAAATCCTTCCCCTTCCAAACCTGAGACCCTCCCTTTAGCATGAGATGTGATATCCAACTCCTGCCCATTCCATTCCTGAGACCCTTCTGATAGCATGAGATGTGATATCTCAATGCCTCTAATACCAAACCTGAGATCCTACCTATAACATGAAATGTGATATCCAACTCTTTCCCCTTCCAAACCTGAGAGCCTTCCTATAGCATGAGATGTGATATCCAAGTCCTTCCCATTCCAATCCTGAGACCCTTCCTATAGCTTGAGATGTGATATCCAACTCCTTCCCATTCCAATTCTGAGACCCTTCCTATACTATGAGACTTGATATCTCAATGCTTCTAATACCAAAGGTGAGACCCGTAATATAACATGAGATGTGATATCCAAATCCTTCCCCTTCCAAACCTTAGACCCTTCCTTTATCATGAGATGTGATATCCAACTCCTTCCCATTCCAATCCTGAGACCCTTCCGATATCATGAGATGTGATATCTCAAATCTTCTAATATCAAACTTGAGACCCTCCCCATAGCATGAGATGTGATATCCAAGTCCTTCCCATTCCAATCCTGAGACCCTTCCTATAGCATGAGATGTGATATCTCAATGCTTCTAATACCAAACCTGAGACCCTTCCTATAACATGAGATGGGAATATCCAACTCCTTCCCATTCCAATCCTGAGACCCTTCCGATAGCAGAGATGTGATATCTCAATGCTTATACCAAACCTGAGATCCTTCCTATAACATGAGATGTGATATCCAACTCCTTCCCATTCCAATCCTGAGACACTTCCTATAGCATGAGATGTGATATCTCACTGCTTATACCACACCTGAGACCCTTCCAATAGCATGATATGTGATATCCAACTCCTTCCCATTCCAATCCTCAGACCCTTCCAATAGCATGAGATGTGATATCTCAATGCTTCTAATATCAAACTTGAGACCCTACCTATAGCATGAGATGTGATATCCAAGTCCTTCCCATTACAATCCTGAGACACTTCCTATAGCATGAGATGTGATATCCAACTCCTTCCCATTCCAATCCTGAGACCCTTCCTATAGCATGAGATATGATATCTCAATACTTCTAATACCAAACGTGAGATCCTTCCGATAACATGAGATGTGATATCCAAATCCTTCCCCTTCCAAACCTGAGACCCTCCTCCCAGGGAAACTAAAACTACCTCAGCCTCTATCCCGCTGGGAAATGAGTCTGAGGAGAAGGATGCTCCTGTAATCTCTTCTTCCTCGTAGGAGGAGAAGGCCAGATTAGCGGAGTGGACCCCCAAAGGTCTAACCTTACACCGGGGATCCCCCTTCACGTGGTCAGTTGCTCCACAAGCAAAACAAGATCCATTGGGTCTGTTTACATAGGGAGGCTTATTGTAAGACAGTGTGCTGATCAATGGAGTAGATACTCCAGCTCTTAGGGATAGTGGGTGCAGTCGAACTGTAGTGGATTCTACCTTGGTAGACTCAGAGGAAGTTGCCAGAGCTACTCTGATGCCCACTAAGTTGGCTGACGGCCCACTCCGTATGTTCCCAGTAATACCTGTAAATCTTACTTTAAATGGTACAGCAGTCAGGATTCCAGTGAGCATTCAGAGAAACGTCCCGGGAAAGGTCTTGTTAGGTAATGATCTCAGAGCTTTAGGGCTCATAGGAGACACTGCCGAAAGACCCTACACACGGTCTCAAGCACGGGCAGCATTGGCCAAGACCAATACGCCGCCCCAGCCGAAGGGGAAACCCAAGGCGAAAGGAGTCAACAAGTCAAGACGAGGGAAAGAGAATATTCCCCCGAGCTCGCCTACCACTGCGGTGGAGGAAGTTGGTCAATCGCCCGGGCCTGAGGAGGAGGTGGCGATGCCTGAAGTATTTGACCCCAACGACCATCCTGAACTAAAAGACTTGTTAGTTGAAGGAGGTCCTGATAGGGACGAATTCAGTAAAGGCCAACGTGAGTGCCCATCTCTGGAAGGCCTAAGGAGACAGGCCTGCTCCCAGCTTGAGGGTGAACCTCCTGGGACGCATAGGATTTATTGGGAAGGTGGACTCCTGTATAGTGAGCCCACAGAGTCTACAGAAGGAGACCATAGGAGGTTGGTGGTTCCCCTTGCTGTTAGGCCCTTCCTCCTGCAGTTGGCGCATGAAGTGCTCCTTGCTGGTCACCTTGGTATTAAGAGGACCAAGCAAAGGTTATCCATGCACTTCTACTGGCCCAAGATGGGGGTGCAAGTAGAAAGTCACTGCAGGAGTTGTGCCTCCTGCCAGTTATCTGGTAAGGTTGGCTCGACAATCCAAGCTCCGTTGGTACCGCTCCCAGTTGTGGGGGTACCATTTGAAAGGGTAGGGATCGACATCGTTGGTCCCCTTGACCCGCAAACATCCTCGGGCAATAGGTTTATCCTGGTGCTGGTCGACCATGCAACCAGATATCCTGAGGCCATCCCATTGAAAACTGTAACTGCCAAGTCAGTTGCAAAAGCTTTACTTGGCATATTTACTAGGGTTGGCTTCCCTAAAGAAGTTGTGTCAGATCGTGGCAGCAACTTTATGTCGAAGTATATGCAGGCTATGTGGAAAGAATGTGGGGTCACCTACAAGTTCTCTTCTGCATACCACCCCCAGACCAATGGTCTGGTGGAACGTTTCAACAGAACGTTAAAAAGCATGATTGGGGCTCTGGAGAAGCTTCAGAGAAGACAATGGGATCTTCTTTTACCATGCTTACTGTTTGCCTACCGAGAGGTACCACAGGAGGGTGTTGGCTTCAGCCCCTTCAAACTTCTGTTTGGTCATCCTGTACGGGGACCCTTAGCCATAGTCAAAGAGGGATGGGAGATGTCCACTCCCCCTGTTACTACCAACGTAGTTGATTATGTGCTAGGGCTCAGAAAACGGATGGTACTTCTGATGGGCTTGGCTAGTGATAAATTGAAGGCAGTACAAGCGCTGGTGAAACATTGGTACGACCAGAAAGCTTCCCTCATCAACTTTACACCTGGTCAGCAAGTCCTGATCATGAATCCCATAAGGCCTTGAGCTTTACAGGACAAATGGTCAGGCCCTTACACAGTGGTGGAGCCCCTGGGTGAGGTTAACTATTTAGTGGACCTTGGAAGGCCTGGACAGGCTCCAAAAGTGTTTCACGTGAATAGGCTGAAGGCTTTCGTCCCAAGAGTCGAAATCGCAGCACTGTTACTGGCTTCAGATGTTGAGGAAGAGGAGTCTGAACCTCTCCCCGACCTGTTCCAAAGCGGTCCTTCAGATATCTCCTTTGAGGGTGTCCGAGTGGCCCCTCACCTGACTTCTGATCAGCAGGCTGAGGTAAAAAGTTTGCTTAGGCAGTTTTCCCCCGTTTTCACAGTCGCCTGGTTTGACACCTTGGTGCAAACATAACATAGACACAGGAGACAGTGTACCTACCAAAAGTAGGGGATACAGGATGTCAGACAAAGTAAGGTCTTATATTAAGACCGAGGTCAACAAGATGTTAGACCTTGGGGTGATTGAACCCTCTAGTAGTCCTTGGTCCAGCCCTGTGGTTTTCGTTCCAAAGGCAGGCACTTCTGAATTGAGGTTCTGTGTGGATTACAGGGCTCTGAATGCTGTCACCAAGACAGATGCACACCCCTTGCCTCGAACAGATGAGCTGGTGGATACTTTGGGTGCCTCCAAGTACCTCAGCACGTTTGACCTCACTGCTGGCTATTGGCAAATAGCTTTAGCAGAACATGCCAAGGAGAAGACAGCATTTTCTACTCCAGACGGCCTTTACCAATTCCGGGTAATGCCGTTCGGGTTGAAGAATGCACCTGCCACTTTCCAGAGGCTTGTGCATCATGTTTTGAATGGGTTGGACGAATTCTGTCTTGCATATCTGGACGATATAGCAGTTTTCAGTGCCACCTGACCATGTGAAACACCTCGGGATTGTGCTCCAGGCTCTTCAGAAAGCACACTTGACCATAAAGGCTAGTAAATGCCAGATTGGACAAGGCTCAGTGTTTTACCTTGGACATGAAGTAGGTGGAGGGAGGATACAGCCTCTACCCAGTAAAGTACAAGCAGTACAAGACTGGCCTACCCCCACTACACAAACCCAAGTGAGAGCCTTCTTAGGACTCACGGGGTATTACCGCAATTTTGTGGCAGACTATGGCACCATAGCTGCCCCTCTGACTGCCCTCACAACTCTGAAGAAACCCAAGAAGGTAACTTGGACCGACGAGTGTGAGAAGGCCTTCAATGGCTTAAAAGACTCCTTGTGCCAGGCCCCTGTCCTCAGGGCCCCTGATTATCAAAGACCTTTTATCGTGCAGACGGACGCCTCTGACACTGGGATAGGAGCTGTACTATCGCAAGTAGATGAGAAGGGTAAGGAACACCCTATTGGTTTTATTAGTCGCCAGTTTAAGGACAGAGAGCTCAGATGGTCCACGGTAGAGAAAGAATGTTTCTCTGTTGTGTGGGCCCTAAGGAAGCTGAGGCCCTACCTCTATGGGACCCACTTCACTGTGCAAACTGACCATAAGCCCTTAAAGTGGCTAATAAACATGAAGGGGGAGAATCCAAAGTTGCTTAGGTGGTCCATAAGTCTACAAGGCTTCGACTTCACTATTGAGCATAGGCCAGGTGTCCAACATAGCAATGCTGATGGGTTGTGGAGAATGTTTAACTAACCTGAACAAGAGACTCATCCAGGGGTGGATTAGTTCCCCCTGTCCATAGTCTGGGAGGGGCGAGTGTTAGGAAAGATTTCGGAATTGTAGGTAATTTTCCTTCCATGTGGCAACCCCTAAACTTTTTGCTGTTGTTTTTCACCTTGTTCTCGACTTTGCCCGAGAAGTGCAGCCTTCTGCCGCACTCCTCTGGGCTTTCGCTCCTTTCTTAAGGGGAAACGGTCATGCCCTTAAGACATTCAGTACCGGGGAACGCTGTTTCCCGTAGTTTCGTTTATCATGTTGCGGCTTTAGTGCAACATGACACAAGAGGGCAATGTAAGCTAAGTTACAGCTCTCTTGGGTCTCTAGCCTTCTACGGGCCCTAGATACTCTTTTAGGATGGTATTTGATCGGTGCAAGTCATTCAGGGACTGGAATGGTGGCAGCGATCGTTTTGTTTATTTTGAGCTCCTTTTGGCGTTCTGAGCACGTTTTTCGCACTGAACCCAAAATGGTGGCCTGGCTCCCAAAATGGCCAGTCCACAAGGCTCCTTTGTCCTGTCCACTGACCGTCTTGCTCCCTTCACCTTCCCCAGGTCGGGCGACCCGGGGCCTTCCTTATTTGGGCATGTACTTTCCCGCGAAACGTGGTTGCTTTCGCGGGCTTCTACATGTCGTTTGTGTGCCTCCAGGGTGTGGGCTGGGATGTCTGGTCCCAATACACATCCTGGGTGCCAGAGAGTCTGGGGTGGTGTGAATGCCTGGGACCACCGTGGTCCGTGATTGGTCCACGTATGGTATGTGTGTTGATGTGCGGATCTCCCATTGGCTCCCCTCCGTTTTGGCGCGAAGGGAACCGTGGATAAGAGGGAGCTGGAAACACCACTACCATGTCGATCTCCTGAGTTCTCACGAACGAAGGAATACAGGAGCCAAGTATCCTGCAACCAAGAGGCTGGACTGAGGAATTGCTGGTGACCCGCTGAAGGAATCCTCCTTTGCACTGCTGTCGTCCTGTGAAACCCTTTCCTCCTTGGATCGAACCAGAAGTGTCTGTACTGGTGCTTCGACCTTTGGAATAGCAGGAACAGCTATTCCCGGCGACTTCATCACCCCCTCCAAGTAAGCCTTCGGAAGTGTCTCTGGGCCATCCAGTTGACTGACCAGCTTACAAGGGAGTCCTGCTCTGTAACTGCCGCCAGGTTGTGTTGTATTTCGAGTCCTTGTCACTCTCCCACGCTTCGTACACTTGGCGTTCCCAAGTCTGAAGGGAGGAGTGTACATTTGGCTTGAATACACACGGCCGCTCCGTTGTCCTGCTGCGGCAACAAACTGTGCTGGTTTCGTCGATTGGGACGTCTTTTTGCTCTACACGACTTCGAGGCGTTCCCTGCTCTTCTGAACCTGCCAGCTGCTGAAACTAACGTGGAGAAGCCTGGGTCTGCTTGCTTCGGGGACCGGTGAGTAGTTTAGCTAGGATCTGGTCGCCCTCCTGCAGTATCCCATTGCTTTCCCTGCTGTGTAAAAACAGCACCCTTTTGGCCGTACTCGCGCTCTGCTTCTGCCCGCTGTGGAGGCTGCGCTTGAGTTGCGGAACCTGTTCTCCTTCTGCTGTGCACTAACCCGAACTGCCTGACTTCCTCCGAAGAGCTTCCCCTTTTGCCCGTTGGCACCGGCGTGGCAAGTACTTTGAGCACAAGGCTCCACTCTTCGCAGGGCTCGGACTTCCATCTAGTTAGGTGCCTCTGAAGGCGAACTGAGTCTAAAGCGTTATCGCACTGCCTGTTTTCCTTTCCTTTCAGGTGGACTACATATTTCGTGCTTTAAACGCTTGCGACTGTGTATTTGTATATATATTGTGTTGATATGGTATGTGTTGGTTTAATATTGTGATATTGTGATTTTCTCGCTACGGTCATTATTTTAAAGGCCTTAAAATAAATGTGTATCTATTTTTGATATAACAACTGTTTGGAGTAGTTTGTAAGCGCTCTTGCTTTGTGTGCTCATTGCGGGCTTTCAGTCACCCTCACCCCTCTTGAGACCTAGTCTTGACCGCCGCGATCGCTACCTTGATTGGTCTGGCTCGTCCAGAGGTTACCCTGTTCCAAGTAATTAGGTTGGCCTTCTGAACTTCTGCGCCACCAGGACAGAGTTCAGAAATCCGTCTTAACACATCTCATGCTGTAGGAAGGGTCTCAGGTTTGGAAAAGGAAGGAGTTGGATATCACATTTCATGTTAGAGGTAGGATCTCAGGTTTGGTATTAGAGGCATTGAGATATCACATCTCATGCTATCAGAAGGGTATCAGGATTGGAATGGGAAGGAGTTGGATATCACATCTCATGCTAAAGGGAGGGTCTCAGGTTTGGAATGGGAAGGATTTGGATATCACATCTCATGTTATAGGAAGGACCTTAGGTTTGGTATTAGAAGCATTGAGATATCACATCTCATGCTATAGGAAGGGTCTCGGGATTGGAATGGGAAGGAGTTGGATATCACATCTCATGTTATAGGAAGGATCTCAGGTTTGGTATTAGAAACATTGAGATATAACATCTCATGCTATAGGAAGGGTCTCAGGATTGGAATGGGAAGGAGTTGGATATCACATCTCATGCTATGGGAAGGATGGGAAGGGTCTCAGGTTTGGTATTAGAAGCATTGTGATATCACATCTCATGCTATAGGAAGGGTTTCCGGTTTGGTAGAAGCATTGAGATATCACATCTCATGCTATAGGAAGAGTCTCAGGTTTGGGAAGGGAAGGATTTGGATTTCACATCTCATGTTATAGGATGGTTCTCATGTTTGGTTTTTGAAGCATTGAGATATCACATCTCATGCTATCGGAAGGGTCTCAGGTTTGGAATGGGAAGGAGTTGGATATCACATCTCATGTTATAGGAAGGGTCTCAGGTTTGGAATGGGAAGGAGTTGGATATGACATCTCTTGTTATAGGGAGGGTCTCAGGATTTGAATGGTAAGGAGTTGGATATCACATCTCATGCTATAGGAAGGGTCTCAGGCTGGAATGGGAAGGAGTTGGATATCACATCTCATGTTATATACAGGAAGGGTCTCAGGATTGGAATGGGAAGGATTTGGATATCACATCTCTTGCTATAGGAAGGGTCTCAGGTTTTTTATTAGAAACATTGAGATATCACATCTCATGCTATAGGAAGGGTTTTAGGATTGGAATGGGAAGTATTTGGATATCACATCTCATGCTAAAGGAAGGGTCTCAGGTCTGGAATGGGAAGGAATTGGATATCACATCTCATGTTATAGGAAGGGTCTCAGGTTTTTTATTAGAAACATTGAGATATCACATCTCATGTTATAGGACGGTTCCCAGGTTTGGTATTAGAAGCATTGAGATATCACATCTCATGGTATAGGAAGGGTCTCAGGGTTGGAATGGGAAGGAGTTGGATATCACATCTCATCCAATAGGAAGGGTCTCAGGTTTGGAATGGGAAGGAATTGGATATCACATCTCATGTTATAGGAAGGGTCTCAGGTTTGGTATTAGAAGCATTGAGATATCACATCTCATGCTATAGGAAGGGTATCAGGATTGGAATGTGAAGGATTTGGATATCACATCTCATGCTAAAGGAAGGGTCTCAGGTTTGGTAGAAGCATTGAGATATCACATCTCATGCTATAGGAAGGGTCTCAGGATTTGAATGGCAAGGAGTTGGATATCACATCTCATGCCATAGGAAGGGTCTCAGGTTTGGTATAAGCATTGAGATATCACATCTCTGCTATCGGAAGGTTCTCAGGATTGGATTGGGAAGGAGTTGGATATCCCTTCTCATGCTATAGGAAGTGTCTCAGGTTGGAATGGGAAGGAGTTGAATATCACATCTCATGTTATAGGAAGGGTCTCAGGATTGGAATGGGAAGGATTTGGATATCACATCTCTTGCTATAGGAAGGGTCTCAGGATTGGAATGGGAAGGATTTGAATATTTCCCATTCCAATCCTATGACCCTTCCTATAACATGAGATGTGATATCCAACTCCTTCCCATTCCAACCTGAGACACTTCCTATAGCATGAGAAGGGATATCCAACTCCTTCCCAATCCAATCCTGAGACCCTTCCGATAGCAGAGATGTGATATCTCAATGCTTATACCAAACCTGAGACCCTTCCTATGGCATGAGATGTGATATCCAACTCCTTGCCATTCAAATCCTGAGACCCTTCCTATAGCATGAAAAGGGATATCCAACTCCTTCCCAATCCAATCCTGAGACCCTTCCGATAGCAGAGACGTGAAATCTCAATGCTTCTACCAAACCTGAGACCCTTCCTTTAGCATGAGATGTGATATCCAAATCCTTCACATTCCAATCCTGAGACCCTTCCTATAGCATGAGATTTGATATCTCAATGCTTCTAATACCAAACGTGAGATCCTTCCTATAACATGAGATGTGATATCCAAATCCTCCCCTTCCAAACCTGAGACCCTCCCTTTAGCATGAAATGTGATATCCAACTCCTTCCTATTCCAATCCTGAGACTCTTCTGATAGCATGAGATGTGATATCTCAATGCTTCTAATACCAAACCTGAGATCCTTCCGATAGCATGAGATGTGATATCTCAATGCTTCTAATACCAAACCTGAGATCCTTCCTATAACATGAGATGTGATATCCAAATCCTTCCCCTTCCAAACCTGAGACCCTCCCTTTAGCATGAGATGTGATATCTAACTCCTTCCCATTCCATTCCTGAGACCCTTCTGATAGCATGAGATGTGATTTCTCAATGCCTCTAATACCAAACCTGAGATCCTACCTCTAACATGAAATGAGATATCCAACTCTTTCCCCTTCCAAACCTGAGAGCCTTCCTATAGCATGAGATGTGATATCCAAGTCCTTCCCATTTCAATACTGAGACCCTTCCTATAGCTTGAGATGTGATATCCAACTCCTTCCCATTCCAATTCTGAGACCCTTCCTATAGCATGAGATGTGATATCTCAATGCTTATACCAAACCTGAGAGCCTACCTATAACATGAGATGTGATATCCAAGTCCATCCAATTCCAATCCTTAGACCCTTCCTACAGCATGCGATGTGATATCTCAATGATTCTAATACCAAACCAGAGACTCTTCCTATAACATGAGATGGGATATCCAACTCCTTCCCATTCCAATTCTGAGACCCTTCCTATACTATGAGACTTGATATCTCAATGCTTCTAATACCAAACCCGAGACCCGTAATATAACATGAGATGTGATATCCAAATCCTTCCCCTTCCAAACCTTAGACCCTTCCTTTATCATGAGATGTGATATCCAACTCATTCCCATTCCAATCCTGAGACCCTTCCGATATCATGAGATGTGATATCTCAAAGCTTCTAATATCAAACTTGAGACCCTCCCTATAGCATGAGATGTGATATCCAAGTCCTTCCCATTCCAATCCTGAGACCCTTCCTATAGCATGAGATGTGATATCTCAATGCTTCTAATACCAAACCTGAGACCCTTCCTGTAACATGAGATGGGAATATCCAACTCCTTCCCATTCCAATCTTGAGACCCTTCCGATAGCAGAGATGTGATATCTCAATGCTTATACCAAACCTGAGATCCTTCCTATAACATGAGATGTGATATCCAACTCCTTCCCATTCCAATCCTTAGGCACTTCCTATAGCATGAGATGTGATATCTCACTGCTTATACCAAACCTGAGACCCTTCCCATAGCAGGAGATGTGATATCCAACTCATTCCCATTCCAATCCTCAGACCCTTCCTATAGCATGAGATGTGATATCTCAATGCTTCTAATGGCAAACTTGAGACCCTACCTATAGCATGAGATGTGATATCCAAGTCCTTCCCATTCCAATCCTGAGACACTTCCTATAGCATGAGATGTGATATCTCAACGCTTCTAATACCAAACCTGAGACTCTTCCTATAACATGAGATGGGATATCCAACTCCTTCCCATTCCAATCCTGAGACCCTTTTGATAGCAGAGATGTGATATCTCAATGTTTATACCAAACCTGAGACCCTTCCTACGGCATGAGATGTCATTTTCAACTCCTTCCCATTCCAATCCTGAGACCCTTCCTATAGCATGAGATTTGATATCCAACTCCTTCCCATTCCAATCCTGAGACCCTTCCTATAGCATGAGATGTGATGTCTCAATGCTTCTAATAGCAAACCTGAGATCCTTCCTATAACATGAGATGTGATATCCAACTCCTTCCATTCCAATCCTGAGACCCTTCCTATAGCATGAGATGTGATATCTCAATGCTTATACCAAACCTGAGACCCTTCCTATAGCATGAGATGTGATATCCAACTCCTTCCCATTCCAATCATGAGACCCTTCCTATAGCATGAGATGTGATATCTCAATGCTTCTAATACCAAACCTGAGATCCTTCCTCTAACATGAAATGTGAGATCCAACTCCTTCCCTTTCCAAACCTAAGAGCCTATCTATAGCATGAGATGTGATATCCAAGTCCTTCACATTCCAACCCTTAGACCCTTCCTACAGCATGCAATATGATATCTCAATGATTCTAATAACAAACCTGAGACCCTTCCTATAACATGAGATGGGATATCCAACTCCTTCCCATTCCAATCCTGAGACACTTCCGATAGCAGAGATGTGATATCTCAATGTTTATACCAAACCTGAGACCCTTCCTATAACATGAGATGTGATATCCAACTCCTTCCCGTTCCAAACCTGAGACCCTTCCTTTAGCATGAGATGTGATATCCAGCTCCTTCCCATTCCAATCCTGAGACACTTCCGATTCATGAGATGTGATATCTCAATGCTTCTAATATCAAAACTGAGACCCTCCCTATAGCATGATATGTGATATCTAAGTCCTTCCCATTCCAATCCTGAGACCCTTCCTATAGCATGAGATGTGATATCTCAATGCTTCTACCAAACCTGAGACCCTTCCTTTAGCATGAGATGTAATATCCAACTCCTTCCCATTCCAATCCTGAGACCCTTCCTATAGCATGAGATGTGATATCTCAATACTTCTAATACCAAACCTGAGATCCATCCTATAACATGAGATGTGATATCCAACTCCTTCCCTTTCCAAACCTGAGAGCCGTTCTATAGCATGAGATGTGATATCCAGGTCCTTCCCATTCCAATCCTTAGACCCTTCCTACAGCATGCAATATGATATCTCAATGATTCTAATAACAAACCTGAGACCCGTCCTATAGCATGAGATATGATATCCAAGTCCTTCCCATTCCAATCCTGAGACCCTTCCTATAACATGAAATGTGATATCCAACTCCTTCCCATTCCAACCTGAGACCCTTCCTATAGCATGAGATGGGATATCCAACTTCTTCCAAATCCAATACTGATACCCTTCCGATAGCATGAGATGTGATATCCCAATGCTTCTACCAAACCTGAGACCCATACTATGGCATGAGATGTGATATCAAACTCCTTCCCATTCCAATCCTGAGACCCTTCCTATAGCTTGAGGTGTGATATCCAACTCCTTCCCATTCCAATTCTGAGACCCTTCTTATACCATGAGACTTGATATCTCAATGCTTCTAATATTAAACCTGAGACCCGTCCTATAACATGAGATGTGATATCCAAATCCTTCCCCTTCCAAACCTTAGACCCTTCCTTTATCATGAGATGTGATATCCAACTCCTTCCCATTCCAATCCTGAGACCCTTCCGATATCATGAGATTTGTTATCTCAATGCTTCTAATATCAAACTTGAGACCCTCCCTATAGCATGAGATGTGACATCCAAGTCCTTCCCATTCCAATCCTGAGACCCTTCCTATAGCATGAGATGTGATATTTCTATGCTTCTAATACCAAACCTGAGACCCTTCCTATAACATGAGATGGGATATCCAACTCCTTCCCATTCCAATCCTGAGACCTTTCCGATAGCAGAGATGTGATATCTCAATGCTTATACCAAACCTGAGAACCTTCCTATGGCCTGAGATGTCATATACAACTCCTTCCCATTCCAATCCTGAGACCCTTCCTTTAGCATGAGATGTGATATCTCAATGCTTATACCAAATCTGAGACCCTTCCTATAGCATGAGATGTGATATCCAATTCCTTCCCATTCCAATCCTGAGACCCTTCCTATAGCATGAGATGTGATATCTCAATGCTTATACCAAACCTGAGAGCCTACCTATAACATGAGATGTGATATCCAAGTCCATCCCATTCCAATCCTTAGACCCTTCCTACAGCATGCGATGTGATATCTCAATGATTCTAATACCAAACCAGAGACTCTTCCTATAACATGAGATGGGATATCCAACTCCTTCCCATTCCAATCCTGAGCCGCTTCCGATAGCAGAGATGTGATATCTCAATGCTTATACCAAACCTGAGACCCTTCCTATAACATGAGATGTGATATCCAACTCCTTCCCGTTCCAAACCTGAGACACTAACTATAGCATATGTGATATCCAACTCCTTCCCATTCCAAACATGAGACCCTTCCTATAGCAAGAAAGTAATATCCAACTCCTACCCATTCCAATCCTGAGACCCTTCCTATAGCAAGAGATGTGATATCCAAATCCTTCCCATTCCAATCCTGAGACCCTTCCTATAACATGAGATGTGATATCCAACTCCTTCCCATTCCAATCCTGAGACACTTCCTATAGCATGAGATGTGATATCTCAATGCTTCTAATACCAAACCTGAGACTCTTCCTATAACATGAGATGGGATATCCAACTCCTTCCCATTCCAATCCTGAGACCCTTTTGATAGCAGAGATGTGATATCTCAATGTTTATACCAAACCTGAGACCCTTCCTATGGCATGAGATGTCATATTCAACTCCTTCCCATTCCAATCCTGAGACGCTTCCTATAGCATGAGATTTGATATCCAACTCCTTCCCATTCCAATCCTGAGACCCTTCCTATAGCATGAGATGTGATGTCTCAATGCTTCTAATACCAAACCTGAGATCCTTCCTATAACATGAGATGTGATATCCAACTCCTTCCATTCCAATCCTGAGACCCTTCCTATAGCATGAGATGTGATATCTCAATGCTTATACCAAACCTGAGACCCTTCCTATAGCATGAGATGTGATATCCAACTCCTTCCCATTCCAATCCTGAGACCCTTCCTATAGCTTGAGATGTGATATCTCAATGCTTCTAATACCAAACCTGAGATCCTTCCTCTAACATGAAATGTGAGATCCAACTCCTTCCCTTTCCAAACCTAAGAGCCTATCTATAGCATGAGATGTGATATCCAAGTCCTTCACATTCCAACCCTTAGACCCTTCCTACAGCATGCAATATGATATCTCAATGATTCTAATAACAAACCTGAGACCCGTCCTATAGCATGAGATATGATATCCAAGTCCTTCCCATTCCAATCCTGAGACCCTTCCTATAACATGAAATGTGATATCCAACTCCTTCCCATTCCAACCTGAGACCCTTCCTATAGCATGAGATGGGATATCCAACTTCTTCCAAATCCAATACTGATACCCTTCCGATAGCATGAGATGTGATATCCCAATGCTTCTACCAAACCTGAGACCCATACTATGGCATGAGATGTGATATCAAACTCCTTCCCATTCCAATCCTGAGACCCTTCCTATAGCTTGAGGTGTGATATCCAACTCCTTCCCATTCCAATTCTGAGACCCTTCTTATACCATGAGACTTGATATCTCAATGCTTCTAATATTAAACCTGAGACCCGTCCTATAACATGAGATGTGATATCCAAATCCTTCCCCTTCCAAACCTTAGACCCTTCCTTTATCATGAGATGTGATATCCAACTCCTTCCCATTCCAATCCTGAGACCCTTCCGATATCATGAGATTTGTTATCTCAATGCTTCTAATATCAAACTTGAGACCCTCCCTATAGCATGAGATGTGACATCCAAGTCCTTCCCATTCCAATCCTGAGACCCTTCCTATAGCATGAGATGTGATATCTCTATGCTTCTAATACCAAACCTGAGACCCTTCCTATAACATGTGATGGGATATCCAACTCCTTCCCATTCCAATCCTGAGACCTTTCCGATAGCAGAGATGTGATATCTCAATGCTTATACCAAACCTGAGAACCTTCCTATGGCCTGAGATGTCATATACAACTCCTTCCCATTCCAATCCTGAGACCCTTCCTTTAGCATGAGATGTGATATCTCAATGCTTATACCAAATCTGAGACCCTTCCTATAGCATGAGATGTGATATCCAATTCCTTCCCATTCCAATCCTGAGACCCTTCCTACAGCATGCGATGTGATATCTCAATAATTCTAATACCAAACCAGAGACTCTTCCTATAACATGAGATGGGATATCCAACTCCTTCCCATTCCAATCCTGAGCCGCTTCCGATAGCAGAGATGTGATATCTCAATGCTTATACCAAACCTGAGACCCTTCCTATAACATGAGATGTGATATCCAACTCCTTCCCGTTCCAAACCTGAGACACTAACTATAGCATATGTGATATCCAACTCCTTCCCATTCCAAACATGAGACCCTTCCTATAGCAAGAAAGTAATATCCAACTCCTACCCATTCCAATCCTGAGACCCTTCCTATAGCAAGAGATGTGATATCCAAATCCTTCCCATTCCAATCCTGAGACCCTTCCTATAACATGAGATGTGATATCCAACTCCTTCCCATTCCAACCTGAGACACTTCATATAGCATGAGAAGGGATATCCAACTCCTTCCCAATCCAATCCTGAGACCCTTCCGATAGCAGAGATGTGATATCTCAATGCTTATACCAAACCTGAGACCCTTCCTATGGCATGAGATGTGATATCCAACTCCTTGCCATTCAAATCCTGAGACCCTTCCTATAGCATGAGAAGGGATATCCAACTCCTTCCCAATCCAATCCTGAGACCCTTCCGATAGCAGCGACGTGATATCTCAATGCTTCTACCAAACCTGAGACCCTTCCTTTAGCATGAGATGTGATATCCAAATCCTTCACATTCCAATCCTGAGAAACTTCCTATAGCATGAGATGTGATATCTCAATGCTTCTAATACCAAACCTGAGATCCTTCCTATAACATGAGATGTGATATCCAATTCCTTCCCATTCCAAACCTGAGACCCTTCCTATTGGATGAGATGTGATATCCAACTCCTTCCCATTCCAACCTTGAGACCCTTCCTATAGCATGAGATGTGATGTCTCAATGCTTCTAATACCAAACCTGAGATCCTTCCTATAACATGAGATGTGATATCCAACTCCTTCTATTCCAATCCTGAGACCCGTCCTATAGCATGAGATGTGATATCTCAAGGCTTATACCAAACCTGAGACCCTTCCTATAGCATGAGATGTGATATCCAACTGCTTCCCATTCCAATCCTGAGACCCTTCCTATAGCATGCAATATGATATCTCAATGATTCTAATAACAAACCTGAGACCCGTCCTATAGCATGAGATATGATATCCAAGTCCTTCGCATTCCAATCCTGAGACCCTTCCTATAACATGAAATGTGATATCCAACTCCTTCCCATTCCAACCTGAGACCATTCCTATAGCATGAGATGGGATATCCAACTTCTTCCAAATCCAATACTGATACCCTTCCGATAGCATGAGATGTGATATCCCAATGCTTCTACCAAACCTGAGACCCATACTATGGCATGAGATGTGATATCAAACTCCTTCCCATTCCAATCCTGAGACCCTTCCTATAGCTTGAGGTGTGATATCCAACTCCTTCCCATTCCAATTCTGAGACCCTTCTTATACCATGAGACTTGATATCTCAATGCTTCTAATATTAAACCTGAGACCCGTCCTATAACATGAGATGTGATATCCAAATCCTTCCCCTTCCAAACCTTAGACCCTTCCTTTATCATGAGATGTGATATCCAACTCCTTCCCATTCCAATCCTGAGACCCTTCCGATATCATGAGATTTGTTATCTCAATGCTTCTAATATCAAACTTGAGACCCTCCCTATAGCATGAGATGTGACATCCAAGTCCTTCCCATTCCAATCCTGAGACCCTTCCTATAGCATGAGATGTGATATCTCTATGCTTCTAATACCAAACCTGAGACCCTTCCTATAACATGAGATGGGATATCCAACTCCTTCCCATTCCAATCCTGAGACCTTTCCGATAGCAGAGATGTGATATCTCAATGCTTATACCAAATCTGAGAACCTTCCTATGGCCTGAGATGTCATATACAACTCCTTCCCATTCCAATCCTGAGACCCTTCCTTTAGCATGAGATGTGATATCTCAATGCTTATACCAAATCTGAGACCCTTCCTATAGCATGAGATGTGATATCCAATTCCTTCCCATTCCAATCCTGAGACCCTTCCTATAGCATGAGATGTGATATCTCAATGCTTATACCAAACCTGAGAGCCTACCTATAACATGAGATGTGATATCCAAGTCTATCCCATTCCAATCCTTAGACCCTTCCTACAGCATGCGATGTGATATCTCAATAATTCTAATACCAAACCAGAGACTCTTCCTATAACATGAGATGGGATATCCAACTCCTTCCCATTCCAATCCTGAGCCGCTTCCGATAGCAGAGATGTGATATCTCAATGCTTATACCAAACCTGAGACCCTTCCTATAACATGAGATGTGATATCCAACTCCTTCCCGTTCCAAACCTGAGACACTAACTATAGCATATGTGATATCCAACTCCTTCCCATTCCAAACATGAGACCCTTCCTATAGCAAGAAAGTAATATCCAACTCCTACCCATTCCAATCCTGAGACCCTTCCTATAGCAAGAGATGTGATATCCAACTCCTTCCCATTCCAACCTGAGACACTTCCTATAGCATGAGAAGGGATATCCAACTCCTTCCCAATCCAATCCTGAGACCCTTCCGATAGCAGAGATGTGATATCTCAATGCTTATACCAAACCTGAGTCCCTTCCTATGGCATGAGATGTGATATCCAACTCCTTGCCATTCAAATCCTGAGACCCTTCCTATAGCATGAGAAGGGATATCCAACTCCTTCCCAATCCAACCTGAGACACTTCCTATAGCATGAGAAGGGATATCCAACTCCTTCCCAATCCAATCCTGAGACCCTTCCGATAGCAGCGACGTGATATCTCAATGCTTCTACCAAACCTGAGACCCTTCCTTTAGCATGAGATGTGATATCCAAATCCTTCACATTCCAATCCTGAGACCCTTCCTATAGCATGAGATGTGATATCTCAATGCTTCTAATACCAAACCTGAGATCCTTCCTATAACATGAGATGTGATATCCAATTCCTTCCCATTCCAAACCTGAGACCCTTCCTATTGGATGAGATGTGATATCCAACTCCTTCTCATTCCAACCTTGAGACCCTTCCTATAGCATGAGATGTGATGTCTCAATGCTTCTAATACCAAACCTGAGATCCTTCCTATAACATGAGATGTGATATCCAACTCCTTCCATTCCAATCCTGAGGCCCGTCCTATAGCATGAGATGTGATATCTCAAGGCTTATACCAAACCTGAGACCCTTCCTATAGCATGAGATGTGATATCCAACTGCTTCCCATTCCAATCCTGAGACCCTTCCTATAGCATGAGATGTGATATCTCAATGCTTCTAATACCAAACCTGAGATCCTTCCTCTAACATGAAATGTGATATCCAACTCCTTCCCTTTCCAAACCTAAGAGCCTATCTATAGCATGAGATGTGATATCCAAGTCCTTCACATTCCAACCCTTAGACCCTTCCTACAGCATGCAATATGATATCTCAATGATTCTAATAACAAACCTGAGACCCGTCCTATAACATGAGATGGGATATCCAACTCCTTCCCATTCCAATCCTGAGACACTTCCGATAGCAGAGATGTGATATCTCAATGCTTATACCAAACCTGAGACCCTTCCTATAACATGAGATGTGATATCCAAATCCTTCCCGTTCCAAACCTGAGACCCTTCCTTTAGCATGAGATGTGATATCCAGCTCCTTCCCATTCCAATCCTGAGACACTTCCGATAGCATGAGATGTGATATCTCAATGCTTCTAATATCAAAACTGAGACCCTCCCTATAGCATGATATGTGATATCTAAGTCCTTCCCATTCCAATCCTGAGACCCTCCCTATAGCATGAGATGTGATATCCAACTCCTTCCCATTCCAATCCTGAGACCCTTCCTATAGCATGAGATATGATATCTCAATACTTCTAATACCAAACGTGAGATCCTTCCGATAACATGAGATGTGATATCCAAATCCTTCCCCTTCCAAACCTGAGACCCTCCCTTTAGCATGAAATGTGATATCCAACTCCTTCCTATTCCAATCCTGAGACTCTTCTGATAGCATGAGATGTGATATCTCAATGCTTCTAATACCAAACCTGAGATCCTTCCGATAGCATGAGATGTGATATCTCAATGCTTCTAATACCAAACCTGAGATCCTTCCTATAACATGAGATGTGATATCCAAATCCTTCCCCTTCCAAACCTGAGACCCTCCCTTTAGCATGAGATGTGATATCTAACTCCTTCCCATTCCATTCCTGAGACCCTTCTGATAGCATGAGATGTGATATCTCAATGCCTCTAATACCAAACCTGAGATCCTACCTCTAACATGAAATGAGATATCCAACTCTTTCCCCTTCCAAACCTGAGAGCCTTCCTATAGCATGAGATGTGATATCCAAGTCCTTCCCATTCCAATACTGAGACCCTTCCTATAGCTTGAGATGTGATATCCAACTCCTTCCCATTCCAATTCTGAGACCCTTCCTATAGCATGAGATGTGATATCTCAATGCTTATACCAAACCTGAGAGCCTACCTATAACATGAGATGTGATATCCAAGTCCATCCCATTCCAATCCTTAGACCCTTCCTACAGCATGCGATGTGATATCTCAATGATTCTAATACCAAACCAGAGACTCTTCCTATAACATGAGATGGGATATCCAACTCCTTCCCATTCCAATTCTGAGACCCTTCCTATACTATGAGACTTGATATCTCAATGCTTCTAAAACCAAACCTGAGACCCGTAATATAACATGAGATGTGATATCCAAATCCTTCCCCTTCCAAACCTTAGACCCTTCCTTTATCATGAGATGTGATATCCAACTCCTTCCCATTCCAATCCTGAGACCCTTCCGATATCATGAGATGTGATATCTCAAAGCTTCTAATATCAAACTTGAGACCCTCCCTATAGCATGAGATGTGATATCCAAGTCCTTCCCATTCCAATCCTGAGACCCTTCCTATAGCATGAGATGTGATATCTCAATGCTTCTAATACCAAACCTGAGACCCTTCCTATAACATGAGATGGGAATATCCAACTCCTTCCCATTCCAATCTTGAGACCCTTCCGATAGCAGAGTTGTGATATCTCAATGCTTATACCAAACCTGAGATCCTTCCTATAACATGAGATGTGATATCCAACTCCTTCCCATTCCAATCCTGAGACACTTCCTATAGCATGAGATGTGATATCTCACTGCTTATACCAAACCTGAGACCCTTCCCATAGCAGGAGATGTGATATCCAACTCCTTCCCATTCCAATCCTCAGACCCTTCCTATAGCATGAGATGTGATATCTCAATGCTTCTAATGTCAAACTTGAGACCATACCTATAGCATGAGATGTGATATCCAAATCCTTCCCATTCCAATCCTGAGACACTTCCTATAGCATGAGATGTGATATCTCAATGCTTCTAATACCAAACGTGAGACTCTTCCTATAACATGAGATGGGATATCCAACTCCTTCCCATTCCAATCCTGAGACCCTTTTGATAGCAGAGATGTGATATCTCAATGTTTATACCAAACCTGAGACCCTTCCTACGGCATGAGATGTCATATTCAACTCCTTCCCATTCCAATCCTGAGACCCTTCCTATAGCATGAGATTTGATATCCAACTCCTTCCCATTCCAATCCTGAGACCCTTCCTATAGCATGAGATGTGATGTCTCAATGCTTCTAATACCAAACCTGAGATCCTTCCTATAACATGAGATCTGATATCCAACTCCTTCCATTCCAATCCTGAGACCCTTCCTATAGCATGAGATGTGATATCTCAATGCTTATACCAAACCTGAGACCCTTCCTATAGCATGAGATGTGATATCCAACTCCTTCCCATTCCAATCCTGAGACCCTTCCTATAGCATGAGATGTGATATCTCAATGCTTCTAATACCAAACCTGAGATCCTTCCTCTAACATGAAATGTGAGATCCAACTCCTTCCCTTTCCAAACCTAAGAGCCTATCTATAGCATGAGATGTAATATCCAAGTCCTTCACATTCCAACCCTTAGACCCTTCCTACAGCATGCAATATGATATCTCAATGATTCCAATAACAAACCTGAGACCCGTCCTATAACATGAGATGGGATATCCAACTCCTTCCCATTCCAATCCTGAGACACTTCCGATAGCAGAGATGTGATATCTCAATGTTTATACCAAACCTGAGACCCTTCCTATAACATGAGATGTGATATCCAACTCCTTCCCGTTCCAAACCTGAGACCCTTCCTTTAGCATGAGATGTGATATCCAGCGCCTTCCCATTCCAATCCTGAGACACTTCCGATAGCATGAGATGTGATATCTCAATGCTTCTAATATCAAAACTGAGACCCTCCCTATAGCATGATATGTGATATCTAAGTCCTTCCCATTCCAATCCTGAGACCCTTCCTATAGCATGAGATGTGATATCTCAATGCTTCTACCAAACCTGAGACCCTTCCTTTAGCATGAGATGTGATATCCAACTCCTTCCCATTCCAATCCTTAGACCCTTGCTACAGCATGCGATGTGATATCTCAATGATTCTAATACCAAACCAGAGACTCTTCCTATAACATGAGATGGGATATCCAACTCCTTCCCATTCCAATCCTGAGCCGCTTCTGATAGCAGAGATGTGATATCTCAATGCTTATACCAAACCTGAGACCCTTCCTATAACATGAGATGTGATATCCAACTCCTTCCCGTTCCAAACCTGAGACACTAACTATAGCATATGTGATATCCAACTCCTTCCCATTCCAAACATGAGACCCTTCCTATAGCAAGAAAGTAATATCCAACTCCTACCCATTCCAATCCTGAGACCCTTCCTATAGCAA
The DNA here is from genome assembly GCF_040938575.1 of Ambystoma mexicanum. Taxonomy (NCBI): domain Eukaryota; kingdom Metazoa; phylum Chordata; class Amphibia; order Caudata; family Ambystomatidae; genus Ambystoma; species Ambystoma mexicanum. The sequence continues at coordinate 7,791,860 of NW_027182433.1, forward strand.
GAGATGTGATATCCAAATCCTTCCCATTCCAATCCTGAGACCCTTCCTATAACATGAGATGTGATATCCAACTCCTTCCCATTCCAATCCTGAGACACTTCCTATAGCATGAGATGTGATATCTCAATGCTTCTAATACCAAACCTGAGACTCTTCCTATAACATGAGATGGGATATCCAACTCCTTCCCATTCCAATCCTGAGACCCTTTTGATAGCAGAGATGTGATATCTCAATGTTTATACCAAACCTGAGACCCTTCCTATGGCATGAGATGTCATATTCAACTCCTTCCCATTCCAATCCTGAGACGCTTCCTATAGCATGAGATTTGATATCCAACTCCTTCCCATTCCAATCCTGAGACCCTTCCTATAGCATGAGATGTGATGTCTCAATGCTTCTAATACCAAACCTGAGATCCTTCCTATAACATGAGATGTGATATCCAACTCCTTCCATTCCAATCCTGAGACCCTTCCTATAGCATGAGATGTGATATCTCAATGCTTATACCAAACCTGAGACCCTTCCTATAGCATGAGATGTGATATCCAACTCCTTCCCATTCCAATCCTGAGACCCTTCCTATAGCTTGAGATGTGATATCTCAATGCTTCTAATACCAAACCTGAGATCCTTCCTCTAACATGAAATGTGAGATCCAACTCCTTCCCTTTCCAAACCTAAGAGCCTATCTATAGCATGAGATGTGATATCCAAGTCCTTCACATTCCAACCCTTAGACCCTTCCTACAGCATGCAATATGATATCTCAATGATTCTAATAACAAACCTGAGACCCGTCCTATAACATGAGATGGGATATCCAACTCCTTCCCATTCCAATCCTGAGACACTTCCGATAGCAGAGATGTGATATCTCAATGTTTATACCAAACCTGAGACCCTTCCTATAACATGAGATGTGATATCCAACTCCTTCCCGTTCCAAACCTGACACCCTTCCTTTAGCATGAGATGTGATATCCAGCTCCTTCCCATTCCAATCCTGAGACACTTCCGATAGCATGAGATGTGATATCTCAATGCTTCTAATATCAAAACTGAGACCCTCCCTATAGCATGATATGTGATATCTAAGTCCTTCCCATTCCAATCCTGAGACCCTTCCTATAGCATGAGATGTGATATCTCAATGCTTCTACCAAACCTGAGACCCTTCCTTTAGCATGAGATGTGATATCCAACTCCTTCCCATTCCAATCCTGAAACCCTTCCTATAGCATGAGATGTGATATCTCAATACTTCTAATACCAAACCTGAGATCCATCCTATAACATGAGATGTGATATCCAACTCCTTCCCTTTCCAAACCTGAGAGCCGTTCTATAGCATGAGATGTGATATCCAGGTCCTTCCCATTCCAATCCTTAACCCTTCCTACAGCATGCAATATGATATCTCAATGATTCTAATAACAAACCTGAGACCCGTCCTATAGCATGAGATATGATATCCAAGTCCTTCCCATTCCAATCCTGAGACCCTTCCTATAACATGAAATGTGATATCCAACTTCTTTCCAATTCAACCTGAGACCCTTCCTATAGCATGAGATGGGATATCCAACTTCTTCCAAATCCAATACTGATACCCTTCCGATAGCATGAGATGTGATATCCCAATGCTTCTACCAAACCTGAGACCCATACTATGGCATGAGATGTGATATCAAACTCCTTCCCATTCCAATCCTGAGACCCTTCCTATAGCTTGAGGTGTGATATCCAACTCCTTCCCATTCCAATTCTGAGACCCTTCTTATACCATGAGACTTGATATCTCAATGCTTCTAATATTAAACCTGAGACCCGTCCTATAACATGAGATGTGATATCCAAATCCTTCCCCTTCCAAACCTTAGACCCTTCCTTTATCATGAGATGTGATATCCAACTCCTTCCCATTCCAATCCTGAGACCCTTCCGATATCATGAGATTTGTTATCTCAATGCTTCTAATATCAAACTTGAGACCCTCCCTATAGCATGAGATGTGACATCCAAGTCCTTCCCATTCCAATCCTGAGACCCTTCCTATAGCATGAGATGTGATATCTCTATGCTTCTAATACCAAACCTGAGACCCTTCCTATAACATGAGATGGGATATCCAACTCCTATTGGATGAGATGTGAAATCCAACTCCTTCCCATTCCAATACTGAGACCCTTCCTATACCATGAGATGTGATATCTCAATGCTTCTACCAAAACTGAGACCCTTCCTTTAGCATGAGATGTGATATCCAACTCCTTCCCATTCCAATCCTGAGACCCATCCTATAGCATGAGATGTGATATCTCAATGCCTCTAATACCAAACCTGAGATTCTTCCTATAACATGAGATGTGATATCTCAATGCTTCTAATACCAAACCTGAGACCCTCCCTTTAGCATGAGATGTGATATCCGACTCCTTCCCATACCAATCCTGAGACCCTTCTGATAGCATGAGATGTGATATCTCAATGCCTCTAATACCAAACCTGAGATTCTTCCTATAACATGAGATGTGATATCTCAATGCTTCTAATACCAAACCTGAGACCCTCCCTTTAGCATGAGATGTGATATCCGACTCCTTCCCATTCCAATCCTGAGACCCTTCTGATAGCATGAGATGTGATATCTCAATGCTTCTAATACCAAACCTGAGACCCTTCCTATAACATAAGATGGGATATCCAACTCCTTCCCATTCCAATCCTGAGACCCTTCCGATAGCAGAGATGTGATATCTCAATGCTTATACCAAACCTGAGACCCTTCCTGTGGCATGAGATGTCATATACAACTCCTTCCAATTCCAATCCTGAGACCCTTCCTATAGCATGAGATGTGAAAACCAACTCCTTCCCATTCCAATCCTGAGACCCTTCCTATAGCATGAGATGTGATATCTCAATGCTTCTAATACCAAACCTGAGATCATTCCTATAACACGAGATGTAATATCCAAATCCTTCCCCTTCCAAACCTGAGACCCTCCCTTTAGCATGAGATGTGATATCCAACTCCTTCCCATTCCAATCCTGAGATCCTTCTGATAGCATGAGATGTGATATCTCAATGCCTCTAATACCAAACCTGAGATCCTACCTCTAACATGAAATGTGATATCCAACTCCTTCCCCTTCCAAACCTGAGACCCTCCCTTTAGCATGAGATGTGATATCCAACTCCTTCCCATTCCAATCCTGAGATCCTTCTGATAGCATGAGATGTGATATCTCAATGCCTTTAATACCAAACCTGAGATCCTACCTCTAACATGAAATGTGATATCCAACTCCTTCCCCTTCCAAACCTGAGAGCCTTCCTATAGCATGAGATGTGATATCCAAGTCCTTCCCATTCCAATTCTGAGACCCTTCCTATAGCATGAGATGTGATATCTCAATGCTTCTAATACCAAACCTGGGACCCTTCCTATAACATGAGATGAGATATCCAAGTCCTTCCCATTCCAATCCTGAGACCCTTACTATATCATGAGATGTGATATCTCAATGTTTCTAATACCAAACCTGAGACCCTTCCTATAACAAGAGATGTGATATCCATGTCCTTCCCATTCCAATCCTGAGACCCGTCCTATACCATGAGATGTTATATCTCAATGCTTCTAATACCAAACCTGAGACCCTTCCTGTAATGAGATGGTATATCCAACTCCTTCCCATTCCAATCCTGAGACCCTTCCAATAGCAGAGATGTGATATCTCAATGCTTATACCAAACCTGAGACCCTTCCTTTGGCATGAAATGTCATATACAACTCCTTCCGATTCCAGACCTGAGACCCTTCCTATAGCATGAGATGTGATATCCAACTCCTTCTCATTCCAATCCTGAGACCCTTCCTATAGCTTGAGATGTGATATCCAACTCCTTCCCTTTCCAATCCTGAGACCCTTCCTATAGCATGAGATGTGATATCTCAATGCTTCTAATACCAAACCTGAGATCCTTCCTATAACATGAGATGTGATATCCAAATCCTTCCACTTCCAAACCTGAGACCCTCCCTTTAGCATGAGATGTGATATCCGACTCCTTCCCATTCCAATCCTGAGACCCTTCTGATAGCATGAGATGTGATATCTCAATGCCTATAATACCAAACCTGAGATCCTTCCGATAGCATGAGATGTGATATCTCAATGCTTCTAATACCAAACCTGAGATCCTTCCTATAACATGAAATGTGATATCCAAATCCTTCCAAATCCATCCTGATACCCTTCCGATAGCATGAGATGTGATATCCCAATGCTTCTACAAAACCTGAAACCCATACATGGCATGAGATGTGATATCAAACTCCTTCCCATTCCAATCCTGAGACACTTCCTATAGCATGAGATGTGATATCTCAATGCTTCTAATACCAAACCTGAGACTCTTCCTATAACATGAGATAGGATATCCAACTCCTTCCCATTCCAATCCTGAGACCCTTCCGATAGCAGAGATGTGATATCTCAATGCTTATACCAAACCTGAGACCCTTCCTATGGCATGAGATGTCATATACAACTCCTTCCCATTCCAATCCTGAGACCCTTCCTATAGCATGAGATGTGATATCTCAATGCTTATACCAAACCTGAGACCCATACATGGCATGAGATGTGATATCAAACTCCTTCCCATTCCAATCCTGAGACCATTCCTATAGCATGAGATGTGATATCTCAATGCTTCTAATACCAAACCTGAGACTCTTCCTATAACATGAGATGGGATATCCAACTCCTTCCCATTCCAATCCTGAGACCCTTCCGATAGCAGAGATGTGATATCTCAATGCTTATACCAAACCTGAGACCCTTCCTATGGCATGAGATGTCATATACAACTCCTTCCCATTCCAATCCTGAGACCCTTCCTATAGCATGAGATGTGATATCTCAATGCTTATACCAAACCTGAGACCCTTCCTATAGCATGAGATGTGATATCCAACTCCTTCCTATTTCAATCCTGAGACCCTTCCTATAGCATGAGATGTGATGTCTCAATGCTTCTAATACCAAACCTGAGATCCTTCCTATAACATCAGATGTGATATCCAACTCCTTCCCATTCCAATCCTGAGACCCTTCCTATAGCATGAGATGTGATATCTCAATGTTCATAGCAAACCTGAGACCCTTCCTATAGCATGAGATGTGATATCCAACTCCTTCCCAATCCAATCCTGAGACCCTTCCTATAGCATTAGATGTGATATCTCAATGCCTCTAATACCAAATCTGAGATCCTTCCTCTAACATGAAATGTGATATCCAACTCCTTCCCTTTCCAAACCTGAGACCCTTCCTATGGCATGAGATGTGATATCCAACTCCTTCCCATTCCAATCCTGAGACCCTTCCTATAGCATGAGATGTAATATCTCAATGCTTCTATCAAACCTGAGTCCCTTCCTTTAGCATGAGATGTGATATCCAACTCCTCCCCATTCCAATCCTAAGACCCTACCTATAGCATGAGATGTGATATCTCAAAGCTTCTAATACCAAACCTGGGACCCGTCCTATAACATGAGATATGATATCCAAATCCTTCCCCTTCCAAACCTGAGACCCTTCCTTTAGCATGAGATGTGATATCCAAATCCTTCCCATTCCAATCCTGAAACCCTTCCTGTAGCATGAGATGTGATATCTCATTGTTTCTAATAAAAAACCTGAGACCCTTCCTATAGCAAGATATGTGATATCCAAATCCTTCCCATTCCAATCCTGAGACCCTTCCTATAACATGAGATGTGATATCCAACTCCTTCCCATTCCAACCTGAGAACCTTCCTATAGCATGAGAAGGGATATCCAACTCCTTCCCATTCCAATCCTGAGACCTTCCTATAGCATGTGATGTGATATCTCAAAGCTTCTAATACCAAACCTGCGACCCGTCCTATAACATGAGATATGATATCCAAATCCTTCCCCTTCCAAACCTGAGACCCTTCCTTTAGCATGAGATGTGATATACAAATCCTTCCCATTCCAATCCTGAAACCCTTCCTATAGCATGAGATGTGATATCTCAATGTTTCTAATAAAAAACTGAGACCCTTTCTATAGTAAGAGATGTGACATCCAAATCCTTCCCATTCCAATCCTGAGATCCTTCCTAGTGGATGAGATGTGAAATCCAACTCCTTCCCATTCCAATACTGAGACCCTTCCTATACCATGAGATGTGATATCTCAATGCTTCTACCAAAACTGAGACCCTTCCTTTAGCATGAGATGTGATATCCAACTCCTTCCCATTCCAATCCTGAGACCCTTCCTATAGCATGAGATGTGATATCTCAATGCCTCTAATACCAAACCTGAGATTCTTCCTATAACATGAGATGTGATATCTCAATGCTTCTAATACCAAACCTGAGACCCTCCCTTTAGCATGAGATGTGATATCCGACTCCTTCCCATACCAATCCTGAGACCCTTCTGATAGCATGAGATGTGATATCTCAATGCCTCTAATACCAAACCTGAGATTCTTCCTATAACATGAGATGTGATATCTCAATGCTTCTAATACCAAAACTGAGACCCTCCCTTTAGCATGAGATGTGATATCCGACTCCTTCCCATTCCAATCCTGAGACCCTTCTGATAGCATGAGATGTGATATCTCAATGCTTCTAATACCAAACCTGAGACCCTTCCTATAACATAAGATGGGATATCCAACTCCTTCCCATTCCAATCCTGAGATCCTTCTGATAGCATGAGATGTGATATCTCAATGCCTTTAATACCAAACCTGAGATCCTACCTCTAACATGAAATGTGATATCCAACTCCTTCCCCTTCCAAACCTGAGAGCCTTCCTATAGCATGAGATGTGATATCCAAGTCCTTCCCATTCCAATTCTGAGACCCTTCCTATAGCATGAGATGTGATATCTCAATGCTTCTAATACCAAACCTGGGACCCTTCCTATAACATGAGATGAGATATCCAAGTCCTTCCCATTCCAATCCTGAGACCCTTACTATATCATGAGATGTGATATCTCAATGTTTCTAATACCAAACCTGAGACCCTTCCTATAACAAGAGATGTGATATCCATGTCCTTCCCATTCCAATCCTGAGACCCGTCCTATACCATGAGATGTTATATCTCAATGCTTCTAATACCAAACCTGAGACCCTTCCTGTAATGAGATGGTATATCCAACTCCTTCCCATTCCAATCCTGAGACCCTTCCAATAGCAGAGATGTGATATCTCAATGCTTATACCAAACCTGAGACCCTTCCTTTGGCATGAAATGTCATATACAACTCCTTCCGATTCCAGACCTGAGACCCTTCCTATAGCATGAGATGTGATATCCAACTCCTTCTCATTCCAATCCTGAGACCCTTCCTATAGCTTGAGATGTGATATCCAACTCCTTCCCTTTCCAATCCTGAGACCCTTCCTATAGCATGAGATGTGATATCTCAATGCTTCTAATACCAAACCTGAGATCCTTCCTATAACATGAGATGTGATATCCAAATCCTTCCACTTCCAAACCTGAGACCCTCCCTTTAGCATGAGATGTGATATCCGACTCCTTCCCATTCCAATCCTGAGACCCTTCTGATAGCATGAGATGTGATATCTCAATGCCTATAATACCAAACCTGAGATCCTTCCGATAGCATGAGATGTGATATCTCAATGCTTCTAATACCAAACCTGAGATCCTTCCTATAACATGAAATGTGATATCCAAATCCTTCCAAATCCATCCTGATACCCTTCCGATAGCATGAGATGTGATATCCCAATGCTTCTACAAAACCTGAAACCCATACATGGCATGAGATGTGATATCAAACTCCTTCCCATTCCAATCCTGAGACACTTCCTATAGCATGAGATGTGATATCTCAATGCTTCTAATACCAAACCTGAGACTCTTCCTATAACATGAGATGGGATATCCAACTCCTTCCCATTCCAATCCTGAGACCCTTCCGATAGCAGAGATGTGATATCTCAATGCTTATACCAAACCTGAGACCCTTCCTATGGCATGAGATGTCATATACAACTCCTTCCCATTCCAATCCTGAGACCCTTCCTATAGCATGAGATGTGATATCTCAATGCTTATACCAAACCTGAGACCCATACATGGCATGAGATGTGATATCAAACTCCTTCCCATTCCAATCCTGAGACCATTCCTATAGCATGAGATGTGATATCTCAATGCTTCTAATACCAAACCTGAGACTCTTCCTATAACATGAGATGGGATATCCAACTCCTTCCCATTCCAATCCTGAGACCCTTCCGATAGCAGAGATGTGATATCTCAATGCTTATACCAAACCTGAGACCCTTCCTATGGCATGAGATGTCATATACAACTCCTTCCCATTCCAATCCTGAGACCCTTCCTATAGCATGAGATGTGATATCTCAATGCTTATACCAAACCTGAGACCCTTCCTATAGCATGAGATGTGATATCCAACTCCTTCCTATTTCAATCCTGAGACCCTTCCTATAGCATGAGATGTGATGTCTCAATGCTTCTAATACCAAACCTGAGATCCTTCCTATAACATCAGATGTGATATCCAACTCCTTCCCATTCCAATCCTGAGACCCTTCCTATAGCATGAGATGTGATATCTCAATGTTCATAGCAAACCTGAGACCCTTCCTATAGCATGAGATGTGATATCCAACTCCTTCCCAATCCAATCCTGAGACCCTTCCTATAGCATTAGATGTGATATCTCAATGCCTCTAATACCAAATCTGAGATCCTTCCTCTAACATGAAATGTGATATCCAACTCCTTCCCTTTCCAAACCTGAGACCCTTCCTATGGCATGAGATGTGATATCCAACTCCTTCCCATTCCAATCCTGAGACCCTTCCTATAGCATGAGATGTAATATCTCAATGCTTCTATCAAACCTGAGTCCCTTCCTTTAGCATGAGATGTGATATCCAACTCCTCCCCATTCCAATCCTGAGACCCTACCTATAGCATGAGATGTGATATCTCAAAGCTTCTAATACCAAACCTGGGACCCGTCCTATAACATGAGATATGATATCCAAATCCTTCCCCTTCCAAACCTGAGACCCTTCCTTTAGCATGAGATGTGATATCCAAATCCTTCCCATTCCAATCCTGAAACCCTTCCTGTAGCATGAGATGTGATATCTCATTGTTTCTAATAAAAAACCTGAGACCCTTCCTATAGCAAGATATGTGATATCCAAATCCTTCCCATTCCAATCCTGAGACCCTTCCTATAACATGAGATGTGATATCCAACTCCTTCCCATTCCAACCTGAGAACCTTCCTATAGCATGAGAAGGGATATCCAACTCCTTCCCATTCCAATCCTGAGACCTTCCTATAGCATGTGATGTGATATCTCAAAGCTTCTAATACCAAACCTGCGACCCGTCCTATAACATGAGATATGATATCCAAATCCTTCCCCTTCCAAACCTGAGACCCTTCCTTTAGCATGAGATGTGATATACAAATCCTTCCCATTCCAATCCTGAAACCCTTCCTATAGCATGAGATGTGATATCTCAATGTTTCTAATAAAAAACTGAGACCCTTTCTATAGTAAGAGATGTGACATCCAAATCCTTCCCATTCCAATCCTGAGATCCTTCCTAGTGGATGAGATGTGAAATCCAACTCCTTCCCATTCCAATACTGAGACCCTTCCTATACCATGAGATGTGATATCTCAATGCTTCTACCAAAACTGAGACCCTTCCTTTAGCATGAGATGTGATATCCAACTCCTTCCCATTCCAATCCTGAGACCCTTCCTATAGCATGAGATGTGATATCTCAATGCCTCTAATACCAAACCTGAGATTCTTCCTATAACATGAGATGTGATATCTCAATGCTTCTAATACCAAACCTGAGACCCTCCCTTTAGCATGAGATGTGATATCCGACTCCTTCCCATACCAATCCTGAGACCCTTCTGATAGCATGAGATGTGATATCTCAATGCCTCTAATACCAAACCTGAGATTCTTCCTATAACATGAGATGTGATATCTCAATGCTTCTAATACCAAAACTGAGACCCTCCCTTTAGCATGAGATGTGATATCCGACTCCTTCCCATTCCAATCCTGAGACCCTTCTGATAGCATGAGATGTGATATCTCAATGCTTCTAATACCAAACCTGAGACCCTTCCTATAACATAAGATGGGATATCCAACTCCTTCCCATTCCAATCCTGAGACCCTTCCGGTAGCAGAGATGTGATATCTCAATGCTTATACCAAACCTGAGACCCTTCCTGTGGCATGAGATGTCATATACAACTCCTTCCCATTCCAATCCTGAGACCCTTCCTATAGCATGAGATGTGATATCCAACTCCTTCCCATTCCAATCCTGAGACCCTTCCTATAGCATGAGATTTGATATCTCAATGCTTCTAACACCAAACCTGAGATCCTTCCGATAGCATGAGATGTGATATCTCAATGCTTCTAATACCAAACCTGAGATCATTCCTATAACACGAGATGTAATATCCAAATCCTTCCCCTTCCAAACCTGAGACCCTCCCTTTAGCATGAGATGTGATATCCACCTCCTTCCCATTCCAATCCTGAGATCCTTCTGATAGCATGAGATGTGATATCTCAATGCCTCTAATACCAAACCTGAGATCCTACCTCTAACATGAAATGTGATATCCAACTCCTTCCCCTTCCAAACCTGAGACCCTCCCTTTAGCATGAGATGTGATATCCAACTCCTTCCCATTCCAATCCTGAGATCCTTCTGATAGCATGAGATGTGATATCTCAATGCCTCTAATACCAAACCTGAGATCCTACCTCTAACATGAAATGTGATATCCAACTACTTCCCCTTCCAAACCTGAGAGCTTTCCTATAGCATGAGATGTGATATCCAAGTCCTTCCCATTCCAATTCTGAGACCCTTCCTATAGCATGAGATGTGATATCTCAATGCTTCTAATACCAAACCTGGGACCCTTCCTATAACATGAGATGGGATATCCAAGTCCTTCCCATTCCAATCCTGAGACCCTTACTATAGCATGAGATGTGATATCTCAATGTTTCTAATACCAAACCTGAGACCCTTCCTATAACAAGAGATGTGATATCCATGTCCTTCCCATTCCAATACTGAGACCCGTCCTATACCATGAGATGAGATATCTCAATGCTTCTAATACCAAACCTGAGACCCTTCCTATAATGAGATGGGATATCCAACTCCTTCCCATTCCAATCCTGAGACCCTTCCAATAGCAGAGATGTGATATCTCAATGCTTATACCAAACCTGAGACCCTTCCTTTGGCATGAAATGTCATATACAACTCCTTCCGATTCCAGACCTGAGACCCTTCCTATAGCATGAGATGTGATATCCAACTCCTTCTCATTCCAATCCTGAGACCCTTCCTATAGCTTGAGATGTGATATCCAACTCCTTCCCTTTCCAATCCTGAGACCCTTCCTATAGCATGAGATGTGATATCTCAATGCTTCTAATACCAAACCTGAGATCCTTCCTATAACATGAGATGTGATATCCAAATCCTTCCACTTCCAAACCTGAGACCCTCCCTTTAGCATGAGATGTGATATCCGACTCCTTCCCATTCCAATCCTGAGACCCTTCTGATAGCATGAGATGTGATATCTCAATGCCTATAATACCAAACCTGAGATCCTTCCGATAGCATGAGATGTGATATCTCAATGCTTCTAATACCAAACCTGAGATCCTTCCTATAACATGAAATGTGATATCCAAATCCTTCCAAATCCAATCCTGATACCCTTCCGATAGCATGAGATGTGATATCCCAATGCTTCTACAAAACCTGAAACCCATACATGGCATGAGATTTGATATCAAACTCCTTCCCATTCCAATCCTGAGACACTTCCTATAGCATGAGATGTGATATCTCAATGCTTCTAATACCAAACCTGAGACTCTTCCTATAACATGAGATGGGATATCCAACTCCTTCCCATTCCAATCCTGAGACCCTTCCGATAGCAGAGATGTGATATCTCAATGCTTATACCAAACCTGAGACCCTTCCTATGGCATGAGATGTCATATACAACTCCTTCCCATTCCAATCCTGAGACCCTTCCTATAGCATGAGATGTGATATCTCAATGCTTATACCAAACCTGAGACCCATACATGGCATGAGATGTGATATCAAACTCCTTCCCATTCCAATCCTGAGACCATTCCTATAGCATGAGATGTGATATCTCAATGCTTCTAATACCAAACCTGAGACTCTTCCTATAACATGAGATGGGATATCCAACTCCTTCCCATTCCAATCCCGAGACCCTTCCGATAGCAGAGATGTGATATCTCAATGCTTCTACCAATCCTGAGACCCTTCCTATAGCATGAGATGTGATGTCTCAATGCTTCTAATACCAAACCTGAGATCCTTCCTATAACATCAGATGTGATATCCAACTCCTTCCCATTCCAATCCTGAGACCCTTCCTATAGCATGAGATGTGATATCTCAATGTTCATACCAAACCTGAGACCCTTCCTATAGCATGAGATGTGATATCCAACTCCTTCCCATTCCAATCCTGAGACCCTTCCTATAGCATTAGATGTGATATCTCAATGCCTCTAATACCAAATCTGAGATCCTTCCTCAAACATGAAATGTGATATCAAACTCCTTCCCTTTCCAAACCTGAGAGCCTACCTATAGCATGAGATGTGATATCCAAGACCTTCCCATTCCAATCCTTAGACCCTTCCTACAGCATACAATATGATATCTCAATGATTCTAATAACAAACCTGAGACCCGTCCTATAACATGAGATGTGATATCCAACTCCTTCCCATTCCAATCCTGAGACACTTCCGATAGCAGAGATGTGATATCTCAATGCTTATTCCAAACCTGAGACCCTTCCTATAGCATGAGATGTGATATCCAACTCCTTCCCGTTCCAAACCTGAGACCCTTCCTATAGCATATGTGACATCCAACTCCTTCCCATTCCAAACATGAGACCCTCCCTATAGCATGATATGTGATATCTAAGTCCTTCCCATTCCAATCCTGAGACCCTTCCTATAGCATGAGATGTGATATCTGAATGCCTCTAATACCAAACCTGAAATCCTTCCTCTAACATGAAATGTCATATCCAACTCCTTCCCTTTCCAAACCTGAGAGCCTACCTATAGCATGAGATGTGATATCCAAGACCTTCCCATTCCAATCCTTAGACCCTTCCTACAGCATACAATATGATATCTCAATGATTCTAATAACAAACCTGAGACCCTTCCTATAACATGAGATGTGATATCCAACTCCTTCCCATTCCAATCCTGAGACACTTCCGATAGCAGAGATGTGATATCTCAATGCTTATTCCAAACCTGAGACCCTTCCTGTAGCATGAGATGTGATATCCAACTTCTTCCCGTTCCAAACCTGAGACCCTTCCTATAGCATATGTGATATCCAACTCCTTCCCATTCCAAACATGAGACCCTTCCTATAGCAAGAATGTAATATCCAACTCCTTCCCATTCCAATCCTGAGACCCTTCCTACAGCATGCGATGTGATATCTCAATGCTTCTAATACCAAACCTGAGACCCGTCCTATAACATGAGATGGGATATCCAACTCCTTCCCGTTCCAAACCTGAGACCCTTCCTATAGCATGAGATGTGATATCCAACTCCTTCCCATCCCAATCCTGAGACACTTCCGATTGCAGAGATGTGATATCTCAATGCTTATACCAAACCTGAGACTCTTCCTATAACATGAGATGTGATATCCAACTCCTTCCCGTTCCAAACCTGAGACCCTTCCTATAGCATAAGATGTGATATCCAACTCCTTCCCATTCCAATCCTTAGACCCTTCCGATAGCATGAGATGTGATATCTCAATGCTTCTAATACCAAACCTGAGATCCTTCCTATAACATGAGATGTGATATCCAAATCCTTCCCCTTCCAAACCTGAGACCCTCCCTTTAGCATGAGATGTGATATCCAACTCCTTCCCATTCCAATCCTGAGACCCTTCTGATAGCATGAGATGTGATATCTCAATGCCTCTAATACCAAACCTGAGATCCTACCTCTAACATGAAATATGATATCCAACTCCTTCCCTTTCCAAACCTGAGATCCTGCCTATAGCATGAGATGTGATATCCAAGTCCTTCCCATTCCAATCCTGAGACCCTTCCTATAGCATGAGATGTGATATCTCAATGCTTATACCAAACCTGAGACCCTTCCTATGGCATGAGATGCCATATACAACTCCTTCCCATTCCAATCCTGAGACCCTGCTTATAGCATGAGATGTGATATCTCAATGCTTCTAATACCAAACCTGAGATCTTTCCTATAACATGAGATGTGATATCCAACTCCTTCCCATTCCAATCCTGAGACCATTCCTATAGCATGAGATGTGATATCTCAATGCTTATACCAAACCTGAGACCGTTCCTATAGCTTGAGATGTGATATCCAACTCCTTCCCCTTCCAAACCTGAGAGCCTTCCTATAGCATGAGATATGATATCCAAGTCCTTTCCATTCCAATCCTGAGACCCTTCCTATAACATGAGATGTGATATCCAACTCCTTCCCATTCCAACCTGAGACCCTTCCTATAGCATGAGATGGGATATCCAACTCCTTCCAAATCCAATCCTGATACCCTTCCGATAGCATGAGATGTGATATCCCAATGCTTCTACCAAACCTGAGACCCATACTATGGCATGAGATGTGATATCAAACTCCTTCCCATTCCAACCTGAGACCCTTCCTGTAGCATGAGATGGGATATCCAACTCCTTCCAAATCCAATCCTGAAATCCTTCCGATAGCATGAGATGTGATATCCCAATGCTTCTACCAAACCTGAGACCCATACTATGGCATGAGATGTGATATCCAACTCCTTCCCATTCCAATTCTGAGACTCTTCTGATAGCATGAGATGTGATATCTCAATGCCTCTAATACCAAACCTGAGATCCTACCTCTAACATGAAATGTGATATCCAACTCTTTCCCGTTGCAAACCTGAGAGCCTTCCTATAGCATGAGATGTGATATCCAAGTCCTTCCCATTCCAATCCTGAGACCCTTCCTATAACATGAGATGTGATATCCAACTCCTTCCCATTCCAACCTGAGACCCTTCCTATAGCATGAGATGGGATATCCAACTCCTTCCAAATCCAATCCTGATACCCTTCCGATAGCATGAGATGTGATATCCCAATGCTTCTACCAAACCTGAGACCCATACTATGGCATGAGATGTGATATCAAACTCCTTCCCATTCCAATCCTGTGACCCTTCCTATAGCTTGAGATGTGATATCCAACTCCTTCCCATTCCAATTCTGAGACCCTTCCTATACAATGAGACTTGATATCTCAATGCTTCTAATACCAAACCTGAGACCCGTCCTATAACATGAGATGTGATATCCAAATCCTTCCCCTTCCAAACCTTAGACCCTTCCTTTATCATGAGAAGTGATATCCAACTCCTTCCCATTCCATTCCTGAGACTCTTCCTATAGCATGAGATGTGATATCTCAATGCTTCTAATACCAAACCTGAGACCTTTCCTATAACATGAGATGGGAATATCCAACTCCTTCCCATTCCAATCCTGAGACCCTTCCGATAGCAGAGATGTGATATCTCAATGCTTATACCAAACCTGAGATCCTTCCTATAACATGAGATGTGATATCCAACTCCTTCCCATTCCAATCCTGAGACAATTCCTATAGCATGAGATGTGATATCTCACTGCTTATACCAAACCTGAGACCCTTCCTATAGCATGAGATGTGATATCCAACTCCTTCCCATTCCAATCCTGAGACCCTTATGATAGCATGAAATGTGATATCTCAATGCCTCTAATACCAAACCTGAGATCCTTCCTATAACATGAGATGTGATATCCAAATCCTTCCCCTTCCAAACCTGAGACCCTCCCTTTAGCATGAGATGTGATATCCAACTCCTTCCCATTCCAATCCTGAGACCCTTCTGATAGCATGAGATGTGATATCTCAATGCCTCTAATACCAAACCTGATATCCTACCTCTAACATGAAATGTGATATCCAACTCCTTCCCTTTCCAAACCTGAGACCCTGCCTATAGCATGAGATGTGATATCCAAGTCCTTCCCATTCCAATCCTGAGACCCTTCCTATAGCATGTGATGTGATATCTCAATGCTTATACCAAACCTGAGACCCTTCCTATGGCATGAGATGTCATATACAACTCCTTCCCATTCCAATCCTGAGACCCTTCCTATAGCATGTGATGTGATATCTCAATGCTTATACCAAACCTGAGACCCTTCCTATAGCTTGAGATGTGATATCCAACTCCTTCCCATTCCAATCCTGAGACCCTTCCTATAGCATGAGATGTGATATCTCAATACTTCTAATACCAAACCTGAGATCCTTCCGATAACATGAGATGTGATATCCAAATCCTTCCCCTTCCAAACCTGAGACCCTCCCTTTAGCATGAGATGTGATATCCAACTCCTTCCCATTCCAATCCTGAGACCCTTCTGATAGCATGAGATGTGATATCTCAATGCTTCTAATACCAAACCTGAGATCCTTCCGATAGCATGAGATGTGATATCTCAATGCTTCTAATACCAAACCTGAGCTCCTTCTTATAACATGAGATGTGATATCCAAATCCTTCCCCTTCCAAACCTGAGACCCTCCCTTTAGCATGAGATGTGATATCCAACTCCTTCCCATTCCAATCCTGAGACCCTTCTGATAGCATGAGATGTGATATCTCAATGCCTCTAATACCAAACCTGAGATCCTACCTCTAACATGAAATGTGATATCCAACTCTTTCCCCTTCCAAACCTGAGAGCCTTCCTATAGCATGAGATTTGATATCCAACTCCTTCCCGTTCCAAACCTGAGACCCTTCCTATAGCATGAGATGTGATATCCAACTCCTTCCCATCCCAATCCTGAGACATTTCCGATTGCAGAGATGTGATATCTCAATGCTTATACCAAACCTGAGACTCTTCCTATAACATGAGATGTGATATCCAACTCCTTCCCGTTCCAAACCTGAGACCCTTCCTATAGCATGAGATGTGATTTCCAACTCCTTCCCATTCCAATCCTGAGACCCTTCCGATAGCATGAGATGTGATATCTCAATGCTTCTAATACCAAACCTGAGATCCTTCCTATAACATGTGATGTGATATCCAAATTCTTCCCCTTCCAAACCTGAGACCCTCCCTTTAGCATGAGATGTGATATCCAACTCCTTCCCATTCCAATCCTGAGACCCTTATGATAGCATGAGATGTGATATCTCAATGCCTCTAATACCAAACCTGAGATCCTTCCTATAACATGAGATGTGATATCCAAATCCTTTCCCTTCCAAACCTGAGACCCTCCCTTTAGCATGAGATGTGATATCCAACTCCTTCCCATTCCAATCCTGAGACCCTTCTGATAGCATGAGATGTGATATCTCAATGCCTCTAATACCAAACCTGATATCCTACCTCTAACATGAAATGTGATATCCAACTCCTTCCCTTTCCAAACCTGAGACCCTGCCTATAGCATGAGATGTGATATCCAAGTCCTTCCCATTCCAATCCTGAGACCCTTCCTATAGCATGTGATGTGATATCTCAATGCTTATGCCAAACCTGAGACCCTTCCTATGACATGAGATGTCATATACAACACCTTCCCATTCCAATCCTGAGACCCTTCCTATAGCATGTGATGTGATATCTCAATGCCTCTAATACCAAACCTGAGATTCTTCCTATAACATGAGATGTGATATCTCAATGCTTCTAATACCAAACCTGAGACCCTCCCTTTAGCATGAGATGTGATATCCGACTCCTTCCCATACCAATCCTGAGACCCTTCTGATAGCATGAGATGTGATATCTCAATGCCTCTAATACCAAACCTGAGATTCTTCCTATAACATGAGATGTGATATCTCAATGCTTCTAATACCAAAACTGAGACCCTCCCTTTAGCATGAGATGTGATATCCGACTCCTTCCCATTCCAATCCTGAGACCCTTCTGATAGCATGAGATGTGATATCTCAATGCTTCTAATACCAAACCTGAGACCCTTCCTATAACATAAGATGGGATATCCAACTCCTTCCCATTCCAATCCTGAGACCCTTCCGGTAGCAGAGATGTGATATCTCAATGCTTATACCAAACCTGAGACCCTTCCTGTGGCATGAGATGTCATATACAACTCCTTCCCATTCCAATCCTGAGACCCTTCCTATAGCATGAGATGTGATATCCAACTCCTTCCCATTCCAATCCTGAGACCCTTCCTATAGCATGAGATTTGATATCTCAATGCTTCTAACACCAAACCTGAGATCCTTCCGATAGCATGAGATGTGATATCTCAATGCTTCTAATACCAAACCTGAGATCATTCCTATAACACGAGATGTAATATCCAAATCCTTCCCCTTCCAAACCTGAGACCCTCCCTTTAGCATGAGATGTGATATCCACCTCCTTCCCATTCCAATCCTGAGATCCTTCTGATAGCATGAGATGTGATATCTCAATGCCTCTAATACCAAACCTGAGATCCTACCTCTAACATGAAATGTGATATCCAACTCCTTCCCCTTCCAAACCTGAGACCCTCCCTTTAGCATGAGATGTGATATCCAACTCCTTCCCATTCCAATCCTGAGATCCTTCTGATAGCATGAGATGTGATATCTCAATGCCTCTAATACCAAACCTGAGATCCTACCTCTAACATGAAATGTGATATCCAACTACTTCCCCTTCCAAACCTGAGAGCTTTCCTATAGCATGAGATGTGATATCCAAGTCCTTCCCATTCCAATTCTGAGACCCTTCCTATAGCATGAGATGTGATATCTCAATGCTTCTAATACCAAACCTGGGACCCTTCCTATAACATGAGATGGGATATCCAAGTCCTTCCCATTCCAATCCTGAGACCCTTACTATAGCATGAGATGTGATATCTCAATGTTTCTAATACCAAACCTGAGACCCTTCCTATAACAAGAGATGTGATATCCATGTCCTTCCCATTCCAATCCTGAGACCCGTCCTATACCATGAGATGAGATATCTCAATGCTTCTAATACCAAACCTGAGACCCTTCCTATAATGAGATGGGATATCCAACTCCTTCCCATTCCAATCCTGAGACCCTTCCAATAGCAGAGATGTGATATCTCAATGCTTATACCAAACCTGAGACCCTTCCTTTGGCATGAAATGTCATATACAACTCCTTCCGATTCCAGACCTGAGACCCTTCCTATAGCATGAGATGTGATATCCAACTCCTTCTCATTCCAATCCTGAGACCCTTCCTATAGCTTGAGATGTGATATCCAACTCCTTCCCTTTCCAATCCTGAGACCCTTCCTATAGCATGAGATGTGATATCTCAATGCTTCTAATACCAAACCTGAGATCCTTCCTATAACATGAGATGTGATATCCAAATCCTTCCACTTCCAAACCTGAGACCCTCCCTTTAGCATGAGATGTGATATCCGACTCCTTCCCATTCCAATCCTGAGACCCTTCTGATAGCATGAGATGTGATATCTCAATGCCTATAATACCAAACCTGAGATCCTTCCGATAGCATGAGATGTGATATCTCAATGCTTCTAATACCAAACCTGAGATCCTTCCTATAACATGAAATGTGATATCCAAATCCTTCCAAATCCAATCCTGATACCCTTCTGATAGCATGAGATGTGATATCCCAATGCTTCTACAAAACCTGAAACCCATACATGGCATGAGATTTGATATCAAACTCCTTCCCATTCCAATCCTGAGACACTTCCTATAGCATGAGATGTGATATCTCAATGCTTCTAATACCAAACCTGAGACTCTTCCTATAACATGAGATGGGATATCCAACTCCTTCCCATTCCAATCCTGAGACCCTTCCGATAGCAGAGATGTGATATCTCAATGCTTATACCAAACCTGAGACCCTTCCTATGGCATGAGATGTCATATACAACTCCTTCCCATTCCAATCCTGAGACCCTTCCTATAGCATGAGATGTGATATCTCAATGCTTATACCAAACCTGAGACCCATACATGGCATGAGATGTGATATCAAACTCCTTCCCATTCCAATCCTGAGACCATTCCTATAGCATGAGATGTGATATCTCAATGCTTCTAATACCAAACCTGAGACTCTTCCTATAACATGAGATGGGATATCCAACTCCTTCCCATTCCAATCCCGAGACCCTTCCGATAGCAGAGATGTGATATCTCAATGCTTCTACCAATCCTGAGACCCTTCCTATAGCATGAGATGTGATGTCTCAATGCTTCTAATACCAAACCTGAGATCCTTCCTATAACATCAGATGTGATATCCAACTCCTTCCCATTCCAATCCTGAGACCCTTCCTATAGCATGAGATGTGATATCTCAATGTTCATACCAAACCTGAGACCCTTCCTATAGCATGAGATGTGATATCCAACTCCTTCCCATTCCAATCCTGAGACCCTTCCTATAGCATTAGATGTGATATCTCAATGCCTCTAATACCAAATCTGAGATCCTTCCTCAAACATGAAATGTGATATCAAACTCCTTCCCTTTCCAAACCTGAGAGCCTACCTATAGCATGAGATGTGATATCCAAGACCTTCCCATTCCAATCCTTAGACCCTTCCTACAGCATACAATATGATATCTCAATGATTCTAATAACAAACCTGAGACCCGTCCTATAACATGAGATGTGATATCCAACTCCTTCCCATTCCAATCCTGAGACACTTCCGATAGCAGAGATGTGATATCTCAATGCTTATTCCAAACCTGAGACCCTTCCTATAGCATGAGATGTGATATCCAACTCCTTCCCGTTCCAAACCTGAGACCCTTCCTATAGCATATGTGACATCCAACTCCTTCCCATTCCAAACATGAGACCCTCCCTATAGCATGATATGTGATATCTAAGTCCTTCCCATTCCAATCCTGAGACCCTTCCTATAGCATGAGATGTGATATCTGAATGCCTCTAATACCAAACCTGAAATCCTTCCTCTAACATGAAATGTCATATCCAACTCCTTCCCTTTCCAAACCTGAGAGCCTACCTATAGCATGAGATGTGATATCCAAGACCTTCCCATTCCAATCCTTAGACCCTTCCTACAGCATACAATATGATATCTCAATGATTCTAATAACAAACCTGAGACCCGTCCTATAACATGAGATGTGATATCCAACTCCTTCCCATTCCAATCCTGAGACACTTCCGATAGCAGAGATGTGATATCTCAATGCTTATTCCAAACCTGAGACCCTTCCTGTAGCATGAGATGTGATATCCAACTTCTTCCCGTTCCAAACCTGAGATCCTTCCTATAGCATATGTGATATCCAACTCCTTCCCATTCCAAACATGAGACCCTTCCTATAGCAAGAATGTAATATCCAACTCCTTCCCATTCCAATCCTGAGACCCTTCCTACAGCATGCGATGTGATATCTCAATGCTTCTAATACCAAACCTGAGACCCGTCCTATAACATGAGATGGGATATCCAACTCATTCCCGTTCCAAACCTGAGACCCTTCCTATAGCATGAGATGTGATATCCAACTCCTTCCCATCCCAATCCTGAGACACTTCCGATTGCAGAGATGTGATATCTCAATGCTTATACCAAACCTGAGACTCTTCCTATAACATGAGATGTGATATCCAACTCCTTCCCGTTCCAAACCTGAGACCCTTCCTATAGCATAAGATGTGATATCCAACTCCTTCCCATTCCAATCCTTAGACCCTTCCGATAGCATGAGATGTGATATCTCAATGCTTCTAATACCAAACCTGAGATCCTTCCTATAACATGAGATGTGATATCCAAATCCTTCCCCTTCCAAACCTGAGACCCTCCCTTTAGCATGAGATGTGATATCCAACTCCTTCCCATTCCAATCCTGAGACCCTTCTGATAGCATGAGATGTGATATCTCAATGCCTCTAATACCAAACCTGAGATCCTACCTCTAACATGAAATATGATATCCAACTCCTTCCCTTTCCAAACCTGAGATCCTGCCTATAGCATGAGATGTGATATCCAAGTCCTTCCCATTCCAATCCTGAGACCCTTCCTATAGCATGAGATGTGATATCTCAATGCTTATACCAAACCTGAGACCCTTCCTATGGCATGAGATGCCATATACAACTCCTTCCCATTCCAATCCTGAGACCCTGCTTATAGCATGAGATGTGATATCTCAATGCTTCTAATACCAAACCTGAGATCTTTCCTATAACATGAGATGTGATATCCAACTCCTTCCCATTCCAATCCTGAGACCATTCCTATAGCATGAGATGTGATATCTCAATGCTTATACCAAACCTGAGACCGTTCCTATAGCTTGAGATGTGATATCCAACTCCTTCCCCTTCCAAACCTGAGAGCCTTCCTATAGCATGAGATATGATATCCAAGTCCTTTCCATTCCAATCCTGAGACCCTTCCTATAACATGAGATGTGATATCCAACTCCTTCCCATTCCAACCTGAGACCCTTCCTATAGCATGAGATGGGATATCCAACTCCTTCCAAATCCAATCCTGATACCCTTCCGATAGCATGAGATGTGATATCCCAATGCTTCTACCAAACCTGAGACCCATACTATGGCATGAGATGTGATATCAAACTCCTTCCCATTCCAACCTGAGACCCTTCCTATAGCATGAGATGGGATATCCAACTCCTTCCAAATCCAATCCTGAAATCCTTCCGATAGCATGAGATGTGATATCCCAATGCTTCTACCAAACCTGAGACCCATACTATGGCATGAGATGTGATATCCAACTCCTTCCCATTCCAATTCTGAGACTCTTCTGATAGCATGAGATGTGATATCTCAATGCCTCTAATACCAAACCTGAGATCCTACCTCTAACATGAAATGTGATATCCAACTCTTTCCCGTTGCAAACCTGAGAGCCTTCCTATAGCATGAGATGTGATATCCAAGTCCTTCCCATTCCAATCCTGAGACCCTTCCTATAACATGAGATGTGATATCCAACTCCTTCCCATTCCAACCTGAGACCCTTCCTATAGCATGAGATGGGATATCCAACTCCTTCCAAATCCAATCCTGATACCCTTCCGATAGCATGAGATGTGATATCCCAATGCTTCTACCAAACCTGAGACCCATACTATGGCATGAGATGTGATATCAAACTCCTTCCCATTCCAATCCTGTGACCCTTCCTATAGCTTGAGATGTGATATCCAACTCCTTCCCATTCCAATTCTGAGACCCTTCCTATACAATGAGACTTGATATCTCAATGCTTCTAATACCAAACCTGAGACCCGTCCTATAACATGAGATGTGATATCCAAATCCTTCCCCTTCCAAACCTTAGACCCTTCCTTTATCATGAGAAGTGATATCCAACTCCTTCCCATTCCATTCCTGAGACTCTTCCTATAGCATGAGATGTGATATCTCAATGCTTCTAATACCAAACCTGAGACCTTTCCTATAACATGAGATGGGAATATCCAACTCCTTCCCATTCCAATCCTGAGACCCTTCCGATAGCAGAGATGTGATATCTCAATGCTTATACCAAACCTGAGATCCTTCCTATAACATGAGATGTGATATCCAACTCCTTCCCATTCCAATCCTGAGACAATTCCTATAGCATGAGATGTGATATCTCACTGCTTATACCAAACCTGAGACCCTTCCTATAGCATGAGATGTGATATCCAACTCCTTCCCATTCCAATCCTGAGACCCTTATGATAGCATGAAATGTGATATCTCAATGCCTCTAATACCAAACCTGAGATCCTTCCTATAACATGAGATGTGATATCCAAATCCTTCCCCTTCCAAACCTGAGACCCTCCCTTTAGCATGAGATGTGATATCCAACTCCTTCCCATTCCAATCCTGAGACCCTTCTGATAGCATGAGATGTGATATCTCAATGCCTCTAATACCAAACCTGATATCCTACCTCTAACATGAAATGTGATATCCAACTCCTTCCCTTTCCAAACCTGAGACCCTGCCTATAGCATGAGATGTGATATCCAAGTCCTTCCCATTCCAATCCTGAGACCCTTCCTATAGCATGTGATGTGATATCTCAATGCTTATACCAAACCTGAGACCCTTCCTATGGCATGAGATGTCATATACAACTCCTTCCCATTCCAATCCTGAGACCCTTCCTATAGCATGTGATGTGATATCTCAATGCTTATACCAAACCTGAGACCCTTCCTATAGCTTGAGATGTGATATCCAACTCCTTCCCATTCCAATCCTGAGACCCTTCCTATAGCATGAGATGTGATATCTCAATACTTCTAATACCAAACCTGAGATCCTTCCGATAACATGAGATGTGATATCCAAATCCTTCCCCTTCCAAACCTGAGACCCTCCCTTTAGCATGAGATGTGATATCCAACTCCTTCCCATTCCAATCCTGAGACCCTTCTGATAGCATGAGATGTGATATCTCAATGCTTCTAATACCAAACCTGAGATCCTTCCGATAGCATGAGATGTGATATCTCAATGCTTCTAATACCAAACCTGAGCTCCTTCTTATAACATGAGATGTGATATCCAAATCCTTCCCCTTCCAAACCTGAGACCCTCCCTTTAGCATGAGATGTGATATCCAACTCCTTCCCATTCCAATCCTGAGACCCTTCTGATAGCATGAGATGTGATATCTCAATGCCTCTAATACCAAACCTGAGATCCTACCTCTAACATGAAATGTGATATCCAACTCTTTCCCCTTCCAAACCTGAGAGCCTTCCTATAGCATGAGATTTGATATCCAACTCCTTCCCGTTCCAAACCTGAGACCCTTCCTATAGCATGAGATGTGATATCCAACTCCTTCCCATCCCAATCCTGAGACATTTCCGATTGCAGAGATGTGATATCTCAATGCTTATACCAAACCTGAGACTCTTCCTATAACATGAGATGTGATATCCAACTCCTTCCCGTTCCAAACCTGAGACCCTTCCTATAGCATGAGATGTGATTTCCAACTCCTTCCCATTCCAATCCTGAGACCCTTCCGATAGCATGAGATGTGATATCTCAATGCTTCTAATACCAAACCTGAGATCCTTCCTATAACATGTGATGTGATATCCAAATTCTTCCCCTTCCAAACCTGAGACCCTCCCTTTAGCATGAGATGTGATATCCAACTCCTTCCCATTCCAATCCTGAGACCCTTATGATAGCATGAGATGTGATATCTCAATGCCTCTAATACCAAACCTGAGATCCTTCCTATAACATGAGATGTGATATCCAAATCCTTTCCCTTCCAAACCTGAGACCCTCCCTTTAGCATGAGATGTGATATCCAACTCCTTCCCATTCCAATCCTGAGACCCTTCTGATAGCATGAGATGTGATATCTCAATGCCTCTAATACCAAACCTGATATCCTACCTCTAACATGAAATGTGATATCCAACTCCTTCCCTTTCCAAACCTGAGACCCTGCCTATAGCATGAGATGTGATATCCAAGTCCTTCCCATTCCAATCCTGAGACCCTTCCTATAGCATGTGATGTGATATCTCAATGCTTATGCCAAACCTGAGACCCTTCCTATGACATGAGATGTCATATACAACACCTTCCCATTCCAATCCTGAGACCCTTCCTATAGCATGTGATGTGATATCTCAATGCTTATACCAAACCTGAGACCCTTTCTATAGCTTGAGATGTGATATCCAACTCCTTCCCATTCCAATCCTGAGACCCTTCCTATAGCATGAGATGTGATATCTCAATACTTCTAATACCAAACCTGAGATCCTTCCGATAACATGAGATGTGATATCCAAATCCTTCCCCTTCCAAACCTGAGACCCTCCCTTTAGCATGAGATGTGATATCCAACTCCTTCCCATTCCAATCCTGAGACCCTTCTGATAGCATGAGATGTGATATCTCAATGCTTCTAATACCAAACCTGAGATCCTTCTGATAGCATGAGATGTGATATCTCAATGCTTCTAATACCAAACCTGAGCTCCTTCTTATAACATGAGATGTGATATCCAAATCCTTCCCCTTCCAAACCTGAGACCCTCCCTTTAGCATAAGATGTGATATCCAACTCCTTCCCATTCCAATCCTGAGACCCTTCTGATAGCATGAGATGTGATATCTCAATGCCTCTAATACCAAACCTGAGATCCTACCTCTAACATGAAATGTGATATCCAACTCTTTCCCCTTCCAAACCTGAGAGCCTTCCTATAGCATGAGATGTGATATCCAAGTCCTTCCCATTCCAATCCCGAGACCCTTCCTATAACATGAGATGTGATATCCAACTCCTTCCCATTCCAACCTGAGACCCTTTCTATAGCATGAGATGGGATATCCAACTCCTTCCAAATCCAATCCTGATACCCTTCCGATAGCATGAGATGTGATATCCCAATGCTTATACCAAACCTGAGACCCATACTATGGCATGAGATGGGATATCAAACTCCTTCCCATTCCAATCCTGAGACCCTTCCTATAGCTTGAGATGTGATATCCAACTCCTTCCAATTCCAATTCTGAGACCCTTCCTATACCATGAGACTTGATATCTCAATGCTTCTAATACCAAACCTGAGACCCGCCCTATAACATGAGATGTGATATCCAAATCCTTCCCCTTCCAAACCTTAGACCCTTCCTTTATCATGAGATGTGATATCCAACTCCTTCCCATTCCAATCCTGAGACCCTTCCGATATCATGAGATGTGATATCTCAATGCTTCTAATATCAAACTTGAGACCCTCCCTATAGCATGAGATGTGATATCCAAGTCCTTCCCATTCCAATCCTGAGACCCTTATGATAGCATGAGATGTGATATCCAAATCCTTCCCCTTCCAAACCTGAGATCCTTCGTTTAACATGAGATGTGATATCCAACTCCTTCCATTCCAATCCTGGGACCCTTCCTATAGCATGAGATGTGATATCTCAATGCTTATACCAAACCTGAGACCCTTCCTATAGCATGAGATGTGATATCCAACTCCTTCCCATTCCAATCCTGAGACCCTTCCTATAGCATGAGATGTGATATCTCAATGCCTCTAATACCAAACCTGAGATCCTTCCTCTAACATGAAATGTGATATCCAACTCCTTCCCTTTCCAAACCTGAGAGCCTATCCATAGCATGAGATGTAATATCCAAGTCCTTCCCATTCCAATCCTTAGACCCTTCCTACAGCATGCAATATATATGATATCTCAATGATTCTAATAACAATCCTGAGACCCGTCCTATAACATGAGATGGGATATCCAACTCCTTCCCATCCCAATCCTGAGACACTTCCGATTGCAGAGATGTGATATCTCAATGCTTATACCAAACCTGAGACTCTTCCTATAACATGAGATGTGATATCTGTTAGGAAAGATTTCGTAATTGTAGGTAATTTTCCTTCCATGTGGCAACCCCTAAACTTTTTGTTGTTGTTTTTCACCTTGTTCTCGACTTTGCCAGAGAAGTGCAGCCTTCTGCCGCACTCCTCTGGGCTTTCGCTCCTTTCCTACGGGGAAACTGACATGGCCTTAAGACAGTCAGTACCGGGAAACGCTGTTTTCCGTAGTTTCTTTTATCATGTTGCGGCTTTCGTGCAACATGACACAAGAGGGCACTGTAAGCTAAGTTACTGCTCTCTTGGGATTCTAGCCTTCTACAGGCCCTAGATACTCTTTCAGGATTGTAACTGATCGGTGCAAGTGATTCACGGACGGGAATGGTGGCAGCGATCGTTTCTTGTGTTTTGAGCTCCTTTTGGCGTTCTAAGCGCGTTTCTCGCACTTAACCCAAAATGGTGGCCTGGCTCCCAAAATGGCCAGACCACGAGGCTCCTTTGTCCTGTCCGCTGACCGTCTTGCTCCCTTCACCTTCCCCAGGTCGAGCCGACCCGGGGCCTTCCTTATTTGGGCATGTACTTTCCCGCGAAACACGGATGCTTTCGCGGGCTTCTACATGTCTTGTGTGTGCCTCCAGGATGTGGGCTGGGATGTCTGGTCCTGTGTGAATGCCTGGGACCACCGTGGTCCGTGATAGGTCCACGAATGGTGTGAGTGTTGATGAGCGGATCTCCCATTGGGTCCCCACCGTTTTGGCGCGAAGGGAACCGTGGATAAGAGGGGGCTGGAAACACCACTACCATGTCGATCTCCTGAGTTCTCACGAACGAAGGAATACAGGAGCCAAGTATCCTGCAACCAAGAGGCTGAACCGAGGAATCGCTGGTGACCAGCTGAAGGACTGCTCCTCTGCACTGCTGTCGCCTTGTGAAACCCTTTTCACCTTTGATCGAACCAGAAGGCCTGTACTAGTACTTCGACCCTTGGAATAGCGGGGACAGCTATTCTCGGCATCTTCACCAGCTCCTGCTAGTAAGCCTTCGGACGCGTCTCTGGGCCATCCAGCAGACTGACCAGCCTACACAGGAGTCTTGCTCTGTAACTGCCACCAGGTTGTGTAGTATATCGAGTCCTTGTCACTCTCACACGATTCGTACACTTGGCGTTCCCAGGTCTGAAGTGAGTAGTGTACATTTGGCTCAGATACACACGGCCGCTCCGTTGCCCTGCTGTGGTAACAAACTGTGCGGGTTCCTTCGTTTGGGACGTCTTTTACTCAACTCTGCTGCTGCAGACTCAACACGACGACGAGACGTCCCCTGCTCTTCTGAACCTGCCAGCGACTGAAACTGACACGGAGAAGCCTGGGTCTGCTTGCATCGGGGACCGGTGAGTAGCATAGCTAGGAACTGGTCGCCCTCCTGCAGGAGCCCATAGCTTTTCCCCGCTGTGTCAAAACAGCACGCCTTTCCGTACTCGCGCTCTGCTTCTGCCCACAGTGGAGGCTGCGCTTGAGTCGCGGAACACTGTTCTTCTTCGTTTGTGCACTAAACTGAACTGCCTGATCTCCCTCGAAGAGACTCCCCTTTTGCCCGTTGGCACCAGCGTGTGCAGGTACTTTTGAGCACAAGGCTCCACTCTTCGTAGGGCTCGGACTTCCTTTTAGTTAGGTGCCTCTGAAGGCGGACTGGGTCTAAGCATTATTTCGCACTGCCTGTTTTCCTTCCCTTTTAGGTGGACTACACATTTCGTGCATCTAACGCTTGAGACTTGTTTGTATTTGTGTATATATTGTATTGGTATGGTATGTGTTGGTTTACTAGAGTTGTATTGTGATTTCTCGCTACGGTCATTGTTTTAAAGGCCTTGGAATAAATGTGTATATATTTTTAATATAGCACCTGTTTGGAGTAGTTTGTAAGTGTCCTTGCTTTGTGTGCTCATTGCAGGCTTTCAGTCACCCTCACCCCTCTTGAGACCTAGTCTTGACCGCCGCGATCGCTACCTTGATTGGTCTGTCTTGTCCAGAGGTTACCCTGTTCCAAGTAATTAGGTTGGCCTCCTGAACTTCTGCGCCACCAGGACAGAGTTCAGAAATCCGTCTTAAGAAATTGGTGTACAGCGGTGGGATACCACTGAAGGTATACAGTGTTGCGCACGAACTAAGGCATTTCAAGTTATTCCTACCAGGACACGTAGTGAATTGTTGTAGTATAACTTTAAAAAGGCCATAGTCCTATCTAACAGTATGGAAACAAATACCTTGTTAACTTTAAATGCTTCCAAATCAGAAACATTGAAAAAGATGTGTGCGGAGAGAGGTGTTTCCTCTCAAGGCACGAAATTGGATATGATCCAAAGAATCGTGGCGTGGCAAGAAGCGCAGCTTGACGCTATAACTTCTGAGGACAGTGCGGAAGGAGGTGGGGCTGCTCTCACTGGTAGAACCGAGGGTTCTGCCGCTGCACTGATCCCCGCGACCACGAGGACAGGGAGGATGAGATGTCTAATGTTTCCTCTGCCAGTGTTGATGGGGAGGCTATGCTTGAATTCAAGAAGCAAGAGCTGCGGTTTAGGCAGAAGGAGCTTGAATTCAGCATAGCCAAACTAAAAATCGAACAGTCAGAAAAACAGAAAGACAGGGATCACCAGTTGGAACTGGCCAAGCTTCAGGTTGCAAATGGGTCCAAGGGTCCTGGACATGGGTCTGGGGCCTCCTCTCATCCACGGTTTCCGAAAGATCTGGTCAGTGTGTATGAGGAAAGGAATGACATTATGGACTGGCTGAATGCGTTTGAGTATGCATGCGAAGTTCAACAAGTTGACAATGCTGATAAGATTGCCTGGTTACTCAGCAGACTGCCCCATTCTGGCTGTAGTGCCATTATGGAAATGTCGAAGGCTGAGCGAGCTGATTTCGCAATGTTAAAGCAAACTCTCATTTTAAAGTTTGGGAAGACTCCGGCCCAATATTTGAAACGATTCATAGAGTATAAGAAAAAGGAAGGTGGTACTTGGGTATCTTATGTCACTGAATCCTTGAAAAACTTAACTGGCTGGGTCGAAGGTTATAAGGTTTCTACCTTCGAAGGCATGATAAATCTTGTCATGCTGGAACACATTTTTGCATCTTCTTCCCCGGAGCTTAAGCAGCATTTGGCCGATTCGAAGGAGATAGATCCTAAGAAGCTGGCCATTGCAGCAGACTTATGGGTGTCACATCGAGTGTCCCATAAGGACAAAACTCATCCTGGTAAGCAGGAGGAAGGGAAAAAGTCCAAAGATAAGGAGGGTGGAGAATCTGATAAATCTTCTTCTCAAAAGGGCCACAAAAAGAAAAATAAGGGTAAGACACAAGAGAACTCACAGGGTAGTGGAGGTCAGCCTCCGAAACAGAACTCTGGTTACAATAAGCCTCCCTATGTAAACAGACCCAATGGATCTTGTTTTGCTTGTGGAGCAACTGACCACGTGAAGGGGGATCCCCGGTGTAAGGTTAGACCTTTGGGGGTCCACTCCGCTAATCTGGCCTTCTCCTCCTACGAGGAAGAAGAGATTACAGGAGCATCCTTCTCCTCAGACTCATTTCCCAGCGGGATAGAGGCTGAGGTAGTTTTAGTTTCCCTGGGTTCCTGGGAGCCTAAAGTCGCAGAGGCTTATGCTAGGATTCCAGATAATACCAAGCACTACTTTAAAGACAGTGTGCTGATCAATGGAGTAGATACTCCAGCTCTTAGGGATAGTGGGTGCAGTCGAACTGTAGTGGATTCTACCTTGGTAGACTCAGAGGAAGTTGCCAGAGCTACTCTGATGCCCACTAAGTTGGCTGACGGCCCACTCCGTATGTTCCCAGTAATACCTGTAAATCTTACTTTAAATGGTACAGCAGTCAGGATATTAGAAGCCTTGAGATATCACATCTCATGCTATCGGAAGTGTCTCAGGATTGGAATGGGAAGGAGCTGGATATCACATCTCATGCTAAAGGAAGGGCTCAGGTTTGGAACGGGAAGGAGTTGGATATCACATCTCATGTTATAGGAAGGGTCTCGGGTTTGGTATAAACATTGAGATATCACATCTCTGCTATCGGAAGTGTCTCAGGATTGGAATGGGAAGGAGTTGGATATCCCAGCTCATGTTATAGGACGGGTCTCAGGTTTTTTATTAAAATCATTGAGATATCATATTGCATGCTGTAGGAAGGGTCTAAGGATTGGAATGGAAGGAGTTGGATATCACATCTCATGTTAAAGGAAGGATCTCAGGTTTGGTATTAGAAGCATTGAGACATCACATCTCATGCTATAGGAAGGGTCTCAGGATTGGAATGGGATGGAGTTGGATATCACATCTCATGCTATAGGAAGGGTCTCAGGATTGGAATGGGAAGGAGTTGGATATCACATCTCATGTTATAGGAAGGGTCTCAGGTTTGGTATAAACATTGGGATATCACATCTCTACCATCGGAAGTGTCTCAGGATTGGAATGGGAAGGAGTTGGATATCCCATCTCATGTTATAGGACGGGTCTCAGGTTTTTTATTAAAATCATTGAGATATCATATTGCATGCTGTAGGAAGGGTCTAAGGATTGGAATGGGAAGGAGTTGGATATTCCCATCTCATGTTATAGGAAGGGTCTCAGGTTTGGTATTAGAAGCATTGAGATATCACATCTCATGCTATAGGAAGGGTCTCAGGATTGGAATGGGAAGGACTTGGATATCACATCTCATGCTATAGGGAGGGTCTCAAGTTTGATAGAAGCATTGAGATATCACATTTCATGATATCGGAAGGGTCTCAAGATTGGAATGGGAAGGAGTTGGATATCACATCTCATGATAAAGGAAGGGTCTAAGGTTTGGAAGGGGTATTAGAAGCATTGAGATATCACATCTCATGCTATCGGAAGTATCTCAGGTTTGGTATTAGAGGCATTGAGATATCACATCTCATGCTATCATAAGGGTCTCAGGATTGGAATGGGAAGGAGTTGGATATCACATCTCTTGTTATAGGAAGGATCTCAGGTTTGGTATTAGAAGCATTGAGATATCACATCTCATGCTATAGGAAGGGTCTCAGGATTGGAATGGGAAGGAGTTGGATATCACATCTCATGCTATAGGAAGGGTCTCAGATTTGGTATAAGCATTGAGATATCACATCTCATGCTATAGGAAGGGTCTCAGGATTGGAACGGAAAGGAGTTAGATATCACATCTCATGTTATAGGAAGAGTCTCAGGTTTGGTATAAGCATTGAGATATCACATCTCTGCTATCGGAGGTGTCTCAGGATTGGGATGGGAAGGAATTGGATATCACATCTCATGCTATAGGAAGGGTATCAGGTTTGGTATAAGCATTGAGATATCACATCTCTGCTATCGGAGGTGTCTGCACGGGCAGCATTGGCCAAGACCAATACGCCGCCCCAGCCGAAGGGGAAACCCAAGGCGAAAGGAGTCAACAAGTCAAGACGAGGGAAAGAGAATATTCCCCCGAGCTCGCCTACCACTGCGGTGGAGGAAGTTGGTCAATCGCCCGGGCCTGAGGAGGAGGTGGCGATGCCTGAAGTATTTGACCCCAACGACCATCCTGAACTAAAAGACTTGTTAGTGGAAGGAGGTCCTGATAGGGACGAATTCAGTAAAGGCCAACGTGAGTGCCCATCTCTGGAAGGCCTAAGGAGACAGGCCTGCTCCCAGCTTGAGGGTGAACCTCCTGGGACGCATAGGATTTATTGGGAAGGTGGACTCCTGTATAGTGAGCCCACAGAGTCTACAGAAGGAGACCATAGGAGGTTGGTGGTTCCCCTTGCTGTTAGGCCCTTCCTCCTGCAGTTGGCGCATGAAGTGCTCCTTGCTGGTCACCTTGGTATTAAGAGGACCAAGCAAAGGTTATCCATGCACTTCTACTGGCCCAAGATGGGGGTGCAAGTAGAAAGTCACTGCAGGAGTTGTGCCTCCTGCCAGTTATCTGGTAAGGTTGGCTCGACAATCCAAGCTCCGTTGGTACCGCTCCCAGTTGTGGGGGTACCATTTGAAAGGGTAGGGATCGACATCGTTGGTCCCCTTGACCCGCAAACATCCTCGGGCAATAGGTTTATCCTGGTGCTGGTCGACCATGCAACCAGATATCCTGAGGCCATCCCATTGAAAACTGTAACTGCCAAGTCAGTTGCAAAAGCTTTACTTGGCATATTTACTAGGGTTGGCTTCCCTAAAGAAGTTGTGTCAGATCGTGGCAGCAACTTTATGTCGAAGTATATGCAGGCTATGTGGAAAGAATGTGGGGTCACCTACAAGTTCTCTTCTGCATACCACCCCCAGACCAATGGTCTGGTGGAACGTTTCAACAGAACGTTAAAAAGCATGATTGGGGCTCTGGAGAAGCTTCAGAGAAGACAATGGGATCTTCTTTTACCATGCTTACTGTTTGCCTACCGAGAGGTACCACAGGAGGGTGTTGGCTTCAGCCCCTTCAAACTTCTGTTTGGTCATCCTGTACGGGGACCCTTAGCCATAGTCAAAGAGGGATGGGAGATGCCCACTCCCCCTGTTACTACCAACGTAGTTGATTATGTGCTAGGGCTCAGAAAACGGATGGTACTTCTGATGGGCTTGGCTAGTGATAAATTGAAGGCAGTACAAGCGCTGGTGAAACATTGGTACGACCAGAAAGCTTCCCTCATCAACTTTACACCTGGTCAGCAAGTCCTGATCATGAATCCCATAAGGCCTTGAGCTTTACAGGACAAATGGTCAGGCCCTTACACAGTGGTGGAGCCCCTGGGTGAGGTTAACTATTTAGTGGACCTTGGAAGGCCTGGACAGGCTCCAAAAGTGTTTCACGTGAATAGGCTGAAGGCTTTCGTCCCAAGAGTCGAAATCGCAGCACTGTTACTGGCTTCAGATGTTGAGGAAGAGGAGTCTGAACCTCTCCCCGACCTGTTCCAAAGCGGTCCTTCAGATAGCTCCTTTGAGGGTGTCCGAGTGGCCCCTCACCTGACTTCTGATCAGCAGGCTGAGGTGAAAAGTTTGCTTAGGCAGTTTTCCCCCCTGTTTTCACAGTCGCCTGGTTTGACACCTTGGTGCAAACATAACATAGACACAGGAGACAGTGTACCTACCAAAAGTAGGGGATACAGGATGTCAGACAAAGTACGGTCTTATATTAAGACCGAGGTCAACAAGATGTTAGACCTTGGGGTGATTGAACCCTCTAGTAGTCCTTGGTCCAGCCCTGTGGTTTTCGTTCCAAAGGCAGGCACTTCTGAATTGAGGTTCTGTGTGGATTACAGGGCTCTGAATGCTGTCACCAAGACAGATGCACACCCCTTGCCTCGAACAGATGAGCTGGTGGATACTTTGGGTGCCTCCAAGTACCTCAGCACGTTTGACCTCACTGCTGGCTATTGGCAAATAGCTTTAGCAGAACATGCCAAGGAGAAGACAGCGTTTTCTACTCCAGACGGCCTTTACCAATTCCGGGTAATGCCGTTCGGGTTGAAGAATGCACCTGCCACTTTCCAGAGGCTTGTGCATCATGTTTTGAATGGGTTGGACGAATTCTGTTGGGTTGGACGAATTCTGTCTTGCATATCTGGACGATATAGCAGTTTTCAGTGCCACCTGACCATGTGAAACACCTCGGGATTGTGCTCCAGGCTCTTCAGAAAGCACACTTGACCATAAAGGCTAGTAAACGCCAGATTGGACAAGGCTCAGTGTTTTACCTTGGACATGAAGTAGGTGGAGGGAGGATACAGCCTCTACCCAGTAAAGTACAAGCAGTACAAGACTGGCCTACCCCCACTACACAAACCCAAGTGAGAGCCTTCTTAGGACTCACGGGGTATTACCGCAATTTTGTGGCAGACTATGGCACCATAGCTGCCCCTCTGACTGCCCTCACAACTCTGAAGAAACCCAAGAAGGTAACTTGGACCGACGAGTGTGAGAAGGCCTTCAATGGCTTAAAAGACTCCTTGTGCCAGGCCCCTGTCCTCAGGGCCCCTGATTATCAAAGACCTTTTATCGTGCAGACGGACGCCTCTGACACTGGGATAGGAGCTGTACTATCGCAAGTAGATGAGAAGGGTAAGGAACACCCTATTGGTTTTATTAGTCGCCAGTTTAAGGACAGAGAGCTCAGATGGTCCACGGTAGAGAAAGAATGTTTCTCTGTTGTGTGGGCCCTAAGGAAGCTGAGGCCCTACCTCTATGGGACCCACTTCACTGTGCAAACTGACCATAAGCCCTTAAAGTGGCTAATAAACATGAAGGGGGAGAATCCAAAGTTGCTTAGGTGGTCCATAAGTCTACAAGGCTTCGACTTCACTATTGAGCATAGGCCTGGTGTCCAACATAGCAATGCTGATGGGTTGTGGAGAATGTTTAACCGACCTGAACAAGAGACTCATCCAGGGGTGGATTAGTTCCCCCTGTCCATAGTGTGGGAGGGGCGTGTGTTAGGAAAGATTTCGTAATTGTAGGTAATTTTCCTTCCATGTGGCAACCCCTAAACTTTTTGCTGTTGTTTTTCACCTTGTTCTCGACTTTGCCCGAGAAGTGCAGCATTCTGCCGCACTCCTCTGGGCTTTCGCTCATTTCTTACGGGGAAACTGTCATGCCCTTAAGACAGTCAGTACCAGGAAACGCTGGTTTCCGTAGTTTCTTGTATCATGTTGCAGCTTTCGTGCAACATGACACAAGAGGGCACTGTAAGCTAAGTTACTGCTCTCTTGGGTCTCTAGCCTTCTACAGGCCCTAGATACTCTTTCAGGATTGTAACTGATCGGTGCAAGTGATTCACGGACGGGAATGGTGGCAGCGATCGTTTCTTGTGTTTTGAGATCCTTTTGGCGTGCTAAGCGCGTTTCTCGCGCTTAACCCAAAATGGTGGCCTAGATCCCAAAATGGCCAGACCACGAGGCTCCTTTGTCCTGTCCGCTGACCGTCTTGCTCCCTTCACCTTCCCCAGGTCGAGCCGACGTGGGGCCTTCCTTATTTGGGCATGTGCTTTCCCGCGAAACACAGATGCTTTCGCAGGCTTCTACTTGTCTTGTGTGTGCCTCCAGGATGTGGGCTGGGATGTCTGGTCCCAATACACATCCTGGGTGCCAGAGAGTCTAGGGTGGTGTGAATGCCTGGGACCACCGTGGTCCGTGATAGGTCCACGAATGGTGTGAGTGTTGATGAGCGGATCTCCCATTGGGTCCCCTCCGTTTTGGCGCGAAGGGAACCGTGGATAAGAGGGGGCTGGAAACACCACTACCATGTCAATCTCCTGAGTTCTCACGAACGAAGGAATACAGGAGCCAAGTATCCTGCAACCAAGAGGCTGAACCGAGGAATCGCTGGTGACCCGCTGAAGGACTGCTCCTCTGCACTGCTGTCGCCTTGTGAAACCCTTTTCACCTTTGATTGAACCAGAAGGCCTGTACTGGTACTTCGACCCTTGGAATAGCGGGGACAGCTATTCTCGGCATTTTCACCATCTCCTGCTAGTAAGCCTTCGGAAGCGTCTCTGGGCCATCCAGCAGACTGACCAGCCTACACAGGAGTCTTGTTCTGTAACCGCCACCAGGTTGTGTAGTATATCAAGTCCTTGTCACTCTCACATGATTCGTACACTTGGCGTTCCCAGGTCTGAAGTGAGTAGTGTTATTGCATGCTGTAGGAAGGGTCTAAGGATTGGAATGGGAAGGACTTGGATATCACATCTCATGCTATGGATAGGCTCTCAGGTTTGGAAAGGGAAGGAGTTGGATATCACATTTCATGTTAGAGGAAGGATCTCAGGTTTGGTATTAGAGGCATTGAGATATCACATCTCATGCTATAGGAAGGGTCTCAGGATTGGAATCGGAAGGAGTTGGATATCACATCTCATGCTAAAGGAAGGGTCTCAGGTTTAGTATAAGCATTGAGATATCACATCTCATGCTATAGGAAGGGTCTCAGGATTGGAATGGAAGGAGTTGGATTTCACATCTCATGTTATAGGAAGGATCGCAGGTTTGGTATTAGAAGCATTGAGACATCACATCTCATGCTATAGGAAGGGTCTCAGGATTGGAATGGGAAGGAGTTGGATATCACATCTCATGCTATAGGAAGGGTCTCAGGTTTGTTATAAGCATTGAGATATCACATCTCATGCTATAGGAAGGGTCTCAGGATTGGAATGGGAAGGAGTTGTATATGACATCTCATGCCGTAGGAAGGGTCCCAGGTTTGGTATAAGCATTGAGATATCACATCTCTGCTTTCGGAAGGGTCTCAGGATTGCAATGGGAAGGAGTTGGATATCCCATCTCATGTTATAGGAAGAGTCTCAGGTTTGGTATTAGAAGCATTGAGATATCACATCTCATGCTATAGGAAGTGTCTCAAGATTGGAATGGGAAGGACTTGGATATCACATCTCATGCTATAGGGAGGGTCTCAAGTTTGATATTAGAAGCATTGAGATATCACATCTCATGCTATAGGAAGGGTCTCAGGATTGGAATGGGAAGGAGTTGGATATCACATCTCATGTTATAGGAAGGGTCTCAGGTTTGGTATAAGCAGTGAGATATCACATCTCATGCTATAGGAAGTGTCTCAGGATTGGAATGGGAAGGAGTTGGATATCACATCTCATGTTATAGGAAGGATCTCAGGTTTGGTATAAGCATTGAGATATCACATGTTTGCTATCGGAAGGGTCTCAGGATTGGAATGGGAAGGAGTTGGATATTCCCATCTCATGTTATAGGAAGGGTCTCAGGTTTGGTATTAGAAGCATTGAGACATCACATCTCATGCTATAGGAAGGGTCTCAGGATTGGAATGGGAAGGACTTGGATATCACATCTCATGCTATAGGGAGGGTCTCGAGTTTGATATTAGAAGCATTGAGATATCACATCTCATGATATCGGAAGGGTCTCAGGATTGGAATGGGAAGGAGTTGGATATCACATCTCATGATAAAGGAAGGGTCTAAGGTTTGGAAGGGGAAGGATTTGGATATCACATCTCATGTTATAGGACGGGTCTCAGGTTTGGTATTAGAAGCATTGAGATATCAAGTCTCATGGTATAGGAAGGGTCTCAGAATTGGAATGGGAAGGAGTTGGATATCACATCTCAAGCTATAGGAAGGGTCTCAGCATTGGAATGGGAAGGAGTTTGATATCACATCTCATGCCATAGTATGGGTCTCAGGTTTGGTATAAGCATTGGGATATCAAATCTCATGCTATCGGAAGGGTATCAGGATTGGAATTCCAAGGAGTTGGATATCCCATCTCATGCTATAGGAAGGGTCTCAGGTTGGAATGGGAAGGAGTTGGATATCACATCTCATGCTAAAGGGAGGGTCTCAGGTTTGGAAGGGGAAGGATTTGGATATCACATCTCATGTTATAGGAAGGATCTCAGGTTTGGTATAAGAAGCATTGAGATATCACATCTCATGCTATGGGAAGAATCTCAGATTTGGTATTAGAGGCATTGAGATATCACATCTCATGCTATCATAAGGGTCTCAGGATTGGAATGGGAAGGAGTTGGATATCACATCTCATGCTATAGGAAGGGTCTCAGGTTTGGAACGGGAAGGAGTTGGATATCACATCTCATGTTATAGGAAGAGTCTCAGGTTTGGTATAAGCATTGAGATATCAAATCTCTGCAATCGGAAGTGTCTCAGGATTGGGATGGGAAGGAGTTGGATATCACATCTCATGCTATAGGAAGGGTCTCAGGTTTGGAACGGGAAGGAGTTGGATATCCCATCTCATGTTATAGGACTGGTCTCAGGTTTGGTATTAGAAGCATTGAGATATCACATCTCTGCTATCGGAAGTGTCTCAGGATTGGAATGGGATTGAGTTGGATATCACATCTCATGTTATAGGACGGGTCTCAGGTTTGTTATTAGAATCATTGAGATATCATATTGCATGCTGTAGGAAGGGTCTAAGGATTGGAATGGAAGGACTTGGATATCACATCTCATGCTATAGGTAGGCTCTCAGGTTTGGAAAGGGAAGGAGTTGGATATCACATTTAATGTTAGAGGAAGGATCTCAGGTTTGATATTAGAGCCTTTGGATATCACATCTCATGCTATAGGAAGGGTCTCAGGATTGGAATGGGAAGGAGTTGGATATCACATCTCATGCTATAGGAAGGGTTTTAGGTTTGGTATAAGCATTGAGATATCACATCTCATGCCATAGGAAGGGTCTCAGGTTTGGTATAAGCATTGAGATATCACATCTCTGCTTTCGGAAGGGTCTCAGGATTGTAATGGGAAGGAGTTGGATATCCCATCTCATGTTATAGGAAGAGTCTCAGATTTGGTATTAGAAGCATTGAGATATCACATCTCATGCTATAGGAAGTGTCTCAGGATTGGAATGGGAAGGACTTGGATATCACATCTCATGCTATAGGAAGGGTCTCAGGTTTGGTATAAGCAGTGAGATATCACATCTCATGCTATAGGAAGTGTCTCAGGATTGGAATGGGAAGGAGTCGGATATCACATCTCATGTTATAGGAAGGATCTCAGGTTTGGTATAAGCATTGAGATATCACATGTTTGCTATCGGAAGGGTCTCAGGATTATAATGGGAAGGAGTTGGATATTCCCATCTCATGTTATAGGAAGGGTCTCAGGTTTGGTATTAGAAGCATTGAGACATCACATCTCATGCTATAGGAAGGGTCTCAGGATTGGAATGGGAAGGACTTGGATATCACATCTCATGCTATAGGGAGGGTCTCGAGTTTGATATTAGAAGCATTGAGATATCACATCTCATGATATCGGAAGGGTCTCAGGATTGGAATGGGAAGGAGTTGGATATCACATCTCATGATAAAGGAAGGGTCTAAGGTTTGGAAGGGGATGGATTTGGCTATCACATCTCATGTTATAGGACAGGACTCAGGTTTGGTATTAGAAGCATTGAGATATCAAGTCTCATGGTATAGGAAGGGTCTCAGAATTGGAATGGGAAGGAGTTGGATATCACATCTCAAGCTATAGGAAGGGTCTCAGGATTTCAGGATTAGAATGGGAAGGAGTTTGATATCACATCTCATGCCATAGTATGGGTCTCAGGTTTGGTATAAGCATTGGGATATCAAATCTCATGCTATCGGAAGGGTATCAGGATTGGAATTCCAAGGAGTTGGATATCCCATCTCATGCTATAGGAAGGGTCTCAGGTTGGAATGGGAAGGAGTTGGATATCACATCTCATGCTAAAGGGAGGGTCTCAGGTTTGGAAGGGGAAGGATTTGGATATCACATCTCATGCTATCGGAAGAATCTCAGATTTGGTATTAGAGGCATTGAGATATCACATCTCATGCTATCATAAGGGTCTCAGGATTGGAATGGGAAGGAGTTGGATATCACATCTCATGCTATAGGAAGGGTCTCAGGTTTGGAACGGGAAGGAGTTGGATATCACATCTCATGTTATAGGAAGAGTCTCAGGTTTGGTATAAGTATTGAGATAACACATCTCTGCAATTGGAAGTGTCTCAGGATTGGGATGGGAAGGATTTGGATATCACATCTCATGCTATAGGAAGGGTCTCAGGTTTGGAACGGGAAGGAGTTGGATATCACATCTCATGTTATAGGAAGAATCTCAGGTTTGGTATAAGCATTGAGATATCAAATCTCTGCAATCGGAAGTGTCTCAGGATTGGAACGGGAAGGAGTTGGATATCCCATCTCATGTTATAGGACTGGTCTCAGGTTTGGTATTAGAAGCATTGAGATATCACATCGCATGCTGTAGGAAGGGTCTCAGGTTTGGAATGGGAAGGAATTGGATAGCACATCTCATGTCATAGGAAGGATCTCAGGTTTGGTATTAGAAGCATTGAGATATCACATCTCATGCTATAGGAATGGTCTCAGGATTAGAATGGGAAGGAGTTGGATATTACATTCTTGCTATGGGAAGGGTCTCATGTTTGGAATTGGAAGGAGTTGGATATCACATATGCTATAGGAAGGGTCTCAGGTTTGGAATGGGAAGGAGTTGGATATCACATCTCATGTTATAGGAAGGGTCTCAGGTTGGTATACGCATTGAGATATCACATCTCTGCTATCGGAAGGGTCTCAGGATTGGAATGGGAAGGAGTTGGATATCCCATCTCATGTTATAGGAAGGGTCTCAGGTTTGGTATTAGAAGCATTGAGATATCACATCTCATGCTATAGGAAGGGTCTCAGGATTGGAATGGGGAGGGCTTGGATGTCACATCTCATGCTATAGGGAGGGTCTCAAGTTTGATATTAGAAGCATTGAGATAACAAATCTCATGATATCGGAAGGGTCTCAGGATTGGAATGGGAAGGAGTTGGATATCACATCTCATGATAAAGGAAGGGTCTAAGGTTTGGAAGGGGAAGGATTTGGATATCACATCTCATGTTATAGGACGGGTCTCAGGTTTGGTATTAGAAGCATTGAGATATCAAGTCTCATGGTATAGGAAGGGTCTCAGAATTGGAATGGGAAGGAGTTGGATATCACATCTCAAGCTATAGGAAGGGTCTCAGGATTGGAATGGGAAGGCGTTTGATATCACATTTTATGCCATAGTATGGGTCTCAGGTTTGGTAGAAGCATTGGGATATCACATCTCATGCTATTGGAAGGGTATCAGTATTGGATTTGGAAGGAGTTGGATAGCCCATCTCATGCTATAGGAAGGGTCTCAGGTTGGAATGGGAAGGAGTTGGATATCACATTTCATGTTATAGGAAGGGTCTCAGGATTGGAATGGGAAGGACTTGGATATCATATCTCATGCTATAGGAAGGCTCTCATGTTTGGAAGGGGAAGGAGTTGGATATCACATTTCATGTTAGAGGAAGGATCTCAGGTTTGGTATTAGAGGCCTTGAGATATCACATCTCATGCTATAGGAAGGGTCTCGGGATTGGAATGTTAAGGAGTTCGATATCACATCTCAAGCTATAGGAAGGGTCTCAGGTTTGGTATAAGCATTGAGATATCACATCTCATGCTATAGGAAGGGTCTCAGGATTGGAATGGGAAGGAGTTGGATATCACATCTCATATTATAGGAAAGATCTCAGGTTTGGTATTAGAAGCATTGAGACATCACATCTCATGTTATAGGAAGGGTCTTAGGATTGGAATGGGAAGAAGTTGGATATCACATCTCATGCTATAGGAAGGGTCTCAGGTTTGGTATAAGCATTGAGATATCAGATCTCATGCTATAGGAAGGGTCTCAGGATTGGAATGGGAAGGAGTTGTATATGACATCTCATGCCATAGGAAGGGTCTCAGGTTTGGTATAAGTATTGAGGTATCACATCACATGCTATAGGAAGGGTCTCAGGATTGGAATGGGAAGGACTTGAATATCACATCTCATGCTATAGGCAGGGTCTCAGGTTTGGAAAGGGAAGGAGATGGATATCACATTTCATGTTAGAGGTAGGATCTCAGGTTTGGTATTA
Source organism: Ambystoma mexicanum (assembly GCF_040938575.1). Lineage (NCBI taxonomy): Eukaryota > Metazoa > Chordata > Amphibia > Caudata > Ambystomatidae > Ambystoma > Ambystoma mexicanum. The sequence continues at coordinate 7,835,121 of NW_027182433.1, forward strand.
GAGGCATTGAGATATCACATCTCATGCTATCAGAAGGGTCTCAGGATTGGAATGGGAAGGAGTTGTATATCACATCTCATGCTAAAGGGATGGTCTCAGGTTTGGTAGGGGAAGGATTTGGAAACCACATCTCATGTTATAGGAAGGATCTCAGGTTTGGTATTAGAAGCATTGAGATATCACATCTCATGCTATCGGAAGTATCTCAGGTTTGGTATTAGAGGCATTGAGATATCACATCTCATGCTATCATAAGGGTCTCAGGATTGGAATGGGAAGGAGTTGGATATCACATCTCATGTTATAGGAAGGATCTCAGGTTTGGTATTAGAAGCATTGAGATATCACATCTCATGCTATAGGAAGGGACTCAGGATTGGAATGGGAAGGAGGTGGATATCACATCTCATGCTATAGGAAGGGTCTCAGATTTGGTATAAGCATTGAGATATCACATCTCATGCTATAGGAAGGGTCTCAGGAATGGAATGGGAAGGACTTGGATATCACATCTCATGATAAAGGAAGGGTCTAACGTTTGGAAGGGGAAGGATTTGGATATCACATCTCATGTTATTGGACCGGTCTCAGGTTTGGTATTAGAAGCATTGAGATATCAAGTCTCATGGTATGGGACGGGAGTTTGATATCACATCTCATGCCATGGTATGGGTATCAGGTTTTGTAGAAGCATTGGGATATCACATCTCATGCTATCGGAAGGGTATCAGGATTGGATTTGGAAGGAGTTGGATATTCCATCTCATGCTATAGGAAGGGTATCAGGTTGGAATGGGAAGGAGTTGGATATGACATCTCATGTTATAGGAAGGGTCTCAGGATTGGAATGGGAAGGACTTGGATATCACATCTCATGCTGTAGGAAGGCTCTCAGGTTTGGAAAGGGAAGGAGTTGGATATCACATTTCATGTTAGAGGTAGGATCTCAGGTTTGGTATTAGAGGCATTGAGATATCACATCTCATGCTATCAGAAGGGTATCAGGATTGGAATGAGAAGGAGTTGGATATCACATCTCATGCTAAATGGAGGGTCTCAGGTTCGGAAGGGGAAGGATTTGGATATCACATCTCATGTTATAGGAAGTATCTCAGGTTTGGTATTAGAAGCATTGAGATATCACATCTCATGCTATCGGAAGGATCTCAGGTTTGGTATTAGAAGCATTGAGATATCACATCTCATGCTATAGGAAGGGTCTCAGGATTGGAATGGGAAGGAGTTGGATATCACATCTCATGTTATAGGAAGGATCTCAGGTTTGGTATTAGAAGCATTGAGATATCACATCTCATGCTATAGGACTGGTCTCAAGATTGGAATGGGAAGGAGTTGGATATCACATCTCATGCTAAAGGAAGGGTCTCAGTTTTGGTAGAAGCATTGAGATTTCACATATCATGCTATAGGAAGGGTCTCAGGATTGGAATGGGAAGGAATTGTATATCACATCTCATGCTAAAGGGAGGGTCTCAGGTTTGGAAGGGGAAGGATTTGGAAATCACATCTCATGTTATAGGAAGGATCTCAGGTTTGGTATTAGAAGCATTGAGATATCACATCTCATGCTATCGGAAGTATCTCAGGTTTGGTATTAGAGGCATTGAGATATCACATCTCATGCTATCATAAGGGTCTCAGGATTGGAATGGGAAGGAGTTGGATATCACATCTCTTGTTATAGGAAGGATCTCAGGTTTGGTATTAGAAGCATTGAGATATCACATCTCATGCTATAGGAAGGGTCTCAGGATTGGAATGGGAAGGAGTTGGATATCACATCTCATGCTATAGGAAGGGTCTCAGATTTGGTATAAGCATTGAGATATCACATCTCATGCTATAGGAAGGGTCTCAGGATTGGAACGGAAAGGAGTTAGATATCACATCTCATGTTATAGGAAGAGTCTCAGGTTTGGTATAAGCATTGAGATATCACATCTCTGCTATCGGAGGTGTCTCAGGATTGGGATGGGAAGGAATTGGATATCACATCTCATGCTATAGGAAGGGTATCAGGTTTGGAATGGGAAGGAGTTGGATATCACATCTCATGCTATAGGAAGGGTCTCAGGTTTGGAACGGAAAGGAGTTAGATATCACATCTCATGTTATAGGAAGAGTCTCAGGTTTGGTATAAGCATTGAGATATCACATCTCTGCTATCGGAGGTGTCTCAGGATTGGGATGGGAAGGAATTGGATATCACATCTCATGCTATAGGAAGGGTATCAGGTTTGGAACGGGAAGGAGTTGGATATCCCATCTCATGTTATAGGACAGGTCTCAGGTTTGATATTAGAAGCATTGAGATATCACATCTCTGCTATTGGAAGGGTCTCAGGATTGGAATGGGAAGGACTTGGATATCAGAATTCATGTTATAGGAAGGGTCTCAGGTTTGGTATTAGAAGCATTGAGATATCACATCTCATGCTATAGGAAGGGTCTCAGGATTGAAATGGGAAGGACTTGGATATCACATCTCATGTTATAGGAAGGGTCTCAGGTTTGGTATTAGAAGCATTGAGATATCACATCTCATGCTATAGGAAGGGTCTCAGGAATGGAATGGGAAGGACTTGGATATCACATCTCATGATAAATGAAGGGTCTAAGGTTTGGAAGGGGAAGGATTTGGATATCACATCTCATGTTATTGGACCGGTCTCAGGTTTGGTATTAGAAGCATTGAGATATCAAGTCTCATGGTATGGGACGGGAGTTTGATATCACATCTCATGCCATGGTATGGGTATCAGGTTTTGTAGAAGCATTGGGATATCACATCTCATGCTATCGGAAGGGTATCAGGATTGGATTTGGAAGGAGTTGGATATCCCATTTCATGCTATAGGAAGGGTATCAGGTTGGAATGGGAAGGAGTTGGATATGACATCTCATGTTATAGGAAGGGTCTCAGGATTGGAATGGGAAGGACTTGGATATCACATCTCATGCTGTAGGAAGGCTCTCAGGTTTGGAAAGGGAAGGAGTTGGATATCACATTTCATGTTAGAGGTAGGATCTCAGGTTTGGTATTAGAGGCATTGAGATATCACATCTCATGCTATCAGAAGGGTATCAGGATTGGAACGAGAAGGAGTTGGATATCACATCTCATGCTAAAGGGAGGGTCTCAGGTTCGGAAGGGGAAGGATTTGGATATCACATCTCATGTTATAGGAAGTATCTCAGGTTTGGTATTAGAAGCATTGAGATATCACATCTCATGCTATCGGAAGGATCTCAGGTTTGGTATTAGAAGCATTGAGATATCACATCTCATGCTATAGGAAGGGTCTCAGGATTGGAATGGGAAGGAGTTGGATATCACATCTCATGTTATAGGAAGGATCTCAGGTTTGGTATTAGAAGCATTGAGATATCACATCTCATGCTATAGGACTGGTCTCAGGATTGGAATGGGAAGGAGTTGGATATCACATCTCATGCTAAAGGAAGGGTCTCAGTTTTGGTAGAAGCATTGAGATTTCACATATCATGCTATAGGAAGGGTCTCAGGATTGGAATGGGAAGGAGTTGGATATCACATCTCATGCTATAGGAAGGGTCTTAGGTTTGGTATAAGCATTGAGATATCACATCTCATGCTAAAGGGAGGGTCTCAGGTTCGGAAGGGGAAGGATTTGGATATCACATCTCATGTTATAGGAAGTATCTCAGGTTTGGTATTAGAAGCATTGAGATATCACATCTCATGCTATCGGAAGGATCTCAGGTTTGGTATTAGAAGCATTGAGATATCACATCTCATGCTATAGGAAGGGTCTCAGGATTGGAATGGGAAGGAGTTGGATATCACATCTCATGTTATAGGAAGGATCTCAGGTTTGGTATTAGAAGCATTGAGATATCACATCTCATGCTATAGGACTGGTCTCAGGATTGGAATGGGAAGGAGTTGGATATCACATCTCATGCTAAAGGAAGGGTCTCAGTTTTGGTAGAAGCATTGAGATTTCACATATCATGCTATAGGAAGGGTCTCAGGATTGGAATGAGAAGGAGTTGGATATCACATCTCATGCTATAGGAAGGGTCTCAGGTTTGGTATAAGCATTGAGATATCACATCTCTGCTATCGTAAGGGTCTCAGGATTGGAATGGGAAGGACTTAGATATCACATCTCATGCTATAGGGAGGGTCTCAGTATTGATATTAGAAGCATTGAGATATCACATCTCAAGCTATTGGAAGGGTCTCAGGATTGGAATGGGTAGGAGTTGGATATCACATCTCATGCTATAGGAAGGGTCTCAGGTTAGGAACGGGAAGGAGTTGGATATCACATCTAATGTTATAGGAAGAGTCTCATGCTAAGACCTGATAGACCCTTCCTATAACATGAGATGGGAATATCCAACTCCTTCCCATTCCAATCCTGAGACCCTTCCCATAGCAGAGATGTGATATCTCAATGCTTATACCAAACCTGAGACCCTTCCTATAGCATGAGATGTGATATCCAACTCCTTCCCATTCCAATACTGAGACCCTTCCTATAGCATGAGATGTGATATCTCAATGCTTCTAATATCAAACTTGAGACCCTCCCTATAGCATGAGATGTGATATCTAAGTCCTTCCCATTCCAATCCTGAGACCCTTCCTATAGCATGAGATGTGATATCTCAATGCTTTTAATACCAAACCTGAGACCCTTCCCTTGAGATGGGAATATCCAACTCCTTCCCATTCCAATCCTGAGACCCTTCCGATAGCAAACATGTGATATCTCAATGCTTATACCAAACCTGAGATCCTTCCTATAACATGAGATGTGATATCCAACTCCTTCCCATTCCAATCCTGAGACACTTCCTATAGCATGAGATGTGATATCTCACTGCTTATACCAAACCTGAGACCCTTCCTATAGCATGAGATGTGATATCCAAGTCCTTCCCATTCCAATCCTGAGACACTTCCTATAGCATGAGATGTGATATTTCAATGCTTCTATACCAAACCTGAGACTCTTCCTATAACATGAGATGGGATATCCAACTCCTTCCCATTACAATCCTGAGACCCTTCCGAAAGTAGAGATGTGATATCTCAATGCTTATACCAAACCTGAGACCCTTCCTATGGCATGAGATGTCATATACAGATCCTTCCCATTCCAATCCTGAGACCCTTCCTATAGCATGAGATGTGATATCTCAATGCTTATACCAAACCTAAAACCCTTCCTATAGCATGAGATGTGATATCCAACTCCTTCCCATTCCAATCCTGAGACCCTTCCTATAGCATGAGATGTGATATCCAATGGCTCTAATATCAAACCTGAGATCCTTCCTCTAACATTAAATGTGATATCCAACTCCTTCCCTTTCCAAACCTGAGAGCCTACCTATAGCATGAGATGTGATATCCAAGTCCTTCCATTCCAATCCTTAGACCCTTCCTACAGCATGCAATATGATATCTCAATGATTCTAATAACAAACCTGAGACCCTTCCTATAACATGAGATGTGATATCCAACTCCTTCCCATTCCAATCCTGAGACACTTCCGATAGCAGAGATGTGATATCTCAATGCTTCTAATACCAAACATGAGACCAGTCCTATAACATGAGATGGGATATCCAACTCCTTCCCGTTCCAAACCTGAGACCCTTCCTATAGCATGAGATGTGATATCCAACTCCTTCCCATCCCAATCCTGAGACACTTCCGATTGCAGAGATTTGATATCTCAATGCTTATACCAAACCTGAGACTCTTCCTCTAACATGAGATGTGATATCCAACTCCTTCCCGTTCCAAACCTGAGACCCTTCCTATAGCATGAGATGTGATATCCAACTCCTTCCCATTCCAATCCTGAGACCCTTATGATGGCATGAGATGTGATATCTCAATGCCTCTAATACCAAATCTGAGATTCTTCCGATAGCATGAGATGTGATATCTCAATGCTTCTTATACCAAACCTGAGATCCTTCCTATAACATGAGATGTGATATCCAAATCCTTCCCCTTCCAAACCTGAGACCCTCCCTTTAGCATGAGATGTGATATCCAACTCCTTCCCATTCCAACCTGAGACCCTTCCTATAGCATGAGATGGGATATCCAACTCCTTGGAATTCCAATCCTGATACCCTTCCGATAGCATGAGATTTGATATCCCAATGCTTATACCAAACCTGAGACCCATACTATGGCATGAGATGTGATATCAAACTCCTTCCCATTCCAATGCTGAGACCCTTCCTATAGCTTGAGATGTGATATCCAACTCCTTCCCATTCCAATTCTGAGACCCTTCCTATACCATGAGACTTGATATCTCAATGCTTCTAATACCAAACCTGAGACCCGTCCTATAACATGAGATGTGATATCCAAATCCTTCCCCTTCCAAACCTTAGACCTTCCTTTATCATGAGATGTGATATCCAACTCCTTCCCATTCCAATCCTGAGAACCTTCCGATATCATGAGATGTGATATCTCAATGCTTCTAATATCAAACTCGAGAGCCTCCCTATAGCATGAGATGTGATATCCAAGTCCTTCCCATTCCAATCCTGAGACCCTTCCTATAGCATGAGATGTGATGTCTCAATGCTTCTAATACCAAACCTGAGACCCTTCCTATAACATGAGATGGGAATATCCAACTCCTTCCCATTCCAATCCTGAGACCCTTCCGATAGCAAACATGTGATATCTCAATGCTTATACCAAACCTGAGATCCTTCCTATAACATGAGATGTGATATCCAACTCCTTCCCATTCCAATCCTGAGACACTTCCTATAGCATGAGATGTGATATCTCACTGCTTATACCAAACCTGAGACCCTTCCTATAACATGAGATGTGATATCCAACTCCTTCCCATTCCAATCCTGAGACCCTTCCTATAGCATGAGATGTGATATCTCAATGCTTCTAATATCAAACTTGAGACCCTCCCTATAGCATGAGATGTGATATCCAAGTCCTTCCCATTCCAATCTTGAGACACTTCCTATAGCATGAGATGTGATATCTCAATGCTTCTAATACCAAACCTGAGACTCTTCCTATAACATGAGATGGGATATCCAACTCCTTCCCATTGCAATCCTGAGACCCTTCCGATAGCAGAGATGTGATATCTCAATGCTTATACCAAACCTGGGACCCTTCCTACGGCATGAGATGTCATATACAACTCCTTCCCATTCCAATCCTGAGACCCTTCCTATAGCATGAGATGTGATATCTCAATGCTTATACCAAACCTGAGACCCTTCCTATAGCATGAGATGTGATATCCAACTCCTTCCCATTCCAATCCTGAGACCCTTCCTATAGCATGAGATGTGATGCCTCAATGCTTCTAATACCAAACCTGAGATCCTTCCTATAACATGAGATGTGAAATCCAACTCCTTCCATTCCAATCCTGAGACCCTTCCTATAGCATGAGATGTGATATCTCAATGCTTATACTAAACCTGAGACCCTTCCTTTAGCATGAGATGTGATATCCAACTCCTTCCGATTCCAATCCTGAGACCCTTCCTATAGCATGAGATGTGATATCTCAATGCCTCTAATACCAAACCTGAGATCCTTCCTCTAACATGAAATGTGATATCCAACTCCTTCCCTTTCCAAACCTGAGAGCCTATCCATAGCATGAGATGTGATATCCAAGTCCTTCCCATTCCAATCCTTAGACCCTTCCTACAGCATGCAATAACACTACTCACTTCAGACCTGGGAACGCCAAGTGTACGAATCATGTGAGAGTGACAAGGACTTGATATACTACACAACCTGGTGGCAGTTACAGAGCAAGACTCCTCTGTAGGCTGGTCAGTCTGCTGGATGGCCCAGAGACGCTTCCGAAGGCTTACTAGCAGGAGCTGGTGAAGATGCCGAGAATAGCTGTCCCCGCTATTCCAAGGGTCGAAGTACTAGTACAGGCCTTCTGGTTCGATCAAAGGTGAAAAGGGTTTCACAAGGCGACAGCAGTGCAGAGGAGCAGTCCTTCAGCTGGTCACCAGCGATTCCTCGGTTCAGCCTCTTGGTTGCAGGATACTTGGCTCCTGTATTCCTTCGTTCGTGAGAACTCAGGAGATCGACATGGTAGTGGTGTTTCCAGCCCCCTCTTATCCACGGTTCCCTTCGCGCCAAAACGGTGGGGACCCAATGGGAGATCCGCTCATCAACACTCACACCATTCGTGGACCTATCACGGACCACGGTGGTCCCAGGCATTCACACAGGACCAGACATCCCAGCCCACATCCTGGAGGCACACACAAGACATGTAGAAGCCCGCGAAAGCATCCGTGTTTCGCGGGAAAGTACATGCCCAAATAAGGAAGGCCCCGGGTCGGCTCGACCTGGGGAAGGTGAAGGGAGCAAGACGGTCAGCGGACAGGACAAAGGAGCCTCGTGGTCTGGCCATTTTGGGAGCCAGGCCACCATTTTGGGTTAAGTGCGAGAAACGCGCTTAGAACGCCAAAAGGAGCTCAAAACACAAGAAACGATCGCTGCCACCATTCCCGTCCGTGAATCACTTGCACCGATCAGTTACAATCCTGAAAGAGTATCTAGGGCCTGTAGAAGGCTAGAATCCCAAGAGAGCAGTAACTTAGCTTACAGTGCCCTCTTGTGTCATGTTGCACGAAAGCCGCAACATGATAAAAGAAACTACGGAAAACAGCGTTTCCCGGTACTGACTGTCTTAAGGCCATGTCAGTTTCCCCGTAGGAAAGGAGCGAAAGCCCAGAGGAGTGCGGCAGAAGGCTGCACTTCTCTGGCAAAGTCGAGAACAAGGTGAAAAACAACAGCAAAAAGTTTAGGGGTTGCCACATGGAAGGAAAATTACCTACAATTACGAAATCTTTCCTAACAGATATCACATCTCATGTTATAGGAAGAGTCTCAGGTTTGGTATAAGCATTGAGATATCACATCTCTGCAATCGGAAGTGTCTCAGGATTGGGATGGGAAGGAGTTGGATATCCCATCTCATGTTATAGGACGGGTCTCAGGATTGTTATTAGAATCATTGAGATATCATATATATTGCATGCTGTAGGAAGGGTCTAAGGATTGGAATGGGAAGGACTTGGATATTACATCTCATGCTATGGATAGGCTCTCAGGTTTGGAAAGGGAAGGAGTTGGATATCACATTTCATGTTAGAGGAAGGATCTCAGGTTTGGTATTAGAGGCATTGAGATATCACATCTCATGCTATAGGAAGGGTCTCAGGATTGGAATGGGAAGGAGTTGGATATCACATCTCATGCTATAGGAAGGGTCTCAGGTTTGGTATAAGCATTGAGAAATCACATCTCATGCTATAGGAAGGGTCCCAGGATTGGAATGGAAGGAGTTGGATATCACATCTCATGTTAAACGAAGGATCTCAGGTTTGGTATTAGAAGCATTGAGACATCACATCTCATGTTATAGGAAGGGTCTCAGGATTGGAATGGGAAGGAGTTGGATATCACATCTCATGATATAGGAAGGGTCTCAGGTTTGGTATAAGCATTGAGATATCACATCTCATGCTATCGGAAGGGTCTCAGGATTGGAATGGGAAGGAGTTGTATATGACATCTCAAGCCATAGGAAGGGTCTCAGGTTTGGTATAAGCTTTGAGATATCACATCTCTGCTATCGGAAGGGTCTCAGGATTGGAATGGGAAGGAGATGGATATCCCATCTCATGTTATAGGAAGAGTCTCAGGTTTGGTATTAGAAGCATTGAGATATCACATCTCATGCTATAGGAAGTGTCTCAGGATTGGAATGGGAATGACTTGGATATCACATCTCATGCTATAGGGAGGGTCTCAAGTTTGATATTAGAATCATTGAGATATCACATCTTATGCTATAGGAAGGGTCTCAGGATTGGAATGGGAAGGAGTAGGATATCACATCTCATGGTATAGAAAGGATCTCAGGTTTGGTATAAGCACTGAGATATCACATCTCTTCTATCGGAAGGGTCTCAGGATTGGAATGGGAAGGAGTTGGATATTCCCATCTCATGTTATAGGAAGGGTCTCAGGTTTGGTATTAGAAGCATTGAGATATGACATCTCATGCTATAGGAAGGGTCTCAGGATTGGAATGGGAAGGGCTTGGATAATCCATCTCATGCTATAGGGAGAGTCTCAAGTTTGATATTAGAAGCATTGAGATATCACATCTCACAATATCGGAAGGGTCTCAGGATTGGAATGGGAAGGAGTTGGATATCACATCTCATGATAAAGGAAGGGTCTAAGGTTTGGAAGGGGAAGGATTTGGATATCACATCTCATGTTATAGGACGGGTCTCAGGTTTGGTATTAGAAGCACTGAGATATCAAGTCTTATGGTATAGGAAGGGTCTCAGAATTGGAATGAGAAGGAGTTGGATATCACATCTCAAGCTATAGGAAGGGTCTCAGGATTGGAATGGGAAGGAGTTTGATATCACATCTCATGCAATAGTATGGGTCTCAGGTTTGGTATAAGCATTGGGATATCACATCTCATGCTATCGGAAGGGTATCAGGATTGGATTTGGAAGGAGCTGGATATCCCATCTCATGCTATAGGAAGGGTCTCAGGTTGGAATGGGAAGGAGTTGGATATCACATCTCATGTTATAGGAAGGGTCTCAGGATTGGAATGGGAAGGACTTGGATATCACATCTCATGCTATAGGAAGGCTCTCAGGTTTGGAAGGGGAAAGAGTTGGATATCACATTTCATGTTAGAGGTAGGATCTCAGGTTTGGTATTAGAGGCATTGAGATATCACATTTCATGCTATCAGAAGGGTCTCAGGATTGGAATGGGAAGGAGTTGGATATCACATCTCATGCTAAAGGGAGGGTCTCAGGTTTGGAAGGGGAAGGATTTGGATATCACATCTCATGTTATAGGAAGGATCTCAGGTTTGGTATTAGAAGCATTGAGATATCACATCTCATGCTATCGGAAGGATCTCAGGTTTGGTATTAGAAGCATTGAGATATCACATCTCATGCTATCAGAATGGTCTCAGGATTGGAATCGGAAGGAGTTGGATATCACATCTCATGCTAAAGGGAGCGTCTCAGGTTTGGAAGGGGAAGGATTTGGATATCACATCTCATGTTATCAGAAGGATCTCAGGTTTGGTATTAGAAGTATTGAGATATCACATCTCATGCTATAGGAAGGGTCTCAGGATTGGAATGGGAAGGAGTTGGATCTCACATCTCAAGCTATAGGAAGGGTCTCAGGTTTGGTATAAGCATTGAGATATCACATCACATGCTATAGGAAGGGCCTCAGGATTGGAATGGGAAGGAGTTGGATATCACATCTCATGTTATAGGAAAGATCTCAGGTTTGGTATTAGAAGCATTGAGACATCACATCTCATGTTATTGGAAGGGTCTCAGGATTGGAATGGGAAGGACTTGGATATCACATCTCATGCTATGGATAGGCTCTCAGGTTTGGAAAGGGAAGGAGTTGGATATCACATTTCATGTTAGAGGAAGGATCTCAGGTTTGGTATTAGAGGCATTGAGATATCACATCTCATGCTATAGGAAGGGTCTCAGGATTGGAATGGGAAGGAGTTGGATATCACATCTCATGCTATAGGAAGGGTCTCAGGTTTGGTATAAGCATTGAGATATCACATCTCATGCTATAGGAAGGGTCTCAGGATTGGAATGGAAGGAGTTGGATATCACATCTCATGTTAAACGAAGGATCTCAGGTTTGGTATTAGAAGCATTGAGACATCACATCTCATGCTATAGGAAGGGTCTCAGGATTGGAATGGGAAGGAGTTGGATATCACATCTCATGCTATACGAAGGGTCTCAGGTTTGGTATAAGCATTGAGATATCACATCTCATGCTATCGGAAGGGTCTCAGGATTGGAATGGGAAGGAGTTGTATATGACATCTCAAGCCATAGGAAGGGTCTCAGGTTTGGTATAAGCTTTGAGATATCACATCTCTGCTATCGGAAGGGTCTCAGGATTGGAATGGGAAGGAGTTGGATATCCCATCTCATGTTATAGGAAGAGTCTCAGGTTTGGTATTAGAAGCATTGAGATACCACATCTCATGCTATAGGAAGTGTCTCAGGATTGGAATGGGAATGACTTGGATATCACATCTCATGCTATAGGGAGGGTCTCAAGTTTGATATTAGAATCATTGAGATATCACATCTTATGCTATAGGAAGGGTCTCAGGATTGGAATGGGAAGGAGTAGGATATCACATCTCATGCTATAGGAAGGATCTCAGGTTTGGTATAAGCATTGAGATATCACATCTCTTCTATCGGAAGGGTCTCAGGATTGGAATGGGAAGGAGTTGGATATTCCCATCTCATGTTATAGGAAGGGTCTCAGGTTTGGTATTAGAAGCATTGAGATATCACATCTCATGCTATAGGAAGGGTCTCAGGATTGGAATGGGAAGGACTTGGATAATCCATCTCATGCTATAGGGAGGGTCTCAAGTTTGATATTAGAAGCATTGAGATATCACATCTCACGATATCGGAAGGGTCTCAGGATTGGAATGGGAAGGAGTTGGATATCACATCTCATGATAAAGGAAGGGTCTAAGGTTTGGAAGGGGAAGGATTTGGATATCACATCTCATGTTATAGGACGGGTCTCAGGTTTGGTATTAGAAGCACTGAGATATCAAGTCTTATGGTATAGGAAGGGTCTCAGAATTGGAATGAGAAGGAGTTGGATATCACATCTCAAGCTATAGGAAGGGTCTCAGGATTGGAATGGGAAGGAGTTTGATATCACATCTCATGCAATAGTATGGGTCTCAGGTTTGGTATAAGCATTGGGATATCACATCTCATGCTATCGGAAGGGTATCAGGATTGGATTTGGAAGGAGCTGGATATCCCATCTCATGCTATAGGAAGGGTCTCAGGTTGGAATGGGAAGGAGTTGGATATCACATCTCATGTTATAGGAAGGGTCTCAGGATTGGAATGGGAAGGACTTGGATATCACATCTCATGCTATAGGAAGGCTCTCAGGTTTGGAAGGGGAAAGAGTTGGATATCACATTTCATGTTAGAGGTAGGATCTCAGGTTTGGTATTAGAGGCATTGAGATATCACATCTCATGCTATCAGAAGGGTCTCAGGATTGGAATGGGAAGGAGTTGGATATCACATCTCATGCTAAAGGGAGGGTCTCAGGTTTGGAAGGGGAAGGATTTGGATATCACATCTCATGTTATAGGAAGGATCTTAGGTTTGGTATTAGAAGCATTGAGATATCACATCTCATGCTATCGGAAGGATCTCAGGTTTGGTATTAGAAGCATTGAGATATCACATCTCATGCTATCAGAATGGTCTCAGGATTGGAATCGGAAGGAGTTGGATATCACATCTCATGCTAAAGGGAGGGTCTCAGGTTTGGAAGGGGAAGGATTTGGATATCACATCTCATGTTATCAGAAGGATCTCAGGTTTGGTATTAGAAGTATTGAGATATCACATCTCATGCTATAGGAAGGGTCTCAGGATTGGAATGGGAAGGAGTTGGATCTCACATCTCAAGCTATAGGAAGGGTCTCAGGTTTGGTATAAGCATTGAGATATCACATCACATGCTATAGGAAGGGCCTCAGGATTGGAATGGGAAGGAGTTGGATATCACATCTCATGTTATAGGAAAGATCTCAGGTTTGGTATTAGAAGCATTGAGACATCACATCTCATGTTATTGGAAGGGTCTCAGGATTGGAATGGGAAGGACTTGGATATCACATCTCATGCTATGGATAGGCTCTCAGGTTTGGAAAGGGAAGGAGTTGGATATCACATTTCATGTTAGAGGAAGGATCTCAGGTTTTGTATTAGAGGCATTGAGATATCACATCTCATGCTATAGGAAGGGTCTCAGGATTGGAATGGGAAGGAGTTGGATATCACATCTCATGCTATAGGAAGGGTCTCAGGTTTGGTATAAGCATTGAGATATCACATCTCATGCTATAGGAAGGGTCTCAGGATTGGAATGGAAGGAGTTGGATATCACATCTCATGTTAAAGGAAGGATCTCAGGTTTGGTATTAGAAGCATTGAGACATCACATCTCATGCTATAGGAAGGGTCTCAGGATTGGAATGGGAAGGAGTTGGATATCACATCTCATGCTATACGAAGGGTCTCAGGTTTGGTATAAGCATTGAGATATCACATCTCATGCTATCGGAAGGGTCTCAGGATTGGAATGGGAAGGAGTTGTATATGACATCTCAAGCCATAGGAAGGGTCTCAGGTTTGGTATAAGCTTTGAGATATCACATCTCTGCTATCGGAAGGGTCTCAGGATTGGAATGGGAAGGAGTTGGATATCCCATCTCATGTTATAGGAAGAGTCTCAGGTTTGGTATTAGAAGCATTGAGATATCACATCTCATGCTATAGGAAGTGTCTCAGGATTGGAAGGGGAATGACTTGGATATCACATCTCATGCTATAGGGAGGGTCTCAAGTTTGATATTAGAATCATTGAGATATCACATCTTATGCTATAGGAAGGGTCTCAGGATTGGAATGGGAAGGAGTAGGATATCACATCTCATGCTATAGGAAGGATCTCAGGTTTGGTATAAGCATTGAGATATCACATCTCTTCTATCGGAAGGGTCTCAGGATTGGAATGGGAAGGAGTTGGATATTCCCATCTCATGTTATAGGAAGGGTCTCAGGTTTGGTATTAGAAGCATTGAGATATCACATCTCATGCTATAGGAAGGGTCTCAGGATTGGAATGGGAAGGACTTGGATAATCCATCTCATGCTATAGGGAGGGTCTCAAGTTTGATATTAGAAGCATTGAGATATCACATCTCACGATATCGGAAGGGTCTCAGGATTGGAATGGGAAGGAGTTGGATATCACATCTCATGATAAAGGAAGGGTCTAAGGTTTGGAAGGGGAAGGATTTGGATATCACATCTCATGTTATAGGACGGGTCTCAGGTTTGGTATTAGAAGCACTGAGATATCAAGTCTTATGGTATAGGAAGGGTCTCAGAATTGGAATGAGAAGGAGTTGGATATCACATCTCAAGCTATAGGAAGGGTCTCAGGATTGGAATGGGAAGGAGTTTGATATCACATCTCATGCAATAGTATGGGTCTCAGGTTTGGTATAAGCATTGGGATATCACATCTCATGCTATCGGAAGGGTATCAGGATTGGATTTGGAAGGAGCTGGATATCCCATCTCATGCTATAGGAAGGGTCTCAGGTTGGAATGGGAAGGAGTTGGATATCACATCTCATGTTATAGGAAGGGTCTCAGGATTGGAATGGGAAGGACTTGGATATCACATCTCATGCTATAGGAAGGCTCTCAGGTTTGGAAGGGGAAAGAGTTGGATATCACATTTCATGTTAGAGGTAGGATCTCAGGTTTGGTATTAGAGGCATTGAGATATCACATCTCATGCTATCAGAAGGGTCTCAGGATTGGAATGGGAAGGACTTGGATATCACATCTCATGCTAAAGGGAGGGTCTCAGGTTTGGAAGGGGAAGGATTTGGAAATCACATCTCATGTTATAGGAAGGATCTCAGGTTTGGTATAAGAAGCATTGAGATATCACATCTCATGCTATCGGAAGAATCTCAGGTTTGGTATTAGAAGCATTGAGATATCACATCTCATGCTATCAGAATGGTCCAGGATTGGAATCGGAAGGAGTTGGATATCACATCTCATGCTAAAGGGAGGGTCTCAGGTTTGGAAGGGGAAGGATTTGGATATCACATCTCATGTTATCAGAAGGATCTCAGGTTTGGTATTAGAAGTATTGAGATATCACATCTCATGCTATAGGAAGGGTCTCAGGATTGGAATGGGAAGGAGTTGGATATCACATCTCAAGCTATAGGAAGGGTCTCAGGTTTGGTATAAGCATTGGGATATCACATCACATGCTATAGGAAGGGCCTCAGGATTGGAATGGGAAGGAGTTGGATATCACACCTCATGTTATAGGAAAGATCTCAGGTTTGGTATTAGAAGCATTGCGACAACACATCTCATGTTATTGGAAGGGTCTCAGGATTGGAATGGGAAGAAGTTGGATATCACATCTCATGCTATAGGAAGAGTCTCAGGTTTGGTATAAGCATTGAGATATCACATCTCATGATATAGGAAGGGCTCAGGATTGGAATGGGAAGGAGTTGTATATGACATCTCATGCCATAGGAAGGGTCTCAGGTTTGGTATAAGCATTGAGATATCACATCTCATGATATAGGAAGGGCTCAGGATTGGAATGGGAAGGAGTTGTATATGACATCTCATGCCATAGGAAGGGTCTCAGGTTTGGTATAAGCATTGAGATATCACATCTCATGCTAAAGGGAGGGTCTCAGGTTTGGAAGGGGAAGGATTTGGATATCACATCTCAAGTTATCAGAAGGATCTCAGGTTTGGTATTAGAAGTATTGAGATATCACATCTCATGCTATAGGAAGGGTCTCAGGATTGGAATGGGAAGGAGTTGGATATCACATCTCAAGCTATAGGAAGGGTCTCAGGTTTGGTATAAGCATTGGGATATCACATCACATGCTATAGGAAGGGCCTCAGGATTGGAATGGGAAGGAGTTGGATATCACACCTCATGTTATAGGAAAGATCTCAGGTTTGGTATTAGAAGCATTGCGACAACACATCTCATGTTATTGGAAGGGTCTCAGGATTGGAATGGGAAGAAGTTGGATATCACATCTCATGCTATAGGAAGAGTCTCAGGTTTGGTATAAGCATTGAGATATCACATCTCATGATATAGGAAGGGCTCAGGATTGGAATGGGAAGGAGTTGTATATGACATCTCATGCCATAGGAAGGGTCTCAGGTTTGGTATAAGCATTGAGATATCACATCACATGCTATAGGAAGGGTCTCAGGATTGGAATGGGAAGGACTTGGATATCACATCTCATGCTAAAGGGAGGGTCTCAGGTTTGGAAGGGGAAGGATTTGGAAATCACATCTCATGTTATAGGAAGGATCTCAGGTTTGGTATAAGAAGCATTGAGATATCACATCTCATGCTATCGGAAGAATCTCAGATTTGGTATTAGAGGCATTGAGATATCACATCTCATGCTATCATAAGGGTCTCAGGATTGGAATGGGAAGGAGTTGGATATCACATCTCATGCTATAGGAAGGATCTCAGGTTTGGAACGGGAAGGAGTTGGATATCACATCTCATGTTATAGGAAGAGTCTCACATTTGGTATAAGCATTGAGATATCACATCTCTGCAATCGGAAGTGTCTCAGGATTGGGATGGGAAGGAGTTGGATATCACATCTCATGCTATAGGAAGGGTCTCAGGTTTGGAACGGGAAGGAGTTGGATATCCCATCTCATGTTATAGGACTGGTCTCAGGTTTGGTATTAGAAGCATTGAGATATCACATCACATGCTGTAGGAAGGGTCTCAGGTTTGGAATGGGAAGGAATTGGATATCACATCTCATGTTATAGGAAGGGTCTCAGGTTTGGTATAAGCATTGAGATATCACATCTCTGCTATCGGAAGTGTCTCAGGATTGGAATGGGAAGGAGTTGGATATCACATCTCATGTTATAGGACGGGTCTCAGGTTTGTTATTAGAATCATTGAGATATCATATTGCATGCTGTAGGAAGGGTCTATGGATTGGAATGGGAAGGACTTGGATATCACATCTCATGCTATAGGTAGGCTCTCAGGTTTGGAAAGGGAAGGAGTTGGATATCACATTTCATGTTAGAGGAAGGATCTCAGGTTTGGTATTAGAGCCATTGGATATCACATCTCATGCTATAGGAAGGGTCTCAGAATTGGAATGAGAAGGAGTTGGATATCACATCTCAAGCTATAGGAAGGGTCTCAGGATTGGAATGGGAAGGAGTTTGATATCACATCTCATGCAATAGTATGGGTCTCAGGTTTGGTATAAGCATTGGGATATCACATCTCATGCTATCGGAAGGGTATCAGGATTGGATTTGGAAGGAGCTGGATATCCCATCTCATGCTATAGGAAGGGTCTCAGGTTGGAATGGGAAGGAGTTGGATATCACATCTCATGTTATAGGAAGGGTCTCAGGATTGGAATGGGAAGGACTTGGATATCACATCTCATGCTATAGGAAGGCTCTCAGGTTTGGAAGGGGAAAGAGTTGGATATCACATTTCATGTTAGAGGTAGGATCTCAGGTTTGGTATTAGAGGCATTGAGATATCACATCTCATGCTGTCAGAAGGGTCTCAGGATTGGAATGGGAAGGAGTTGGATATCACATCTCATGCTAAAGGGAGGGTCTCAGGTTTGGAAGGGGAAGGATTTGGATATCACATCTCATGTTATAGGAAGGATCTTAGGTTTGGTATTAGAAGCATTGAGATATCACATCTCATGCTATCGGAAGGATCTCAGGTTTGGTATTAGAAGCATTGAGATATCACATCTCATGCTATCAGAATGGTCCAGGATTGGAATCGGAAGGAGTTGGATATCACATCTCATGCTAAAGGGAGGGTCTCAGGTTTGGAAGGGGAAGGATTTGGATATCACATCTCATGTTATCAGAAGGATCTCAGGTTTGGTATTAGAAGTATTGAGATATCACATCTCATGCTATAGGAAGGGTCTCAGGATTGGAATTGGAAGGAGTTGGATATCACATCTCAAGCTATAGGAAGGGTCTCAGGTTTGGTATAAGCATTGGGATATCACATCACATGCTATAGGAAGGGCCTCAGGATTGGAATGGGAAGGAGTTGGATATCACACCTCATGTTATAGGAAAGATCTCAGGTTTGGTATTAGAAGCATTGAGACAACACATCTCATGTTATTGGAAGGGTCTCAGGATTGGAATGGGAAGAAGTTGGATATCACATCTCATGCTATAGGAAGAGTCTCAGGTTTGGTATAAGCATTGAGATATCACATCTCATGATATAGGAAGGGCTCAGGATTGGAATGGGAAGGAGTTGTATATGACATCTCATGCCATAGGAAGGGTCTCAGGTTTGGTATAAGCATTGAGATATCACATCACATGCTATAGGAAGGGTCTCAGGATTGGAATGGGAAGGACTTGGATATCACATCTCATGCTAAAGGGAGGGTCTCAGGTTTGGAAGGGGAAGGATTTGGAAATCACATCTCATGTTATAGGAAGGATCTCAGGTTTGGTATAAGAAGCATTGAGATATCACATCTCATGCTATCGGAAGAATCTCAGATTTGGTATTAGAGGCATTGAGATATCACATCTCATGCTATCATAAGGGTCTCAGGATTGGAATGGGAAGGAGTTGGATATCACATCTCATGCTATAGGAAGGATCTCAGGTTTGGAACGGGAAGGAGTTGGATATCACATCTCATGTTATAGGAAGAGTCTCACATTTGGTATAAGCATTGAGATATCACATCTCATGTTATTGGAAGGGTCTCAGGATTGGAATGGGAAGAAGTTGGATATCACATCTCATGCTATAGGAAGAGTCTCAGGTTTGGTATAAGCATTGAGATATCACATCTCATGATATAGGAAGGGCTCAGGATTGGAATGGGAAGGAGTTGTATATGACATCTCATGCCATAGGAAGGGTCTCAGGTTTGGTATAAGCATTGAGATATCACATCACATGCTATAGGAAGGGTCTCAGGATTGGAATGGGAAGGACTTGGATATCACATCTCATGCTAAAGGGAGGGTCTCAGGTTTGGAAGGGGAAGGATTTGGAAATCACATCTCATGTTATAGGAAGGATCTCAGGTTTGGTATAAGAAGCATTGAGATATCACATCTCATGCTATCGGAAGAATCTCAGATTTGGTATTAGAGGCATTGAGATATCACATCTCATGCTATCATAAGGGTCTCAGGATTGGAATGGGAAGGAGTTGGATATCACATCTCATGCTATAGGAAGGATCTCAGGTTTGGAACGGGAAGGAGTTGGATATCACATCTCATGTTATAGGAAGAGTCTCACATTTGGTATAAGCATTGAGATATCACATCTCTGCAATCGGAAGTGTCTCAGGATTGGGATGGGAAGGAGTTGGATATCACATCTCATGCTATAGGAAGGGTCTCAGGTTTGGAACGGGAAGGAGTTGGATATCCCATCTCATTTTATAGGACTGGTCTCAGGTTTGGTATTAGAAGCATTGAGATATCACATCACATGCTGTAGGAAGGGTCTCAGGTTTTGAATGGGAAGGAATTGGATATCACATCTCATGTTATAGGAAGGGTCTCAGGTTTGGTATAAGCATTGAGATATCACATCTCTGCTATCGGAAGTGTCTCAGGATTGGAATGGGAAGGAGTTGGATATCACATCTCATGTTATAGGAAAGATCTCAGGTTTGGTATTAGAAGCATTGAGACAACACATCTCATGTTATTGGAAGGGTCTCAGGATTGGAATGGGAAGAAGTTGGATATCACATCTCATGCTATAGGAAGAGTCTCAGGTTTGGTATAAGCATTGAGATATCACATCTCATGATATAGGAAGGGCTCAGGATTGGAATGGGAAGGAGTTGTATATGACATCTCATGCCATAGGAAGGGTCTCAGGTTTGGTATAAGCATTGAGATATCACATCACATGCTATAGGAAGGGTCTCAGGATTGGAATGGGAAGGACTTGGATATCACATCTCATGCTAAAGGGAGGGTCTCAGGTTTGGAAGGGGAAGGATTTGGAAATCACATCTCATGTTATAGGAAGGATCTCAGGTTTGGTATAAGAAGCATTGAGATATCACATCTCATGCTATCGGAAGAATCTCAGATTTGGTATTAGAGGCATTGAGATATCACATCTCATGCTATCATAAGGGTCTCAGGATTGGAATGGGAAGGAGTTGGATATCACATCTCATGCTATAGGAAGGATCTCAGGTTTGGAACGGGAAGGAGTTGGATATCACATCTCATGTTATAGGAAGAGTCTCACATTTGGTATAAGCATTGAGATATCACATCTCTGCAATCGGAAGTGTCTCAGGATTGGGATGGGAAGGAGTTGGATATCACATCTCATGCTATAGGAAGGGTCTCAGGTTTGGAACGGGAAGGAGTTGGATATCCCATCTCATTTTATAGGACTGGTCTCAGGTTTGGTATTAGAAGCATTGAGATATCACATCACATGCTGTAGGAAGGGTCTCAGGTTTGGAATGGGAAGGAATTGGATATCACATCTCATGTTATAGGAAGGGTCTCAGGTTTGGTATAAGCATTGAGATATCACATCTCTGCTATCGGAAGTGTCTCAGGATTGGAATGGGAAGGAGTTGGATATCACATCTCATGTTATAGGACGGGTCTCAGGTTTGTTATTAGAATCATTGAGATATCATATTGCATGCTGTAGGAAGGGTCTATGGATTGGAATGGGAAGGACTTGGATATCACATCTCATGCTATAGGTAGGCTCTCAGGTTTGGAAAGGGAAGGAGTTGGATATCACATTTCATGTTAGAGGAAGGATCTCAGGTTTGGTATTAGAGCCATTGGATATCACATCTCATGCTATAGGAAGGGTCTCAGGATTGGAATGGGAAGGAGTTGGATATCACATCTCATGCTATAGGAAGGGTTTTAGGTTTGGTATAAGCATTGAGATATCACATCTCATGCTATAGGAAGGGTCTCAGGATTGGAATGGGAAGGATCTGTATATGACATCTCATGCCATAGGAAGGGTCTCAGGTTTGGTATAAGCATTGAGATATCACATCTCTGCTTTCGGAAGGGTCTCAGGATTGGAATGGGAAGGAGTTGGATATCCCATCTCATGTTATAGGAAGAATCTCAGGTTTGGTATTAGAAGCATTGAGATATCACATCTCATGCTATAGGAAGTGTCTCAGGATTGGAATGGGAAGGACTTGGATATCACATCTCATGCTATAGGGAGGGTCTCAAGTTTGATATTAGAAGCATTGAGATATCACATCTCATGCTATAGGAAGGGTCTCAGTATTGGAATGGGAAGGAGTTGGATATCACATCTCATGCTATAGGAAGGGTCTCAGGTTTGGTATAAGCATTGAGATATCACATCTCTGCTATCGGAAGGGTCTCTGGATTGGAATGGGAAGGAGTTGGATATTCCCATCTCATGTTATAGGAAGGGTCTATCAGGTCTTAGCATGAGACTCTTCCTATAACATGAGATGTCATATCCAACTCCTTCCCATTCCAACCTGAGACCCTTCCTATAGCATGAGATGGGATATCCAACTCCTTCCAAATCCAATCCTGATACCCTTCCGATAGCATGAGATGTGATATCCCAATGCTTCTACAAAACCTGAGACCCATACCATGGCATGAGATGTGATATCAAACTCCCGTCCTATACCATGAGACTTGATATCTCAATGCTTCTAATACCAAACCTGAGACCGGTCCAATAACATGAGATGTGATATCCAAATCCTTCCCCTTCCAAACCTTAGACCCTTCCTTTATCATGAGATGTGATATACAAGTCCTTCCCATTCCATTCCTGAGACCCTTCCTATAGCATGAGATGTGATATCTCAATGCTTCTAATACCAAACCTGAGACCCTTCCTATAACATGAGATGTGATATCCAAGTCCTTCCCATTTCAATCCTGAGACCCTTCCTATAGTATGAGATGTGATATCTCAATGCTTCTAATACCAAACCTGAGACCCTTCCTATAACATGAATTCTGATATCCAAGTCCTTCCCATTCCAATCCTGAGACCCTTCCAATAGCAGAGATGTGATATCTCAATGCTTCTAATATCAAACCTGAGACCTGTCCTATAACATGAGATGGGATATCCAACTCCTTCCCGTTCCAAACCTGATACCCTTCCTATAGCATGAGATGTGATATCCAATTCCTTCCCATCCCAATCCTGAGACACCTCCGATAGCAGAGATGTGATATCTCAATGCTTATACCAAACCTGAGACTCTTCCTATAACATGAGATGTGATATCTAACTCCTTCCCGTTCCAAACCTGAGACCCTTCATATAGCATGAGATGTGATATCCAACTCCTTCCCATTCCAATCCTGAGACCCTTCCTATAGCATGAGATGTGATATCTCAATTCTTATACCAAATCTGAGACCCTTCCTATAGCATAAGATGTGATATCCAACTCCTTCCCATTCCAATACTGAGACCCTTCCTATAGCATGAGATGTGATATCTCAATGCTTCTAATACCAAACCTGAGATCCTTCCTATAACATGAGATGTGATATCCAACTCCTTCCCATTCCAATCCTGAGACCCTTATGATAGCATGAGATGTGATATCTCAATGCCTCTAATACCAAACCTGAGATACTTCCGATAGCATGAGATGTGATATCTCAATGCTTTTAATACCAAACCTGAGATCCTTCCTATAACATGAGATGTGATTTCCAAATCCTTCCCCTTCCAAACCTGAGACCCTCCCTTTAGCATGAGATGTGATATACAACTCCATCCCATTCCAATCCTGAGACCCTTCTGATAGCATGAGATGTGATATCTCAATGCCTCTAATACCAAACCTGAGATCCTACCTCTAACATGAAATGTGATATCCATCTCCTTCCCTTTCCAAACCTGAGACCCTGCCTATAGCATGAGATGTGATATTCAAGTCCTTCCCATTCCAATCCTGAGACCCTTCCTATAGCATGTGATGTGATATCTCAATGCGTATACCAAACCTGATACCCTTCCTATGGCATGAGATGTCATATACAACTCCTTCCCATTCCAATCCTAAGACCCTTCCTATAACATGAGATGTGATGTCTCAATGCTTCTAATACCAAACCTGAGATCTTTCCTATAACATGAGATGTGATATCCAACTCCTTCCCATTCCAATCCTGAGACCCTTCCTATAGCATGAGATGTGATATCTCAATGCTTATACCAAACCTGAGACCCTTCCTATAGCTTGAGATGTGATATCCAACTCCTTCCCATTCCAATCCTGAGACCCTTCCTATAGCATGAGATGTGATATCTTAAGGCCTCTAATACCAAACCTGAGATCCTTCCTCTAACATGAGATGTGATATCCAACTCCTTCCCATTCCAATCCTGAGACCCTTCCGATAGCTTGAGATGTGATATCTCAATGCTTCTAATATCAATACTGAGACCCTCCCTATAGCATGAGATGTGATATCTAAGTCCTTCCCATTCCAATCCTGAGACCCTTCCGATAGCAGAGATGTGATATCTCAATGCTTATACCAAACCTGAGACCCTTCCTATAGCATGAGATATGATATCCAACTCCTTCCCATTCCAATCCTGAGACCCTTCCTATAGCATGATATGTGAAATCTCAATGCTTCTACCAAAACTGAGACCCTTCCTTTAGCATGAGATGTGATATCCAACTCCTTCCCATTCCAATCCTGAGACCAGTCCTATAGCATGAGATGTGATATCTCAATGCTTCTAATACCAAACCTGAGATCCTTCCTATAACATGAGATGTGATATCCAACTCCTTCCCATTCCAATCCTGAGACCCTTCCTATAGCATGACATGTGATATCTCAATGCTTCTAATACCAAACCTGAGATCCTTCCGATAGCATGAGATGTGATATCTCAATGCTTCTAATACCAAACCTGAGATCCTTCCTATAACATGAGATGTGATATCCAATCCTTCCCCTTCCGAACCTGAGACCCTCCGTTTAGCATGAGATGTGTTATCCAACTCCTTCCCATTCCAATCCTGATACCCTTCTGATAGAATGAGATGTGATATCTCAATGCCTCTAATACCAAACCTGAGATCCTACCTCTAACATGAAATGTGATATCCAACTCCTTCCCTTTCCAAACCTGAGAGCCTTCCTACAGCATGAGATGTGATATCCAAGTCCTTCCCATTCCAATCCTGAGACCCTTCCTATAACATGAGATGTCATATCCAACTCCTTCCCATTCCAACCTGAGACCCTTCCTATAGCATGAGATGGGATATCCAACTCCTTCTTATGCCAAACCTGAGACCCTTCCTATGGCATGAGATGGGATATCCAACTCCTTGCCATTCAAATCCTGAGACCCTCCCTATAACAAGAGATGTCATATCCAACTCCTTCCCATTCCAAACCTGAGACCCTTCCTTTAGCATGAGATGTAATATCCAAATCCTTCACATTCCAATCCGGAGACCCTTCCTATAGCATGAGATGTGATATCTCAATATTTCTAATACCAAACATGAGATCCTTCCTATAACACGAGATGTGATATCCAACTCCTTCCCATTCCAAACCTGAGACCCTTCCGATAGCATGAGATGTGATATCTCAATGCTTCAAAAACCAAACATGAGAACCATCCTAAAACATGAGATGTGAAATCCAAATCCTTCCCTTCCCAAACCTGAGACTCTTCCTATAGCATGAGATGTGATATCTCAATGCTTCTACCAAACCTGAAACCCTTCCTATAGCATGAGTTGTGATATCCAACTCCTTCCCATTCCAATCCTGAGACACTTCCTATAGCATGAGATGTGATATCACAATGCTTCTAATACCAAACCTGAGACCCGTCCTATAACATGAAATGTGATATCCATCTCCTTCCCTTTCCAAACCTGAGACCCTGCCTATAGCATGAGATGTGATATTCAAGTCCTTCTCATTCCAATCCTGAGACCCTTCCTATAGCATGTGATGTGATATCTCAATGCGTATAGCAAACCCGAGACCCTTCCTATGGCATGAGATGTCATATACAACTCCTTCCCATTCCAATCCTAAGACCCTTCCTATAACATGAGATGTGATGTCTCAATGCTTCTAATACCAAACCTGAGATCTTTCCTATAACATGAGATGTGATATCCAACTCCTTCCCATTCCAATCCTGAGACCCTTCCTATAGCATGAGATGTGATATCTCAAGGCCTCTAATACCAAACCTGAGATCCTTCCTCTAACATGAAATGTGATATCCAACTCCTTTCCCTTCCTAACCTGAGACCCTTCCTATAGCATGAGATGTGATATCCAACTCCTTCCCATTCCAATCCTGAGACCCTTCTGATAGCTTGAGATGTGATATCTCAATGCTTCTAATATCAATACTGAGACCCTCCCTATAGCATGAGATGTGATATCTAAGTCCTTCCCATTCCAATCCTGAGACCCTTCCGATAGCAGAGATGTGATATCTCAATGCTTATACCAAACCTGAGACCCTTCCTATAGCATGAGATATGATATCCAACTCCTTCCCATTCCAATCCTGAGACCCTTCCTATAGCATGATATGTGAAATCTCAATGCTTCTACCAAAACTGAGACCCTTCCTTTAGCATGAGATGTGATATCCAACTCCTTCCCATTCCAATCCTGAGACCAGTCCTATAGCATGAGATGTGATATCTCAATGCTTCTAATACCAAACCTGAGATCCTTCCTATAACATGAGATGTGATATCCAACTCCTTCCCATTCCAATCCTGAGACCCTTCCTATAGCATGACATGTGATATCTCAATGCTTCTAATACCAAACCTGAGATCCTTCCGATAGCATGAGATGTGATATCTCAATGCTTCTAATACCAAACCTGAGATCCTTCCTATAACATGAGATGTGATATCCAAATCCTTCCCCTTCCGAACCTGAGACCCTCCGTTTAGCATGAGATGTGATATCCAACTCCTTCCCATTCCAATCCTGATACCCTTCTGATAGAATGAGATGTGATATCTCAATGCCTCTAATACCAAACCTGAGATCCTTCTGATAGCATGAGATGTGATATCTCAATGCTTCTAATACCAAACCTGAGCTCCTTCTTATAACATGAGATGTGATATCCAAATCCTTCCCCTTCCAAACCTGAGACCCTCCCTTTAGCATAAGATGTGATATCCAACTCCTTCCCATTCCAATCCTGAGACCCTTCTGATAGCATGAGATGTGATATCTCAATGCCTCTAATACCAAACCTGAGATCCTACCTCTAACATGAAATGTGATATCCAACTCTTTCCCCTTCCAAACCTGAGAGCCTTCCTATAGCATGAGATGTGATATCCAAGTCCTTCCCATTCCAATCCCGAGACCCTTCCTATAACATGAGATGTGATATCCAACTCCTTCCCATTCCAACCTGAGACCCTTTCTATAGCATGAGATGGGATATCCAACTCCTTCCAAATCCAATCCTGATACCCTTCCGATAGCATGAGATGTGATATCCCAATGCTTATACCAAACCTGAGACCCATACTATGGCATGAGATGTGATATCAAACACCTTCCCATTCCAATCCTGAGACCCTTCCTATAGCTTGAGATGTGATATCCAACTCCTTCCAATTCCAATTCTGAGACCCTTCCTATACCATGAGACTTGATATCTCAATGCTTCTAATACCAAACCTGAGACCCGCCCTATAACATGAGATGTGATATCCAAATCCTTCCCCTTCCAAACCTTAGACCCTTCCTTTATCATGAGATGTGATATCCAACTCCTTCCCATTCCAATCCTGAGACCCTTCCTATAGCATGAGATGTGATATCCAACTCCATCCCATTCCAATCCTGAGACCCTTCTGATAGCATAAGATATGATATCTCAATGCTTCTATACCAAACCTGAGATCCTTCTGATAGCATGAGATGTGATATCTCAATGCTTCTAATACCAAACCTGAGATCCTACCTCTAACATGAAATGTGATATCCAACTCTTTCCCCTTGCAAACCTGAGAGCCTTCCTATAGCATGAGATGTGATATCCAAGTCCTTCCCATTCCAATCCTGAGACCCTTCCTATGAGATGTGATATCCAACTCCTTCCCATTCCAACCTGAGACCCTTCCTATAGCATGAGATGGGATATCCAACTCCTTCCAAATCCAATCCCGATACCCTTCCGATAGCATGAGATGTGATATCCCAATGCTTCTACCAAACCTGAGACCCATATTATGGCATGAGATGTGATATCAAACTCCTTCCCATTCTAATCCTGAGACCCTTCCTATACCATGAGACTTGATATCTCAATGCTTCTAATACCAAACCTGAGACCCGTCCTATAACATGAGATGTGATATCCAAATCCTTCCCCTTCCAAACCTTAGACCCTTTCCTTTATCATGAGATGTGATATCCAACTCCTTCCCATTCCAATCTTGAGACCCTTCCGATATCATGAAATGTGATATCTCAATGCTTCTATCAAACTTAAGACCCTCCCTATAGCATGAGATGTGATATCCAAGTCCTTCCCATTCCAATCCTGAGACCCTTCCTATAGCATGAGATGTGATATCTCAATGCTTCTAATACCAAACCTGAGACCCTTCCTATAACATGAGATGGGAATATCCAACTCCTTCCCATTCCAATCCTTAGACCCTTCCTACAGCATGCAATATGATATCTCAATGATTTTAATAAAAAACCTGAGACCCGTCCTATAACATGAGATGGGATATCCAACTCCTTCCCATTCCAATCCTGAGACACTTCCGATGGTAGAGATGTGATATCTCAATGTTTATACCAAACCTGAGACCCTTCCTATAACATGAGATGTGATATCCAACTCCTTCCCATTCCAATCCTGAGACCCTTCCTATAGCATGAGATGTGATATCCAACTCCATCCCATTCCAATCCTGAGACCCTTCCTATAGCATGAGATGTGATGTCTCAATGCTTCTAATACCAAACCTGAGATCCTTCCTTTAACATGAGATGTGATATCCAACTCCTTCCATTCCAATCCTTAGACCCTTCCTACAGCATGCAATATGATATCTCAATGATTTTAATAAAAAACCTGAGACCCGTCCTATAACATGAGATGGGATATCCAACTCCTTCCCATTCCAATCCTGAGACACTTCCGATAGCAGAGATGTGATATCTCAATGTTTATACCAAACCCGAGACCCTTCCTATAACATGAGATGTGATATCCAACTCCTTCCCGTTCCAAACCTGAGACCCTTCCTTTAGCATGAGATGTGATATCCAGCTCCTTCCCATTCCAATCCTGAGACACTTCCGATAGCATGAGATGTGATATCTCAAGGCTTCTAATATCAAAACTGAGACCCTCTCTATAGCATGATATGTGATATCTAAGTCCTTCCCATTCCAATCCTGAGACCCTATAGCATGAGATGTGATATCTCAATGCTTATCCTTGATTCCTGTAGTAAATTGATTTCCTTTGCAGGCCGACTCCTGTCACGAATGCCTTGTCTGCATGCATTCTCCCCTGGCCATTCGCTCACCGTGGCTATTTGCCTACCCCCTTCCTCTCTCAGTGGATGGACTTCTCCATCCTTGCCTCCTACCACTCAACTCCGCCTACTTGGAGAATTCAACATGAACCTGTATGCTTCCTGACCTGGACTTTTACGAGATCTGCAACTCTTCATGTCGCTGGCCCTACACACTGCAGGGAATACTCGGGATTTTCTGATCTCAGACCTCCCCCTCTGTAACCCTCTCAACAATCCTCTCCCGTGGTGATCAAGTTCTCATCTCCAAAGAAGGCTAACTGCCAGCTATTCCTCCTCAGAGGAGTTCTCCCTTTCTGTCCCTGCTCCCTGCACAGTTTCGCGTTGCAAACACTCGCTTTCCTGCTCTCTGGTTTAGACGCTTTTCCTTCTCAGAGGCCTTCTTCCTTTCTGCCCTTTTCGCGTTGCAAGTACTCGCTTCCCAGCTCTCTGGTTTAGACGCGTGTTCCCTGCCTTCTCTCCTCTTCCCGCTGCCTTCAAATCAAAAAATGAGCTCCAAAAGATACACAGTGCTCAGAATGCTCTATAACACCCATTATTCAACATATAGCCGTAATCCGCTAGACGTATTGAAACGTGCTGTAAACTAGCAAAAACAGCTAGAAAATGTACTTTCCTCGCGTTTTTGTAAATGCTAATTCTGATGGGTTCCCATGTATGTACTGTCCGTGCGTTTGTTGTCGAATCCTGATGTTTTTAACCACTGTTCTCCCATACAAGGGGGGGGGGTCAACGTCTACTGCTGTTCACAGGCTGAATGTATACGGCTGAAATCTTCAAGGCATTATCAGCTTTCCTGACTGTTTTGGAACTTGTATTTGCCATCTGTTAATGCAGTCGCCCTGTGTTCATCGTCCCTTCTACTTCACAGGCTGCACTCCCCTGGTGATCACATTCTCCTCTCCAGAGCAGGCTGACTACTGTAGGGTATTTTGTGGAGATTTGGGGCCTGACGGTATTTTATTAC
This sequence comes from Ambystoma mexicanum, assembly GCF_040938575.1. Classification (NCBI taxonomy): domain Eukaryota; kingdom Metazoa; phylum Chordata; class Amphibia; order Caudata; family Ambystomatidae; genus Ambystoma; species Ambystoma mexicanum. The sequence continues at coordinate 7,865,527 of NW_027182433.1, forward strand.
CGCCGAAAAATAACTTAGCAATAATCACTCTTTGTATTCAGATTTGGCCATGTGCAACAATAATACAATGGACATGCATTATTTCAGCACCCAGACCTGCATATTTGGTATACGTGGTTGGTGGTATTTTGGTGAGAATAATTCCCTTGTTTTATTTGTGGCCCCAATGTCCAGAATCCCTTATCTTTGCTTAGATTTTTCGTGTGATCACTAGAGAGACCTCAGACCTGCATTCTAGGAATACCACATTTTCCAGTGATAGTGTTGGTGTGCCACCATGGGCGAACTCACTGGGCCTCATTAGGACCCTGGCGGAGAGGGTTTTACGCCAGCGTAGTGCATGGCGTACCTCTCCGCCATACTACGAGTTCCCGTAGCGCCATGGCGGCCTTTTCCGCCTGGTTTTACCAGGCGGAGAAAACCATGGCGCTACGGGACCTCGTTGTTAATTACGCCACCGTATTTTACGGTGGCGTAATTAACTCCTTCCCCACTCCCATTATACCCTATGGGGCAAAAATGGGAATGGGGAAGGGCAGAATGGGGATTGGGGATTTACCGCCCCGCCAAGGTCGGAATGGGGCGGTAAATCCGCCAACCCCCATGGCGCTATCGGCGGCTTTCCGCCATGCTTCGCGGTGCATTTAGCACCGCGAAATCCGCCTGGGTCCTAATGAGGCCCACTGACTTATTTACGACAGAGAGCTATATGTGGTAGTCTTGTGGTAATTTCCACTACCTTATATACGGTAGGAAGCTATGTTCAGAGAGTCTCTCTTCCCGTTGGCTCATGTACCTCCAACAAGCTATGCTACAGTCACTCACAATTATTCATACTGATTTTGACATGCACACATCTGTCTTAAAATGACCATTGCACTGTTTAAAAATCTCCCCACATCATCAGCATTGTAATGGTAAACAATAAACATCACCCGTCTGTTTTCAAATATTTTTCTGTATTATAAAAGTTGTATTTAAAAACGATCTCATTCTTTACAGAAATAAAATGGTACAGTCAAAGCATTGTCTGTGACACTCTGCAAAGATAGTGGCGGAGAACAGAACTCAAATTGCAACATTATCACTTGATTAAGACACGCACAGGAATCCTACACTGACTGCATATTACCGTACACACTCAGCTCCCACACTTCTCATTACCTTATCTTTTTAGTTGTTCTCTTTGTGAATGTGGCTCTCTTGGATTAACTCCAGCAAAAAGGAACGCTTGCCTTCTCAAACCGGGGTCATTGCCTGGAATTCTCAGCTTTTGCAGATAGGAATGCCTCAGCCAGTGGAAAGGTCCTTCTTTCAGCTCTCCCCAATCTCGACTGCAGCAGGACACAGGAATCTGCATTCAGTCAGGAGCAGCACAGCCAGGTCTTCTCCCCAATAGTGCAGAAAGATGTCTGCCTGTCTTTTTCCCTGATACTGCCCACTAAAACTTTCCTCTCAGCCCTCTGTATGACGTGTCCCAATGAAATCCATCATCTCTCATCCTCCTACTCTTCAACAATAGCTTCGCTTATACATTTGCAATTGTTGCAAATCTGACTTCCTTCTTCCTGCAGTTACTGTGCACAAAAACACGGAGAATCAGGAAGAGAAGAGAAGAAAAAAATCTGCACACGCATTTAAATGGTTTTCAGAGTATGCCTAATTCTGCAGTGGAGAACACATTTTATTAGTGGGTTATGTTAAATAAGGTTTTATTAGTCAGGTTAATTGTTAATAGGTTAGCTGTTAATTTTCAAATGTGTCTCTAGCAATATAGGCATTTCAGGTGAAAAATAGTGTGCATTTTTAAATGAGCACGTGTGCTTTTAACTGTAAAAATAGATTTGCATCTTATATGTTAAAATCGTTTTTGACTGAATAGCCTGTCTTTCCTTGTTAATCTGGTAACCCATATAGCAATGCACCGCACCCTTGTGGTGGTGCTGCAAAAAAAATGTGCTACTTGTGCAGTATTACTGTACTCTGTACTGTAACACGCCAAATATCCTTACATATACCCTCCTTTTGTTTTTAGAACTTGGCTATAATCCAAGTCAATTCCTAAAAACAACTTGTTCTATTTTTTTTACAATATAGCAATCCAACAAAATGAATATTCATGTGCATCAATGAAAATTTGCAATCAACATTTCATCTGAGTCCATCAGTTCATAAAATGTTCCACATTTGCCTTCTCAGTGGAAGTGGCATTACTTTAAGTTTAAATTTTCCAAGTCAATTAAAAACAATGAAATAAAACAACTAACTAAAACAAATAAGTAATATAACAAGTTAAAATAAATAATTAAAATAATAAATACGTGGAACTTCATATGCCGGAACTTTTGTTTTGTCTCTTTTGGTATGTCCCGACCAGCGATGTTATTCGGTTCATTCGAGTACTCTTTCATCTTGGCAATCTTGAATCCACAGTAGTCATCTCTTTTGGCATTCCGGTTATTTTGTCTTCACCTCCACCTGGAGGCAGGTATCTTTTGGTCTTCATCCAGGGGACTCCAGGACTCCATCGTCTCCCGTGGCCTCTGATCCCGGAACCTCCGACCAAATAATGTTAATTGTCTAAATCAAAATAGAAAATAAACAGATTAAGTACATAGCACAATACTAACTTCATCCTTTTGCCAAAAATAAAACATGCTTGGTAAAAATATTTCTTTTCTTTTTTTTTTTCTGAAATTAAACACAAGTTAAAAGAAAACAAACACATATAAAACAGCATTCAATATTTAATACACTTTCTCTCTGCACACCAACCATGAGCTTCCATTATATGTGCATTTATTTATTTATTTATTTATTTATATTTATTTTATATTATATTTTACATATACTACAGTGTTTATGTGCCATCATAACAATCAACTTTTTAACTTCTTTGTCACTGCCTCCTGATTGTACCCATTTATTTTCTCTTTTTGTGTTCAAGTGATTTTATCTGTTTCTACATGCTCAAGCCGCCTGATCTCATGTCTGGGATGGCATGGTTTGATTTGATTTACATGGACAAACTGCTCTATTGCTGTTTCACCTTCATTTTTCAAAATTTTATACACTACAGGACAAACCTTATCTATAATTCGAAATGGCCCCTGCCAGGCTGCTATAAATTTAGAATTTTTCTGTTTACTTTTTCCAAAATGAAACTTGTACACCTGATCCCCTACATTGTATTCCTTTACTGATGTCTTTTTGTCATAATATGACTTAGCACTGTCAGCAGCTCTTTCCAGATTTCTCTGCACAAAAGCAAATGCATGTTGCAAATGCCTCCTCAGTTCATCAATATATTCATGAACTGTGGATGCACTCACTAGAGTTTGCTCATGTGTTCTGTATAGTAGGTGTTGTGGTAACACCATTTTCCTACCTGTTAAGACCTCATGGGGGCTAACACCTGTTGCTTTGGCAGGAGTCGACCTGATTGCCATCAGAACCAACGGTAAACGTAAATCCCAGCTGGAACCTGCTTCTGCCACAAATTTCTTTAAAATATCCACAACAGACCTATTGCTTCTTTCAACTGTACCTGAAGACGCCGCCCGATATGCGATATGTAGTTTCCTTTTCACACCTAGTATTTGCCATACCTTACTCATTAGAGTACTTGTGAAATGACTTCCTCTGTCTGACTCAATTCTTTGTGGCAACCCAAACCTTGAGAACACATGGTTTACCAGCAATGTGGCTGCTGTTTGCGCACTACAATCTGGTGCAGGAACGCATTCAATCCACTTTGACATCAAACATACCACACTCAAAATATAACGGTGTCCCCTGCTCGACCTTTTTAAAGGACCTACATAGTCTATTTGCAAATCTGACCATGGGAGAGTTAGGCCTCTTTTCATCAATGGTGCTCTATGCATTGGTGAAGCAGGTTTAAATTGGGCGCATACTAGACATCCTCTAGTATATAATTCCACATCTTGGGACATATGTGGCCAGTAAGCATAATCTTTTAGTATTTCTAATGTTTTTTGTGAACCTCTATGGCCTGCAGTTATGGCATCGTGTGCATGGTGTAGCATTAGTCCTCTGAATGAAAGGGGTACTACCCACTGTATTTGCCCTGTTATGGACTCTCTAATCATGAGTCCATCCTGTAATCTAATTCGTGTTTTGTTCTTTAATAACACCCTCAACTCTTCTTTTCCCATACAATCATTTTCTGTTAAAGGATTTTGTTCAGGATCTATCAAATGATTATAATAGATTCCCAAAATTTGATCATTCTTTTGTGCCTCAATCAAATCTTGGTCTGGCGTGTCATGACTCCACTGCACCACCGGTTGATCTACCTCCTTTGGTGCTTTAGAACGTGTGACTGCATCAATTTGTATTTCACCCATTAAATAATCAATAGGTAGCAATTCTCCCATCACAGCCCCAATCTTAGCCAGATGGTCTGCCTTATCATTTCCCTCCTTATCCTCTCCTGGTGTTTTTAAATGCCCACGAATTTTTCTCCAGTATATTGTTAAATTATTTTCTGACACCAATTTGTCTATGGCTTGTATCATTTTTCCATGTTTAAGTGGTTTTTTGTTGTATGTAACCATGCCTCTTGCTTTCCAACCAGGCAAATACTCCACAAAGCTATTCCGTGCATAGTCAGAATCAGTCACCAGGACAATTTCACTGAACTTTTTATCAACTGCAGTAGCAATTGCTTTATAGATGGCTGCCAATTCCGCCACCTGACTGCTCCTATCCCCAATCCTCATCCCTATACTAGGAACGCCTTCACATTTCAACCAGACATTTCCTATTCCTGCCACTAATTGTTTATTACTGTCATTTTCAATGTGAAAAGCACAACCATCCACATATACAGTTGGCAAATCCTTGCATGTTTTTTCATCAAAAGCTTTGTGTGGTGATTGTTCAAATTCCTGTAAACTAGCTTCCACTTCCATTTCATTTGGTATTTGTTCAGCTGCACAGTCATGTAAGTCAGCTAACCCTTGAGCAATTGGGCTCTTTTTATTTTGTCCATATCTTACTTCTACGGGAAAACCTTGTAATGCCAGCGTCCATGAAGTGATTCTGGATTGCGCTAGATTGCCTGATCTAATTCTTTTACTCTCTAAAAATTGCAAAGGTTGATGATTTGTTTCAATACTCACCTTTTCTCCCTGAACAATGGGGCGAAAATGTTGTAGCGCCCACACAGTGGTTAATAGGGCCTTCTCACATTCATTAAATTTCATTTCAACTTGGGAAAATGCCTTACTTGCATATGCAATGGTTTTGGGATTCAAATCGTGTTTTTGTGATAACACTGCTGACATACAATGTTCAGAAAAGCCTATTTCTATAAAGAAATCCCTGTCCTTTATGGGGTATGCTAAACATGGTGCCTTTACAAGACATTCCTTCAATCTAGCCACTGCATCAGACTGCTCTCTTTCCCATCTCCAGGGAGTATTTAGTTTAAGCAGTTTAGTCAATGGTTGAGTGATTTCTGCATAATTCTCAATGAACTTTCTGTTATAGCCTGTCATCCCTAATAAACTTTTTACTCCTTTCACATTTTTAGGATCTTTTAATCTTTGTATGGCCTCTATTTTCTTCCTTTGTGGATTTAGCCCATGTTCAGTCACTTCATGCCCTAGAAAGTTCACTTTTTTCTTGCACCATTGTGCTTTTTGCAAAGATACTTTGGCGCCTGCTTTCTGCAATTGGCCAAGCACATGTCTTATTTCATCAAAATGGCTTTTAAGGTTTTCATTTTTTATCAGGACATCATCCACATAAACTATTGTTCCTCTTTCCGCTGCATCCGGCATGGCCTTTCTCAAAAATATGCCAAATTCACTCCCACTATTGATGTACCCGAACGGAGCTCTAAGCCAGGCATATTGAGTCCTGTCAAATGTAAAGGAAAATAGGTGTTGTATCTCCTCTGCCAATGGCACACACCAATATCCAGATGTGAGATCTAACGTGGTAAATACATTTGAACCATGTATCTGAGCTAGGCCCTGATCAATGAATGGTAGTGGCCATCTAGATACTGGTACTCTTTTATTTAACTCTCTTAAGTCTGCACACAGCCGCCATTGACCATTTGGCTTTAACACACCTAAAATAGGCGTATTGGATGTGCTATGAATGGGCCTAATTATTCCCCGTGATTCCAAATTTTTAATAATCTCTGCCAATGATTCTAAACATGCCAGCGGTAGTCTATACTGGCGTACAAACACTGGATTTCTGCTACAACCTTCTGGTAGTGTGGCCACATGTAAATCAGTTAAACCACAATCATAAGCATCTTTTGCAAATACATCCTTAAACTCCATAAATATTTCCCTCAGGTCGTTTCGATCCCCATCGCTGTCACATGCATCCGCTAAGGAGATCTGCTCTTCTACCATTCTGGAAAATTCTGGAAACTCTTCTGGTAAAGGAATCTCAGCGCTTTCCTCTAACTGTGTGGCTGTGTCTTTTTGTATAGCTGCCACTTTTAAATATTTTGGCATATCAGCTTCCACTTCAATGGGCTGATTTCCTGTTTCATTTTCATTTAAATTAAATATTATGCAATCCTCTTGATGGCAGCACACTGTCTCATTTGAATCATAAGGATACACAGAATGAATTTTAAATATTCCTTTGGGCTGAGAGTCCAGGTGTTCTGGCAACTCGCCCTTGGCATCTACATATTTTTCAGGAATATTCCCAATCACCATATTATTTAAATCTGCCGTATAATGTGATTTTTGTATGGCCATTCCTAATGGGGAGTTTTCCTCTAAATGAATATCCTGACAACCTTTATTATTTACCATGATTTTTACAGATCCCTCACCAATGTCTACCAATGGAATGTATTCATAATCCAGGCCTTGCTGTTTTATGGATTCATTCAGGCATACTAATGCATCAGAGCCTTTCATCTGCTGCCCATTTTTGCATTTCAGTGTTATTGCAAACTGTTTTGTAAATGCAGGAATAATAGTATCTTTCCTTATTTGTAATTCGATGGCATAAGGAACCAGTTGTGCACAATGATAAGCCCTTCTTTTGTCTTCAAATTCAGGTGCCGGCCCACCTAGGCGTGACCATATTTTTTGATTAAGGAAATCTAACACCATACACATTCTGTGCATGATGTCATTGCCCATGTAAAATTCATTTTGTGCTCCATTCACTATCCATACATTATGGTAAATTGTTTTCTGCCCAATGCTAATTTTAAGCATGCATCTGCCTGCAATTCGGTTTTCAAAGTCTGGACTGTCCAACCCAGAAACATATTGGTTTTTAATCCTAAATTTCGGGATTTCTTCCCTCTCCATAATTTTTTGCAACAATTTCTCATTAATGAAACTCCTTTCATGTTCAAGCACTAAAGTGGCTTTTATTGTTTTAAGATAATCATTTATACCAACGTGAACCCATGGTTGCTCATCTTCCATGTGTATTTCTGCCAGAGTGGTAATGTGTTTTTCTGAATCTGTTTTAGGAACAATATTCTGTTTGCACGTTTTCTCTTTTAGATAAAAACATAATGTGTGCTCATCTATGGCAGTCTGCCAATCTTTCCTTGGGTCCAAGTATATTTGTACAGGTAGTTTTTCATTGTCGCTCTGATCTTTGTCTTGACACATTAATATAACAGTGACACTAGGTATGCAGCTATTCTGGAGATATACCTCCACAGCATCATTTGTTTTGGCAACGGTGTGACATTCTTTTATATTGCTGTTTTGTGATTTTAGTTTCTTAGGCCTCAATGGTTTTTTGGTTAAGGACCACAGCACTCCATTCACCCCATCTATGAGAGGAGACAATCTTTTCAGGCAATCTGTCCCCATCAGAAATGGAATTTCACAAATAGATGTGATCAATACCTCTTGTTTCATTCTGTGCTTTCCTATTTTTATGTCAACCTCAGTTACACCTATGATGGGCACCTCCTCCCCATTAAAGTTATGCACTGGGCCTTGATTTTCCTTCACTGTGATCTGACTCTGTGGAGGCCTCCCTTCATTGATACTCTTTACCAGCTCCTTGGACATAATTGTGGCCTGTGCGCCAGTGTCAATCATAGCAAAGGTGTGGCACTTTTCTTCTACAGTGATGGGTGCATAATATCTGTCCTCAACTTCCTCTAATACACATAAGAAATGTGAATTCTTACTGATTTCAGGGCTCACCTTTCTCAGGTCTTTTTCACTTTTGGCTAAGCACATTGGTAAATGAAAAGACATTTTTCCCTCCTTTTTACCCATTTCTGTGCGAGATATTTTATTCATTTCTCCATGTTCAGAGGTTTTTTGGAGTGTGGCCACTGTTCGCCCATCCATCTGGGTAGCATCAGAGACCACATTACAATCCTCCAACTGAACATGTGTAACAACATCATTCAAGAATTTGTCATTTTTTAATTCTGTGCACTTGTGATTATTTAGTGTAATACCAGCCCTTTCAGCCTCTTCAAAAATATGTGGCTCAAAGAATTCTTCAGGTGATTGACTTGTACCCTCCTTGTGAGTATTTCCTTTTTCTGTCTGTGTTTGGTCATTGTTTTGCTTGCCCAGGGAAGGAGCTATGGCATCCCCACTTACTCCCTGTTCACTGGTATTCCCCATGCATGAGTCATTTTTCTTAAATCTGTTCCTTTGTTCTTTTGGAATTCCTAATGTTTCTTTTTCATTTGTGCAAATCTTTACTGTTTTATTTAGCTCTAAGCTAAACCGTACCTCTTTTTTAGAAGTATTTGCACTTTCTATCACAATTTCATTTACTGGTACTTTCATTTTTAATCCATTAGGCATCTCAGAGTCGTTATGCAAAATTATATCAGAGCAATCGGTCATTTTGGCACTGCAGTTATCATGAGTACTTAGTCACTTTTCGGAAACCCCCCGGTCATTGCTATGGCCATCAGCCCCCTCTTTGGAAGGTTGTTTTTGCGCTGTATAGAGCTTTCCTATTTGCTCAGCTAACATTTTCACTTGGGCCTCAAGGCACTGGAACCTTTCCATCTCTCTAGGATCCTCTTTCTGTGGCCTAGGTCGATATTGGTTGTTTTCCCCCTGATTGGATCTATTCTGATACCTCTCAGGTGATTGATACCGGTTGGGATGGTTTCTGAACTCTTGATTCATTTGTGGAGGGGAGCGGGTTGCACCCATCCTTTGATTATAGTCCCTTGGTGGGGAATCATCGTACTGGCGTGGACTGTAGTTCACGTTTTGCCTCATGTCCTGTCTCTCAGATTGTGGGTACTGGCCCCTATGTTGATTTCCATTATCAGTAAATCGATCCACATATCGGGGCCTATCCTGATTACCATATATCATGGTGTTGGGATCAAACCTACTCTGTGTCCCCAATGACTGGTAGGGACCATCATTTCTTTGATCTTGATTTTGTCTCTGGTTATTGTTCATACCTGCCATATCAGACCGGTATCTTACCCGGGGTCTATCCCCTAAGTACCTAGGGCTGATGTAGCTCTCTCTATTACTAGGATCATGTGATTGGAACATTGGTACAGGAAATGGCGATCTTTGTTGATTACCCCTTTGCTCAGGTGTCACATTTTTACCTTGACTTTGAGCAGACTCAAGGGACATTTTGGCTGACCTGATTTCCATTACTGTGGCTGAGGGTTCTTTAGATTTAGGCCTAGTATCTTTCATTTTATCACTTTCTCTACCCTGACAATAGAGTACCTCATATAGCTTTGTGCTTTGATGTACAATCCATTCAAGAGACTTGTCACGGTCAAATTCACGGACCAATTGGGATATGATGTCTTTCTGTAGCCCATAGAAGTATGCAGTTTTAAACTCATTGGAATTTGAGTCAAAAGATACATCAAAGCGAGAGAATGCTCTTTTTAAGTCTTGTAAAAATTGGCGAGGGGATGTATTAGGTCCAGCAGTAATTGTGTACGCGACTTTCTTTGCCTCCTGCAATGACTGAAAAGGAGAAAAATGACGCCTAATTTCTTTTTCAAACTCCAGCCATGTCATATTCTGCTGTTCATTTAATCCCCTTATGATGCTGGCCGTCGGGGCATCTAAAGTTAAATGAAAATATTGTCTGTACTGTTCCTTAGGTATCTGGAGTGCTTTAAAAATGTCATGCACCGCTTCTAAGTGATCCTCAATGCAGCATTCACCTCCCTTTTTAAATGGTTTGATCAGGGCTTTAATGGATTTCATTATTGTTATGGGGCTACTTGTTGCAATACATGGAATTGCACTATTTTGTGAGTCAATCCTGTTTTCAGGTGTATGAGGTTGGTGGCTGCCCCCAATGGGAGTATCAAATCCCCCAAGGGCGCTGCAACCAAGTTCAGTCACCGGCCCAGTCACTGGGGCACTAGCTCTTTGGGCAGAGCTAGAATTCACCTCCACTCCATTGAATGTGGTACCCTGCCGCCTCTCTTGGGACCTGGGAATGCACATTTGCTGTTCTAAGTCCTTACACTTTTTAAGGAGTCTGGTTGCTTCATTCTGCAAATAATTATTTTCATCGCTCATTTTATTAATCGCCTCCTGCATGTCGCACATTTGCATTTGGCATTCATTGAACTCTTTATTTCTCTTGTCTCTTTCTTGGATCATTTTAATCATTTCTTGTTCTGCACTCTGGAGATCACCTTCTTTTTCACAATGTTCTTTTTGTAAAATCTGCATTTCTGAAACAACCTCATCTTTATCCTGCCTAATGTGATCCACTAAGGCTTTTAAGTGTGTCAATTCTTGCTCACTATCTTCAAATTGTTTCTTGCTTTTGGATAACTGAGTATCAAAGTCTCTGCATTTTAATTGCATGTCTTTTTGGCATACATCCAATTCTGCTCTCAACATTTCCTGATTTTTACTTGCCCCCTCTAATTCAGTCTTTAACCTGTTAATTAGCTGAGTATCATTCTCTTGCATTCGCAGGGACTTGTTTAAAATAAACCATATTTTGCCGCATAGCCGTATTAAACAGTCTTTCTCTGCACTTTTATCGGCTGCATTCAATAATCTTGTAAGGCAGACCTGAATTATGCTGCCTTCTGCAAAAATATTGTCTAGTTTTTCTTTCTGCACCTCACCCTGAAGGCGGTTACTCCATTCTAACGTGCTATTCGAAGACCAATTCCCATGTGCAAATAACTTTGCCTCTAAATATTGCACTAGATCTGAGAATGTGGTTTCCCTTTGTGACATTCTGAAATTCGTTTTTAGTGGCACTCTGCTATTATAAAATGGGTTCCCTTTAATGTGCAAATGGCAGTGTGAGACACGCTTGCCACGCCCAGTAGGTACTCTATGATCACTTTCCCGGCCTGCAACGCACCATAAATATGTAGGGTATTTTGTGGAGATTTGGGGCCTGACAGTATTTTATTACCGCCGAAAAATAACTTAGCAATAATCACTCTTTGTATTCAGATTTGGCCATGTGCAACAATAATACAATGGACATGCATTATTTCAGCACCCAGACCTGCATATTTGGTATACGTGGTTGGTGGTATTTTGGTGAGAATAATTCCCTTGTTTTATTTGTGGCCCCAATGTCCAGAATCCCTTATCTTTGCTTAGATTTTTCGTGTGATCACTAGAGAGACCTCAGACCTGCATTCTAGGAATACCACATTTTCCAGTGATAGTGTTGGTGTGCCACCATGGGCGAACTCACTGACTTATTTACGACAGAGAGCTATATGTGGTAGTCTTGTGGTAATTTCCACTACCTTATATACGGTAGGAAGCTATGTTCAGAGAGTCTCTCTTCCCGTTGGCTCATGTACCTCCAACAAGCTATGCTACAGTCACTCACAATTATTCATACTGATTTTGACATGCACACATCTGTCTTAAAATGACCATTGCACTGTTTAAAAATCTCCCCACATCATCAGCATTGTAATGGTAAACAATAAACATCACCCGTCTGTTTTCAAATATTTTTCTGTATTATAAAAGTTGTATTTAAAAACGATCTCATTCTTTACAGAAATAAAATGGTACAGTCAAAGCATTGTCTGTGACACTCTGCAAAGATAGTGGCGGAGAACAGAACTCAAATTGCAACATTATCACTTGATTAAGACACGCACAGGAATCCTACACTGACTGCATATTACCGTACACACTCAGCTCCCACACTTCTCATTACCTTATCTTTTTAGTTGTTCTCTTTGTGAATGTGGCTCTCTTGGATTAACTCCAGCAAAAAGGAACGCTTGCCTTCTCAAACCGGGGTCATTGCCTGGAATTCTCAGCTTTTGCAGATAGGAATGCCTCAGCCAGTGGAAAGGTCCTTCTTTCAGCTCTCCCCAATCTCGACTGCAGCAGGACACAGGAATCTGCATTCAGTCAGGAGCAGCACAGCCAGGTCTTCTCCCCAATAGTGCAGAAAGATGTCTGCCTGTCTTTTTCCCTGATACTGCCCACTAAAACTTTCCTCTCAGCCCTCTGTATGACGTGTCCCAATGAAATCCATCATCTCTCATCCTCCTACTCTTCAACAATAGCTTCGCTTATACATTTGCAATTGTTGCAAATCTGACTTCCTTCTTCCTGCAGTTACTGTGCACAAAAACACGGAGAATCAGGCAGAGAAGAGAAGAAAAAAATCTGCACACGCATTTAAATGGTTTTCAGAGTATGCCTAATTCTGCAGTGGAGAACACATTTTATTAGTGGGTTATGTTAAATAAGGTTTTATTAGTCAGGTTAATTGTTAATAGGTTAGCTGTTAATTTTCAAATGTGTCTCTAGCAATATAGGCATTTCAGGTGAAAAATAGTGTGCATTTTTAAATGAGCACGTGTGCTTTTAACTGTAAAAATAGATTTGCATCTTATATGTTAAAATCGTTTTTGACTGAATAGCCTGTCTTTCCTTGGTAATCTGGTAACCCATATAACAATGCACCGCACCCTTGTGGTGGTGCTGCAAAAAAAATGTGCTACTTGTGCAGTATTACTGTACTCTGTACTGTAACACGCCAAATATCCTTACATATACCCTCCTTTTGTTTTTAGAACTTGGCTATAATCCAAGTCAATTCCTAAAAACAACTTGTTCTATTTTTTTTTACAATATAGCAATCCAACAAAATGAATATTCATGTGCATCAATGAAAATTTGCAATCAACATTTCATCTGAGTCCATCAGTTCATAAAATGTTCCACATTTGCCTTCTCAGTGGAAATGGCATTACTTTAAGTTTAAATTTTCCAAGTCAATTAAAAACAATGAAATAAAACAACTAACTAAAACAAATAAGTAATATAACAAGTTAAAATAAATAATTAAAATAATAAATACGTGGAACTTCATATGCCGGAACTTTTGTTTTGTCTCTTTTGGTATGTCCCGACCAGCGATGTTATTCGGTTCATTCGAGTACTCTTTCATCTTGGCAATCTTGAATCCACAGTAGTCATCTCTTTTGGCATTCCGGTTATTTTGTCTTCACCTCCACCTGGAGGCAGGTATCTTTTGGTCTTCATCCAGGGGACTCCAGGACTCCATCGTCTCCCGTGGCCTCTGATCCCGGAACCTCCGACCAAATAATGTTAATTGTCTAAATCAAAATAGAAAATAAACAGATTAAGTACATAGCACAATACTAACTTCATCCTTTTGCCAAAAATAAAACATGCTTGGTAAAAATATTTCTTTTCTTTTTTTTTTTCTGAAATTAAACACACGTTAAAAGAAAACAAACACATATAAAACAGCATTCAATATTTAATACACTTTCTCTCTGCACACCAACCATGAGCTTCCATTATATGTGCATTTATTTATTTATTTATTTATTTATTTATTTATTTATTTATATTTATTTTATATTATATTTTACATATACTACAGTGTTTATGTGCCATCATAACAATCAACTTTTTAACTTCTTTGTCACTGCCTCCTGATTGTACCCATTTATTTTCTCTTTTTGTGTTCAAGTGATTTTATCTGTTTCTACATGCTCAAGCCGCCTGATCTCATGTCTGGGATGGCATGGTTTGATTTGATTTACATGGACAAACTGCTCTATTGCTGTTTCACCTTCATTTTTCAAAATTTTATACACTACAGGAGAAACCTTATCTATAATTCGAAATGGCCCCTGCCAGGCTGCTAGAAATTTAGAATTTTTCTGTTTACTTTTTCCAAAATGAAACTTGTACACCTGATCCCCTACATTGTATTCCTTTACTGATGTCTTTTTGTCATAATATGACTTAGCACTGTCAGCAGCTCTTTCCAGATTTCTCTGCACAAAAGCAAATGCATGTTGCAAATGCCTCCTCAGTTCATCAATATATTCATGAACTGTGGATGCACTCACTAGAGTTTGCTCATGTGTTCTGTATAGTAGGTGTTGTGGTAACACCATTTTCCTACCTGTTAAGACCTCATGGGGGCTAACACCTGTTGCTTTGGCAGGAGTCGACCTGATTGCCATCAGAACCAACGGTAAACGTAAATCCCAGCTGGAACCTGCTTCTGCCACAAATTTCTTTAAAATATCCACAACAGACCTATTGCTTCTTTCAACTGTACCTGACGACGCCGCCCGATATGCGATATGTAGTTTCCTTTTCACACCTAGTATTTGCCATACCTTACTCATTAGAGTACTTGTGAAATGACTTCCTCTGTCTGACTCAATTCTTTGTGGCAACCCAAACCTTGAGAACACATGGTTTACCAGCAATGTGGCTGCTGTTTGCGCACTACAATCTGGTGCAGGAACGCATTCAATCCACTTTGACATCAAACATACCACACTCAAAATATAACGGTGTCCCCTGCTCGACCTTTTTAAAGGACCTACATAGTCTATTTGCAAATCTGACCATGGGAGAGTTAGGCCTCTTTTCATCAATGGTGCTCTATGCATTGGTGAAGCAGGTTTAAATTGGGCGCATACTAGACATCCTCTAGTATATAATTCCACATCTTGGGACATATGTGGCCAGTAAGCATAATCTTTTAGTATTTCTAATGTTTTTTGTGAACCTCTATGGCCTGCAGTTATGGCATCGTGTGCATGGTGTAGCATTAGTCCTCTGAATGAAAGGGGTACTACCCACTGTATTTGCCCTGTTATGGACTCTCTAATCATGAGTCCATCCTGTAATCTAATTCGTGTTTTGTTCTTTAATAACACCCTCAACTCTTCTTTTCCCATACAATCATTTTCTGTTAAAGGATTTTGTTCAGGATCTATCAAATGATTATAATAGATTCCCAAAATTTGATCATTCTTTTGTGCCTCAATCAAATCTTGGTCTGGCGTGTCATGACTCCACTGCACCACCGGTTGATCTACCTCCTTTGGTGCTTTAGAACGTGTGACTGCATCAATTTGTATTTCACCCATTAAATAATCAATAGGTAGCAATTCTCCCATCACAGCCCCAATCTTAGCCAGATGGTCTGCCTTATCATTTCCCTCCTTATCCTCTCCTGGTGTTTTTAAATGCCCACGAATTTTTCTCCAGTATATTGTTAAATTATTTTCTGACACCAAATAGTCTATGGCTTGTATCATTTTTCCATGTTTAAGTGGTTTTTTGTTGTATGTAACCATGCCTCTTGCTTTCCAACCAGGCAAATACTCCACAAAGCTATTCCGTGCATAGTCAGAATCAGTCACCAGGACAATTTCACTGAACTTTTTATCAACTGCAGTAGCAATTGCTTTATAGATGGCTGCCAATTCCGCCACCTGACTGCTCCTATCCCCAATCCTCATCCCTATACTAGGAACGCCTTCACATTTCAACCAGACATTTCCTATTCCTGCCACTAATTGTTTATTACTGTCATTTTCAATGTGAAAAGCACAACCATCCACATATACAGTTGGCAAATCCTTGCATGTTTTTTCATCAAAAGCTTTGTGTGGTGATTGTTCAAATTCCTGTAAACTAGCTTCCACTTCCATTTCATTTGGTATTTGTTCAGCTGCACAGTCATGTAAGTCAGCTAACCCTTGAGCAATTGGGCTCTTTTTATTTTGTCCATATCTTACTTCTACGGGAAAACCTTGTAATGCCAGCGTCCATGAAGTGATTCTGGATTGCGCTAGATTGCCTGATCTAATTCTTTTACTCTCTAAAAATTGCAAAGGTTGATGATTTGTTTCAATAATCACCTTTTCTCCCTGAACAATGGGGCGAAAATGTTGTAGCGCCCACACAGTGGTTAATAGGGCCTTCTCACATACATTAAATTTCATTTCAACTTGGGAAAATGCCTTACTTGCATATGCAATGGTTTTGGGATTCAAATCGTGTTTTTGTGATAACACTGCTGACATGCAATGTTCAGAAAAGCCTATTTCTATAAAGAAATCCCTGTCCTTTATGGGGTATGCTAAACATGGTGCCTTTACAAGACATTCCTTCAATCTAGCCACTGCATCAGACTGCTCTCTTTCCCATCTCCAGGGAGTATTTAGTTTAAGCAGTTTAGTCAATGGTTGAGTGATTTCTGCATAATTCTCAATGAACTTTCTGTTATAGCCTGTCATCTCTAATAAACTTTTTACTCCTTTCACATTTTTAGGATCTTTTAATCTTTGTATGGCCTCTATTTTCTTCCTTTGTGGATTTAGCCCATGTTCAGTCACTTCATGCCCTAGAAAGTTCACTTTTTTCTTGCACCATTGTGCTTTTTGCAAAGATACTTTGGCGCCTGCTTTCTGCAATTGGCCAAGCACATGTCTTATTTCATCAAAATGGCTTTTAAGGTTTTCATTTTTTATCAGGACATCATCCACATAAACTATTGTTCCTCTTTCCGCTGCATCCGGCATGGCCTTTCTCAAAAATATGCCAAATTCACTCCCACTATTGATGTACCCGAACGGAGCTCTAAGCCAGGCATATTGAGTCCTGTCAAATGTAAAGGAAAATAGGTGTTGTATCTCCTCTGCCAATGGCACACACCAATATCCAGATGTGAGATCTAACGTGGTAAATACATTTGAACCATGTATCTGAGCTAGGCCCTGATCAATGAATGGTAGTGGCCATCTAGATACTGGTACTCTTTTATTTAACTCTCTTAAGTCTGCACACAGCCGCCATTGACCATTTGGCTTTAACACACCTAAAATAGGCGTATTGGATGTGCTATGAATGGGCCTAATTATTCCCCGTGATTCCAAATTTTTAATAATCTCTGCCAATGATTCTAAACATGCCAGCGGTAGTCTATACTGGCGTACAAACACTGGATTTCTGCTACAACCTTCTGGTAGTGTGGCCACATGTAAATCAGTTAAACCACAATCATAAGCATCTTTTGCAAATACATCCTTAAACTCCATAAATATTTCCCTCAGGTCGTTTCGATCCCCATCGCTGTCACATGCATCCGCTAAGGAGATCTGCTCTTCTACCATTCTGGAAAATTCTGGAAACTCTTCTGGTAAAGGAATCTCAGCGCTTTCCTCTAACTGTGTGGCTGTGTCTTTTTGTATAGCTGCCACTTTTAAATATTTTGGCATATCAGCTTCCACTTCAATGGGCTGATTTCCTGTTTCATTTTCATTTAAATTAAATATTATGCAATCCTCTTGATGGCAGCACACTGTCTCATTTGAATCATAAGGATACACAGAATGAATTTTAAATATTCCTTTGGGCTGAGAGTCCAGGTGTTCTGGCAACTCGCCCTTGGCATCTACATATTTTTCAGGAATATTCCCAATCACCATATTATTTAAATCTGCCGTATAATGTGATTTTTGTATGGCCATTCCTAATGGGGAGTTTTCCTCTAAATGAATATCCTGACAACCTTTATTATTTACCATGATTTTTACAGATCCCTCACCAATGTCTACCAATGGAATGTATTCATAATCCAGGCCTTGCTGTTTTATGGATTCATTCAGGCATACTAATGCATCAGAGCCTTTCATCTGCTGCCCATTTTTGCATTTCAGTGTTATTGCAAACTGTTTTGTAAATGCAGGAATAATAGTATCTTTCCTTATTTGTAATTCGATGGCATAAGGAACCAGTTGTGCACAATGATAAGCCCTTCTTTTGTCTTCAAATTCAGGTGCCGGCCCACCTAGGCGTGACCATATTTTTTGATTAAGGAAATCTAACACCATACACATTCTGTGCATGATGTCATTGCCCATGTAAAATTCATTTTGTGCTCCATTCACTATCCATACATTATGGTAAATTGTTTTCTGCCCAATGCTAATTTTAAGCATGCATCTGCCTGCAATTCGGTTTTCAAAGTCTGGACTGTCCAACCCAGAAACATATTGGTTTTTAATCCTAAATTTCGGGATTTCTTCCCTCTCCATAATTTTTTGCAACAATTTCTCATTAATGAAACTCCTTTCATGTTCAAGCGCTAAAGTGGCTTTTATTGTTTTAAGATAATCATTTATACCAACGTGAACCCATGGTTGCTCATCTTCCATGTGTATTTCTGCCAGAGTGGTAATGTGTTTTTCTGAATCTGTTTTAGGAACAATATTCTGTTTGCACGTTTTCTCTTTTAGATAAAAACATAATGTGTGCTCATCTATGGCAGTCTGCCAATCTTTCCTTGGGTCCAAGTATATTTGTACAGGTAGTTTTTCATTGTCGCTCTGATCTTTGTCTTGACACATTAATATAACAGTGACACTAGGTATGCAGCTATTCTGGAGATATACCTCCACAGCATCATTTGTTTTGGCAACGGTGTGACATTCTTTTATATTGCTGTTTTGTGATTTTAGTTTCTTAGGCCTCAATGGTTTTTTGGTTAAGGACCACAGCACTCCATTCACCCCATCTATGAGAGGAGACAATCTTTTCAGGCAATCTGTCCCCATCAGAAATGGAATTTCACAAATAGATGTGATCAATACCTCTTGTTTCATTCTGTGCTTTCCTATTTTTATGTCAACCTCAGTTACACCTATGATGGGCACCTCCTCCCCATTAAAGTTATGCACTGGGCCTTGATTTTCCTTCACTGTGATCTGACTCTGTGGAGGCCTCCCTTCATTGATACTCTTTACCAGCTCCTTGGACATAATTGTGGCCTGTGCGCCAGTGTCAATCATAGCAAAGGTGTGGCACTTTTCTTCTACAGTGATGGGTGCATAATATCTGTCCTCAACTTCCTCTAATACACATAAGAAATGTGAATTCTTACTGATTTCAGGGCTCACCTTTCTCAGGTCTTTTTCACTTTTGGCTAAGCACATTGGTAAATGAAAAGACATTTTTCCCTCCTTTTTACCCATTTCTGTGCGAGATATTTTATTCATTTCTCCATGTTCAGAGGTTTTTTGGAGTGTGGCCACTGTTCGCCCATCCATCTGGGTAGCATCAGAGACCACATTACAATCCTCCAACTGAACATGTGTAACAACATCATTCAAGAATTTGTCATTTTTTAATTCTGTGCACTTGTGATTATTTAGTGTAATACCAGCCCTTTCAGCCTCTTCAAAAATATGTGGCTCAAAGAATTCTTCAGGTGATTGACTTGTACCCTCCTTGTGAGTATTTCCTTTTTCTGTCTGTGTTTGGTCATTGTTTTGCTTGCCCAGGGAAGGAGCTATGGCATCCCCACTTACTCCCTGTTCACTGGTATTCCCCATGCATGAGTCATTTTTCTTAAATCTGTTCCTTTGTTCTTTTGGAATTCCTAATGTTTCTTTTTCATTTGTGCAAATCTTTACTGTTTTATTTAGCTCTAAGCTAAACCGTACCTCTTTTTTAGAAGTATTTGCACTTTCTATCACAATTTCATTTACTGGTACTTTCATTTTTAATCCATTAGGCATCTCAGAGTCGTTATGCAAAATTATATCAGAGCAATCGGTCATTTTGGCACTGCAGTTATCATGAGTACTTAGTCACTTTTCGGAAACCCCCCGGTCATTGCTATGGCCATCAGCCCCCTCTTTGGAAGGTTGTTTTTGCGCTGTATAGAGCTTTCCTATTTGCTCAGCTAACATTTTCACTTGGGCCTCAAGGCACTGGAACCTTTCCATCTCTCTAGGATCCTCTTTCTGTGGCCTAGGTCGATATTGGTTGTTTTCCCCCTGATTGGATCTATTCTGATACCTCTCAGGTGATTGATACCGGTTGGGATGGTTTCTGAACTCTTGATTCATTTGTGGAGGGGAGCGGGTTGCACCCATCCTTTGATTATAGTCCCTTGGTGGGGAATCATCGTACTGGCGTGGACTGTAGTTCACGTTTTGCCTCATGTCCTGTCTCTCAGATTGTGGGTACTGGCCCCTATGTTGATTTCCATTATCAGTAAATCGATCCACATATCGGGGCCTATCCTGATTACCATATATCATGGTGTTGGGATCAAACCTACTCTGTGTCCCCAATGACTGGTAGGGACCATCATTTCTTTGATCTTGATTTTGTCTCTGGTTATTGTTCATACCTGCCATATCAGACCGGTATCTTACCCGGGGTCTATCCCCTAAGTACCTAGGGCTGATGTAGCTCTCTCTATTACTAGGATCATGTGATTGGAACATTGGTACAGGAAATGGCGATCTTTGTTGATTACCCCTTTGCTCAGGTGTCACATTTTTACCTTGACTTTGAGCAGACTCAAGGGACATTTTGGCTGACCTGATTTCCATTACTGTGGCTGAGGGTTCTTTAGATTTAGGCCTAGTATCTTTCATTTTATCACTTTCTCTACCCTGACAATAGAGTACCTCATATAGCTTTGTGCTTTGATGTACAATCCATTCAAGAGACTTGTCACGGTCAAATTCACGGACCAATTGGGATATGATGTCTTTCTGTAGCCCATAGAAGTATGCAGTTTTAAACTCATTGGAATTTGAGTCAAAAGATACATCAAAGCGAGAGAATGCTCTTTTTAAGTCTTGTAAAAATTGGCGAGGGGATGTATTAGGTCCAGCAGTAATTGTGTACGCGACTTTCTTTGCCTCCTGCAATGACTGAAAAGGAGAAAAATGACGCCTAATTTCTTTTTCAAACTCCAGCCAT
Source organism: Ambystoma mexicanum (assembly GCF_040938575.1). NCBI lineage: Eukaryota > Metazoa > Chordata > Amphibia > Caudata > Ambystomatidae > Ambystoma > Ambystoma mexicanum. Next base: position 7,886,547 of record NW_027182433.1, read on the forward strand.
GTCATATTCTGCTGTTCATTTAATCCCCTTATGATGCTGGCCGTCGGGGCATCTAAAGTTAAATGAAAATATTGTCTGTACTGTTCCTTAGGTATCTGGAGTGCTTTAAAAATGTCATGCACCGCTTCTAAGTGATCCTCAATGCAGCATTCACCTCCCTTTTTAAATGGTTTGATCAGGGCTTTAATGGATTTCATTATTTTTATGGGGCTACTTGTTGCAATACATGGAATTGCACTATTTTGTGAGTCAATCCTGTTTTCAGGTGTATGAGGTTGGTGGCTGCCCCCAATGGGAGTATCAAATCCCCCAAGGGCGCTGCAACCAAGTTCAGTCACCGGCCCAGTCACTGGGGCACTAGCTCTTTGGGCAGAGCTAGAATTCACCTCCACTCCATTGAATGTGGTACCCTGCCGCCTCTCTTGGGACCTGGGAATGCACATTTGCTGTTCTAAGTCCTTACACTTTTTAAGGAGTCTGGTTGCTTCATTCTGCAAATAATTATTTTCATCGCTCATTTTATTAATCGCCTCCTGCATGTCGCACATTTGCATTTGGCATTCATTGAACTCTTTATTTCTCTTGTCTCTTTCTTGGATCATTTTAATCATTTCTTGTTCTGCACTCTGGAGATCACCTTCTTTTTCACAATGTTCTTTTTGTAAAATCTGCATTTCTGAAACAACCTCATCTTTATCCTGCCTAATGTGATCCACTAAGGCTTTTAAGTGTGTCAATTCTTGCTCACTATCTTCAAATTGTTTCTTGCTTTTGGATAACTGAGTATCAAAGTCTCTGCATTTTAATTGCATGTCTTTTTGGCATACATCCAATTCTGCTCTCAACATTTCCTGATTTTTACTTGCCCCCTCTAATTCAGTCTTTAACCTGTTAATTAGCTGAGTATCATTCTCTTGCATTCGCAGGGACTTGTTTAAAATAAACCATATTTTGCCGCATAGCCGTATTAAACAGTCTTTCTCTGCACTTTTATCGGCTGCATTCAATAATCTTGTAAGGCAGACCTGAATTATGCTGCCTTCTGCAAAAATATTGTCTAGTTTTTCTTTCTGCACCTCACCCTGAAGGCGGTTACTCCATTCTAACGTGCTATTCGAAGACCAATTCCCATGTGCAAATAACTTTGCCTCTAAATATTGCACTAGATCTGAGAATGTGGTTTCCCTTTGTGACATTCTGAAATTCGTTTTTAGTGGCACTCTGCTATTATAAAATGGGTTCCCTTTAAAGTGCAAATGGCAGTGTGAGACACGCTTGCCACGCCCAGTAGGTACTCTATGATCACTTTCCCGGCCTGCAACGCACCATAAATATGTAGGGTATTTTGTGGAGATTTGGGGCCTGACGGTATTTTATTACCGCCGAAAAATAACTTAGCAATAATCACTCTTTGTATTCAGATTTGGCCATGTGCAACAATAATACAATGGACATGCATTATTTCAGCACCCATACCTGCATATTTGGTATACGTGGTTGGTGGTATTTTGGTGAGAATAATCCCCTTGTTTTATTTGTGGCCCCAATGTCCAGAATCCCTTATCTTTGCTTAGATTTTTCGTGTGATCACTAGAGAGACCTCAGACCTGCATTCTAGGAATACCACATTTTCCAGTGATAGTGTTGGTGTGCCACCATGGGCGAACTCACTGACTTATTTACGACAGGGAGCTATATGTGGTAGTCTTGTGGTAATTTCCACTACCTTATATACGGTAGGAAGCTATGTTCAGAGAGTCTCTCTTCCCGTTGGCTCATGTACCTCCAACAAGCTATGCTACAGTCACTCACAATTATTCATACTGATTTTGACATGCACACATCTGTCTTAAAATGACCATTGCACTGTTTAAAAATCTCCCCACATCATCAGCATTTTAATGGTAAACAATAAACATCACCCGTCTGTTTTCAAATATTTTTCTGTATTATAAAAGTTGTATTTAAAAACGATCTCATTCTTTACAGAAATAAAATGGTACAGTCAAAGCATTGTCTGTGACACTCTGCAAAGATAGTGGCGGAGAACAGAACTCAAATTGCAACATTATCACTTGATTAAGACACGCACAGGAATCCTACACTGACTGCATATTACCGTACACACTCAGCTCCCACACTTCTCATTACCTTATCTTTTTAGTTGTTCTCTTTGTGAATGTGGTTTTCTTGGATTAACTCCAGCAAAAAGGAACGCTTGCCTTCTCAAACCGGGGTCATTGCCTGGAATTCTCAGCTTTTGCAGATAGGAATGCCTCAGCCAGTGGAAAGGTCCTTCTTTCAGCTCTCCCCAATCTCGACTGCAGCAGGACACAGGAATCTACATTCAGTCAGGAGCAGCACAGCCAGGTCTTCTCCCCAATAGTGCAGAAAGATGTCTGCCTGTCTTTTTCCCTGATACTGCCCACTAAAACTTTCCTCTCAGCCCTCTGTATGACGTGTCCCAATGAAATCCATCATCTCTCATCCTCCTACTCTTCAACAATAGCTTCGCTTATACATTTGCAATTGTTGCAAATCTGACTTCCTTCTTCCTGCAGTTACTGTGCACAAAAACACGGAGAATCAGGCAGAGAAGAGAAGAAAAAAATCTGCACACGCATTTAAATGGTTTTCAGAGTATGCCTAATTCTGCAGTGGAGAACACATTTTATTAGTGGGTTATGTTAAATAAGGTTTTATTAGTCAGGTTAATTGTTAATAGGTTAGCTGTTAATTTTCAAATGTGTCTCTAGCAATATAGGCATTTCAGGTGAAAAATAGTGTGCATTTTTAAATGAGCACGTGTGCTTTTAACTATAAAAATAGATTTGCATCTTATATGTTAAAATCGTTTTTGACTGAATAGCCTGTCTTTCATTGTTAATCTGGTAACCCATATAGCAATGCACCGCACCCTTGTAGTGGTGCTGCAAAGAAAATGTGCTACTTGTGCAGTATTACTGTACTCTGTACTGTAACACGCCAAATATCCTTACACTACCAGCTGCTCCTCCTCATAGGCGTTCATCCTTTCTGTCCCTGCTCCCTGCACCGTTCCGCGTTGCATGTACTCGCTTCCCAGCTCTCTGGTTTAGATGCGTGTTCCCTGCCTTCTCTCCTCTTCCTACAGCCTTCCAATGAGCTCCACAAGATAGTGTTCAGAATGCTTTATAACCCCATTATTCAACATATAGCTGTAACCGCTAGACGTATTGAAACGTGCTAAAAACGAGCAGAAACAGCTCGAAAATGTACTTTTCTCGCGTTTTGGTAAATGCGAATTCTGGTGGATTCCCATTTTGTACTCTGTTCGTGCGTTTGTTCAGTCGAATCCTGGTCTTTTGAACCACTCTTCTCCCATACAAAGGAGGGTCAAAATGTGTTGTTCACAGGCTGAATTTATACTGCTGAAATGCTCGCTTCCCTGCTCTCTGGTTTAGATGCGTGTTCCCTGCCTTCTCTCCTCTTCCTACAGCCTTCCAATGAACTCCACTAGATAGTGTTCAGAATGCTTTATAACCCCATTATTCAACATATAGCTGTAACCCGCTAGACGTATTGAAACGTGCTAAAAACTACAAAAATAGCTAGAAAATGTACTTCCCTCGCGTTTTTGTAAAGGCGAATTCTGGTGGGTTCCCATGTTGTATGTACTGTGTCCGTGCCTTTGTGTCGAATCCTGAAGTTTTTAACCACTGTTCTCCCATACTAGGGAGGGGGGGTCAACATCTGCTGTTCACAGGCTGAATGTATACGGCTGAAATCTTCAAGGCATTATCAGCTTTCCTGACTGTTTTGGAACGTGTATTTGCCATCTGTTAATGCAGTCGCCCTTTGTTCATCGTTCCTTCTAGTTTACAGGCTGCACTCCCCTAGTGATCACATTCTTCTCTCCTTTGCAGGCTAACTACCAGCTGCTCCTCCTCATAGGTGTTCATCCTTTCTGTCCCTGCTCCCTGCACCGTTTCGCGTTGCATGTACTCGCGTCCCAGCTCTCTGGTTGAGATGCGTGTTCCCTGCCTTCTCTCCTCTTGCTACAGCCTTCCAATTTGCTCCACAAGATAGTGTTCAGAATGCTTTATAACACTCATTATTCAACATATAGCTGTAACCCGCTAGACGTATTGAAACGTGCTAAAAACTAGCAAAAACAGCTAGAAAATGTACTTCCCTCGCGTTTTGGTAAATGCAGGGTACACGAGTCTAAACCAGAGAGCAGGGAAGCGAGCATTTCAGCAGTATAAATTCAGCCTGTGAACAACACATTTTGACCCTCCTTTGTATGTGAGAAGAGTGGTTCAAAAGACCAGGATTCGACTGAACAAACGCACGAACAGAGTACAAAATGGGAATCCACCAGAATTCGCATTTACCAAAACGCGAGAAAAGTACATTTTCGAGCTGTTTCTGCTCGTTTTTAGCACGTTTCAATACGTCTAGCTTGTTACAGCTATATGTTGAATAATGGGGTTATAAAGCATTCTGAACACTATCTTGTGGAGCTCATTGGAAGGCTGTAGGAAGAGGAGAGAAGGCAGGGAACACGCATCTAAACCAGAGAGCTGGGAAGCGAGTACATGCAACGCGGAACGGTGCAGGGAGCAGGGACAGAAAGGATGAACGCCTATGAGGAGGAGCAGCTGGTAGTCAGCCTGCTCTGGAGAGGAGAATGTGATCACCAGGGGAGTGCAGCCTGTGAAGTAGAAGGGACGATGAACACAGGGCGACTGCATTAACAGATGGCAAATACACGTTCCAAAACAGTCAGGAAAGCTGATAATGCCTTGAAGATTTCAGCCGTATACATTCAGCCTGTGAACAGCAGTAGACGTTGACCCCCCCCCCCCCTTGTATGGGAGAACAGTGGTTAAAAACATCAGGATTCGACAACAAACGCACGGACAGTACATACATGGGAACCCATCAGAATTAGCATTTACAAAAACGCGAGGAAAGTACATTTTCTAGCTGTTTTTGCTAGTTTACAGCACATTTCAATACGTCTAGCGGATTACGGCTATATGTTGAATAATGGGTGTTATAGAGCATTCTGAGCACTGTGTATCTTTTGGAGCTCATTTTTTGATTTGAAGGCAGCGGGAAGAGGAGAGAAGGCAGGGAACACGCGTCTAAACCAGAGAGCTGGGAAGCGAGTACTTGCAACGCGAAAAGGGCAGAAAGGAAGAAGGCCTCTGAGAAGGAAAAGCGTCTAAACCAGAGAGCAGGAAAGCGAGTGTTTGCAACGCGAAACTGTGCAGGGAGCAGGGACAGAAAGGGAGAACTCCTCTGAGGAGGAATAGCTGGCAGTTAGCCTTCTTTGGAGATGAGAACTTGATCACCACGGGAGAGGATTGTTGAGAGGGTTACAGAGGGGGAGGTCTGAGATCAGAAAATCCCGAGTATTCCCTGCAGTGTGTAGGGCCAGCGACATGAAGAGTTGCAGATCTCGTAAAAGTCCAGGTCAGGAAGCATACAGGTTCATGTTGAATTCTCCAAGTAGGCGGAGTTGAGTGGTAGGAGGCAAGGATGGAGAAGTGCATCCACTGAGAGAGGAAGGGGGTAGGCAAATAGCCACGGTGAGCGAATGGCCAGGGGAGAATGCATGCAGACAAGGCATTCGTGACAGGAGTCGGCCTGCAAAGGAAATCAATTTACTACAGGAATCAAGGATGAGCATTGAGATATCACATCTCATGCTATAGGGTCTCAGGATTGGAATGGGAAGGACTTAGATATCACATATCATGCTATAGAGAGGGTCTCAGTTTTGATATTAGAAGCCTTGAGATATCACATCTCATGCTATCGGAAGTGTCTCAGGATTGGAATGGGAAGGAGCTGGATATCACATCTCATGCTAAAGGAAGGGTCTCAGGTTTGGAACGGGAAGGAGTTGGATATCACATCTCATGTTATAGGAAGGGTCTCGGGTTTGGTATAAACATTGAGATATCACATCTCTGCTATCGGAAGTGTCTCAGGATTGGAATGGGAAGGAGTTGGATATCCCATCTCATGTTATAGGACGGGTCTCAGGTTTTTTATTAAAATCATTGAGATATCATATTGCATGCTGTAGGAAGGGTCTAAGGATTGGAATGGAAGGAGTTGGATATCACATCTCATGTTAAAGGAAGGATCTCAGGTTTGGTATTAGAAGCATTGAGACATCACATCTCATGCTATAGGAAGGGTCTCAGGATTGGAATGGGATGGAGTTGGATATCACATCTCATGCTATAGGAAGGGTCTCAGGATTGGAATGGGAAGGAGTTGGATATCACATCTCATGTTATAGGAAGGGTCTCAGGTTTGGTATAAACATTGCGATATCACATCTCTACCATCGGAAGTGTCTCAGGATTGGAATGGGAAGGAGTTGGATATCCCATCTCATGTTATAGGACGGGTCTCAGGTTTTTTATTAAAATCATTGAGATATCATATTGCATGCTGTAGGAAGGGTCTAAGGATTGGAATGGGAAGGAGTTGGATATTCCCATCTCATGTTATAGGAAGGGTCTCAGGTTTGGTATTAGAAGCATTGAGATATCACATCTCATGCTATAGGAAGGGTCTCAGGATTGGAATGGGAAGGACTTGGATATCACATCTCATGCTATAGGGAGGGTCTCAAGTTTGATAGAAGCATTGAGATATCACATTTCATGATATCGGAAGGGTCTCAAGATTGGAATGTGAAGGAGTTGGATATCACATCTCATGATAAAGGAAGGGTCTAAGGTTTGGAAGGGGAAGGATTTGGATATCACATCTCATGTTATAGGACGGGTCTCAGGTTTGGTATTAGAAGCATTGAGATATCAAGTCTCATGGTATAGGAAGGGTCTCAGGATTAGAATGGGAAGGATTTTGATATCACATCTCATGCCATAATATGGGTCTCAGGTTTGGTAGAAGCATTGGGATATCACATCTCATGCTATCGGAAGGGTATCGGGATTGGATTTGGAAGGAGTTGGATATCCCATCTCATGCTATAGGAAGGGTCTCAGGTTGGAATGGGAAGGAGTTGGATATCACATCTCATGTTATAGGAAGGGTCTCAGGATTGGAATGGGAAGGACTTGGATATCACATCTCATGCTATAGGAAGGCTCTCAGGTTTGCAAGGGGAAAGAGTTGGATATCACATTTCATGTTAGAGGTAGGATCTCAGGTTTGGTATTAGAAGCATTGAGATATCACATATGCTATCAGAAGGATCTCAGGTTTGGTATAGAAGCATTGAGATATCATATCTTATGCTATCAGAAGGGTCTCAGGATTGGAATGGGATGGAGTTGGATATCACATCTCATGCTATAGGAAGGGTCTCAGGATTGGAATGGGAAGGAGTTGGATATCACATCTCATGTTATAGGAAGGGTCTCAGGTTTGGTATAAACATTGAGATATCACATCTCTACCATCGGAAGTGTCTCAGGATTGGAATGGGAAGGAGTTGGATATCCCATCTCATGTTATAGGACGGGTCTCAGGTTTTTTATTAAAATCATTGAGATATCATATTGCATGCTGTAGGAAGGGTCTAAGGATTGGAATGGGAAGGAGTTGGATATTCCCATCTCATGTTATAGGAAGGGTCTCAGGTTTGGTATTAGAAGCATTGAGATATCACATCTCATGCTATAGGAAGGGTCTCAGGATTGGAATGGGAAGGACTTGGATATCACATCTCATGCTATAGGGAGGGTCTCAAGTTTGATGGAAGCATTGAGATATCACATTTCATGATATCGGAAGGGTCTCAAGATTGGAATGGGAAGGAGTTGGATATCACATCTCATGATAAAGGAAGGGTCTAAGGTTTGGAAGGGGAAGGATTTGGATATCACATCTCATGTTATAGGACGGGTCTCAGGTTTGGTATTAGAAGCATTGAGATATCAAGTCTCATGGTATAGGAAGGGTCTCAGGATTAGAATGGGAAGGAGTTTGATATCACATCTCATGCCATAATATGGGTCTCAGGTTTGGTAGAAGCATTGGGATATCACATCTCATGCTATCAGAAGGGTATCGGGATTGGATTTGGAAGGAGTTGGATATCCCATCTCGTGCTATAGGAAGGGTCTCAGGTTGGAATGGGAAGGAGTTGGATATCACATCTCATGTTATAGGAAGGGTCTCAGGATTGGAATGGGAAGGACTTGGATATCACATCTCATGCTATAGGAAGGCTCTCAGGTTTGCAAGGGGAAAGAGTTGGATATCACATTTCATGTTAGAGGTAGGATCTCAGGTTTGGTATTAGAAGCATTGAGATATCACATCTCATGCTATCAGAAGGATCTCAGGTTTGGTATAGAAGCATTGAGATATCATATCTTATGCTATCAGAAGGGTCTCAGGATTGGAATGGGAAGGAGTTGGATATCACATCTCATGCTAAAGGGAGGGTCTCAGGTTTGGAAGGGGAAGGATTTGGATATCACATCTCATGTTATAGGATGGATCTCAGGTTTGGTATTAGAAGTATTGAGATATCACATCTCATGTTATCGGAAGGATCTCAGGTTTGGTATTAGAAGTATTGAGATATCACATCTCATGCTATAGGAAGGGTCTCAGGATTGGAATGCGAAGGAGTTGGATATCACATCTCATGCTAAAGGAAGGGTCTCAGGTTTGGTAGAAGCATTGAGATATCACATCTCATGCTATAGGAAGGGTCTCAGGATTGGAATGGGAAGGACTTAGATATCACATATGCTATAGGGAGGGTCTCAGTTTTGATATTAGAAGCATTGAGATATCACATCTTATGCTATCAGAAGTGTCTCAGGATTGGAATGGGAAGGAGCTGGATATCACATCTCATGCTAAAGGAAGGGTCTCAGGTTTGGAACGGGAAGGAGTTGGATATCACATCTCATGTTATAGGAAGGGTCTCAGGTTTGGTATAAACATTGAGATATCACATCTCTGCTATCGGACGTGTCTCAGGATTGGAATGGGAAGGAGTTGGATATCCCATCTCATGTTATAGGACGGGTCTCAGGATTTTTATTAGAATCATTGAGATATCATATTGCATGCTGTAGGAAGGGTCTAAGGATTGGAATGGGAAGGACTTGGATATCAAATCTCATGCTATAGATAGGCTCTCAGGTTTGGAAAGTGAAGGAGTTGGATATCACATTTCATGTTAGAGGAAGGATCTCAGGTTTGGTATTAGAGGCATTGAGATATCACATCTCATGCTATAGGAAGGGTCTCAGGATTGGAATGGGAAGGAGTTGGATATCACATCTCATGCTATAGGATGGGTCTCAGGTTTGGTATAAGCATTGAGATATCACATCTCATGCTATAGGAAGGGTCTCAGGATTGGAATGGAAGGAGTTGGATATCACATCTCATGTTATAGGAAGAGTCTCAGGTTTGGTATTAGAAGCATTGAGATATCACATCTCATGCTATAGGAAGTGTCTCAGGATTGGAATGGGAAGGACTTGGATATCACATCTCATGCTATAGGTAGGGTCTCAAGTTTGACATTAGAAGCATTGAGATATCACATCTCATGCTATAGGAAGGGTCTGAGGATTGGAACGGGAAGGAGTTGGATATCACATCTCCTGCTATGGGAAGGGTATCAGGTTTGGTATAAGCAGTGAGATATCACATCTCATGCTATAGGAAGTGTCTCAGGATTGGAATGGGAAGGAGTTGGATATTCCCATCTCATGTTATAGAAAGGGTCTCAGGTTTGGTATTAGAAGCATTGAGATATCACATCTCATGTTATAGGAAGGATCTCAGGTGTGGTATAAGCATTGAGATATCACATCTCTGCTATCGGAAGGGTCTCAAGATTGGAATGGGAAGGAGTTGGATATTCCCATCTCATGTTATAGGAAGGGTCTCAGGTTTGGTATTAGAAGCATTGAGATATCACATCTCATGCTATAGGAAGGGTCTCAGGATTGGAATGGGAAGGACTTGGATATCACATCTCATGCTATAGGGAGGGTCTCAAGTTTGATATTAGAAGCTTTGAGATATCACATCTCATGATATCGGAAGTGTCTCAGGATTGGAATGGGAAGGAGTTGGATATCACATCTCATGATAAAGGAAGGGTCTAAGGTTTGGAAGGGGAAGGATTTGGATATCACATCTCATGTTATATTACGGGTCTCAGGTTTGGTATTAGAAGCATTGAGATATCAAGTCTCATAGTATAGGAAGGGTCTCATAATTGGAATGGGAAGGAGTTGGATATCCCATCTCATGTTATAGGAAGAGTCTCTGGTTTGGTATTAGAATCATTGAGATATTCACATCGCATGCTGTAGGAAGGGTCTAAGGATTGGAATGGGATAGACTTGGATATCACATCTCATGCTATAGGTAGGCACTCAGGTTTGGTATAAGCATTGAGATATCACATCTCATGCTATAGGAAGGGTCTCAGAATTGGAATGGGAAGGAGTTGGATATCACATCTCAAGCTATAGGAAGGGTCTCAGTATTGGAATGGGAAGGACTTGGATATCACATCTCATGCTATAAGAAGGCTCTCAGGTTTGGAAGGGGAAAGAGTTGGATATCTCATTTCATGTTAGAGGTAGGATCTCAGGTTTGGTATTAGAGGCATTGAGATATCACATCTCATGCTATCAGAAGGGTCTCAGGAATGGAATGGGAAGGAGTTAGATATCACATCTCATGCTAAAGGGGGGGTCTCAGGTTTGGAAGGGGAAGGATTTGGATATCACATCTCATGTTATAGGAAGGATCTCAGGTTTGGTATTAGAAGCATTGAGATATCACATCTCATGCTTTCGGAAGGATCTCAGGTTTGGTATTAGAAGCATTGAGATATCACATCTCATGCTATCAGAAGAGTCTCAGGATTGGAATAGGAAGGAGTTGGATATCACATTTCATGCTAAAGGGAGGGTCTCAGGTTTGGAAGGGGAAGGATTTGGATATCACATCTCATGTTATCGGAAGGATCTCACGTTTGGTATTAGAAGTTTTGAGATATCATATCTCATGCTATAGGAAGGGTCTCAGGATTGGAATGGGAAGGAGTTGGATATCACATCTCATGCTATAGGGAGGGTCTCGGGATTGGAATGGGAAGGACTTAGATATCACATATCATGCTATAGGGAGGGTCTCAGTTTTGATATTAGAAGCATTGAGATATCACATCTCATGCTATCAGAAGTGTCTCAGGATTGGAATGGGAAGGAGCTGGATATCACATCTCATGCTAAAGGAAGGGTCTCAGGTTTGGAACGAGAAGGATTTGGATATCACATCTCATGTTATAGGAAGGGTCTCAGGTTTGGTATAAGCATTGAGATATCACATCTCTGCTATCGGAAGTGTCTCAGGATTGGAATGGGAAGGAGTTGGATATCCCATCTCATGTTATAGGACGGGTCTCAGGTTTGTTATTAGAATCATTGAGATATCATATTGCATGCTGTAGGAAGGGTCTAAGGGTTGGAATGTGAAGGACTTGGATATCACATCTCATGCTATAGATAGGCTCTTAGGTTTGGAAAGGGAAGGAGTTGGATATCACATTTCATGTTAGAGGAAGGATCTCAGGTTTGGTATTAGAAGCATTGAGATATCACATCTTATGCTATAGGAAGGGTCTCAGGATTGGAATGGGAAGCAGTTGGATATGACATATGCTATAGGAAGGGTCTCAGGTTTGGTATAAGCATTGAGATATCACATCTCATGCTATAGGACGGGTCTCAGGATTGGAATGGAAGGAGTTGGATATCACATCTCATGTTATAGGAAGGATCTCAGGTTTGGTATTAGAAGCATTGAGACATCACATCTCATGCTATAGGAAGGGTCTCAGGGTTGGAATGGGAAGGAGTTGGATATCACATCTCATCCAATAGGAAGGGTCTCAGGTTTGGAATGGGAAGGAATTGGATATCACATCTCATGTTATAGGAAGGATCTCAGGTTTGGTATTAGAAGCATTGAGATATCACATCTCATGCTATAGGAAGGGTCTCAGGATTGGAATGTGAAGGATTTGGATATCACATCTCATGCTAAAGGAAGGGTCTCAGGTTTGGTAGAAGCATTGAGATATCACGTCGCTGCTATCGGAAGGGTCTCAGGATTGGATTGGGAAGGAGTTGGATATCCCTTCTCATGCTATAGGAAGGGTCTCAGGATTTGAATGGCAAGGAGTTGGATATCACATCTCATGCCATAGGAAGGGTCTCAGGTTTGGTATAAGCATTGAGATATCACATCTCTGCTATCGGAAGGGTCTCAGGATTGGATTGGGAAGGAGTTGGATATCCCTTCTCATGCTATAGGAAGTGTCTCAGGTTGGAATGGGAAGGAGTTGGATATCACATCTCATGTTATAGGAAGGGTCTCAGGATTGGAATGGGAAGGATTTGGATATCACATCTCTTGCTATAGGAAGGGTCTCAGGATTGGAATGGGTAGGAGTTGGATATTACTTTCTTGCTATAGGAAGGGTCTCATGTTTGGAATGGGAAGGAGTTGGATATCACATATGCTATAGTTAGTGTCTCAGGTTTGGAACGGGAAGGAGTTGGATATCACATCTCATGTTATAGGAAGGGTCTCAGGTTTGGTATAAGCATTGAGATATCACATCTCTGCTATCGGAAGCGGCTCAGGATTGGAATGGGAAGGAGTTGGATATCCCATCTCATGTTATAGGAAGAGTCTCTGGTTTGGTATTAGAATCATTGAGATATCACATCACATGCTGTAGGAAGGGTCTCAGGATTGGAATGGGATGGACTTGGATATCACATCTCATGCTATAGGTAGGCTCTCAGGTTTGGTATAAGCATTGAGATATCACATCTCATGCTATGGGAAGGGTCTCAGGATTGGAATGGGAAGGAATTGGATATCACATCTCATGCTATAGGAAGGGTCTCAGGATTGGAATGGGAAGGACTTGGATATCACATCTCATGCTATAGGGAGGGTCTCAAGTTTGATATTAGAAGCTTTGAGATATCACATCTCATGATATCGGAAGGGTCTCAGGATTGGAATGGGAAGGAGTTGGATATCACATCTCATGATAAAGGAAGGGTCTAAGGTTTGGAAGGGGAAGGATTTGGATATCACATCTCATGTTATATTACGGGTCTCAGGTTTGGTATTAGAAGCATTGAGATATCAAGTCTCATAGTATAGGAAGGGTCTCATAATTGGAATGGGAAGGAGTTGGATATCCCATCTCATGTTATAGGAAGAGTCTCTGGTTTGGTATTAGAATCATTGAGATATTCACATCGCATGCTGTAGGAAGGGTCTAAGGATTGGAATGGGATAGACTTGGATATCACATCTCATGCTATAGGTAGGCTCTCAGGTTTGGTATAAGCATTGAGATATCACATCTCATGCTATAGGAAGGGTCTCAGAATTGGAATGGGAAGGAGTTGGATATCACATCTCAAGCTATAGGAAGGGTCTCAGTATTGGAATGGGAAGGACTTGGATATCACATCTCATGCTATAGGAAGGCTCTCAGGTTTGGAAGGGGAAAGAGTTGGATATCTCATTTCATGTTAGAGGTAGGATCTCAGGTTTGGTATTAGAGGCATTGAGATATCACATCTCATGCTATCAGAAGGGTCTCAGGAATGGAATGGGAAGGAGTTAGATATCACATCTCATGCTAAAGGGGGGGTCTCAGGTTTGGAAGGGGAAGGATTTGGATATCACATCTCATGTTATAGGAAGGATCTCAGGTTTGGTATTAGAAGCATTGAGATATCACATCTCATGCTATCGGAAGGATCTCAGGTTTGGTATTAGAAGCATTTAGATATCACATCTCATGCTATCAGAAGAGTCTCAGGATTGGAATAGGAAGGAGTTGGATATCACATTTCATGCTAAAGGGAGGGTCTCAGGTTTGGAAGGGGAAGGATTTGGATATCACATCTCATGTTATCGGAAGGATCTCACGTTTGGTATTAGAAGTATTGAGATATCATATCTCATGCTATAGGAAGGGTCTCAGGATTGGAATGGGAAGGAGTTGGATATCACATCTCATGCTATAGGGAGGGTCTCGGGATTGGAATGGGAAGGACTTAGATATCACATATCATGCTATAGGGAGGGTCTCAGTTTTGATATTAGAAGCATTGAGATATCACATCTCATGCTATCGGAAGTGTCTCAGGATTGGAATGGGAAGGAGCTGGATATCACATCTCATGCTAAAGGAAGGGTCTCAGGTTTGGAACGAGAAGGATTTGGATATCACATCTCATGTTATAGGAAGGGTCTCAGGTTTGGTATAAGCATTGAGATATCACATCTCTGCTATCGGAAGTGTCTCAGGATTGGAATGGGAAGGAGTTGGATATCCCATCTCATGTTATAGGACGGGTCTCAGGTTTGTTATTAGAATCATTGAGATATCATATTGCATGCTGTAGGAAGGGTCTAAGGGTTGGAATGTGAAGGACTTGGATATCACATCTCATGCTATAGATAGGCTCTTAGGTTTGGAAAGGGAAGGAGTTGGATATCACATTTCATGTTAGAGGAAGGATCTCAGGTTTGGTATTAGAAGCATTGAGATATCACATCTTATGCTATAGGAAGGGTCTCAGGATTGGAATGGGAAGCAGTTGGATATGACATATGCTATAGGAAGGGTCTCAGGTTTGGTATAAGCATTGAGATATCACATCTCATGCTATAGGACGGGTCTCAGGATTGGAATGGAAGGAGTTGGATATCACATCTCATGTTATAGGAAGGATCTCAGGTTTGGTATTAGAAGCATTGAGACATCACATCTCATGCTATAGGAAGGGTCTCAGGGTTGGAATGGGAAGGAGTTGGATATCACATCTCATCCAATAGGAAGGGTCTCAGGTTTGGAATGGGAAGGAATTGGATATCACATCTCATGTTATAGGAAGGATCTCAGGTTTGGTATTAGAAGCATTGAGATATCACATCTCATGCTATAGGAAGGGTCTCAGGATTGGAATGTGAAGGATTTGGATATCACATCTCATGCTAAAGGAAGGGTCTCAGGTTTGGTAGAAGCATTGAGATATCACGTCGCTGCTATCGGAAGGGTCTCAGGATTGGATTGGGAAGGAGTTGGATATCCCTTCTCATGCCATAGGAAGGGTCTCAGGTTTGGTATAAGCATTGAGATATCACATCTCTGCTATCGGAAGGGTCTCAGGATTGGATTGGGAAGGAGTTGGATATCCCTTCTCATGCTATAGGAAGTGTCTCAGGTTGGAATGGGAAGGAGTTGGATATCACATCTCATGTTATAGGAAGGGTCTCAGGATTGGAATGGGAAGGATTTGGATATCACATCTCTTGCTATAGGAAGGGTCTCAGGATTGGAATGGGTAGGAGTTGGATATTACTTTCTTGCTATAGGAAGGGTCTCATGTTTGGAATGGGAAGGAGTTGGATATCACATATGCTATAGTTAGTGTCTCAGGTTTGGAACGGGAAGGAGTTGGATATCACATCTCATGTTATAGGAAGGGTCTCAGGTTTGGTATAAGCATTGAGATATCACATCTCTGCTATCGGAAGCGGCTCAGGATTGGAATGGGAAGGAGTTGGATATCCCATCTCATGTTATAGGAAGAGTCTCTGGTTTGGTATTAGAATCATTGAGATATCACATCGCATGCTGTAGGAAGGGTCTAAGGATTGGAATGGGATGGACTTGGATATCACATCTCATATTATAGGTAGGCTCTCAGGTTTGGTATAAGCATTGAGATATCACATCTCATGCTATAGGAAGGGTCTCAGGATTGGAATGGGAAGGAATTGGATATCACATCTCAGGCTATAGGAAGGGTCTCAGGATTGGAATGGGAAGGAGTTGGATATCACATCTCATGCTATAGGAAGGGTCTCAGGTTTGGTATAAGCATTGAGATATCACATCTCATGCTATAGGAAGGGTCTCAGGATTGGAATGGAAGGAGTTGGATATCACATCTCATGTTATAGGAAGGATCTCAGGTTTGGTATTAGAAGCATTGAGACATCACATCTCATGCTATAGGAAGGGTCTCAGGATTGGAATGGGAAGGAGTTGGATATCAAATCTCATGCTATAGGAAGGGTCTCAGGATTGGAATGGGAAGGAGTTGAATATGACATCTCATGCCGTAGGAAGGGTCTCAGGTTTGGTATAAACATTGAGATATCACATCTCTGCTATCAAAAGGGTCTCAGGATTGGAATTGGAAGGAGTTGGATATCCCATCTCATGTTATAGGAAGAGTCTCAGGTTTGGTATTAGAAGCATTGAGATATCACATCTCATGCTATAGGAAGTGTCTCAGGATTGGAATGGGAAGGACTTGGATATCACATCTCATGCTATAGGTAGGGTCTCAAGTTTGACATTAGAAGCATTGAGATATCACATCTCATGCTATAGGAAGGGTCTGAGGATTGGAATGGGAAGGAGTTGGATATCACATCTCCTGCTATGGGAAGGGTCTCAGGTTTGGTATAAGCAGTGAGATATCACATCTCATGCTATAGGAAGTGTCTCAGGATTGGAATGGGAAGGAGTTGGATATCACATCTCATGTTATAGGAAGGATCTGTAGGGTATTTTGTGGAGATTTGGGGCCTGACGGTATTTTATTACCGCCGAGAAATAACTTAGCAATAATCACTCTTTGTATTCAGATTTGGCCATGTGCAACAATAATACAATGGACATGCATTATTTCAGCACCCAGACCTGCATATTTGGTATACGTGGTTGGTGGTATTTTGGTGAGCATAATTCCCTTGTTTTATTTGTGGCCCCAATGTCCAGAATCCCTTATCTTCGCTTAGATTTTTCGTGTGATCACTAGAGAGACCTCAGACCTGCATTCTAGAGATACCACAATTTCCAGTGATAGTGTTGGTGCGCCACCATGGGCAAACTCACTGACTTATTTACGACAGAGAGCTATATGTGGTAGTCTTGTGGTAATTTCCACTACCTTATATACGGTAGGGAGCTATGTTCAGAGAGTCTCTCTTCCCGTTGGCTCATGTACCTCCAACAAGTTATACTACAGTCACTCACAATTATTCATACTGATTCTGACATACACACATCTGTCTTAAAATGACCATTGCACTGTTTAAAAATCTCCCCACATCATTGGCATTGTAATGGTAAATAGAAAATAAACCACCCGTCTGTTTTCAAATATTTTCTGTATTATAAAATTTGCATTTAGACATGATCTCATTCTTTACAGCAATAAAATGGAACAATCAAAGCATTTTCAATGACACACTGCAATTATAGTGGCGGAGAACAGAACTTAAATTGCAACATTAGCACTTGATTAAGACACGCACGGGACTTTCATTTTTCTACACTGACTGCATACTTTCGTGCACACACACAGCTCCCCCAGTTAGGTAATTACCTTATCTGTTCAGAGGCTTCTCTCTGTGAATGTGGCTCTCTTGGCTTAACTCCAACAAAAAGGAACGCTTGCCTTCTCAAGCCGGGGTCATTGCCTGGAATTCTCAGCTTTTTCAGATAGGACTGCCTCTGCCAGTGGAAAGGTAATTCTTTCAGCTTTCCCCAGTCTCGACTGCAGCAGGACACCCCCACAGCCAGGTCTTCTCCCCAGTAGTGCAGAAAGATGTCTGCCTGTCTTTTTCCCTGCTACTGCCCACTAAAACTTTCCTCTCAGCCCTCTTTATGACGTGTTCCAATGAAATCCATCATCTCTCATCCTCCTATTCTTCAACAATAGCTTCGCTTATACATTTGCAATTGTTGCAAATCTGACTTCCTTCCTCCTGCAGTTACTGTGCACAACAACACGGATAATCAGGCAGAGAAGAGAGGAAAAAAAAATCTGCACACTCATTTAACTGGTTTTCAAAGTATGCCTAATTCTGCAGTAGAGAACACATTTTATTAGTGATTTATATTAAAATAAGGTTTTATTAGTCAGGTTAATGGTTAATATGTTAGCTGTTAATTTTCAAATGTGTCTCTAGCAATATAGGCATTTCAGGTGAAAAATAGTGTGCATTTTTAAATGAACACGTGTGCTTTTAACTGTAAAAATAGCTTTGCATCTTATATGTTAAAATCGTTTTTTGACTGAATAGCCTGTCTTTCCTTGTTAATCTGCTAACCCATATAGCAATGCACCGCACCCTTGTGGTGGTGGTGCTGCAAAGTGGTGGTGCTGCAAAAAAAATTTTGCTACTTGTGCAGTATTGCTGTACTGTGTACTGTAACACGCCAAATATCCTTACATATACCCTCCTTTTGTTTTTAGAACTTGGCTATAATCCAAGCCAATTCCTAAAAACAACTTGTTCTATTTTTATTTACAATATAGCAATCCAACAAAATGAATATTCATGTGCATCAATGAAAATTTGCAATTAACATTTCATCTGAGTCCATCAGTTCATAAAATGTTCCACATTTGCCTTCTCGGTGGAAGTGGCATTACTTTAAGTTTAAATTTTCCAAGTCAATTAAAAACAATGAAATAAAACAACTAACTAAAACAAATAAGTAATATAACAAGTTAAAATAAATAATTAAAATAATAAATACGTGGAACTTCATATGCCGGAACTTTTGCTTTGTCTCTTTTGGTATGTCCCGGCCAGCGATGTTATTCGGTTCATTCGAGTACTTTTTCATCTTGGCAATCTTGAATCCACAGTAGTCATCTCTTTTGGCATTCCGGTTATTTTGTCTTCACCTCCACCTGGAGGCAGGCATCTTTTGGTCTTCATCCAGGGGACTCCAGGACTCCATCGTCTCCCGTGGCCTCTGATCCCGGAACCTCCGACCAAATAATGTTAATTGTCTAAATCAAAATAGAAAATAAACAGATTAAGTACATAGCACAATACTAACTTCATCCTTTTGCCAAAAATAAAACATGCTTGGTAAAAATACTTCGTTTTTTTTTTTTTTTTTTTTCTGAAATTAAACACAAGTTAAAAGAAAACAAACACATATAAAACAGCATTCAATATTTAATACACTTTCTCTCTGCACACCAACCACGAGCTTCCGTTATATGTGCATTTATTTATTTATTTATTTATTTATTTATATTATATATTTTCACATATATTACAGTGTTTATGTGCCATCATTACAATCAACTTTTTTTTAACTTCTTTGTCACTGCCTCCTGATCACACCCATTTATTTTCTCAAGGGACTCTATCCGTTTCCACATGCTCAAGCTGCCTGATCTCATGTCTGGGATGGCATGGTTTGATTTGATTTACATGGACAAACTGCTCTATTGCTGTTTCACCTTCATTTTTCAAAATTTTATACACTACAGGAGAGACTTTATCTATAATTCGAAATGGCCCCTGCCAGGCTGCCAGAAATTTAGAATTTTTCTGTTTACTTTTTCCAAAATGAAACTTGTACACCTGATCCCCTACATTGTATTCCTTTACTGATGTCTTTTTGTCATAATATGACTTAGCACTGTCAGCAGCTCTTTCCAGATTTCTCTGCACAAAAGCAAATGCATGTTGCAAATGCCTCCTCAGTTCATCAATATATTCATGAACTGTGGATGCACTCACTAGAGTTTGCTCATGTGTTCTGTATAGTAGGTGTTGTGGTAACACCATTTTCCTACCTGTTAAGACCTCATGGGGGCTAACACCTGTTGCTTTGGCAGGAGTCGACCTGATTGCCATCAAAACCAATGGTAAACGCAAATCCCAGCTGGAACCTGCTTCTGCCACAAATTTCTTTAAAATATCCACAACAGACCTATTGCTTCTTTCAACTGTACCTGAAGACGCCGCCCGATATGCGATATGTAGTTTCCTTTTCACACCTAGTATTTGCCATACCTTACTCATTAGAGTACTTGTGAAATGACTTCCTCTGTCTGACTCAATTCTTTGTGGCAACCCAAACCTTGAGAACACATGGTTCACCAGCAATGTGGCTGCTGTTTGCGCACTACAATCTGGTGCGGGAATGCACTCAATCCACTTTGACATCAAACATACCACACTCAAAATATAGCGGTGTCCCCTGCTCGACCTTTTTAAAGGACCTACATAGTCTATTTGCAAATCTGACCATGGGAGAGTTAGGCCTCTTTTCATCAGTGGTGCTCTATGCATTGGTGAAGCAGGTTTAAATTGGGCGCATACTAGACATCCTCTAGTATATAATTCCACATCTTGGGACATATGTGGCCAGTAAGCATAATCTTTTAGTATTTCTAATGTCTTTTGTGAACCTCTATGGCCTGCAGTTATGGCATCATGTGCATGGTGTAGCATTAGTCCTCTGAATGAAAGGGGTACTACCCACTGTATTTGCCCTGTTATGGACTCTCTAATCATGAGCCCATCCTGTAATCTAATTCGTGTTTTGTTCTTTAATAACACCCTCAACTCTTCTTTTCCCATACAATCATTTTCTGTTAAAGGATTTTGTTCAGGATCTATCAAATGATTATAATAGATTCCCAAAATTTGATCATTCTTTTGTGCCTCAATCAAATCTTGGTCTGGCGTGTCATGACTCCACTGCACCACCGGTTGATCTACCTCCTTTGGTGCTTTAGAACGTGTGACTGCATCAATTTGTATTTCACCCATTAAATAATCAATAGGTAGCAATTCTCCCATCACAGCCCCAATCTTAGCCAGATGGTCTGCCTTATCATTTCCCTCCTTATCCTCTCCTGGTGTTTTTAAATGCCCACAAATTTTTCTCCAGTATATTGTTAAATTATTTTCTGACACCAATTTGTCTATGGCTTGTATCATTTTTCCATGTTTAAGTGGCTTTTTGTTGTATGTAACCATGCCTCTTGCTTTCCAACCAGGCAAATACTCCACAAAGCTATTCCGTGCATAGTCAGAATCAGTCACCAGGACAATTTCACTGAACTTCTTATCAACTGCAGTAGCAATTGCTTTATAGATGGCTGCCAATTCCGCCACCTGACTGCTCCTATCTCCAATCCTCATCCCTATACTAGGAACGCCTTCACATTTCAACCAGACATTTCCTATTCCTGCCACTAATTGTTTATTATTGTCATTTTCAATGTGAAAAGCACAACCATCCACATATACAGTTGGCAAATCCTTGCATGTTTTTTCATCAAAAGCTTTGTGTGGTGATTGTTCAAATTCCTGTAAACTAGCTTCCATATCCATTTCATTTGTTATTTGTTCAGCTGCGCAGTCATGTAAGTCAGCTAACCCTTGAGCAATTGGGCTCTTTTTATTTTGTCCATATCTTACTTCTACAGGAAAACCTTGTAATGCCAGCGTCCATGAAGTGATTCTGGATTGCGCTAGATTGCCTGATCTAATTCTTTTACTCTCTAAAAATTGCAAAGGTTGATGATTTGTTTCAATAATCACCTTTTCTCCCTGAACAATGGGGCGGAAATGTTGTAGCGCCCACACAGTGGTTAATAGGGCCTTTTCGCATTCATTAAATTTCATTTCAACTTGGGAAAATGCCTTACTTGCATATGCAATGGTTTTGTGATTCAAATCGTGTTTTTGTGATAACACTGCTGACATACAATGTTCAGAAAAGCCTATTTCTATAAAGAAATCCCTGTCCTTTATGGGGTACGCTAAACATGGTGCCTTTACAAGACATTCCTTCAATCTAGCCACTGCATCAGACTGCTCTCTTTCCCATCTCCAGGGAGTATTTAGTTTAAGCAGTTTAGTCAATGGTTGAGTGATTTCTGCATAATTCTCAATGAACTTTCTGTTATAGCCTGTCATCCCTAATAAACTTTTTACTCCTTTCACATTTTTAGGATCTTTTAATCTTTGTATGGCCTCTATTTTCTTCCTTTGTGGATTTAGCCCATGTTCAGTCACTTCATGCCCTAGAAAGTTCACTTTTTTCTTGCACCATTGTGCTTTTTGCAAAGATACTTTGGCGCCTGCTTTCTGCAATTGGCCAAGCACATGTCTTATTTCATCAAAATGGCTTTTAAGGTTTTCATTTTTTATCAAGACATCATCCACATAAACTATTGTTCCTCTTTCCGCTGCATCTGGCATGGCCTTTCTCAAAAATATGCCAAATTCACTCCCACTATTGATGTACCCGAACGGAGCTCTAAGCCAGGCATATTGAGTCCTGTCAAATGTAAAGGAAAATAGGTGTTGTATCTCCTCTGCCAATGGCACACACCAATATCCAGATGTGAGATCTAACGTGGTAAATACATTTGAACCATGTATCTGAGCTAGGCCCTGATCAATGAATGGTAGTGGCCATCTAGATACTGGTACTCTTTTATTTAACTCTCTTAAGTCTGCACACAGCCGCCATTGACCATTTGGCTTTAACACACCTAAAATAGGCGTATTGGATGTGCTATGAATGGGCCTAATTATTCCCCGTGATTCCAAATTTTTAATAATCTCTGCCAATGATTCTAAACATGCCAGCGGTAGTCTATACTGGCGTACAAACACTGGATTTCTGCTACAACCTTCTGGTAGTGTGGCCACATGTAAATCAGTTAAACCACAATCATAAGCATCTTTTGCAAATACATCCTTAAACTCCATAAATATTTCCCTCAGATTGCGTCGATCCTCATCGCTGTCACATGCATCCGCTAAGGAGATCTGCTCTTCTACCATTCTGGAAAATTCTGGAAACTCTTCTGGTAAAGGAATCTCAGCGCTTTCCTCTAACTGTGTGGCTGTGTCTTTTTGTAGAGCTGCCACTTTCAAATATTTTGGCAGATCAGCTTCCACTTCAATGGGCTGATTTCCTGTTTCATTTTCATTTAAATTAAATATTATGCAATCCTCTTGATGGCAGCACACTGTCTCATTTGAATCATAAGGATACACAGAATGAATTTTAAATATTCCTTTGGGCTGAGAGTCCAGGTGTTCTGGCAACTCGCCCTTGGCATCTACATATTTTTCAGGAATATTCCCAATCACCATGTTATTTAAATCTGCCGTATAATGTGATTTTTGTATGGCCATTCCTAATGGGGAGTTTTCCTCTAAATGAATGTCCTGACAACCTTTATTATTTACCATGATTTTTACAGATCCTTCACCAATGTCTACCAATGGAATGTATTCATAATCCAGGCCTTGCTGTTTTATGGATTCATTCAGGCATACAAATGCATCAGAGCCTTTCATCTGCTGTCCATTTTTGCATTTCAGTGTTATTGCAAACTGTTTTGTAAATGCAGGAACAATAGTATTTTTCCTCATCTGTAATTCGACTGCATAAGGAACTAGTTGTGCACAATGATAAGCCCTTCTTTTGTCTTCAAATTCAGGCGCCGGCCCACCTAGGCGTGACCATATTTTTTGATTAAGGAAATCTAACACCATACACATTCTGTGCATGATATCATTGCCCATGTAAAATTCATTTTGTGCTCCACTCACTATCCATACATTATGGTAAATTGTTTTCTGCCCAATGCTAATTTTAAGCATGCATCTGCCTGTAATTCGGTTTTCAAAGTCTGGACTGTCCAACCCAGAAACATATTGGTTTTTAATCCTAAATTTCGGGATTTCTTCCCTCTCCATAATTTTTTGCAACAATTTCTCATTAATGAAACTCCTTTCATGTTCAAGCGCTAAAGTGGCTTTTATTGTTTTAAGATAATCATTTATACCAACGTGAACCCATGGTTGCTCATCTTCCATGTGTATCTCTGCCAGAGTGGTAATGTGTTTTTCTGAATCTGTTTTAGGAACAATATTCTGTTTGCATGTATTCTCTTTTAAGTAGAAACGTAATGTGTACTCATCTATGGCAGTCTGCCAATCTTTCCTTGGGTCCAAGTATATTTGTACAGGTAGTTTTTCATTGTCGCTCTGATCTTTGTCTTGACACATTAATATAACAGTGACACTAGGTATGCAGCTATTTTGGAGATATACCTCCACAGCATCATTTGTTTTGGCAACGGTGTGACATTCTTTTATATTGCTGTTTTGTGATTTTAGTTTCTTAGGCCTCAATGGTTTTTTGGTTAAGGACCACAGCACTCCATTCACCCCATCTATGAGAGGAGACAATCTTTTCAGGCAATCTGTCCCCATCAGAAATGGAATTTCACAAATAGATGTGATCAATACCTCTTGTTTCATTCTGTGCTTTCCTATTTTTATGTCAACCTCGGTTACACCTATGATGGGCACCTCCTCCCCATTAAAGTTATGCACTGGGCCTTGATTTGCCTTCACTGTGATCTGACTCTGTGGAGGCCTCCCTTCATTGATACACTTTACCAGCTCCTTGGACATAACTGTGGCCTGTGCGCCAGTGTCAATCATAGCAAATGTGTGGCATTTTTCTTCTACAGTGATGGGTGCATAATATCTGTCCTCAACTTCCTCTAATACACATAAGAAATGTGAATTCTTACTGATTTCAGGGCTCACCTTTCTCAGGTCTTTTTCACTTTTGGCTAAGCACATTGGTAAATGAAAAGACATTTTTCCCTCCTTTTTACCCATTTCTGTGCGAGGTATTTTATTCATTTCTCCATGTTCAGAGGTTTTTTGGAGTGTGGCCACCGTTCGCCCATCCATCTGGGTAACATCAGAGACCACATTACAACCTTCCAACTGAACATGTGTCACAACATCATTCAGCAATTTGTCATTTTTTAATTCTGTGCATTTGTGATCATTTAGTGTAGTACCAGCCCTTTCAGCCTCTTCAAAAATATGTGGCTCAATGAATTTTTCAGGTGATTGACTTGTACCCTCCTTGTGAGTATTTCCTTTTTCTGTCTGTGTTTGGTCATTGTTTTGCTTGCCCAGGGAAGGAGCTATGGCATCCCCACTTACTCCCTGTTCACTGGTATTCCCCATGCATGAGTCATTTTTCTTAAATCTGTCCCTTTGTTCTTTTGGAATTCCTAATGTTTCTTTTTCATTTGTGCAAATCTTTACTGTTTTATTTAGCTCTAAGTTAAACCGTACCTCTTTTTTAGAAGTATTTACACTTTCCATCACAATTTCATTTACTGGTACTTTCATTTTTAATCCATTAGTCATCTCAGAGTCGTTATGCAAAGTTATATCAGAGCAATCTGTCATTTTGGCACTGCAGTTATCATGAGTACTTAGTCACTTTTCGGAAGCCCCCCGGTCATTGCTATGGCCATCAGCCCCCTCTTTGGAAGGTTGTTTTTGCGCTGTATAGAGCTTTCCTATTTGCTCAGCTAACATTTTCACTTGCGCCTCAAGGCATTGGAACCTTTCCACCTCTCTAGGATCCTCTTTCTGTGGCCTAGGTCGATATTGGTTGTTTTCCCCCTGATTGGATCTATTCTGATACCTCTCAGGTGATTGATACCGGTTGGGATGGTTTCTGAACTCTTGATTCATTTGTGGAGGGGAGCGGGTTGCACCCATCCTTTGATTATAGTCCCCTGGTGGGGAATCATTGTACTGGCGTGGACTGTAGTTCACGTTTTGCCTCATGTCCTGTCTCTCAGATTGTGGGTACTGGCCCCTATATTGATTTCCATTATCAGTAAATCGATCCACATATCGGGGCCTATCCTGATTACCATATATCATGGTGCTGGGATCAAATCTGCTCTGTGTCCCCAATGACTGGTAGGGACCATCATTTCTTTGATCTTGATTTTGTCTCTGGTTATTGTTCATACCTGCCATATCAGACCGGTATCTTACCCGGGGTCTATCTCCTAAATATCTAGGGCTGATGTAGCTCTCTCTATTACTAGGATCATGTGATTGGAACATTGGTACAGGAAATGGCGATCTTTGTTGATTACCCCTTTGTTCAGGTGTCACATTATTTTTACCTTGGCTTTGAGCAGACTCAAGGGACATTTTGGCTGACCTGATTTCCATTACTGTGGCTGAGGGTTCTTTAGATTTAGGCCTAGTATCTTTCATTTTATCACTTTCTCTACCCTGACAATAGAGTACCTCATATAGCTTGGTGCTTTGATGTACAATCCATTCAAGGGACTTGTCACGGTCAAATTCACGGACCAATTGGGATATGATGTCTTTCTGTAGCCCATAGAAGTATGCGGTTTTAAACTCATTGGAATTTGAGTCAAAAGATACATCAAAGCGAGAGAATGCTCTTTTTAAGTCTTGTAAAAATTGGCGAGGTGATGTATTAGGTCCAGCAGTAATAGTGTACGCGACTTTCTTTGCCTCCTGCAATGACTGAAAAGGAGAAAAATGACGCCTAATTTCTTTTTCAAACTCCAGCCATGTCATATTCTGCTGTTCATTTAATCCCCTTATGATGCTGGCCGTCGGGGCATCTAAAGTTAAATGAAAATATTGTCTGTACTGTTCCTTAGGTATCTGGAGTGCTTTAAAAATGTCATGCACCGCTTCTAAGTGATCCTCAATGCAGCATTCACCTCCCTTTTTAAATGGTTTGATCAGGGCTTTAATGGATTTCATTATTTTTATGGGGCTACTTGTTGCAATGCATGGAATTGCACTATTTTGTGAGTCAATCTTGTTTTCAGGTGTATGAGATTGGTGACTGCCCCCAATGGGAGTATCAAATCCCCCAAGGGCGCTGCAACCAAGTTCAGTCACCGGCCCTGTCACTGGGGCACTAGCTCTTTGGGCAGAGCTAGAATTCACCTCCACTCCATTGAATGTGGTACCCTGCCGCCTCTCCTGGGACCTGGGAATGCACATTTGCTGTTCTAAGTCCTTACACTTTTTAAGGAGTCTGGTTGCTTCATTCTGTAAATAATTATTTTCATCGCTCATTTTATTAATCGCCTCTTGCATGTCACACATTTGCATTTGGCATTCATTGAACTCTTTATTTCTTTTGTCTCTTTCTTGAATCATTTTAATCATTTCTTGTTCTACACCCTGGAGATCACCTTCTTTTTCGCAATGTTCTTTTTGTAAAATCTGCATTTCTGAAATAACCTCATCTTTATCCTGCCTAATGTGATCCACTAATGCTTTTAAGTGTGTCAATTCTTGCTCACTATCTTCAAATTGTTTCTTGCTTTTGGATAACTGAGTATCAAAGTCTCTGCATTTTAATTGCATGTCTTTTTGGCATACATCCAATTCTGCTCTCAACATTTCCTGATTTTTACTTGTCCCATCTAATTCAGTCTTTAACCTGTTAATTAGCTGAGTATCATTCTCTTGCATTCGCAGGGACTTGTTTAAAATAAACCATATTTTGCCGCATAGCCGTATTAAACAGTCTTTCTCTGCACTTTTATCGGCTGCATTCAATAATCTTGTAAGGCAGACCTGAATTATGCTGCCTTCTGCAAAAATATTGTCTAGTTTTTCTTTCTGCACCTCACCCTGAATGCGGTTACTCCAGTCTAACATGCTATTCGAAGACCAATTCCCATGTGCA
Organism: Ambystoma mexicanum; assembly: GCF_040938575.1. Classification (NCBI taxonomy): domain Eukaryota; kingdom Metazoa; phylum Chordata; class Amphibia; order Caudata; family Ambystomatidae; genus Ambystoma; species Ambystoma mexicanum. The sequence continues at coordinate 7,913,995 of NW_027182433.1, forward strand.
AATAACTTTGCCTCTAAATATTGCACTAGATCTGAGAATGTGGTTTCCCTTTGTGACATTCTGAAATTCGTTTTTAGTGGCACACTGCTATTATAAAATGGGTTCCCTTTAATGTGCAAATGGCAGTGTGAGACACACTTGCCACGCCCAGTAGGTACTCTATGATCACTTTCCCGGCCTGCAACGCACCATAAATATGTAGGGTATTTTGTGGAGATTTGGGGCCTGACGGTATTTTATTACCGCCGAGAAATAACTTAGCAATAATCACTCTTTGTATTCAGATTTGGCCATGTGCAACAATAATACAATGGACATGCATTATTTCAGCACCCAGACCTGCATATTTGGTATACGTGGTTGGTGGTATTTTGGTGAGCATAATTCCCTTGTTTTATTTGTGGCCCCAATGTCCAGAATCCCTTATCTTCGCTTAGATTTTTCGTGTGATCACTAGAGAGACCTCAGACCTGCATTCTAGAGATACCACAATTTCCAGTGATAGTGTTGGTGCGCCACCATGGGCAAACTCACTGACTTATTTACGACAGAGAGCTATATGTGGTAGTCTTGTGGTAATTTCCACTACCTTATATACGGTAGGGAGCTATGTTCAGAGAGTCTCTCTTCCCGTTGGCTCATGTACCTCCAACAAGTTATACTACAGTCACTCACAATTATTCATACTGATTCTGACATACACACATCTGTCTTAAAATGACCATTGCACTGTTTAAAAATCTCCCCACATCATTGGCATTGTAATGGTAAATAGAAAATAAACCACCCGTCTGTTTTCAAATATTTTCTGTATTATAAAATTTGCATTTAGACATGATCTCATTCTTTACAGCAATAAAATGGAACAATCAAAGCATTTTCAATGACACACTGCAATTATAGTGGCGGAGAACAGAACTTAAATTGCAACATTAGCACTTGATTAAGACACGCACGGGACTTTCATTTTTCTACACTGACTGCATACTTTCGTGCACACACACAGCTCCCCCAGTTAGGTAATTACCTTATCTGTTCAGAGGCTTCTCTCTGTGAATGTGGCTCTCTTGGCTTAACTCCAACAAAAAGGAACGCTTGCCTTCTCAAGCCGGGGTCATTGCCTGGAATTCTCAGCTTTTTCAGATAGGACTGCCTCTGCCAGTGGAAAGGTAATTCTTTCAGCTTTCCCCAGTCTCGACTGCAGCAGGACACCCCCACAGCCAGGTCTTCTCCCCAGTAGTGCAGAAAGATGTCTGCCTGTCTTTTTCCCTGCTACTGCCCACTAAAACTTTCCTCTCAGCCCTCTTTATGACGTGTTCCAATGAAATCCATCATCTCTCATCCTCCTATTCTTCAACAATAGCTTCGCTTATACATTTGCAATTGTTGCAAATCTGACTTCCTTCCTCCTGCAGTTACTGTGCACAACAACACGGATAATCAGGCAGAGAAGAGAGGAAAAAAAAATCTGCACACTCATTTAACTGGTTTTCAAAGTATGCCTAATTCTGCAGTAGAGAACACATTTTATTAGTGATTTATATTAAAATAAGGTTTTATTAGTCAGGTTAATGGTTAATATGTTAGCTGTTAATTTTCAAATGTGTCTCTAGCAATATAGGCATTTCAGGTGAAAAATAGTGTGCATTTTTAAATGAACACGTGTGCTTTTAACTGTAAAAATAGCTTTGCATCTTATATGTTAAAATCGTTTTTTGACTGAATAGCCTGTCTTTCCTTGTTAATCTGCTAACCCATATAGCAATGCACCGCACCCTTGTGGTGGTGGTGCTGCAAAGTGGTGGTGCTGCAAAAAAAATTTTGCTACTTGTGCAGTATTGCTGTACTGTGTACTGTAACACGCCAAATATCCTTACAGATCTCAGGTGTGGTATAAGCAGTGAGATATCACATCTCTGCTATCGGAAGGGTCTCAATATTGGAATGGGAAGGAGTTGGATATTCCCATCTCATGTTATAGGAACGGTCTCAGGTTTGGTATTAGAAGCATTGAGATATCACATCTCATGCTATAGGAAGGGTCTCAGGATTGGAATGGGAAGGACTTGGATATCACATCTCATGCTATAGGGAGGGTCTCAAGTTTGATATTAGAAGCTTTGAGATATCACATCTCATGATATCGGAAGGGTCTCAGGATTGGAATGGGAAGGAGTTGGATATCACATCTCATGATAAAGGAAGGGTCTAAGGTTTGGAAGGGGAAGGATTTGGATATCACATCTCATGTTATATTACGGGTCTCAGGTTTGGTATTAGAAGCATTGAGATATCAAGTCTCATAGTATAGGAAGGGTCTCAGAATTGGAATGGGAAGGAGTTGGATATCCCATCTCATGTTATAGGAAGAGTCTCTGGTTTGGTATTAGAATCATTGAGATATTCACATCGCATGCTGTAGGAAGGGTCTAAGGATTGGAATGGGATGGACTTGGATATCACATCTCATGCTATAGGTAGGCTCTCAGGTTTGGTATTAGAAGCATTGAGATATCAAGTCTCATAGTATAGGAAGGGTCTCAGAATTGGAATGGGAAGGAGTTGGATATCACATCTCAAGCTATAGGAAGGGTCTCAGTATTGGAATGGGAAGGACTTGGATATCACATCTCATGCTATAGGAAGGCTCTCAGGTTTGGAAGGGGAAAGAGTTGGATATCTCATTTCATGTTAGAGGTAGGATCTCAGGTTTGGTATTAGAGGCATTGAGATATCACATCTCATGCTATCAGAAGGGTCTCAGGAATGGAATGGGAAGGAGTTAGATATCACATCTCATGCTAAAGGGAGGGTCTCAGGTTTGGAAGGGGAAGGATTTGGATATCACATCTCATGTTATCGGAAGGATCTCACGTTTGGTATTAGAAGTATTGAGATATCATATCTCATGCTATAGGAAGGGTCTCAGGTTTGGTATTAGAAGCATTGAGATATCACATCTCATGCTATCGGAAGGATCTCAGGTTTGGTATTAGAAGCATTGAGATATCGCATCTCATGCTATCAGAAGAGTCTCAGGATTGGAATAGGAAGGAGTTGGATATCACATTTCATGCTAAAGGGAGGGTCTCAGGTTTGGAAGGGGAAGGATTTGGATATCACATCTCATGTTATCGGAAGGATCTCACGTTTGGTATTAGAAGTATTGAGATATCATATCTCATGCTATAGGAAGGGTCTCAGGATTGGAATGGGAAGGAGTTGGATATCACATCTCATGCTATAGGGAGGGTCTCAGGATTGGAATGGGAAGGACTTAGATATCACATATCATGCTATAGGGAGGGTCTCAGTTTTGATATTAGAAGCATTGAGATATCACATCTCATGCTATCGGAAGTGTCTCAGGATTGGAATGGGAAGGAGCTGGATATCACATCTCATGCTAAAGGAAGGGTCTCAGGTTTGGAACGAGAAGGATTTGGATATCCCATCTCATGTTATAGGAAGGGTCTCAGGTTTGGTATAAGCATTGAGATATCACATCTCTGCTATCGGAAGTGTCTCAGGATTGGAATGGGAAGGAGTTGGATATCCCATCTCATGTTATAGGACGGGTCTCAGGTTTGTTATTAGAATCATTGAGATATCATATTGCATGCTGTAGGAAGGGTCTAAGGGTTGGAATGTGATGGACTTGGATATCACATCTCATGCTATAGATAGGCTCTTAGGTTTGGAAAGGGAAGGAGTTGGATATCACATTTCATGTTAGAGGAAGGATCTCAGGTTTGGTATTAGAAGCATTGAGATATCACATCTCATGCTATAGGAAGGGTCTCAGGATTGGAATGGGAAGCAGTTGGATATGACATCTCATGCTATAGGAAGGGTCTCAGGTTTGGTATAAGCATTGAGATATCACATCTCATGCTATAGGACGGGTCTCAGGATTGGAATGGAAGGAGTTGGATATCACATCTCATGTTATAGGAAGGATCTCAGGTTTGGTATTAGAAGCATTGAGACATCACATCTCATGCTATAGGAAGGGTGTCAGGGTTGGAATAGGAAGGAGTTGGATATCACATCTCATCCAATAGGAAGGGTCTCAGGTTTGGAATGGGAAGGAATTGGATATCACATCTCATGTTATAGGAAGGATCTCAGGTTTGGTATTAGAAGCATTGAGATATCACATCTCATGCTATAGGAAGGGTCTCAGGATTGGAATGTGAAGGATTTGGATATCACATCTCATGCTAAAGGAAGGGTCTCAGGTTTGGTAGAAGCATTGAGATATCACGTCGCTGATATCGGAAGGGTCTCAGGATTGGATTGGGAAGGAGTTGGATATCCCTTCTCATGCTATAGGAAGGGTCTCAGGATTTGAATGGCAAGGAGTTGGATATCACATCTCATGCCATAGGAAGGGTCTCAGGTTTGGTATAAGCATTGAGATATCACATCTCTGCTATCGGAAGGGTCTCAGGATTGGATTGGGAAGGAGTTGGATATTCCTTCTCATGCTATAGGAAGTGTCTCAGGTTGGAATGGGAAGGAGTTGGATATCACATCTCATGTTATAGGAAGGGTCTCAGGATTGGAATGGGAAGGATTTGGATATCACATCTCTTGCTATAGGAAGGGTCTCAGGATTGGAATGGGTAGGAGTTGGATATTACTTTCTTGCTATAGGAAGGGTCTCATGTTTGGAATGGGAAGGAGTTGGATATCACATATGCTATAGTTAGTGTCTCAGGTTTGGAACGGGAAGGAGTTGGATATCACATCTCATGTTATAGGAAGGGTCTCAGGTTTGGTATAAGCATTGAGATATCACATCTCTGCTATCGGAAGCGGCTCAGGATTGGAATCGGAAGGAGTTGGATATCCCATCTCATGTTATAGGAAGAGTCTCTGGTTTGGTATTAGAATCATTGAGATATCACATCGCATGCTGTAGGAAGGGTCTAAGGATTGGAATGGGATGGACTTGGATATCACATCTCATGTTATAGGTAGGCTCTCAGGTTTGGTATAAGCATTGAGATATCACATCTCATGCTATAGGAAGGGTCTCAGGATTGGAATGGGAAGGAATTGGATATCACATCTCAGGCTATAGGAAGGGTCTCAGGATTGGAATGGGAAGGAGTTGGATATCACATCTCATGCTATAGGAAGGGTCTCAGGTTTGGTATAAGCATTGAGATATCACATCTCATGCTATAGGAAGGGTCTCAGGATTGGAATGGAAGGAGTTGGATATCACATCTCATGTTATAGGAAGGATCTCAGGTTTGGTATTAGAAGCATTGAGACATCACATCTCATGCTATAGGAAGGGTCTCAGGATTGGAATGGGAAGGAGTTGGATATCAAATCTCATGCTATAGGAAGGGTCTCAGGATTGGAATGGGAAGGAGTTGAATATGACATCTCATGCCGTAGGAAGGGTCTCAGGTTTGGTATAAACATTGAGATATCACATCTCTGCTAGCAAAAGGGTCTCAGGATTGGAATTGGAAGGAGTTGGATATCCCATCTCATGTTATAGGAAGAGTCTCAGGTTTGGTATTAGAAGCATTGAGATATCACATCTCATGCTATAGGAAGTGTCTCAGGATTGGAATGGGAAGGACTTGGATATCACATCTCATGCTATAGGTAGGGTCTCAAGTTTGACATTAGAAGCATTGAGATATCACATCTCATGCTATAGGAAGGGTCTGAGGATTGGAATGGGAAGGAGTTGGATATAACATCTCCTGCTAATGGGAAGGGTCTCAGGTTTGGTATAAGCAGTGAGATATCACATCTCATGCTATAGGAAGTGTCTCAGGATTGGAATGGGAAGGAGTTGGATATCACATCTCATGTTATAGGAAGGATCTCAGGTGTGGTATAAGCATTGAGATATCACATCTCTGCTATCGGAAGGGTCTCAAGATTGGAATGGGAAGGAGTTGGATATTCCCATCTCATGTTATAGGAAGGGTCTCAGGTTTGGTATTAGAAGCATTGAGATATCACATCTCATGCTATAGGAAGGGTCTCAGGATTGGAATGGGAAGGACTTGGATATCACATCTCATGCTATAGGGAGGGTCTCAAGTTTGATATTAGAAGCTTTGAGATATCACATCTCATGATATCGGAAGGGTCTCAGGATTGGAATGGGAAGGAGTTGGATATCACATCTCATGATAAAGGACGGGTCTAAGGTTTGGAAGGGGAAGGATTTGGATATCACATCTCATGTTATATTACGGGTCTCAGGTTTGGTATTAGAAGCATTGAGATATCAAGTCTCATAGTATAGGAAGGGTCTCAGAATTGGAATGGGAAGGAGTTGGATATCCCATCTCATGTTATAGGAAGAGTCTCTGGTTTGGTATTAGAATCATTGAGATATTCACATCGCATGCTGTAGGAAGGGTCTCAGGATTGGAATGGGAAGGACTTGGATATCACATCTCATGCTATAGGGAGGGTCTCAAGTTTGATATTAGAAGCTTTGAGATATCACATCTCATGATATCGGAAGGGTCTCAGGATTGGAATGGGAAGGAGTTGGATATCACATCTCATGATAAAGGACGGGTCTAAGGTTTGGAAGGGGAAGGATTTGGATATCACATCTCATGTTATATTACGGGTCTCAGGTTTGGTATTAGAAGCATTGAGATATCAAGTCTCATAGTATAGGAAGGGTCTCAGAATTGGAATGGGAAGGAGTTGGATATCCCATCTCATGTTATAGGAAGAGTCTCTGGTTTGGTATTAGAATCATTGAGATATTCACATCGCATGCTGTAGGAAGGGTCTAAGGATTGGAATGGGATGGACTTGGATATCACATCTCATGCTATAGGTAGGCTCTCAGGTTTGGTATAAGCATTGAGATATCACATCTCATGCTATAGGAAGGGTCTCAGAATTGGAATGGGAAGGAGTTGGATATCACATCTCAAGCTATAGGAAGGGTCTCAGTATTGGAATGGGAAGGACTTGGATATCACATCTCATGCTATAGGAAGGCTCTCAGGTTTGGAAGGGGAAAGAGTTGGATATCTCATTTCATGTTAGAGGTAGGATCTCAGGTTTGGTATTAGAGGCATTGAGATATCACATCTCATGCTATCAGAAGGGTCTCAGGAATGGAATAGGAAGGAGTTGGATATCACATTTCATGCTAAAGGGAGGGTCTCAGGTTTGGAAGGGGAAGGATTTGGATATCACATCTCATGTTATCGGAAGGATCTCACGTTTGGTATTAGAAGTATTGAGATATCATATCTCATGCTATAGGAAGGGTCTCAGGATTGGAATGGGAAGGAGTTGGATATCACATCTCATGATATAGGGAGGGTCTCAGGATTGGAATGGGAAGGACTTAGATATCACATATCATGCTATAGGGAGGGTCTCAGTTTTGATATTAGAAGCATTGAGATATCACATCTCATGCTATCGGAAGTGTCTCAGGATTGGAATGGGAAGGAGCTGGATATCACATCTCATGCTAAAGGAAGGGTCTCAGGTTTGGAACGAGAAGGATTTGGATATCACATCTCATGTTATAGGAAGGGTCTCAGGTTTGGTATAAGCATTGAGATATCACATCTCTGCTATCGGAAGTGTCTCAGGATTGGAATGGGAAGGAGTTGGATATCCCATCTCATGTTATAGGACGGGTCTCAGGTTTGTTATTAGAATCATTGAGATATCATATTGCATGCTGTAGGAAGGGTCTAAGGGTTGGAATGTGAAGGACTTGGATATCAAATCTCATGCTATAGATAGGCTCTTAGGTTTGGAAAGGGAAGGAGTTGGATATCACATTTCATGTTAGAGGAAGGATCTCAGGTTTGGTATTAGAAGCATTGAGATATCACATCTCATGCTATAGGAAGGGTCTCAGGATTGGAATGGGAAGCAGTTGGATATCACATCTCATGCTATAGGAAGGGTCTCAGGTTTGGTATAAGCATTGAGATATCACATCTCATGCTATAGGACGGATCTCAGGATTGGAATGGAAGGAGTTGGATATCACATCTCATGTTATAGGAAGGATCTCAGGTTTGGCATTAGAAGCATTGAGACATCACATCTCATGCTATAGGAATGGTCTCAGGGTTGGAATGGGAAGGAGTTGGATATCACATCTCATCCAATAGGAAGGGTATCAGGTTTGGAATGGGAAGGAATTGGATATCACATCTCATGTTATAGGAAGGATCTCAGGTTTGGTATTAGAAGCATTGAGATATCACATCTCATGCTATAGGAAGGGTCTCAGGATTGGAATGTGAAGGATTTGGATATCACATCTCATGCTAAAGGAAGGGTCTCAGGTTTGGTAGAAGCATTGAGATATCACGTCGCTGCTATCGGAAGGGTCTCAGGATTGGATTGGGAAGGAGTTGGATATCCCTTCTCATGCTATAGGAAGGGTCTCAGGATTTGAATGGCAAGGAGTTGGATATCACATCTCATGCCATAGGAAGGGTCTCAGGTTTGGATTGGGAAGGAGTTGGATATCCCTTCTCATGCTATAGGAAGTGTCTCAGGTTGGAATGGGAAGAAGTTGGATATCACATCTCATGTTATTGGAAGGGTCTCAGGATTGGAATGGGAAGGATTTGGATATCACATCTCTTGCTATAGGAAGGGTCTCAGGATTGGAATGGGTAGGAGTTGGATATTACTTTCTTGCTATAGGAAGGGTCTCATGTTTGGAATGGGAAGGAGTTGGATATCACATATGCTATAGTTAGTGTCTCAGGTTTGGAACGGGAAGGAGTTGGATATCACATCTCATGTTATAGGAAGGGTCTCAGGTTTGGTATAAGCATTGAGATATCACATCTCTGCTATCGGAAGCGGCTCAGGATTGGAATGGGAAGGAGTTGGATATCCCATCTCATGTTATAGGAAGAGTCTCTGGTTTGGTATTAGAATCATTGAGATATCACATCGCATGCTGTAGGAAGGGTCTAAGGATTGGAATGGGATGGACTTGGATATCACATCTCATGTTATAGGTAGGCTCTCAGGTTTGGTATAAGCATTGAGATATCACATCTCATGCTATAGGAAGGGTCTCAGGATTGGAATGGGAAGGAATTGGATATCACATCTCAGGCTATAGGAAAGGTCTCAGGTTTGGTATAAGCATTGATATATCACATCTCATGCTATAGGAAGGATCTCAGGATTGGAATGGAAGGAGTTGGATATCACATCTCATGTTATAGGAAGGATCTCAGGTTTGGTATTAGAAGCATTGAGACATCACATCTCATGGTATAGGAAGGGTCTCAGGATTGGAATGGGAAGGAGTTGGATATCAAATCTCATGCTATAGGAAGGGTCTCAGGATTGGAATGGGAAGGAGTTGAATATGACATCTCATGCCGTAGGAAGGGTCTCAGGTTTGGTATAAACATTGAGATATCACATCTCTGCTATCAAAAGGGTCTCAGGATTGGAATTGGAAGGAGTTGGATATCCCATCTCATGTTATAGGAAGAGTCTCAGGTTTGGTATTAGAAGCATTGAGATATCACATCTCATGCTATAGGAAGTGTCTCAGGATTGGAATGGGAAGGACTTGGATATCACATCTCATGCTATATGTAGGGTCTCAAGTTTGACATTAGAAGCATTGAGATATCACATCTCATGCTATAGGAAGGGTCTGAGGATTGGAATGGGAAGGAGTTGGATATCACATCTCCTGCTATGGGAAGGGTCTCAGGTTTGGTATAAGCAGTGAGATATCACATCTCATGCTATAGGAAGTGTCTCAGGATTGGAATGGGAAGGAGTTGGATATCACATCTCATGTTATAGGAAGGATCTCAGGTGTGGTATAAGCATTGAGATATCACATCTCTGCTATCGGAAGGGTCTCAAGATTGGAATGGGAAGGAGTTGGATATTCCCATCTCATGTTATAGGAAGGGTCTCAGGTTTGGTATTGGAAGCATTGAGATATCACATCTCATGCTATAGGAAGGGTCTCAGGATTGGAATGGGAAGGACTTGGATATCACATCTCATGCTATAGGGAGGGTCTCAAGTTTGATATTAGAAGCTTTGAGATATCACATCTCATGATATCGGAAGGGTCTCAGGATTGGAATGGGAAGGAGTTGGATATCACATCTCATGATAAAGGAAGGGTCTAAGGTTTGGAAGGGGAAGGATTTGGATATCACATCTCATGTTATATTACGGGTCTCAGGTTTGGTATTAGAAGCATTGAGATATCAAGACTCATAGTATAGGAAGGGTCTCAGAATTGGAATGGGAAGGAGTTGGATATCCCATCTCATGTTATAGGAAGAGTCTCTGGTTTGGTATTAGAATCATTGAGATATTCACATCGCATGCTGTAGGAAGGGTCTAAGGATTGGAATGGGATGGACTTGGATATCACATCTCATGCTATAGGTAGGCTCTCAGGTTTGGTATAAGCATTGCGATATCACATCTCATGCTATAGGAAGGGTCTCAGAATTGGAATGGGAAGGAGTTGGATATCACATCTCAAGCTATAGGAAGGGTCTCAGTATTGGAATGGGAAGGACTTGGATATCACATCTCATGCTATAGGAAGGCTCTCAGGTTTGGAAGGGGAAAGAGTTGGATATCTCATTTCATGTTAGAGGTAGGATCTCAGGTTTGGTATTAGAGGCATTGAGATATCACATCTCATGCTATCAGAAGGGTCTCAGGAATGGAATGGGAAGGAGTTAGATATCACATCTCATGCTAAAGGGAGGGTCTCAGGTTTGGAAGGGGAAGGATTTGGATATCACATCTCATGTTATAGGAAGGATCTCAGGTTTGGTATTAGAAGCATTGAGATATCACATCTCATGCTATCGGAAGGATCTCAGGTTTGGTATTAGAAGCATTGAGATATCGCATCTCATGCTATCAGAAGAGTCTCAGGATTGGAATAGGAAGGAGTTGGATATCACATTTCATGCTAAAGGGAGGGTCTCAGGTTTGGAAGGGGAAGGATTTGGATATCACATCTCATGTTATCGGAAGGATCTCACGTTTGGTATTAGAAGTATTGAGATATCATATCTCATGCTATAGGAAGGGTCTCAGGATTGGAATGGGAAGGAGTTGGATATCACATCTCATGCTATAGGGAGGGTCTCAGGATTGGAATGGGAAGGACTTAGATATCACATATCATGCTATAGGGAGGGTCTCAGTTTTGATATTAGAAGCATTGAGATATCACATCTCATGCTATCGGAAGTGTCTCAGGATTGGAATGGGAAGGAGCTGGATATCACATCTCATGCTAAAGGAAGGGTCTCAGGTTTGGAACGAGAAGGATTTGGATATCACATCTCATGTTATAGGAAGGGTCTCAGGTTTGGTATAAGCATTGAGATATCACATCTCTGCTATCGGAAGTGTCTCAGGATTGGAATGGGAAGGAGTTGGATATCCCATCTCATGTTATAGGACGGGTCTCAGGTTTGTTATTAGAATCATTGAGATATCATATTGCATGCTGTAGGAAGGGTCTAAGGGTTGGAATGTGATGGACTTGGATATCACATCTCATGCTATAGATAGGCTCTTAGGTTTGGAAAGGGAAGGAGTTGGATATCACATTTCATGTTAGAGGAAGGATCTCAGGTTTGGTATTAGAAGCATTGAGATATCACATCTCATGCTATAGGAAGGGTCTCAGGATTGGAATGGGAAGCAGTTGGATATGACATCTCATGCTATAGGAAGGGTCTCAGGTTTGGTATAAGCATTGAGATATCACATCTCATGCTATAGGACGGGTCTCAGGATTGGAATGGAAGGAGTTGGATATCACATCTCATGTTATAGGAAGGATCTCAGGTTTGGTATTAGAAGCATTGAGACATCACATCTCATGCTATAGGAAGGGTGTCAGGGTTGGAATAGGAAGGAGTTGGATATCACATCTCATCCAATAGGAAGGGTCTCAGGTTTGGAATGGGAAGGAATTGGATATCACATCTCATGTTATAGGAAGGATCTCAAGTTTGGTATTAGAAGCATTGAGATATCACATCTCATGCTATAGGAATGGTCTCAGGATTGGAATGTGAAGGATTTGGATATCACATCTCATGCTAAAGGAAGGGTCTCAGGTTTGGTAGAAGCATTGAGATATCACGTCGCTGCTATCGGAAGGGTCTCAGGATTGGATTGGGAAGGAGTTGGATATCCCTTCTCATGCTATAGGAAGGGTCTCAGGATTTGAATGGCAAGGAGTTGGATATCACATCTCATGCCATAGGAAGGGTCTCAGGTTTGGTATAAGCATTGAGATATCACATCTCTGCTATCGGAAGGGTCTCAGGATTGGATTGGGAAGGAGTTGGATATCCCTTCTCATGCTATAGGAAGTGTCTCAGGTTGGAATGGGAAGGAGTTGGATATCACATCTCATGTTATAGGAAGGGTCTCAGGATTGGAATGGAAAGGATTTGGATATCACATCTCTTGCTATAGGAAGGGTCTCAGGATTGGAATGGGTAGGAGTTGGATATTACTTTCTTGCTATAGGAAGGGTCTCATGTTTGGAATGGGAAGGAGTTGGATATCACATATGCTATAGTTAGTGTCTCAGGTTTGGAACGGGAAGGAGTTGGATATCACATCTCATGTTATAGGAAGGGTCTCAGGTTTGGTATAAGCATTGAGATATCACATCTCTGCTATCGGAAGCGGCTCAGGATTGGAATGGGAAGGAGTTGGATATCCCATCTCATGTTATAGGAAGAGTCTCTGGTTTGGTATTAGAATCATTGAGATATCACATCGCATGCTGTAGGAAGGGTCTAAGGATTGGAATGGGATGGACTTGGATATCACATCTCATGTTATAGGTAGGCTCTCAGGTTTGGTATAAGCATTGAGATATCACATCTCATGCTATAGGAAGGGTCTCAGGATTGGAATGGGAAGGAATTGGATATCACATCTCAGGCTATAGGAAGGGTCTCAGGATTGGAATGGGAAGGAGTTGGATATCACATCTCATGCTATAGGAAGGGTCTCAGGTTTGGTATAAGCATTGAGATATCACATCTCATGCTATAGGAAGGGTCTCAGGATTGGAATGGAAGGAGTTGGATATCACATCTCATGTTATAGGAAGGATCTCAGGTTTGGTATTAGAAGCATTGAGACATCACATCTCATGCTATAGGAAGGGTCTCAGGATTGGAATGGGAAGGAGTTGGATATCAAATCTCATGATATAGGAAGGGTCTCAGGATTGGAATGGGAAGGAGTTGAATATGACATCTCATGCCGTAGGAAGGGTCTCAGGTTTGGTATAAACATTGAGATATCACATCTCTGCTATCAAAAGGGTCTCAGGATTGGAATTGGAAGGAGTTGGATATCCCATCTCATGTTATAGGAAGAGTCTCAGGTTTGGTATTAGAAGCATTGAGATATCACATCTCATGCTATAGGAAGTGTCTCAGGATTGGAATGGGAAGGACTTGGATATCACATCTCATGCTATAGGTAGGGTCTCAAGTTTGACATTAGAAGCATTGAGATATCACATCTCATGCTATAGGTAGGATCTGAGGATTGGAATGGGAAGGAGTTGGATATAACATCTCCTGCTATGGGAAGGGTCTCAGGTTTGGTATAAGCAGTGAGATATCACATCTCATGCTATAGGAAGTGTCTCAGGATTGGAATGGGAAGGAGTTGGATATCACATCTCATATTATAGGAAGGATCTCAGGTGTGGTATAAGCATTGAGATATCACATCTCTGCTATCGGAAGGGTCTCAAGATTGGAATGGGAAGGAGTTGGATATTCCCATCTCATGTTATAGGAAGGGTCTCAGGTTTGGTATTAGAAGCATTGAGATATCACATCTCATGCTATAGGAAGGGTCTCAGGATTGGAATGGGAAGGACTTGGATATCACATCTCATGCTATAGGGAGGGTCTCAAGTTTGATATTAGAAGCTTTGAGATATCACATCTCATGATATCGGAAGGGTCTCAGGATTGGAATGGGAAGGAGTTGGATATCACATCTCATGATAAAGGACGGGTCTAAGGTTTGGAAGGGGAAGGATTTGGATATCACATCTCATGTTATATTACGGGTCTCAGGTTTGGTATTAGAAGCATTGAGATATCAAGTCTCATAGTATAGGAAGGGTCTCAGAATTGGAATGGGAAGGAGTTGGATATCCCATCTCATGTTATAGGAAGAGTCTCTGGTTTGGTATTAGAATCATTGAGATATTCACATCGCATGCTATAGGAAGGGTCTCAGGATTGGAATGGGAAGGACTTGGATATCACATCTCATGCTATAGGGAGGGTCTCAAGTTTGATATTAGAAGCTTTGAGATATCACATCTCATGATATCGGAAGGGTCTCAGGATTGGAATGGGAAGGAGTTGGATATCACATCTCATGATAAAGGACGGGTCTAAGGTTTGGAAGGGGAAGGATTTGGATATCACATCTCATGTTATATTACGGGTCTCAGGTTTGGTATTAGAAGCATTGAGATATCAAGTCTCATAGTATAGGAAGGGTCTCAGAATTGGAATGGGAAGGAGTTGGATATCCCATCTCATGTTATAGGAAGAGTCTCTGGTTTGGTATTAGAATCATTGAGATATTCACATCGCATGCTGTAGGAAGGGTCTAAGGATTGGAATGGGATGGACTTGGATATCACATCTCATGCTATAGGTAGGCTCTCAGGTTTGGTATAAGCATTGAGATATCACATCTCATGCTATAGGAAGGGTCTCAGAATTGGAATGGGAAGGAGTTGGATATCACATCTCAAGCTATAGGAAGGGTCTCAGTATTGGAATGGGAAGGACTTGGATATCACATCTCATGCTATAGGAAGGCTCTCAGGTTTGGAAGGGGAAAGAGTTGGATATCTCATTTCATGTTAGAGGTAGGATCTCAGGTTTGGTATTAGAGGCATTGAGATATCACATCTCATGCTATCAGAAGGGTCTCAGGAATGGAATGGGAAGGAGTTAGATATCACATCTCATGCTAAAGGGAGGGTCTCAGGTTTGGAAGGGGAAGGATTTGGATATCACATCTCATGTTATAGGAAGGATCTCAGGTTTGGTATTAGAAGCATTGAGATATCACATCTCATGCTATCGGAAGGATCTCAGGTTTGGTATTAGAAGCATTGAGATATCACATCTCATGCTATCAGAAGAGTCTCAGGATTGGAATAGGAAGGAGTTGGATATCACATTTCATGCTAAAGGGAGGGTCTCAGGTTTGGAAGGGGAAGGATTTGGATATCACATCTCATGTTATCGGAAGGATCTCACGTTTGGTATTAGAAGTATTGAGATATCATATCTCATGCTATAGGAAGGGTCTCAGGATTGGAATGGGAAGGAGTGGATATCACATCTCATGATATAGGGAGGGTCTCAGGATTGGAATGGGAAGGACTTAGATATCACATATCATGCTATAGGGAGGGTCTCAGTTTTGATATTAGAAGCATTGAGATATCACATCTCATGCTATCGGAAGTGTCTCAGGATTGGAATGGGAAGGAGCTGGATATCACATCTCATGCTAAAGGAAGGGTCTCAGGTTTGGAACGAGAAGGATTTGGATATCACATCTCATGTTATAGGAAGGGTCTCAGGTTTGGTATAAGCATTGAGATATCACATCTCTGCTATCGGAAGTGTCTCAGGATTGGAATGGGAAGGAGTTGGATATCCCATCTCATGTTATAGGACGGGTCTCAGGTTTGTTATTAGAATCATTGAGATATCATATTGCATGCTGTAGGAAGGGTCTAAGGGTTGGAATGTGAAGGACTTGGATATCACATCTCATGCTATAGATAGGCTCTTAGGTTTGGAAAGGGAAGGAGTTGGATATCACATTTCATGTTAGAGGAAGGATCTCAGGTTTGGTATTAGAAGCATTGAGATATCACATCTCATGCTATAGGAAGGGTTTCAGGATTGGAATGGGAAGCAGTTGGATATCACATCTCATGCTATAGGAAGGGTCTCAGGTTTGGTATAAGCATTGAGATATCACATCTCATGCTATAGGACGGGTCTCAGGATTGGAATGGAAGGAGTTGGATATCACATCTCATGTTATAGGAAGGATCTCAGGTTTGGCATTAGAAGCATTGAGACATCACATCTCATGCTATATGAAGGGTCTCAGGGTTGGAATGGGAAGGAGTTGGATATCACATCTCATCCAATAGGAAGGGTCTCAGGTTTGGAATGGGAAGGAATTGGATATCACATCTCATGTTATAGGAAGGATCTCAGGTTTGGTATTAGAAGCATTGAGATATCACATCTCATGCTATAGGAAGGGTCTCAGGATTGGAATGTGAAGGATTTGGATATCACATCTCATGCTAAAGGAAGGGTCTCAGGTTTGGTAGAAGCATTGAGATATCACGTCGCTGCTATCGGAAGGGTCTCAGGATTGGATTGGGAAGGAGTTGGATATCCCTTCTCATGCTATAGGAAGGGTCTCAGGATTTGAATGGCAAGGAGTTGGATATCACATCTCATGCCATAGGAAGGGTCTCAGTTTTGGATTGGGAAGGAGTTGGATATCCCTTCTCATGCTATAGGAAGTGTCTCAGGTTGGAATGGGAAGAAGTTGGATATCACATCTCATGTTATTGGAAGGGTCTCAGGATTGGAATGGGAAGGATTTGGATATCACATCTCTTGCTATAGGAAGGGTCTCAGGATTGGAATGGGTAGGAGTTGGATATTACTTTCTTGCTATAGGAAGGGTCTCATGTTTGGAATGGGAAGGAGTTGGATATCACATATGCTATAGTTAGTGTCTCAGGTTTGGAACGGGAAGGAGTTGGATATCACATCTCATGTTATAGGAAGGGTCTCAGGTTTGGTATAAGCATTGAGATATCACATCTCTGCTATCGGAAGCGGCTCAGGATTGGAATGGGAAGGAGTTGGATATCCCATCTCATGTTATAGGAAGAGTCTCTGGTTTGGTATTAGAATCATTGAGATATCACATCGCATGCTGTAGGAAGGGTCTAAGGATTGGAATGGGATAGACTTGGATATCACATCTCATGTTATAGGTAGGCTCTCAGGTTTGGTATAAGCATTGAGATATCACATCTCATGCTATAGGAAGGGTCTCAGGATTGGAATGGGAAGGAATTGGATATCACATCTCAGGCTATAGGAAGGGTCTCAGGATTGGAATGGGAAGGAGTTGGATATCACATCTCATGCTATAGGAAGGGTCTCAGGTTTGGTATAAGCATTGATATATCACATCTCATGCTATAGGAAGGATCTCAGGATTGGAATGGAAGGAGTTGGATATCACATCTCATGTTATAGGAAGGATCTCAGGTTTGGTATTAGAAGCATTGAGGCATCACATCTCATGCTATAGGAAGGGTCTCAGGATTGGAATGGGAAGGAGTTGGATATCAAATCTCATGCTATAGGAAGGGTCTCAGGATTGGAATGGGAAGGAGTTGAATATGACATCTCATGCCGTAGGAAGGGTCTCAGGTTTGGTATAAACATTGAGATATCACATCTCTGCTATCAAAAGGGTCTCAGGATTGGAATTGGAAGGAGTTGGATATCCCATCTCATGTTATAGGAAGAGTCTCAGGTTTGGTATTAGAAGCATTGAGATATCACATCTCATGCTATAGGAAGTGTCTCAGGATTGGAATGGGAAGGACTTGGATATCACATCTCATGCTATATGTAGGGTCTCAAGTTTGACATTAGAAGCATTGAGATATCACATCTCATGCTATAGGAAGGGTCTGAGGATTGGAATGGGAAGGAGTTGGATATCACATCTCCTGCTATGGGAAGGGTCTCAGGTTTGGTATAAGCAGTGAGATATCACATCTCATGCTATAGGAAGTGTCTCAGGATTGGAATGGGAAGGAGTTGGATATCACATCTCATGTTATAGGAAGGATCTCAGGTGTGGTATAAGCATTGAGATATCACATCTCTGCTATCGGAAGGGTCTCAAGATTGGAATGGGAAGGAGTTGGATATTCCCATCTCATGTTATAGGAAGGGTCTCAGGTTTGGTATTAGAAGCATTGAGATATCACATCTCATGCTATAGGAAGGGTCTCAGGATTGGAATGGGAAGGATTTGGATATCACATCTCATGTTATATTACGGGTCTCAGGTTTGGTATTAGAAGCATTGAGATATCAAGTCTCATAGTATAGGAAGGGTCTCAGAATTGGAATGGGAAGGAGTTGGATATCCCATCTCATGTTATAGGAAGAGTCTCTGGTTTGGTATTAGAATCATTGAGATATTCACATCGCATGCTATAGGAAGGGTCTCAGGATTGGAATGGGAAGGACTTGGATATCACATCTCATGCTATAGGGAGGGTCTCAAGTTTGATATTAGAAGCTTTGAGATATCACATCTCATGATATCGGAAGGGTCTCAGGATTGGAATGGGAAGGAGTTGGATATCACATCTCATGATAAAGGACGGGTCTAAGGTTTGGAAGGGGAAGGATTTGGATATCACATCTCATGTTATATTACGGGTCTCAGGTTTGGTATTAGAAGCATTGAGATATCAAGTCTCATAGTATAGGAAGGGTCTCAGAATTGGAATGGGAAGGAGTTGGATATCCCATCTCATGTTATAGGAAGAGTCTCTGGTTTGGTATTAGAATCATTGAGATATTCACATCGCATGCTGTAGGAAGGGTCTAAGGATTGGAATGGGATGGACTTGGATATCACATCTCATGCTATAGGTAGGCTCTCAGGTTTGGTATAAGCATTGAGATATCACATCTCATGCTATAGGAAGGGTCTCAGAATTGGAATGGGAAGGAGTTGGATATCACATCTCAAGCTATAGGAAGGGTCTCAGTATTGGAATGGGAAGGACTTGGATATCACATCTCATGCTATAGGAAGGCTCTCAGGTTTGGAAGGGGAAAGAGTTGGATATCTCATTTCATGTTAGAGGTAGGATCTCAGGTTTGGTATTAGAGGCATTGAGATATCACATCTCATGCTATCAGAAGGGTCTCAGGAATGGAATGGGAAGGAGTTAGATATCACATCTCATGCTAAAGGGAGGGTCTCAGGTTTGGAAGGGGAAGGATTTGGATATCACATCTCATGTTATAGGAAGGATCTCAGGTTTGGTATTAGAAGCATTGAGATATCACATCTCATGCTATCGGAAGGATCTCAGGTTTGGTATTAGAAGCATTGAGATATCACATCTCATGCTATCAGAAGAGTCTCAGGATTGGAATAGGAAGGAGTTGGATATCACATTTCATGCTAAAGGGAGGGTCTCAGGTTTGGAAGGGGAAGGATTTGGATATCACATCTCATGTTATCGGAAGGATCTCACGTTTGGTATTAGAAGTATTGAGATATCATATCTCATGCTATAGGAAGGGTCTCAGGATTGGAATGGGAAGGAGTTGGATATCACATCTCATGATATAGGGAGGGTCTCAGGATTGGAATGGGAAGGACTTAGATATCACATATCATGCTATAGGGAGGGTCTCAGTTTTGATATTAGAAGCATTGAGATATCACATCTCATGCTATCGGAAGTGTCTCAGGATTGGAATGGGAAGGAGCTGGATATCACATCTCATGCTAAAGGAAGGGTCTCAGGTTTGGAACGAGAAGGATTTGGATATCACATCTCATGTTATAGGAAGGGTCTCAGGTTTGGTATAAGCATTGAGATATCACATCTCTGCTATCGGAAGTGTCTCAGGATTGGAATGGGAAGGAGTTGGATATCCCATCTCATGTTATAGGACGGGTCTCAGGTTTGTTATTAGAATCATTGAGATATCATATTGCATGCTGTAGGAAGGGTCTAAGGGTTGGAATGTGAAGGACTTGGATATCACATCTCATGCTATAGATAGGCTCTTAGGTTTGGAAAGGGAAGGAGTTGGATATCACATTTCATGTTAGAGGAAGGATCTCAGGTTTGGTATTAGAAGCATTGAGATATCACATCTCATGCTATAGGACGGGTCTCAGGATTGGAATGGAAGGAGTTGGATATCACATCTCATGTTATAGGAAGGATCTCAGGTTTGGCATTAGAAGCATTGAGACATCACATCTCATGCTATAGGAAGGGTCTCAGGGTTGGAATGGGAAGGAGTTGGATATCACATCTCATCCAATAGGAAGGGTCTCAGGTTTGGAATGGGAAGGAATTGGATATCACATCTCATGTTATAGGAAGGATCTCAGGTTTGGTATTAGAAGCATTGAGATATCACATCTCATGCTATAGGAAGGGTCTCAGGATTGGAATGTGAAGGATTTGGATATCACATCTCATGCTAAAGGAAGGGTCTCAGGTTTGGTAGAAGCATTGAGATATCACGTCGCTGCTATCGGAAGGGTCTCAGGATTGGATTGGGAAGGAGTTGGATATCCCTTCTCATGCTATAGGAAGGGTCTCAGGATTTGAATGGCAAGGAGTTGGATATCACATCTCATGCCATAGGAAGGGTCTCAGGTTTGGATTGGGAAGGAGTTGGATATCCCTTCTCATGCTATAGGAAGTGTCTCAGGTTGGAATGGGAAGAAGTTGGATATCACATCTCATGTTATTGGAAGGGTCTCAGGATTGGAATGGGAAGGATTTGGATATCACATCTCTTGCTATAGGAAGGGTCTCAGGATTGGAATGGGTAGGAGTTGGATATTACTTTCTTGCTATAGGAAGGGTCTCATGTTTGGAATGGGAAGGAGTTGGATATCACATATGCTATAGTTAGTGTCTCAGGTTTGGAACGGGAAGGAGTTGGATATCACATCTCATGTTATAGGAAGGGTCTCAGGTTTGGTATAAGCATTGAGATATCACATCTCTGCTATCGGAAGCGGCTCAGGATTGGAATGGGAAGGAGTTGGATATCCCATCTCATGTTATAGGAAGAGTCTCTGGTTTGGTATTAGAATCATTGAGATATCACATCGCATGCTGTAGGAGGGTCTAAGGATTGGAATGGGATGGACTTGGATATCACATCTCATGTTATAGCTAGGCTCTCAGGTTTGGTATAAGCATTGAGATATCACATCTCATGCTATAGGAAGGGTCTCAGGATTGGAATGGGAAGGAATTGGATATCACATCTCAGGCTATAAGAAGGGTCTCAGGATTGGAATGGGAAGGAGTTGGATATCACATCTCATGCTATAGGAAGGGTCTCAGGTTTGGTATAAGCATTGATATATCACATCTCATGCTATAGGAAGGATCTCAGGATTGGAATGGAAGGAGTTGGATATCACATCTCATGTTATAGGAAGGATCTCAGGTTTGGTATTAGAAGCATTGAGACATCACATCTCATGCTATAGGAAGGGTCTCAGGATTGGAATGGGAAGGAGTTGGATATCAAATCTCATGCTATAGGTAGGGTCTCAGGATTGGAATGGGAAGGAGTTGAATATGACATCTCATGCCGTAGGAAGGGTCTCAGGTTTGGTATAAACATTGAGATATCACATCTCTGCTATCAAAAGGGTCTCAGGATTGGAATTGGAAGGAGTTGGATATCCCATCTCATGTTATAGGAAGAGTCTCAGGTTTGGTATTAGAAGCATTGAGATATCACATCTCATGCTATAGGAAGTGTCTCAGGATTGGAATGGGAAGGACTTGGATATCACATCTCATGCTATATGTAGGGTCTCAAGTTTGACATTAGAAGCATTGAGATATCACATCTCATGCTATAGGAAGGGTCTGAGGATTGGAATGGGAAGGAGTTGGATATCACATCTCCTGCTATGGGAAGGGTCTCAGGTTTGGTATAAGCAGTGAGATATCACATCTCATGCTATAGGAAGTGTCTCAGGATTGGAATGGGAAGGAGTTGGATATCACATCTCATGTTATAGGAAGGATCTCAGGTGTGGTATAAGCATTGAGATATCACATCTCTGCTATCGGAAGGGTCTCAAGATTGGAATGGGAAGGAGTTGGATATTCCCATCTCATGTTATAGGAAGGGTCTCAGGTTTGGTATTAGAAGCATTGAGATATCACATCTCATGCTATAGGAAGGGTCTCAGGATTGGAATGGGAAGGACTTGGATATCACATCTCATGCTATAGGGAGGGTCTCAAGTTTGATATTAGAAGCTTTGAGATATCACATCTCATGATATCGGAAGGGTCTCAGGATTGGAATGGGAAGGAGTTGGATATCACATCTCATGATAAAGGAAGGGTCTAAGGTTTGGAAGGGGAAGGATTTGGATATCACATCTCATGTTATATTACGGGTCTCAGGTTTGGTATTAGAAGCATTGAGATATCAAGTCTCATAGTATAGGAAGGGTCTCAGAATTGGAATGGGAAGGAGTTGGATATCCCATCTCATGTTATAGGAAGAGTCTCTGGTTTGGTATTAGAATCATTGAGATATTCACATCGCATGCTGTAGGAAGGGTCTCAGGTTTGGTATAAGCATTGAGATATCACATCTCATGCTATAGGAAGGGTCTCAGAATTGGAATGGGAAGGAGTTGGATATCACATCTCAAGCTATAGGAAGGGTCTCAGTATTGGAATGGGAAGGACTTGGATATCACATCTCATGCTATAGGAAGGCTCTCAGGTTTGGAAGGGGAAAGAGTTGGATATCTCATTTCATGTTAGAGGTAGGATCTCAGGTTTGGTATTAGAGGCATTGAGATATCACATCTCATGCTATCAGAAGGGTCTCAGGAATGGAATGGGAAGGAGTTAGATATCACATCTCATGCTAAAGGGAGGGTCTCAGGTTTGGAAGGGGAAGGATTTGGATATCACATCTCATGTTATAGGAAGGATCTCAGGTTTGGTATTAGAAGCATTGAGATATCACATCTCATGCTATCGGAAGGATCTCAGGTTTGGTATTAGAAGCATTGAGATATCACATCTCATGCTATCAGAAGAGTCTCAGGATTGGAATAGGAAGGAGTTGGATATCACATTTCATGCTAAAGGGAGGGTCTCAGGTTTGGAAGGGGAAGGATTTGGATATCACATCTCATGTTATCGGAAGGATCTCACGTTTGGTATTAGAAGTATTGAGATATCATATCTCATGCTATAGGAAGGGTCTCAGGATTGGAATGGGAAGGAGTTGGATATCACATCTCATGCTATAGGGAGGGTCTCAGGATTGGAATGGGAAGGACTTAGATATCACATATCATGCTATAGGGAGGGTCTCAGTTTTGATATTAGAAGCATTGAGATATCACATCTCATGCTATCGGAAGTGTCTCAGGATTGGAATGGGAAGGAGCTGGATATCACATCTCATGCTAAAGGAAGGGTCTCAGGTTTGGAACGAGAAGGATTTGGATACCACATCTCATGTTATAGGAAGGGTCTCAGGTTTGGTATAAGCATTGAGATATCACATCTCTGCTATCGGAAGTGTCTCAGGATTGGAATGGGAAGGAGTTGGATATCCCATCTCATGTTATAGGACGGGTCTCAGGTTTGTTATTAGAATCATTGAGATATCATATTGCATGCTGTAGGAAGGGTCTAAGGGTTGGAATGTGAAGGACTTGGATATCACATCTCATGCTATAGATAGGCTCTTAGGTTTGGAAAGGGAAGGAGTTGGACATCACATTTCATGTTAGAGGAAGGATCTCAGGTTTGGTATTAGAAGCATTGAGATATCACATCTCATGCTATAGGAAGGGTCTCAGGATTGGAATGGGAAGCAGTTGGATATGACATCTCATGCTATAGGAAGGGTCTCAGGTTTGGTATAAGCATTGAGATATCACATCTCATGCTATAGGACGGGTCTCAGGATTGGAATGGAAGGAGTTGGATATCACATCTCATGTTATAGGAAGGATCTCAGGTTTGGTATTAGAAGCATTGAGACATCACATCTCATGCTATAGGAAGGGTCTCAGGGTTGGAATGGGAAGGAGTTGGTTATCACATCTCATCCAATAGGAAGGGTCTCAGGTTTGGAATGGGAAGGAATTGGATATCACATCTCATGTTATAGGAAGGATCTCAGGTTTGGTATTAGAAGCATTGAGATATCACATCTCATGCTATAGGAAGGGTCTCAGGATTGGAATGTGAAGGATTTGGATATCACATCTCATGCTAAAGGAAGGGTCTCAGGTTTGGTAGAAGCATTGAGATATCACGTCGCTGCTATCGGAAGGGTCTCAGGATTGGATTGGGAAGGAGTTGGATATCCCTTCTCATGCTATAGGAAGGGTCTCAGTATTTGAATGGCAAGGAGTTGGATATCACATCTCATGCCATAGGAAGGGTCTCAGGTTTGGTATAAGCATTGAGATATCACATCTCTGCTATCGGAAGGGTCTCAGGATTGGATTGGGAAGGAGTTGGATATCCCTTCTCATGCTATAGGAAGTGTCTCAGGTTGGAATGGGAAGGAGTTGGATATCACATCTCATGTTATAGGAAGGGTCTCAGGATTGGAATGGGAAGGATTTGGATATCACATCTCTTGCTATAGGAAGGGTCTCAGGATTGGAATGGGTAGGAGTTGGATATTATTTTCTTGCTATAGGAAGGGTCTCATGTTTGGAATGGGAAGGAGTTGGATATCACATATGCTATAGTTAGTGTCTCAGGTTTGGAACGGGAAGGAGTTGGATATCACATCTCATGTTATAGGAAGGGTCTCAGGTTTGGTATAAGCATTGAGATATCACATCTCTGCTATCAGAAGCGGCTCAGGATGGGAATGGGAAGGAGTTGGATATCCCATCTCATGTTATAGGAAGAGTCTCTGGTTTGGTATTAGAATCATTGAGATATCACATCGCATGCTGTAGGAAGGGTCTAAGGATTGGAATGGGATGGACTTGGATATCACATCTCATGTTATAGGTAGGCTCTCAGGTTTGGTATAAGCATTGAGATATCACATCTCATGCTATAGGAAGGGTCTCAGGATTGGAATGGGAAGGAATTGGATATCACATCTCAGGCTATAGGAAGGGTCTCAGGATTGGAATGGGAAGGAGTTGGATATCACATCTCATGCTATAGGAAGGGTCTCAGGTTTGGTATAAGCATTGAGATATCACATCTCATGCTATAGGAAGGGTCTCAGGATTGGAATGGAAGGAGTTGGATATCACATCTCATGTTATAGGAAGGATCTCAGGTTTGGTATTAGAAGCATTGAGACATCACATCTCATGCTATAGGAAGGGTCTCAGGATTGGAATGGGAAGGAGTTGGATATCAAATCTCATGCTATAGGAAGGGTCTCAGGATTGGAATGGGAAGGAGTTGAATATGACATCTCATGCCGTAGGAAGGGTCTCAGGTTTGGTATAAACATTGAGATATCACATCTCTGCTATCAAAAGGGTCTCAGGATTGGAATTGGAAGGTATTGGATATCCCATCTCATGTTATAGGAAGAGTCTCAGGTTTGGTATTAGAAGCATTGAGATATCACATCTCATGCTATAGGAAGTGTCTCAGGATTGGAATGGGAAGGACTTGGATATCACATCTCATCCTATAGGTAGGGTCTCAAGTTTGACATTAGAAGCATTGAGATATCACATCTCATGCTATAGGAAGGGTCTGAGGATTGGAATGGGAAGGAGTTGGATATCACATCTCCTGCTATGGGAAGGGTCTCAGGTTTGGTATAAGCAGTGAGATATCACATCTCATGCTATAGGAAGTGTCTCAGGATTGGAATGGGAAGGAGTTGGATATCACATCTCATGTTATAGGAAGGATCTCAGGTGTGGTATAAGCATTGAGATATCACATCTCTGCTATCGGAAGGGTCTCAAGATTGGAATGAGAAGGAGTTGGATATTCCCATCTCATGTTATAGGAAGGGTCTCAGGTTTGGTATTAGAAGCATTGAGATATCACATCTCATGCTATAGGAAGGGTCTCAGGATTGGAATGGGAAGGACTTGGTTATCACATCTCATGCTATAGGGAGGGTCTCAAGTTTGATATTAGAAGCTTTGAGATATCACATCTCATGATATCGGAAGGGTCTCAGGATTGGAATGGGAAGGAGTTGGATACCACATCTCATGATAAAGGACGGGTCTAAGGTTTGGAAGGGGAAGGATTTGGATATCACATCTCATGTTATATTACGGGTCTCAGGTTTGGTATTAGAAGCATTGAGATATCAAGTCTCATAGTATAGGAAGGGTCTCAGAATTGGAATGGGAAGGAGTTGGATATCCCATCTCATGTTATAGGAAGAGTCTCTGGTTTGGTATTAGAATCATTGAGATATTCACATCGCATGCTGTAGGAAGGGTCTCAGAATTGGAATGGGAAGGAGTTGGATATCACATCTCAAGCTATAGGAAGGGTCTCAGTATTGGAATGGGAAGGACTTGGATATCACATCTCATGCTATAGGAAGGCTCTCAGGTTTGGAAGGGGAAAGAGTTGGATATCTCATTTCATGTTAGAGGTAGGATCTCAGGTTTGGTATTAGAGGCATTGAGATATCACATCTCATGCTATCAGAAGGGTCTCAGGAATGGAATGGGAAGGAGTTAGATATCACATCTCATGCTAAAGGGAGGGTCTCAGGTTTGGAAGGGGAAGGATTTGGATATCACATCTCATGTTATAGGAAGGATCTCAGGTTTGGTATTAGAAGCATTGAGATATCACATCTCATGCTATCGGAAGGATCTCAGGTTTGGTATTAGAAGCATTGAGATATCATATCTCATGCTATCAGAAGAGTCTCAGGATTGGAATAGGAAGGAGTTGGATATCACATTTCATGCTAAAGGGAGGGTCTCAGGTTTGGAAGGGGAAGGATTTGGATATCACATCTCATGTTATCGGAAGGATCTCACGTTTGGTATTAGAAGTATTGAGATATCATATCTCATGCTATAGGAAGGGTCTCAGGATTGGAATGGGAAGGAGTTGGATATCACATCTCATGATATAGGGAGGGTCTCAGGATTGGAATGGGAAGGACTTAGATATCACATATCATGCTATAGGGAGGGTCTCAGTTTTGATATTAGAAGCATTGAGATATCACATCTCATGCTATCGGAAGTGTCTCAGGATTGGAATGGGAAGGAGCTGGATATCACATCTCATGCTAAAGGAAGGGTCTCAGGTTTGGAACGAGAAGGATTTGGATATCACATCTCATGTTATAGGAAGGGTCTCAGGTTTGGTATAAGCATTGAGATATCACATCTCTGCTATCGGAAGTGTCTCAGGATTGGAATGGGAAGGAGTTGGATATCCCATCTCATGTTATAGGACGGGTCTCAGGTTTGTTATTAGAATCATTGAGATATCATATTGCATGCTGTAGGAAGGGTCTAAGGGTTGGAATGTGAAGGACTTGGATATCACATCTCATGCTATAGATAGGCTCTTAGGTTTGGAAAGGGAAGGAGTTGGATATCATATTTCATGTTAGAGGAAGGATCTCAGGTTTGGTATTAGAAGCATTGAGATATCACATCTCATGCTATAGGAAGGGTCTCAGGATTGGAATGGGAAGCAGTTGGATATCACATCTCATGCTATAGGAAGGGTCTCAGGTTTGGTATAAGCATTGAGATATCACATCTCATGCTATAGGACGGGTCTCAGGATTGGAATGGAAGGAGTTGGATATCACATCTCATGTTATAGGAAGGATCTCAGGTTTGGTATTAGAAGCATTGAGACATCACATCTCATGCTATAGGAAGGGTGTCAGGGTTGGAATGGGAAGGAGTTGGATATCACATCTCATCCAATAGGAAGGGTCTCAGGTTTGGAATGGGAAGGAATTGGATATCACATCTCATGTTATAGGAAGGATCTCAGGTTTGGTATTAGAAGCATTGAGATATCACATCTCATGCTATAGGAAGGGTCTCAGGATTGGAATGTGAAGGATTTGGATATCACATCTCATGCTAAAGGAAGGGTCTCAGGTTTGGTAGAAGCATTGAGATATCACGTTGCTGCTATCTGAAGGGTCTCAGGATTGGATTGGGAAGGAGTTGGATATCCCTTCTCATGCTATAGGAAGGGTCTCAGGATTTGAATGGCAAGGAGTTGGATATCACATCTCATGCCATAGGAAGGGTCTCAGGTTTGGTATAAGCATTGAGATATCACATCTCTGCTATCGGAAGGGTCTCAGGATTGGATTGGGAAGGAGTTGGATATCCCTTCTCATGCTATAGGAAGTGTCTCAGGTTGGAATGGGAAGGAGTTGGATATCACATCTCATGTTATAGGAAGGGTCTCAGGATTGGAATGGGAAGGATTTGGATATCACATCTCTTGCTATAGGAAGGGTCTCAGGATTGGAATGGGTAGGAGTTGGATATTACTTTCTTGCTATAGGAAGGGTCTCATGTTTGGAATGGGAAGGAGTTGGATATCACATATGCTATAGTTAGTGTCTCAGGTTTGGAACGGGAAGGAGTTGGATATCACATCTCATGTTATAGGAAGGGTCTCAGGTTTGGTATAAGCATTGAGATATCACATCTCTGCTATCGGAAGCGGCTCAGGATTGGAATGGGAAGGAGTTGGATATCCCATCTCATGTTATAGGAAGAGTCTCTGGTTTGGTATTAGAATCATTGAGATATCACATCGCATGCTGTAGGAAGGGTCTAAGGATTGGAATGGGATGGACTTGGATATCACATCTCATGTTATAGGTAGGCTCTCAGGTTTGGTATAAGCATTGAGATATCACATCTCATGCTATAGGAAGGGTCTCAGGATTGGAATGGGAAGGAATTGGATATCACATCTCAGGCTATAGGAAGGGTCTCAGGATTGGAATGGGAAGGAGTTGGATATCACATCTCATGCTATAGGAAGGGTCTCAGGTTTGGTATAAGCATTGATATATCACATCTCATGCTATAGGAAGGGTCTCAGGATTGGAATGGAAGGAGTTGGATATCACATCTCATGTTATAGGAAGGATCTCAGGTTTGGTATTAGAAGCATTGAGACATCACATCTCATGCTATAGGAAGGGTCTCAGGATTGGAATGGGAAGGAGTTGGATATCAAATCTCATGCTATAGGAAGGGTCTCAGGATTGGAATGGGTAGGAGTTGAATATGACATCTCATGCCGTAGGAAGGGTCTCAGGTTTGGTATAAACATTGAGATATCACATCTCTGCTATCAAAAGGGTCTCAGGATTGGAATTGGAAGGAGTTGGATATCCCATCTCATGTTATAGGAAGAGTCTCAGGTTTGGTATTAGAAGCATTGAGATATCACATCTCATGCTATAGGAAGTGTCTCAGGATTGGAATGGGAAGGACTTGGATATCACATCTCCTGCTATAAGTAGGGTCTCAAGTTTGACATTAGAAGCATTGAGATATCACATCTCATGCTATAGGAAGGGTCTGAGGATTGGAATGGGAAGGAGTTGGATATCACATCTGCTATGGGAAGGGTCTCAGGTATGGTATAAGCAGTGAGATATCACATCTCATGCTATAGGAAGTGTCTCAGGATTGGAATGGGAAGGAGTTGGATATCACATCTCATGTTATAGGAAGGATCTCAGGTGTGGTATAAGCATTGAGATATCACATCTCTGCTATCGGAAGGGTCTGAAGATTGGAATGGGAAGGAGTTGGATATTCCCATCTCATGTTATAGGAAGGGTCTCAGGTTTGGTATTAGAAGCATTGAGATATCACATCTCATGCTATAGGAAGGGTCTCAGGATTGGAATGGGAAGGACTTGGATATCACATCTCATGCTATAGGGAGGGTCTCAAGTTTGATATTAGAAGCTTTGAGATATCACATCTCATGATATCGGAAGGGTCTCAGGATTGGAATGGGAAGGAGTTGGATATCACATCTCATGATAAAGGAAGGGTCTAAGGTTTGGAAGGGGAAGGATTTGGATATCACATCTCATGTTATATTACGGGTCTCAGGTTTGGTATTAGAAGCATTGAGATATCAAGTCTCATAGTATAGGAAGGGTCTCAGAATTGGAATGGGAAGGAGTTGGATATCCCATCTCATGTTATAGGAAGAGTCTCTGGTTTGGTATTAGAATCATTGAGATATCACATCGCATGCTGTAGGAAGGGTCTAAGGATTGGAATGGGATGGACTTGGATATCACATCTCATGCTATAGGTAGGCTCTCAGGTTTGGTATAAGCATTGAGATATCACATCTCATGCTATAGGAAGGGTCTCAGAATTGGAATGGGAAGGAGTTGGATATCACATCTCAAGCTATAGGAAGGGTCTCAGTATTGGAATGGGAAGGACTTGGATATCACATCTCATGCTATAGGAAGGCTCTCAGGTTTGGAAGGGGAAAGAGTTGGATATCTCATTTCATGTTAGAGGTAGGATCTCAGGTTTGGTATTAGAGGCATTGAGATATCACATCTCATGCTATCAGAAGGGTCTCAGGAATGGAATGGGAAGGAGTTAGATATCACATCTCATGCTAAAGGGAGGGTCTCAGGTTTGGAAGGGGAAGGATTTGGATATCACATCTCATGTTATAGGAAGGATCTCAGGTTTGGTATTAGAAGCATTGAGATATCACATCTCATGCTATCGGAAGGATCTCAGGTTTGGTATTAGAAGCATTGAGATATCACATCTCATGCTATCAGAAGAGTCTCAGGATTGGAATAGGAAGGAGTTGGATATCACATTTCATGCTAAAGGGAGGGTCTCAGGTTTGGAAGGGGAAGGATTTGGATATCACATCTCATGTTATCGGAAGGATCTCACGTTTGGTATTAGAAGTATTGAGATATCATATCTCATGCTATAGGAAGGGTCTCAGGATTGGAATGGGAAGGAGTTGGATATCACATCTCATGCTATAGGGAGGGTCTCAGGATTGGAATGGGAAGGACTTAGATATCACATATCATGCTATAGGGAGGGTCTCAGTTTTGATATTAGAAGCATTGAGATATCACATCTCATGCTATCGGAAGTGTCTCAGGATTGGAATGGGAAGGAGCTGGATATCACATCTCATGCTAAAGGAAGGGTTCTCAGGTTTGGAACGGGAAGGATTTGGATATCACATCTCATGTTATAGGAAGGGTCTCAGGTTTGGTATAAGCATTGAGATATCACATCTCTGCTATCGGAAGTGTCTCAGGATTGGAATGGGAAGGAGTTGGATATCCCATCTCATGTTATAGGACGGGTCTCAGGTTTGTTATTAGAATCATTGAGATATCATATTGCATGCTGTAGGAAGGGTCTAAGGGTTGGAATGTGAAGGACTTGGATATCACATCTCATGCTATAGATAGGCTCTTAGGTTTGGAAAGGGAAGGAGTTGGATATCACATTTCATGTTAGAGGAAGGATCTCAGGTTTGGTATTAGAAGCATTGAGATATCACATCTCATGCTATAGGAAGGGTCTCAGGATTGGAATGGGAAGCAGTTGGATATCACATCTCATGCTATAGGAAGGGTCTCAGGTTTGGTATAAGCATTGAGATATCACATCTCATGCTATAGGACGGGTCTCAGGATTGGAATGGAAGGAGTTGGATATCACATCTCATGTTATAGGAAGGATCTCAGGTTTGGTATTAGAAGCATTGAGACATCACATCTCATGCTATAGGAAGGGTCTCAGGGTTGGAATGGGAAGGAGTTGGATATCACATCTCATCCAATAGGAAGGGTCTCAGGTTTGGAATGGGAAGGAATTGGATATCACATCTCATGTTATAGGAAGGATCTCAGGTTTGGTATTAGAAGCATTGAGATATCACATCTCATGCTATAGGAAGGGTCTCAGGATTGGAATGTGAAGGATTTGGATATCACATCTCATGCTAAAGGAAGGGTCTCAGGTTTGGTAGAAGCATTGAGATATCACGTCGCTGCTATCGGAAGGGTCTCAGGATTGGATTGGGAAGGAGTTGGATATCCCTTCTCATGCTATAGGAA
The DNA here is from genome assembly GCF_040938575.1 of Ambystoma mexicanum. Classification (NCBI taxonomy): domain Eukaryota; kingdom Metazoa; phylum Chordata; class Amphibia; order Caudata; family Ambystomatidae; genus Ambystoma; species Ambystoma mexicanum. The sequence goes on from NW_027182433.1 coordinate 7,946,037, forward strand.
GGGTCTCAGGATTTGAATGGCAAGGAGTTGGATATCACATCTCATGCCATAGGAAGGGTCTCAGGTTTGGTATAAGCATTGAGATATCACATCTCTGCTATCGGAAGGGTCTCAGGATTGGATTGGGAAGGAGTTGGATATCCCTTCTCATGCTATAGGAAGTGTCTCAGGTTGGAATGGGAAGGAGTTGGATATCACATCTCATGTTATAGGAAGGGTCTCAGGATTGGAATGGGAAGGATTTGGATATCACATCTCTTGCTATAGGAAGGGTCTCAGGATTGGAATGGGTAGGAGTTGGATATTACTTTCTTGCTATAGGAAGGGTCTCATGTTTGGAATGGGAAGGAGTTGGATATCACATATGCTATAGTTAGTGTCTCAGGTTTGGAACGGGAAGGAGTTGGATATCACATCTCATGTTATAGGAAGGGTCTCAGGTTTGGTATAAGCATTGAGATATCACATCTCTGCTATCGGAAGCGGCTCAGGATTGGAATGGGAAGGAGTTGGATATCCCATCTCATGTTATAGGAAGAGTCTCTGGTTTGGTATTAGAATCATTGAGATATCACATAGCATGCTGTAGGAAGGGTCTAAGGATTGGAATGGGATGGACTTGGATATCACATCTCATGTTATAGGTAGGCTCTCAGGTTTGCTATAAGCATTGAGATATCACATCTCGTGCTATAGGAAGGGTCACAGGATTGGAATGGGAAGGAATTGGATATCACATCTCATGCTATAGGAAGGGTCTCAGATTTGGTATAAGCATTGAGATATCACATCTCATGCTAAAGGAAGGGTCTCAGGATTGGAATGGGAAGGAGTTGTATATGACATCTCAGGCCATAGGAAGGTTCTCAGGTTTGGTATAAGCATTGAGATATCACATCTCTGCTATCGGAAAGGTCTCAGGATTGGAATGGGAAGGAGTTGGATATCCCATCTCATGTTATAGGAAGGGTCTCAGGTTTGGTATTAGAAGCATAGAGATATCACATCTCATGCTATAGGAAGGGTCTCAGGATTGGAATGGGAAGGACTTGGATGTCACATCTCATGCTATAGGTAGGGTCTCAAGTTTGATATTAGAAGCATTGAGATAACAAACTCATGATATCGGAAGGGTCTCAGGATTGGAATGGGAAGGAGTTGGATATCACATCTCATGATAAAGGAAGGGTCTAAGGTTTGGAAGGGGAAGGATTTGGATATCACATCTCATGTTATAGGACGGGTCTCAGGTTTAATATTAGAAGCATTGAGATATCAAGTCTCATGGTATAAGAAGGGTCTCAGAATTGGAATGGGAAGGAGTTGGATATCACACCTCAAGCTATAGGAAGGGTCTCAGGATTGGAATGGGAAGGAGTTTGATATCACATCTCATGCCATAGTATGGGTCTCAGGTTTGGTAGAAGCATTGGGATATCACATCTCATGCTATCGGAAGGGTATCAGTATTGGATTTGGAAGAAGTTGGATATCCCATCTCATGCTATAGGAAGGGTCTCAGGTTGGAATGGGAAGGAGTTGGATATCACATTTCGTGTTATAGGAAGGGTCTCAGGATTGGAATGGGAAGGACTTGGATATCATATCTCATGGTATAGGACGGGTCTCAGGTTTGTTATTAGAATCATTGAGATATCATATTGCATGCTGTAGGAAGGGTCTAAGGATTGGAATGGGAAGGACCTGGTTATCACATCTCATGCTATAGAACGGCTCTCAGGTTTGGAAAGGGAAGGAGTTGGATATCACATCTCATGTTATAGGATGGATCTCAGGTTTGGTATTAGAAGTATTGAGATATCACATCTCATGTTATCGGAAGGATCTCAGGTTTGGTATTAGAAGTATTGAGATATCACATCTCATGCTATAGGAAGGGTCTCAGGATTGGAATAGGAAGGAGTTGGATATCACATTTCATGCTAAAGGGAGGGTCTCAGGTTTGGAAGGGGAAGGATTTGGATATCACATCTCATGTTATCGGAAGGATCTCACGTTTGGTATTAGAAGTATTGAGATATCATATCTCATGCTATAGGAAGGGTCTCAGGATTGGAATGGGAAGGAGTTGGATATCACATCTCATGCTATAGGGAGGGTCTCAGGATTGGAATGGGAAGGACTTAGATATCACATATCATGCTATAGGGAGGGTCTCAGTTTTGATATTAGAAGCATTGAGATATCACATCTCATGCTATCGGAAGTGTCTCAGGATTGGAATGGGAAGGAGCTGGATATCACATCTCATGCTAAAGGAAGGGTCTCAGGTTTGGAACGGGAAGGATTTGGATATCACATCTCATGTTATAGGAAGGGTCTCAGGTTTGGTATAAGCATTGAGATATCACATCTCTGCTATCGGAAGTGTCTCAGGATTGGAATGGGAAGGAGTTGGATATCCCATCTCATGTTATAGGACGGGTCTCAGGTTTGTTATTAGAATCATTGAGATATCATATTGCATGCTGTAGGAAGGGTCTAAGGGTTGGAATGTGAAGGACTTGGATATCACATCTCATGCTATAGATAGGCTCTTAGGTTTGGAAAGGGAAGGAGTTGGATATCACATTTCATGTTAGAGGAAGGATCTCAGGTTTGGTATTAGAAGCATTGAGATATCACATCTCATGCTATAGGAAGGGTCTCAGGATTGGAATGGGAAGCAGTTGGATATCACATCTCATGCTATAGGAAGGGTCTCAGGTTTGGTATAAGCATTGAGATATCACATCTCATGCTATAGGACGGGTCTCAGGATTGGAATGGAAGGAGTTGGATATCACATCTCATGTTATAGGAAGGATCTCAGGTTTGGTATTAGAAGCATTGAGACATCACATCTCATGCTATAGGAAGGGTCTCAGGGTTGGAATGGGAAGGAGTTGGATATCACATCTCATCCAATAGGAAGGGTCTCAGGTTTGGAATGGGAAGGAATTGGATATCACATCTCATGTTATAGGAAGGATCTCAGGTTTGGTATTAGAAGCATTGAGATATCACATCTCATGCTATAGGAAGGGTCTCAGGATTGGAATGTGAAGGATTTGGATATCACATCTCATGCTAAAGGAAGGGTCTCAGGTTTGGTAGAAGCATTGAGATATCACGTCGCTGCTATCGGAAGGGTCTCAGGATTGGATTGGGAAGGAGTTGGATATCCCTTCTCATGCTATAGGAAGGGTCTCAGGATTTGAATGGCAAGGAGTTGGATATCACATCTCATGCCATAGGAAGGGTCTCAGGTTTGGTATAAGCATTGAGATATCACATCTCTGCTATCGGAAGGGTCTCAGGATTGGATTGGGAAGGAGTTGGATATCCCTTCTCATGCTATAGGAAGTGTCTCAGGTTGGAATGGGAAGGAGTTGGATATCACATCTCATGTTATAGGAAGGGTCTCAGGATTGGAATGGGAAGGATTTGGATATCACATCTCTTGCTATAGGAAGGGTCTCAGGATTGGAATGGGTAGGAGTTGGATATTACTTTCTTGCTATAGGAAGGGTCTCATGTTTGGAATGGGAAGGAGTTGGATATCACATATGCTATAGTTAGTGTCTCAGGTTTGGAACGGGAAGGAGTTGGATATCACATCTCATGTTATAGGAAGGGTCTCAGGTTTGGTATAAGCATTGAGATATCACATCTCTGCTATCGGAAGCGGCTCAGGATTGGAATGGGAAGGAGTTGGATATCCCATCTCATGTTATAGGAAGAGTCTCTGGTTTGGTATTAGAATCATTGAGATATCACATAGCATGCTGTCGGAAGGGTCTAAGGATTGGAATGGGATGGACTTGGATATCACATCTCATGTTATAGGTAGGCTCTCAGGTTTGCTATAAGCATTGAGATATCACATCTCATGCTATAGGAAGGGTCACAGGATTGGAATGGGAAGGAATTGGATATCACATCTCATGCTATAGGAAGGGTCTCAGATTTGGTATAAGCATTGAGATATCACATCTCATGCTAAAGGAAGGGTCTCAGGATTGGAATGGGAAGGAGTTGTGTATGACATCTCAGGCCATAGGAAGGTTCTCAGGTTTGGTATAAGCATTGAGATATCACATCTCTGCTATCGGAAAGGTCTCAGGATTGGAATGGGAAGGAGTTGGATATCCCATCTCATGTTATAGGAAGGGTCTCAGGTTTGGTATTAGAAGCATAGAGATATCACATCTCATGCTATAGGAAGGGTCTCAGGATTGGAATGGGAAGGACTTGGATGTCACATCTCATGCTATAGGTAGGGTCTCAAGTTTGATATTAGAAGCATTGAGATAACAAATCTCATGATATCGGAAGGGTCTCAGGATTGGAATGGGAAGGAGTTGGATATCACATCTCATGATAAAGGAAGGGTCTAAGGTTTGGAAGGGGAAGGATTTGGATATCACATCTCATGTTATAGGACGGGTCTCAGGTTTAATATTAGAAGCATTGAGATATCAAGTCTCATGGTATAAGAAGGGTCTCAGAATTGGAATGGGAAGGAGTTGGATATCACACCTCAAGCTATAGGAAGGGTCTCAGGATTGGAATGGGAAGGAGTTTGATATCACATCTCATGCCATAGTATGGGTCTCAGGTTTGGTAGAAGCATTGGGATATCACATCTCATGCTATCGGAAGGGTATCAGTATTGGATTTGGAAGAAGTTGGATATCCCATCTCATGCTATAGGAAGGGTCTCAGGTTGGAATGGGAAGGAGTTGGATATCACATTTCGTGTTATAGGGAGGGTCTCAGGATTGGAATGGGAAGGACTTGGATATCATATCTCATGCTATAGGACGGGTCTCAGGTTTGTTATTAGAATCATTGAGATATCATATTGCATGCTGTAGGAAGGGTCTAAGGATTGGAATGGGAAGGACCTGGTTATCACATCTCATGCTATAGAACGGCTCTCCGGTTTGGAAAGGGAAGGAGTTGGATATCACATCTCATGTTATAGGATGGATCTCAGGTTTGGTATTAGAAGTATTGAGATATCACATCTCATGTTATCGGAAGGATCTCAGGTTTGGTATTAGAAGTATTGAGATATCACATCTCATGCTATAGGAAGGGTCTCAGGATTGGAATGGGAAGGAGTTGGATATCACATCTCATGCTAAAGGAAGGGTCTCAGGTTTGGTAGAAGCATTGAGATATCACATCTCATGCTATAGGAAGGGTCTCAGGATTGGAATGGGAAGGAGTTGGATATCACATCTCATGATAAAGGAAGGGTCTAAGGTTTGGAAGGGGAAGGATTTGGATATCACATCTCATGTTATAGGACGGGTCTCAGGTTTAATATTAGAAGCATTGAGATATCAAGTCTCATGGTATAAGAAGGGTCTCAGAATTGGAATGGGAAGGAGTTGGATATCACACCTCAAGCTATAGGAAGGGTCTCAGGATTGGAATGGGAAGGAGTTTGATATCACATCTAATGCCATAGTATGGGTCTCAGGTTTGGTAGAAGCATTGGGATATCACATCTCATGCTATCGGAAGGGTATCAGTATTGGATTTGGAAGAAGTTGGATATCCCATCTCATGCTATAGGAAGGGTCTCAGGTTGGAATGGGAAGGAGTTGGATATCACATTTCGTGTTATAGGGAGGGTCTCAGGATTGGAATGGGAAGGACTTGGATATCATATCTCATGCTATAGGACGGGTCTCAGGTTTGTTATTAGAATCATTGAGATATCATATTGCATGCTGTAGGAAGGGTCTAAGGATTGGAATGGGAAGGACCTGGTTATCACATCTCATGCTATAGAACGGCTCTCCGGTTTGGAAAGGGAAGGAGTTGGATATCACATCTCATGTTATAGGATGGATCTCAGGTTTGGTATTAGAAGTATTGAGATATCACATCTCATGTTATCGGAAGGATCTCAGGTTTGGTATTAGAAGTATTGAGATATCACATCTCATGCTATAGGAAGGGTCTCAGGATTGGAATGGGAAGGAGTTGGATATCACATCTCATGCTAAAGGAAGGGTCTCAGGTTTGGTAGAAGCATTGAGATATCACATCTCATGCTATAGGAAGGGTCTCAGGATTGGAATGGGAAGGAGTTGGATATCACATCTCATGCTATAGGGAGGGTCTCGGGATTGGAATGGGAAGGACTTAGATATCACATATCATGCTATAGGGAGGGTCTCAGTTTTGATATTAGAAGCATTGAGATATCACATCTCATGCTATCGGAAGTGTCTCAGGATTGGAATGGGAAGGAGCTGGATATCACATCTCATGCTAAAGGAAGGGTCTCAGGTTTGGAACGGGAAGGATTTGGATATCACATCTCATGTTATAGGAAGGGTCTCAGGTTTGGTATAAGCATTGAGATATCACATCTCTGCTATCGGAAGTGTCTCAGGATTGGAATGGGAAGGAGTTGGATATCCCATCTCATGTTATAGGACGGGTCTCAGGTTTGTTATTAGAATCATTGAGATATCATATTGCATGCTGTAGGAAGGGTCTAAGGGTTGGAATGTGAAGGACTTGGATATCACATCTCATGCTATAGATAGGCTCTTAGGTTTGGAAAGGGAAGGAGTTGGATATCACATTTCATGTTAGAGGAAGGATCTCAGGTTTGGTATTAGAAGCATTGAGATATCACATCTCATGCTATAGGAAGGGTCTCAGGATTGGAATGGGAAGCAGTTGGATATCACATCTCATGCTATAGGAAGGGTCTCAGGTTTGGTATAAGCATTGAGATATCACATCTCATGCTATAGGACGGGTCTCAGGATTGGAATGGAAGGAGTTGGATATCACATCTCATGTTATAGGAAGGATCTCAGGTTTGGTATTAGAAGCATTGAGACATCACATCTCATGCTATAGGAAGGGTCTCAGGGTTGGAATGGGAAGGAGTTGGATATCACATCTCATCCAATAGGAAGGGTCTCAGGTTTGGAATGGGAAGGAATTGGATATCACATCTCATGTTATAGGAAGGATCTCAGGTTTGGTATTAGAAGCATTGAGATATCACATCTCATGCTATAGGAAGGGTCTCAGGATTGGAATGTGAAGGATTTGGATATCACATCTCATGCTAAAGGAAGGGTCTCAGGTTTGGTAGAAGCATTGAGATATCACGTCGCTGCTATCGGAAGGGTCTCAGGATTGGATTGGGAAGGAGTTGGATATCCCTTCTCATGCTATAGGAAGGGTCTCAGGATTTGAATGGCAAGGAGTTGGATATCACATCTCATGCCATAGGAAGGGTCTCAGGTTTGGTATAAGCATTCAGATATCACATCTCTGCTATCGGAAGGGTCTCAGGATTGGATTGGGAATGAGTTGGATATCCCTTCTCATGCTATAGGAAGTGTCTCAGGTTGGAATGGGAAGGAGTTGGATATCACATCTCATGTTATAGGAAGGGTCTCAGGATTGGAATGGGAAGGATTTGGATATCACATCTCTTGCTATAGGAAGGGTCTCAGGATTGGAATGGGTATCAGTTGGATATTACTTTCTTGCTATAGGAAGGGTCTCATGTTTGGAATGGGAAGGAGTTGGATATCACATATGCTATAGTTAGTGTCTCAGGTTTGGAACGGGAAGGAGTTGGATATCACATCTCATGTTATAAGAAGGGTCTCAGGTTTGGTATAAGCATTGAGATATCACATCTCTGCTATCGGAAGCGGCTCAGGATTGGAATGGGAAGGAGTTGGATATCCCATCTCATGTTATAGGAAGAGTCTCTGGTTTGGTATTAGAATCATTGAGATATCACATCACATGCTGTAGGAAGGGTCTAAGGATTGGAATGGGATGGACTTGGATATCACATCTCATGTTATAGGAAGGTTCTCAGGTTTGCTATAAGCATTGAGATATCACATCTCATGCTATAGGAAGGGTCACAGGATTGGAATGGGAAGGAATTGGATATCACATCTCATGCTATAGGAAGGGTCTCAGATTTGGTATAAGCATTGAGATATCACATCTCATGCTAAAGGAAGGGTCTCAGGATTGGAATGGGAAGGAGTTGTATATGACATCTCAGGCCATAGGAAGGTTCTCAGGTTTGGTATAAGCATTGAGATATCACATCTCTGCTATCGGAAAGGTCTCAGGATTGGAATGGGAAGGAGTTGGATATCCCATCTCATGTTATAGGAAGGGTCTCAGGTTTGGTATTAGAAGCATAGAGATATCACATCTTATGCTATAGGAAGGGTCTCAGGATTGGAATGGGAAGGACTTGGATGTCACATCTCATGCTATAGGTAGGGTCTCAAGTTTGATATTAGAAGCATTGAGATAACAAATCTCATGATATCGGAAGGGTCTCAGGATTGGAATGGGAAGGAGTTGGATATCACATCTCATGATAAAGGAAGGGTCTAAGGTTTGGAAGGGGAAGGATTTGGATATCACATCTCATGTTATAGGACGGGTCTCAGGTTTAATATTAGAAGCATTGAGATATCAAGTCTCATGGTATAAGAAGGGTCTCAGAATTGGAATGGGAAGGAGTTGGATATCACACCTCAAGCTATAGGAAGGGTCTCAGGATTGGAATGGGAAGGAGTTTGATATCACATCTCATGCCATAGTATGGGTCTCAGGTTTGGTAGAAGCATTGGGATATCACATCTCATGCTATCGGAAGGGTATCAGTATTGGATTTGGAAGAAGTTGGATATCCCATCTCATGCTATAGGAAGGGTCTCAGGTTGGAATGGGAAGGAGTTGGATATCACATTTCGTGTTATAGGAAGGGTCTCAGGATTGGAATGGGAAGGACTTGGATATCATATCTCATGCTATAGGACGGGTCTCAGGTTTGTTATTAGAATCATTGAGATATCATATTGCATGCTGTAGGAAGGGTCTAAGGATTGGAATGGGAAGGACCTGGTTATCACATCTCATGCTATAGAACCGCTCTCAGGTTTGGAAAGGGAAGGAGTTGGATATCACATCTCATGTTATAGGATGGATCTCAGGTTTGGTATTAGAAGTATTGAGATATCACATCTCATGTTATCGGAAGGATCTCAGGTTTGGTATTAGAAGTATTGAGATATCACATCTCATGCTATAGGAAGGGTCTCAGGATTGGAATGGGAAGGAGTTGGATATCACATCTCATGCTAAAGGAAGGGTCTCAGGTTTGGTAGAAGCATTGAGATATCACATCTCATGCTATCGGAAGTGTCTCAGGATTGGAATGGGAAGGAGCTGGATATCACATCTCATGCTAAAGGAAGGGTCTCAGGTTTGGAACGGGAAGGAGTTGGATATCACATCTCATGTTATAGGAAGGGTCTCAGGTTTGGTATAAACATTGAGATATCACATCTCTGCTATCGGAAGTGTCTCTGGATTGGAATGGGAAGGAGTTGGATATCCCATCTCATGTTATAGGACGGGTCTCAGGTTTGGAAAGGGAAGGAGTTGGATCTCACATTTCATGTTAGAGGAAGGATCTCAGGTTTGGTATTAGAAGCATTGAGATATCACATCTCATGCTATAGGAAGGGTCTCAGGATTGGAATGGGAAGGAGTTGGATATCACATCTCATGCTATAGGAAGGGTCTCAGGTTTGGTATAAGCATTGAGATATCACATCTCATGCTATAGGAAGGGTCTCAGGATTGGAATGGAAGGAGTTGGATATCAGATCTCATGTTATAGGAAGGATCTCAGGTTTGGTATTAGAAGCATTGAGACATCACATCTCATGCTATAGGAAGGGTCTCAGGATTGGAATGGGAAGGAGTTGGATATCAAATCTCATGCTATAGGAAGGGTCTCAGGATTGGAATGGGAAGGAGTTGAATATGACATCTCATGCCGTAGGAAGGGTCTCAGGTTTGGTATAAACATTGAGATATCACATCTCTGCTATCAAAAGGGTCTCAGGATTGGAATGGGAAGGAGTTGGATATCCCATCTCATGTTATAGGAAGAGTCTCAAGTTTGGTATTAGAAGCATTGAGATATCACATCTCATGCTATAGGAAGTGTCTCAGGATTGGAATGGGAAGGACTTGGATATCACATCTCATTCTATAGGTAGGGTCTCAAGTTTGACATTAGAAGCATTGAGATATCACATCTCATGCTATAGGAAGGGTCTGAGGATTGGAATGGGAAGGAGTTGGATATCACATCTCCTGCTATGGGAAGGGTCTCAGGTTTGGTATACGCAGTGAGATATCACATCTCATGCTATAGGAAGTGTCTCAGGATTGGAATGGGAAGGAGTTGGATATCACATCTCATGTTATAGGAAGGATCTCAGGTTTGGTATAAGCATTGAGATATCACATCTCTGCTATCGGAAGGGTCTCAAGATTGGAATGGGAAGGAGTTGGATATTCCCATCTCATGTTATAGGAAGGGTCTCAGGTTTGGTATTAGAAGCATTGAGATATCACATCTCATGCTATAGGAAGGGTCTCAGGATTGGAATGGGAAGGACTTGGATATCACATCTCATGCTATAGGGAGGGTCTCAAGTTTGATATTAGAAGCTTTGAGATATCACATCTCATGATATCGGAAGGGTCTCAGGATTGGAATGGGAAGGAGTTGGATATCACATCTCATGATAAAGGAAGGGTCTAAGGTTTGGAAGGGGAAGGATTTGGATATCACATCTCATGTTATATTACGGGTCTCAGGTTTGGTATTAGAAGCATTGAGATATCAAGTCTCATAGTATAGGAAGGGTCTCAGAATTGGAATGGGAAGGAGTTGGATATCCCATCTCATGTTATAGGAAGAGTCTCTGGTTTGGTATTAGAATCATTGAGATATCACATCGCATGCTGTAGGAAGGGTCTAAGGATTGGAATGGGATGGACTTGGATATCACATCTCATGTTATAGGTAGGCTCTCAGGTTTGGTATAAGCATTGAGATATCACATCTCATGCTATAGGAAGGGTCTCAGAATTGGAATGGGAAGGAGTTGGATATCACATCTCAAGCTATAGGAAGGGTCTCAGTATTGGAATGGGAAGGACTTGGATATCACATCTCATGCTATAGGAAGGCTCTCAGGTTTGGAAGGGGAAAGAGTTGGATATCTCATTTCATGTTAGAGGTAGGATCTCAGGTTTGGTATTAGAGGCATTGAGATATCACATCTCATGCTATCAGAAGGGTCTCAGGAATGGAATGGGAAGGAGTTAGATATCACATCTCATGCTAAAGGGAGGGTCTCAGGTTTGGAAGGGGAAGGATTTGGATATCACATCTCATGTTATAGGAAGGATCTCAGGTTTGGTATTAGAAACATTGAGATATCACATCTCATGCTATCGGAAGGATCTCAGGTTTGGTATTAGAAGCATTGAGATATCACATCTCATGCTATCAGAAGAGTCTCAGGATTGGAATAGGAAGGAGTTGGATATCACATTTCATGCTAAAGGGAGGGTCTCAGGTTTGGAAGGGGAAGGATTTGGATATCACATCTCATGTTATCGGAAGGATCTCACGTTTGGTATTAGAAGTATTGAGATATCATATCTCATGCTATAGGAAGGGTCTCAGGATTGGAATGGGAAGGAGTTGGATATCACATCTCATGCTATAGGGAGGGTCTCAGGATTGGAATGGGAAGGACTTAGATATCACATCTCATGTTATAGGAAGGGTCTCAGGTTTGGTATAAGCATTGAGATATCACATCTCTGCTATCGGAAGCGGCTCAGGATTGGAATGGGAAGGAGTTGGATATCCCATCTCATGTTATAGGAAGAGTCTCTGGTTTGGTATTAGAATCATTGAGATATCACATAGCATGCTGTCGGAAGGGTCTAAGGATTGGAATGGGATGGACTTGGATATCACATCTCATGTTATAGGTAGGCTCTCAGGTTTGCTATAAGCATTGAGATATCACATCTCATGCTATAGGAAGGGTCACAGGATTGGAATGGGAAGGAATTGGATATCACATCTCATGCTATAGGAAGGGTCTCAGATTTGGTATAAGCATTGAGATATCACATCTCATGCTAAAGGAAGGGTCTCAGGATTGGAATGGGAAGGAGTTGTGTATGACATCTCAGGCCATAGGAAGGTTCTCAGGTTTGGTATAAGCATTGAGATATCACATCTCTGCTATCGGAAAGGTCTCAGGATTGGAATGGGAAGGAGTTGGATATCCCATCTCATGTTATAGGAAGGGTCTCAGGTTTGGTATTAGAAGCATAGAGATATCACATCTCATGCTATAGGAAGGGTCTCAGGATTGGAATGGGAAGGACTTGGATGTCACATCTCATGCTATAGGTAGGGTCTCAAGTTTGATATTAGAAGCATTGAGATAACAAATCTCATGATATCGGAAGGGTCTCAGGATTGGAATGGGAAGGAGTTGGATATCACATCTCATGATAAAGGAAGGGTCTAAGGTTTGGAAGGGGAAGGATTTGGATATCACATCTCATGTTATAGGACGGGTCTCAGGTTTAATATTAGAAGCATTGAGATATCAAGTCTCATGGTATAAGAAGGGTCTCAGAATTGGAATGGGAAGGAGTTGGATATCACACCTCAAGCTATAGGAAGGGTCTCAGGATTGGAATGGGAAGGAGTTTGATATCACATCTCATGCCATAGTATGGGTCTCAGGTTTGGTAGAAGCATTGGGATATCACATCTCATGCTATCGGAAGGGTATCAGTATTGGATTTGGAAGAAGTTGGATATCCCATCTCATGCTATAGGAAGGGTCTCAGGTTGGAATGGGAAGGAGTTGGATATCACATTTCGTGTTATAGGGAGGGTCTCAGGATTGGAATGGGAAGGACTTGGATATCATATCTCATGCTATAGGACGGGTCTCAGGTTTGTTATTAGAATCATTGAGATATCATATTGCATGCTGTAGGAAGGGTCTAAGGATTGGAATGGGAAGGACCTGGTTATCACATCTCATGCTATAGAACGGCTCTCCGGTTTGGAAAGGGAAGGAGTTGGATATCACATCTCATGTTATAGGATGGATCTCAGGTTTGGTATTAGAAGTATTGAGATATCACATCTCATGTTATCGGAAGGATCTCAGGTTTGGTATTAGAAGTATTGAGATATCACATCTCATGCTATAGGAAGGGTCTCAGGATTGGAATGGGAAGGAGTTGGATATCACATCTCATGCTAAAGGAAGGGTCTCAGGTTTGGTAGAAGCATTGAGATATCACATCTCATGCTATAGGAAGGGTCTCAGGATTGGAATGGGAAGGAGTTGGATATCACATCTCATGATAAAGGAAGGGTCTAAGGTTTGGAAGGGGAAGGATTTGGATATCACATCTCATGTTATAGGACGGGTCTCAGGTTTAATATTAGAAGCATTGAGATATCAAGTCTCATGGTATAAGAAGGGTCTCAGAATTGGAATGGGAAGGAGTTGGATATCACACCTCAAGCTATAGGAAGGGTCTCAGGATTGGAATGGGAAGGAGTTTGATATCACATCTAATGCCATAGTATGGGTCTCAGGTTTGGTAGAAGCATTGGGATATCACATCTCATGCTATCGGAAGGGTATCAGTATTGGATTTGGAAGAAGTTGGATATCCCATCTCATGCTATAGGAAGGGTCTCAGGTTGGAATGGGAAGGAGTTGGATATCACATTTCGTGTTATAGGGAGGGTCTCAGGATTGGAATGGGAAGGACTTGGATATCATATCTCATGCTATAGGACGGGTCTCAGGTTTGTTATTAGAATCATTGAGATATCATATTGCATGCTGTAGGAAGGGTCTAAGGATTGGAATGGGAAGGACCTGGTTATCACATCTCATGCTATAGAACGGCTCTCCGGTTTGGAAAGGGAAGGAGTTGGATATCACATCTCATGTTATAGGATGGATCTCAGGTTTGGTATTAGAAGTATTGAGATATCACATCTCATGTTATCGGAAGGATCTCAGGTTTGGTATTAGAAGTATTGAGATATCACATCTCATGCTATAGGAAGGGTCTCAGGATTGGAATGGGAAGGAGTTGGATATCACATCTCATGCTAAAGGAAGGGTCTCAGGTTTGGTAGAAGCATTGAGATATCACATCTCATGCTATAGGAAGGGTCTCAGGATTGGAATGGGAAGGAGTTGGATATCACATCTCATGCTCTAGGGAGGGTCTCGGGATTGGAATGGGAAGGACTTAGATATCACATATCATGCTATAGGGAGGGTCTCAGTTTTGATATTAGAAGCATTGAGATATCACATCTCATGCTATCGGAAGTGTCTCAGGATTGGAATGGGAAGGAGCTGGATATCACATCTCATGCTAAAGGAAGGGTCTCAGGTTTGGAACGGGAAGGATTTGGATATCACATCTCATGTTATAGGAAGGGTCTCAGGTTTGGTATAAGCATTGAGATATCACATCTCTGCTATCGGAAGTGTCTCAGGATTGGAATGGGAAGGAGTTGGATATCCCATCTCATGTTATAGGACGGGTCTCAGGTTTGTTATTAGAATCATTGAGATATCATATTGCATGCTGTAGGAAGGGTCTAAGGGTTGGAATGTGAAGGACTTGGATATCACATCTCATGCTATAGATAGGCTCTTAGGTTTGGAAAGGGAAGGAGTTGGATATCACATTTCATGTTAGAGGAAGGATCTCAGGTTTGGTATTAGAAGCATTGAGATATCACATCTCATGCTATAGGAAGGGTCTCAGGATTGGAATGGGAAGCAGTTGGATATCACATCTCATGCTATAGGAAGGGTCTCAGGTTTGGTATAAGCATTGAGATATCACATCTCATGCTATAGGACGGGTCTCAGGATTGGAATGGAAGGAGTTGGATATCACATCTCATGTTATAGGAAGGATCTCAGGTTTGGTATTAGAAGCATTGAGACATCACATCTCATGCTATAGGAAGGGTCTCAGGGTTGGAATGGGAAGGAGTTGGATATCACATCTCATCCAATAGGAAGGGTCTCAGGTTTGGAATGGGAAGGAATTGGATATCACATCTCATGTTATAGGAAGGATCTCAGGTTTGGTATTAGAAGCATTGAGATATCACATCTCATGCTATAGGAAGGGTCTCAGGATTGGAATGTGAAGGATTTGGATATCACATCTCATGCTAAAGGAAGGGTCTCAGGTTTGGTAGAAGCATTGAGATATCACGTCGCTGCTATCGGAAGGGTCTCAGGATTGGATTGGGAAGGAGTTGGATATCCCTTCTCATGCTATAGGAAGGGTCTCAGGATTTGAATGGCAAGGAGTTGGATATCACATCTCATGCCATAGGAAGGGTCTCAGGTTTGGTATAAGCATTCAGATATCACATCTCTGCTATCGGAAGGGTCTCAGGATTGGATTGGGAATGAGTTGGATATCCCTTCTCATGCTATAGGAAGTGTCTCAGGTTGGAATGGGAAGGAGTTGGATATCACATCTCATGTTATAGGAAGGGTCTCAGGATTGGAATGGGAAGGATTTGGATATCACATCTCTTGCTATAGGAAGGGTCTCAGGATTGGAATGGGTATCAGTTGGATATTACTTTCTTGCTATAGGAAGGGTCTCATGTTTGGAATGGGAAGGAGTTGGATATCACATATGCTATAGTTAGTGTCTCAGGTTTGGAACGGGAAGGAGTTGGATATCACATCTCATGTTATAAGAAGGGTCTCAGGTTTGGTATAAGCATTGAGATATCACATCTCTGCTATCGGAAGCGGCTCAGGATTGGAATGGGAAGGAGTTGGATATCCCATCTCATGTTATAGGAAGAGTCTCTGGTTTGGTATTAGAATCATTGAGATATCACATCACATGCTGTAGGAAGGGTCTAAGGATTGGAATGGGATGGACTTGGATATCACATCTCATGTTATAGGAAGGTTCTCAGGTTTGCTATAAGCATTGAGATATCACATCTCATGCTATAGGAAGGGTCACAGGATTGGAATGGGAAGGAATTGGATATCACATCTCATGCTATAGGAAGGGTCTCAGATTTGGTATAAGCATTGAGATATCACATCTCATGCTAAAGGAAGGGTCTCAGGATTGGAATGGGAAGGAGTTGTATATGACATCTCAGGCCATAGGAAGGTTCTCAGGTTTGGTATAAGCATTGAGATATCACATCTCTGCTATCGGAAAGGTCTCAGGATTGGAATGGGAAGGAGTTGGATATCCCATCTCATGTTATAGGAAGGGTCTCAGGTTTGGTATTAGAAGCATAGAGATATCACATCTTATGCTATAGGAAGGGTCTCAGGATTGGAATGGGAAGGACTTGGATGTCACATCTCATGCTATAGGTAGGGTCTCAAGTTTGATATTAGAAGCATTGAGATAACAAATCTCATGATATCGGAAGGGTCTCAGGATTGGAATGGGAAGGAGTTGGATATCACATCTCATGATAAAGGAAGGGTCTAAGGTTTGGAAGGGGAAGGATTTGGATATCACATCTCATGTTATAGGACGGGTCTCAGGTTTAATATTAGAAGCATTGAGATATCAAGTCTCATGGTATAAGAAGGGTCTCAGAATTGGAATGGGAAGGAGTTGGATATCACACCTCAAGCTATAGGAAGGGTCTCAGGATTGGAATGGGAAGGAGTTTGATATCACATCTCATGCCATAGTATGGGTCTCAGGTTTGGTAGAAGCATTGGGATATCACATCTCATGCTATCGGAAGGGTATCAGTATTGGATTTGGAAGAAGTTGGATATCCCATCTCATGCTATAGGAAGGGTCTCAGGTTGGAATGGGAAGGAGTTGGATATCACATTTCGTGTTATAGGAAGGGTCTCAGGATTGGAATGGGAAGGACTTGGATATCATATCTCATGCTATAGGACGGGTCTCAGGTTTGTTATTAGAATCATTGAGATATCATATTGCATGCTGTAGGAAGGGTCTAAGGATTGGAATGGGAAGGACCTGGTTATCACATCTCATGCTATAGAACCGCTCTCAGGTTTGGAAAGGGAAGGAGTTGGATATCACATCTCATGTTATAGGATGGATCTCAGGTTTGGTATTAGAAGTATTGAGATATCACATCTCATGTTATCGGAAGGATCTCAGGTTTGGTATTAGAAGTATTGAGATATCACATCTCATGCTATAGGAAGGGTCTCAGGATTGGAATGGGAAGGAGTTGGATATCACATCTCATGCTAAAGGAAGGGTCTCAGGTTTGGTAGAAGCATTGAGATATCACATCTCATGCTATCGGAAGTGTCTCAGGATTGGAATGGGAAGGAGCTGGATATCACATCTCATGCTAAAGGAAGGGTCTCAGGTTTGGAACGGGAAGGAGTTGGATATCACATCTCATGTTATAGGAAGGGTCTCAGGTTTGGTATAAACATTGAGATATCACATCTCTGCTATCGGAAGTGTCTCAGGATTGGAATGGGAAGGAGTTGGATATCCCATCTCATGTTATAGGACGGGTCTCAGGTTTGGAAAGGGAAGGAGTTGGATCTCACATTTCATGTTAGAGGAAGGATCTCAGGTTTGGTATTAGAAGCATTGAGATATCACATCTCATGCTATAGGAAGGGTCTCAGGATTGGAATGGGAAGGAGTTGGATATCACATCTCATGCTATAGGAAGGGTCTCAGGTTTGGTATAAGCATTGAGATATCACATCTCATGCTATAGGAAGGGTCTCAGGATTGGAATGGAAGGAGTTGGATATCAGATCTCATGTTATAGGAAGGATCTCAGGTTTGGTATTAGAAGCATTGAGACATCACATCTCATGCTATAGGAAGGGTCTCAGGATTGGAATGGGAAGGAGTTGGATATCAAATCTCATGCTATAGGAAGGGTCTCAGGATTGGAATGGGAAGGAGTTGAATATGACATCTCATGCCGTAGGAAGGGTCTCAGGTTTGGTATAAACATTGAGATATCACATCTCTGCTATCAAAAGGGTCTCAGGATTGGAATGGGAAGGAGTTGGATATCCCATCTCATGTTATAGGAAGAGTCTCAAGTTTGGTATTAGAAGCATTGAGATATCACATCTCATGCTATAGGAAGTGTCTCAGGATTGGAATGGGAAGGACTTGGATATCACATCTCATTCTATAGGTAGGGTCTCAAGTTTGACATTAGAAGCATTGAGATATCACATCTCATGCTATAGGAAGGGTCTGAGGATTGGAATGGGAAGGAGTTGGATATCACATCTCCTGCTATGGGAAGGGTCTCAGGTTTGGTATACGCAGTGAGATATCACATCTCATGCTATAGGAAGTGTCTCAGGATTGGAATGGGAAGGAGTTGGATATCACATCTCATGTTATAGGAAGGATCTCAGGTTTGGTATAAGCATTGAGATATCACATCTCTGCTATCGGAAGGGTCTCAAGATTGGAATGGGAAGGAGTTGGATATTCCCATCTCATGTTATAGGAAGGGTCTCAGGTTTGGTATTAGAAGCATTGAGATATCACATCTCATGCTATAGGAAGGGTCTCAGGATTGGAATGGGAAGGACTTGGATATCACATCTCATGCTATAGGGAGGGTCTCAAGTTTGATATTAGAAGCTTTGAGATATCACATCTCATGATATCGGAAGGGTCTCAGGATTGGAATGGGAAGGAGTTGGATATCACATCTCATGATAAAGGAAGGGTCTAAGGTTTGGAAGGGGAAGGATTTGGATATCACATCTCATGTTATATTACGGGTCTCAGGTTTGGTATTAGAAGCATTGAGATATCAAGTCTCATAGTATAGGAAGGGTCTCAGAATTGGAATGGGAAGGAGTTGGATATCCCATCTCATGTTATAGGAAGAGTCTCTGGTTTGGTATTAGAATCATTGAGATATCACATCGCATGCTGTAGGAAGGGTCTAAGGATTGGAATGGGATGGACTTGGATATCACATCTCATGTTATAGGTAGGCTCTCAGGTTTGGTATAAGCATTGAGATATCACATCTCATGCTATAGGAAGGGTCTCAGAATTGGAATGGGAAGGAGTTGGATATCACATCTCAAGCTATAGGAAGGGTCTCAGTATTGGAATGGGAAGGACTTGGATATCACATCTCATGCTATAGGAAGGCTCTCAGGTTTGGAAGGGGAAAGAGTTGGATATCTCATTTCATGTTAGAGGTAGGATCTCAGGTTTGGTATTAGAGGCATTGAGATATCACATCTCATGCTATCAGAAGGGTCTCAGGAATGGAATGGGAAGGAGTTAGATATCACATCTCATGCTAAAGGGAGGGTCTCAGGTTTGGAAGGGGAAGGATTTGGATATCACATCTCATGTTATAGGAAGGATCTCAGGTTTGGTATTAGAAACATTGAGATATCACATCTCATGCTATCGGAAGGATCTCAGGTTTGGTATTAGAAGCATTGAGATATCACATCTCATGCTATCAGAAGAGTCTCAGGATTGGAATAGGAAGGAGTTGGATATCACATTTCATGCTAAAGGGAGGGTCTCAGGTTTGGAAGGGGAAGGATTTGGATATCACATCTCATGTTATCGGAAGGATCTCACGTTTGGTATTAGAAGTATTGAGATATCATATCTCATGCTATAGGAAGGGTCTCAGGATTGGAATGGGAAGGAGTTGGATATCACATCTCATGCTATAGGGAGGGTCTCAGGATTGGAATGGGAAGGACTTAGATATCACATATCATGCTATAGGGAGGGTCTCAGTTTTGATATTAGAAGCATTGAGATATCACATCTCATGCTATCGGAAGTGTCTCAGGATTGGAATGGGAAGGAGCTGGATATCACATCTCATGCTAAAGGAAGGGTCTCAGGTTTGGAACGGGAAGGATTTGGATATCACATCTCATGTTATAGGAAGGGTCTCAGGTTTGGTATAAGCATTGAGATATCACATCTCTGCTATCGGAAGTGTCTCAGGATTGGAATGGGAAGTAGTTGGATATCCCATCTCATGTTATAGGACGGGTCTCAGGTTTGTTATTAGAATCATTGAGATATCATATTGCATGCTGTAGGAAGGGTCTAAGGGTTGGAATGTGAAGGACTTGGATATCACATCTCATGCTATAGATAGGCTCTTAGGTTTGGAAAGGGAAGGAGTTGGATATCACATTTCATGTTAGAGGAAGGATCTCAGGTTTGGTATTAGAAGCATTGAGATATCACATCTCATGCTATAGGAAGGGTCTCAGGATTGGAATGGGAAGCAGTTGGATATCACATCTCATGCTATAGGAAGGGTCTCAGGTTTGGTATAAGCCTTGAGATATCACATCTCATGCTATAGGACGGGTCTCAGGATTGGAATGGAAGGAGTTGGATATCACATCTCATGCCATGGGAAGGGACTCAGGTTTGGTATAAGCATTGAGATATCACATCTCTGCTATCGGAAGGGTCTCAGGATTGGATTGGGAAGGAGTTGGATATCCCTTCTCATGCTATAGGAAGTGTCTCAGGTTGGAATGGGAAGGAGTTGGATATCACATCTCATGTTATAGGAAGGGTCTCAGGATTGGAATGGGAAGGATTTGGATATCACATCTCTTGCTATAGGAAGGGTCTCAGGATTGGAATGGGTAGGAGTTGGATATTACTTTCTTGCTATAGGAAGGGTCTCATGTTTGGAATGGGAAGGAGTTGGATATCACATCTCATGTTATAGGAAGGGTCTCAGGTTTGGTATAAGCATTGAGATATCACATCTCTGCTATCGGAAGCGGCTCAGGATTGGAATGGGAAGGAGTTGGATATCCCATCTCATGTTATAGGAAGAGTCTCTGGTTTGGTATTAGAATTATTGAGATATCACATCGCATGCTGTAGGAAGGGTCTAAGGATTGGAATGGAATAGACTTGGATATCACATCTCATGTTATAGGTAGGCTCTCAGGTTTGGTATAAGCATTGAGATATCACATCTCATGCTATAGGAAGGGTCTCAGGATTGGAATGGGAAGGAATTGGATATCACATCTCATGCTATAGGAAGGGTCTCAGATTTGGTATAAGCATTGAGATATCACATCTCATGCTAAAGGAAGGGTCTCAGGATTGGAATGGGAAGGAGTTGTATATGACATCTCAGGCCATAGGAAGGTTCTCAGGTTTGGTATAAGCATTGAGATATCACATCTCTGCTATCGGAAAGGTCTCAGGATTGGAATGGGAAGGAGTTGGATATCCCATCTCATGTTATAGGAAGGGTCTCAGGTTTGGTATTAGAAGCATAGAGATATCACATCTCATGCTATAGGAAGGGTCTCAGGATTGGAATGGGAAGGACTTGGATGTCACATCTCATGCTATAGGGAGGGTCTCAAGTTTGATATTAGAAGCATTGAGATAACAAATCTCATGATATCGGAAGGGTCTCAGGATTGGAATGGGAAGGAGTTGGATATCACATCTCATGATAAAGGAAGGGTCTAAGGTTTGGAAGGGGAAGGATTTGGATATCACATCTCATGTTATAGGACGGGTCTCAGGTTTAATATTAGAAGCATTGAGATATCAAGTCTCATGGTATAAGAAGGGTCTCAGAATTGGAAATGGAAGGAGTTGGATATCACACCTCAAGCTATAGGAAGGGTCTCAGGATTGGAATGGGAAGGAGTTTGATATCACATCTAATGCCATAGTATGGGTCTCAGGTTTGGTAGAAGCATTGGGATATCACATCTCATGCTATCGGAAGGGTATCAGTATTGGATTTGGAAGAAGTTGGATATCCCATCTCATGTTATAGGAATGGTCTCAGGTTGGAATGGGAAGGAGTTGGATATCACATTTCATGTTATAGGAAGGGTCTCAGGATTGGAATGCGAAGGACTTGGATATCATATCTCATGCTATAGGACGGGTCTCAGGTTTGTTATTAGAATCATTGAGATATCATATTGCATGCTATAGGAAGGGTCTCAGGATTGGAATGGGAAGCAGTTGGATATCACATCTCATGCTATAGGAAGGGTCTCAGGTTTGGTATAAGCCTTGAGATATCACATCTCATGCTATAGGACGGGTCTCAGGATTGGAATAGAAGGAGTTGGATATCACATCTCATGTTATAGGAAGGATCTCAGGTTTGGTATTAGAAGCATTGAGACATCACATCTCATGCTATAGGAAGGGTCTCAAGGTTGGAATGGGAAGGAGTTGGATATCACATCTCATCCAATAGGAAGGGTCTCAGGTTTGGAATGGGAAGGAATTGGATATCACATCTCATGTTATAGGAAGGATCTCAGGTTTGGTATTAGAAGCATTGAGATATCACATCTCATGCTATAGGAAGGGTCTCAGGATTGGAATGTGAAGGATTTGGATATCACATCTCATGCTAAAGGAAGGGTCTCAGGTTTGGTAGAAGCATTGAGATATCACGTCGCTGCTATCGGAAGGGTCTCAGGATTGGATTGGGAAGGAGTTGGATATCCCTTCTCATGCTATAGGAAGGGTCTCAGGATTTGAATGGCAAGGAGTTGGATATCACATCCCATGCCATAGGAAGGGTCTCAGGTTTGGTATAAGCATTGAGATATCACATCTCTGCTATCGGAAGGGTCTCAGGATTGGATTGGGAAGGAGTTGGATATCCCTTCTCATGCTATAGGAAGTGTCTCAGGTTGGAATGCGAAGGAGTTGGATATCACATCTCATGTTATAGGAAGGGTCTCAGGATTGGAATGGGAAGGATTTGGATATCACATCTCTTGCTATAGGAAGGGTCTCAGGATTGGAATGGGTAGGAGTTGGATATTACTTTCTTGCTATAGGAAGGGTCTCATGTTTGGAATGGGAAGGAGTTGGATATCACATATGCTATAGTTAGTGTCTCAGGTTTGGAACGGGAAGGAGTTGGATATCACATCTCATGTTATAGGAAGGGTCTCAGGTTTGGTATAAGCATTGAGATATCACATCTCTGCTATCGCAAGCGGCTCAGGATTGGAATGGGAAGGAGTTGGATATCCCATCTCATGTTATAGGAAGAGTCTCTGGTTTGGTATTAGAATTATTGAGATATCACATCGCATGCTGTAGGAAGGGTCTAAGGATTGGAATGGGATAGACTTGGATATCACATCTCATGTTATAGGTAGGCTCTCAGGTTTGGTATAAGCATTGAGATATCACATCTCATGCTATAGGAAGGGTCTCAGGATTGGAATGGGAAGGAATTGGATATCACATCTCATGCTATAGGAAGGGTCTCAGATTTGGTATAAGCATTGAGATATCACATCTCATGCTAAAGGAAGGGTCTCAGGATTGGAATGGGAAGGAGTTGTATATGACATCTCAGGCCATAGGAAGGTTCTCAGGTTTGGTATAAGCATTGAGATATCACATCTCTGCTATCGGAAAGGTCTCAGGATTGGAATGGGAAGGAGTTGGATATCCCATCTCATGTTATAGGAAGGGTCTCAGGTTTGGTATTAGAAGCATAGAGATATCACATCTCATGCTATAGGAAGGGTCTCAGGATTGGAATGGGAAGGACTTGGATGTCACATCTCATGCTATAGGGAGGGTCTCAAGTTTGATATTAGAAGCATTGAGATAACAAATCTCATGATATCGGAAGGGTCTCAGGATTGGAATGGGAAGGAGTTGGATATCACATCTCATGATAAAGGAAGGGTCTAAGGTTTGGAAGGGGAAGGATTTGGATATCACATCTCATGTTATAGGACGGGTCTCAGGTTTAATATTAGAAGCATTGAGATATCAAGTCTCATGGTATAAGAAGGGTCTCAGAATTGGAATGGGAAGGAGTTGGATATCACACCTCAAGCTATAGGAAGGGTCTCAGGATTGGAATGGGAAGGAGTTTGATATCACATCTCATGCCATAGTATGGGTCTCAGGTTTGGTAGAAGCATTGGGATATCACATCTCATGCTATCGGAAGGGTATCAGTATTGGATTTGGAAGAAGTTGGATATCCCATCTCATGCTATAGGAAGGGTCTCAGGTTGGAATGGGAAGGAGTTGGATATCACATTTCATGTTATAGGAAGGGTCTCAGGATTGGAATGGGAAGGACTTGGATATCATATCTCATGCTATAGGACGGGTCTCAGGTTTGTTATTAGAATCATTGAGATATCATATTGCATGCTATAGGAAGGGTCTCAGGATTGGAATGGGAAGCAGTTGGATATCACATCTCATGCTATAGGAAGGGTCTCAGGTTTGGTATAAGCCTTGAGATATCACATCTCATGCTATAGGACGGGTCTCAGGATTGGAATAGAAGGAGTTGGATATCACATCTCATGTTATAGGAAGGATCTCAGGTTTGGTATTAGAAGCATTGAGACATCACATCTCATGCTATAGGAAGGGTCTCAAGGTTGGAATGGGAAGGAGTTGGATATCACATCTCATCCAATAGGAAGGGTCTCAGGTTTGGAATGGGAAGGAATTGGATATCACATCTCATGTTATAGGAAGGATCTCAGGTTTGGTATTAGAAGCATTGAGATATCACATCTCATGCTATAGGAAGGGTCTCAGGATTGGAATGTGAAGGATTTGGATATCACATCTCATGCTAAAGGAAGGGTCTCAGGTTTGGTAGAAGCATTGAGATATCACGTCGCTGCTATCGGAAGGGTCTCAGGATTGGATTGGGAAGGAGTTGGATATCCCTTCTCATGCTATAGGAAGGGTCTCAGGATTTGAATGGCAAGGAGTTGGATATCACATCTCATGCCATAGGAAGGGTCTCAGGTTTGGTATAAGCATTCAGATATCACATCTCTGCTATCGGAAGGGTCTCAGGATTGGATTGGGAAGGAGTTGGATATCCCTTCTCATGCTATAGGAAGTGTCTCAGGTTGGAATGGGAAGGAGTTGGATATCACATCTCATGTTATAGGAAGGGTCTCAGGATTGGAATGGGAAGGATTTGGATATCACATCTCTTGCTATAGGAAGGGTCTCAGGATTGGAATGGGTAGGAGTTGGATATTACTTTCTTGCTATAGGAAGGGTCTCATGTTTGGAATGGGAAGGAGTTGGATATCACATATGCTATAGTTAGTGTCTCAGGTTTGGAACGGGAAGGAGTTGGATATCACATCTCATGTTATAGGAAGGGTCTCAGGTTTGGTATAAGCATTGAGATATCACATCTCTGCTATCGGAAGCGGCTCAGGATTGGAATGGGAAGGAGTTGGATATCCCATCTCATGTTATAGGAAGAGTCTCTGGTTTGGTATTAGAATTATTGAGATATCACATCGCATGCTGTAGGAAGGGTCTAAGGATTGGAATGGGATAGACTTGGATATCACATCTCATGTTATAGGTAGGCTCTCAGGTTTGGTATAAGCATTGAGATATCACATCTCATGCTATAGGAAGGGTCTCAGGATTGGAATGGGAAGGAATTGGATATCACATCTCATGCTATAGGAAGGGTCTCAGATTTGGTATAAGCATTGAGATATCACATCTCATGCTAAAGGAAGGGTCTCAGGATTGGAATGGGAAGGAGTTGTATATGACATCTCAGGCCATAGGAAGGTTCTCAGGTTTGGTATAAGCATTGAGATATCACATCTCTGCTATCGGAAAGGTCTCAGGATTGGAATGGGAAGGAGTTGGATATCCCATCTCATGTTATAGGAAGGGTCTCAGGTTTGGTATTAGAAGCATAGAGATATCACATCTCATGCTATAGGAAGGGTCTCAGGATTGGAATGGGAAGGACTTGGATGTCACATCTCATGCTATAGGGAGGGTCTCAAGTTTGATATTAGAAGCATTGAGATAACAAATCTCATGATATCGGAAGGGTCTCAGGATTGGAATGGGAAGGAGTTGGATATCACATCTCATGTTATAGGAAGGATCTCAGGTTTGGTATTAGAAGCATTGAGACATCACATCTCATGCTATAGGAAGGGTCTCAAGGTTGGAATGGGAAGGAATTGGATATCACATCTCATGCTATAGGAAGGGTCTCAGATTTGGTATAAGCATTGAGATATCACATCTCATGCTAAAGGAAGGGTCTCAGGATTGGAATGGGAAGGAGTTGTATATGACATCTCAGGCCATAGGAAGGTTCTCAGGTTTGGTATAAGCATTGAGATATCACATCTCTGCTATCGGAAAGGTCTCAGGATTGGAATGGGAAGGAGTTGGATATCCCATCTCATGTTATAGGAAGGGTCTCAGGTTTGGTATTAGAAGCATAGAGATATCACATCTCATGCTATAGGAAGGGTCTCAGGATTGGAATGGGAAGGACTTGGATGTCACATCTCATGCTATAGGGAGGGTCTCAAGTTTGATATTAGAAGCATTGAGATAACAAATCTCATGATATCGGAAGGGTCTCAGGATTGGAATGGGAAGGAGTTGGATATCACATCTCATGTTATAGGAAGGATCTCAGGTTTGGTATAAGCATTGAGATATCACATCTCATGCTATAGGAAGGGTCTCAGGATTGGAATGGGAAGGAATTGGATATCACATCTCATGCTATAGGAAGGGTCTCAGATTTGGTATAAGCATTGAGATATCACATCTCATGCCAAAGGAAGGGTCTCAGGATTGGAATGGGAAGGAGTTGTATATGACATCTCAGGCCATAGGAAGGTTCTCAGGTTTGGTATAAGCATTGAGATATCACATCTCTGCTATCGGAAAGGTCTCAGGATTGGAATGGGAAGGAGTTGGATATCCCATCTCATGTTATAGGAAGGGTCTCAGGTTTGGTATTAGAAGCATAGAGATATCACATCTCATGCTATAGGAAGGGTCTCAGGATTGGAATGGGAAGGAATTGGATATCACATCTCATGCTATAGGAAGGGTCTCAGATTTGGTATAAGCATTGAGATATCACATCTCATGCCAAAGGAAGGGTCTCAGGATTGGAATGGGAAGGAGTTGTATATGACATCTCAGGCCATAGGAAGGTTCTCAGGTTTGGTATAAGCATTGAGATATCACATCTCTGCTATCGGAAAGGTCTCAGGATTGGAATGGGAAGGAGTTGGATATCCCATCTCATGTTATAGGACGGGTCTCAGGTTTAATATTAGAAGCATTGAGATATCAAGTCTCATGGTATAAGAAGGGTCTCAGGATTGGAATGGGAAGGAGTTTGATATCACATCTCATGCCATAGTATGGGTCTCAGGTTTGGTAGAAGCATTGGGATATCACATCTCATGCTATCGGAAGGGTATCAGTATTGGATTTGGAAGAAGTTGGATATCCCATCTCATGCTATAGGAAGGGTCTCAGGTTGGAATGGGAAGGAGTTGGATATCACATTTCATGTTATAGGAAGAGTCTCAGGATTGGAATGGGAAGGACTTGGATATCATATCTCATGCTATAGGACGGGTCTCAGGTTTGTTATTAGAATCATTGAGATATCATATTGCATGCTGTAGGAAGGGTTAAGGATTGGAATGGGAAGGACCTGGATATCACATCTCATGCTATAGAAC
Source organism: Ambystoma mexicanum (assembly GCF_040938575.1). Classification (NCBI taxonomy): domain Eukaryota; kingdom Metazoa; phylum Chordata; class Amphibia; order Caudata; family Ambystomatidae; genus Ambystoma; species Ambystoma mexicanum. The sequence goes on from NW_027182433.1 coordinate 7,973,564, forward strand.
GGCTCTCAGGTTTGGAAAGGGAAGGAGTTGGATATCACATCTCATGTTATAGGATGGATCTCAGGTTTGGTATTAGAAGTATTGAGATATCACATCTCATGTTATCGGAAGGATCTCAGGTTTGGTATTAGAAGTATTGAGATATCACATCTCATGCTATAGGAAGGGTTTCAGGATTGGAATGGGAAGGAGTTGGATATCACATCTCATGCTAAAGGAAGGGTCTCAGGTTTGGTAGAAGCATTGAGATATCACATCTCATGCTATAGGAAGGGTCTCAGGATTGGAATGGGAAGGACTTAGATATCACATATCATGCTATAGGGAGGGTCTCAGTTTTGATATTAGAAGCATTGAGATATCACATCTCATGCTATCGGAAGTGTCTCAGGATTGGAATGGGAAGGAGCTGGATATCACATCTCATGCTTAAGGAAGGGTGTCAGGTTTGGAACGGGAAGGAGTTGGATATCACATCTCATGTTATAGGAAGGGTCTCAGGTTTGGTATAAACATTGAGATATCACATCTCTGCTATCGGAAGTGTCTCAGGATTGGAATGGGAAGGAGTTGGATATCCCATCTCATGTTATAGGAAGGGTCTCAGGTTTGTTATTAGAATCATTGAGATATCATATTGCATGCTGTAGGAAGGGTCTAAGGGTTGGAATGTGAAGGACTTGGATATCACATCTCATGCTATAGATAGGCTCTTAGGTTTGGAAAGGGAAGGAGTTGGATCTCACATTTCATGTTAGAGGAAGGATCTCAGGTTTGGTATTAGAAGCATTGAGATATCACATCTCATGCTATAGGAAGGGTCTCAGGATTGGAATGGGAAGGAGTTGGATATCACATCTCATGCTATAGGAAGGGTCTCAGGTTTGGTATAAGCATTGAGATATCACATCTCATGCTATAGGAAGGGTCTCAGGATTGGAATGGAAGGAGTTGGATATCACATCTCATGTTATAGGAAGGATCTCAGGTTTGGTATTAGAAGCATTGAGACATCACATCTCATGCTATAGGAAGGGTCTCAGGATTGGAATGGGAAGGAGTTGGATATCAAATCTCATGCTGTAGGAAGCGTCTCAGGATTGGAATGGGAAGGAGTTGAATATGACATCTCATGCCGTAGGAAGGGTCTCAGGTTTGGTATAAACATTGAGATATCACATCTCTGCTATCAAAAGGGTCTCAGGATTGGAATGGGAAGGAGTTGGATATCCCATCTCATGTTATAGGAAGAGTCTCAGGTTTGGTATTAGAAGCATTGAGATATCACATCTCATGCTATAGGAAGTGTCTCAGGATTGGAATGGGAAGGAGTTGGATATCACATCTCATGTTATAGGAAGGGTCTCAGGATTGGAATGGGAAGGATTTGGATATCACATCTCTCGCTATAGGAAGGGTCTCAGGATTGGAATGGGTAGGAGTTGGATATTACTTTCTTGCTATAGGAAGGGTCTCATGTTTGGAATGGGAAGGAGTTGGATATCACATATGCTATAGTTAGTGTCTCAGGTTTGGAACGGGAAGGAGTTGGATATCACATCTCATGTTATAGGAAGGGTCTCAGGTTTGGTATAAGCATTGAGATATCACATCTCTGCTATCGGAAGCGGCTCAGGATTGGAATGGGAAGGAGTTGGATATCCCATCTCATGTTATAGGAAGAGTCTCTGGTTTGGTATTAGAATCATTGAGATATCACATCGCATGCTGTAGGAAGGGTCTAAGGATTGGAATGGGATGGACTTGGATATCACATCTCATGTTATAGGTAGGCTCTCAGGTTTGGTATAAGCATTGAGATATCACATCTCATGCTATAGGAAGGGTCTCAGGATTGGAATGGGAAGGAATTGGATATCACATCTCATGCTATAGGAAGGGTCTCAGATTTGGTATAAGCATTGAGATATCACATCTCATGCTAAAGGAAGGGTCTCAGGATTGGAATGGGAAGGAGTTGTATATGACATCTCAGGCCATAGGAAGGTTCTCAGGTTTGGTATAAGCATTGAGATATCACATCTCTGCTATCGGAAAGGTCTCAGGATTGGAATGGGAAGGAGTTGGATATCCCATCTCATGTTATAGGAAGGGTCTCAGGTTTGGTATTAGAAGCATAGAAATATCACATCTCATGCTATAGGAAGGGTCTCAGGATTGGAATGGGAAGGACTTGGATGTCACATCTCATGCTATAGGGAGGGTCTCAAGTTTGATATTAGAAGCATTGAGATAACAAATCTCATGATATCGGAAGGGTCTCAGGATTGGAATGGGAAGGAGTTGGATATCACATCTCATGATAAAGGAAGGGTCTAAGGTTTGGAAGGGGAAGGATTTGGATATCACATCTCATGTTATAGGACGGGTCTCAGGTTTAATATTAGAAGCATTGAGATATCAATTCTCTTGGTATAAGAAGGGTCTCAGAATTGGAATGGGAAGGAGTTGGATATCACACCTCAAGCTATAGGAAGGGTCTCAGGATTGGAATGGGAAGGAGTTTGATATCACATCTCATGCCATAGTATGGGTCTCAGGTTTGGTAGAAGCATTGGGATATCACATCTCATGCTATCGGAAGGGTATCAGTATTGGATTTGGAAGAAGTTGGATATCCCATCTCATGCTATAGGAAGGGTCTCAGGTTGGAATGGGAAGGAGTTGGATATCACATTTCATGTTATAGGAAGGGTCTCAGGATTGGAATGGGAAGGACTTGGATATCATATCTCATGCTATAGGACGGGTCTCAGGTTTGTTATTAGAATCATTGAGATATCATATTGCATGCTGTAGGAAGGGTCTAAGGATTGGAATGGGAAGGACCTGGATATCACATCTCATGCTATAGAACGGCTCTCAGGTTTGGAAAGGGAAGGAGTTGGATATCACATCTCAAGTTATAGGATGGATCTCAGGTTTGGTATTAGAAGTATTGAGATATCACATCTCATGCTATAGGAAGGGTCTCAGGATTGGAATGGGAAGGAGTTGGATATTACATCTCATGCTAAAGGAAGGGTCTCAGGTTTGGTAGAAGCATTGAGATATCACATCTCATGCTATAGGAAGGTCTCAGGATTGGAATGGGAAGGACTTAGATATCACATATCATGCTATAGGGAGGGTCTCAGTTTTGATATTAGAAGCATTGAGATATCACATCTCATGCTATCGGAAGTGTCTCAGGATTGGAATGGGAAGGAGCTGGATATCACATCTCATGCTAAAGGAAGGGTCTCAGGTTTGGAACGGGAAGGAGTTGGATATCACATCTCATGTTATAGGAAGGGTCTCAGGTTTGGTATAAACATTGAGATATCACATCTCTGCTATCGGAAGTGTCTCAGGATTGGAATGGGAAGGAGTTGGATATCCCATCTCATGTTATAGGACGGGTCTCAGGTTTGTTATTAGAATCATTGAGATATCATATTGCATGCTGTAGGAAGGGTCTAAGGGTTGGAATGTGAAGGACTTGGATATCACATCTCATGCTATAGATAGGCTCTTAGGTTTGGAAAGGGAAGGAGTTGGATCTCACATTTCATGTTAGAGGAAGGATCTCAGGTTTGGTATTAGAAGCATTGAGATATCACATCTCATGCTATAGGAAGGGTCTCATGATTGGAATGGGAAGGAGTTGGATATCACATCTCATGCTATAGGAAGGGTCTCAGGTTTGATATAAGCATTGAGATATCACATCTCATGCTATAGGAAGGGTCTCAGGATTGGAATGGAAGGAGTTGGATATCACATCTCATGTTATAGGAAGGATCTCAGGTTTGGTATTAGAAGCATTGAGACATCACATCTCATGCTATAGGAAGGGTATCAGGATTGGAATGGGAAGGAGTTGGATATCAAATCTCATGCTATAGGAAGGGTCTCAGGATTGGAATGGGAAGGAGTTGAATATGACATCTCATGCCGTAGGAAGGGTCTCAGGTTTGGTATAAACATTGAGATATCACATCTCTGCTATCAAAAGGGTCTCAGGATTGGAATGGGAAGGAGTTGGATATCCCATCTCATGTTATAGGAAGAGTCTCAGGTTTGGTATTAGAAGCATTGAGATATCACATCTCATGCTATAGGAAGTGTCTCAGGATTGGAATGGGAAGGACTTGGATATCACATCTCATGCTATAGGTAGGGTCTCAAGTTTGACATTAGAAGCATTGAGATATCACATCTCATGCTATAGGAAGGGTCTGAGGATTGGAATGGGAATGAGTTGGATATCACATCTCCTGCTATGGGAAGGGTCTCAGGTTTGGTATAAGCAGTGAGATATCACATCTCATGCTATAGGAAGTGTCTCAGGATTGGAATGGGAAGGAGTTGGATATCACATCTCATGTTATAGGAAGGATCTCAGGTTTGGTATAAGCATTGAGATATCACATCTCTGCTATCGGAAGGGTCTCAAGATTGGAATGGGAAGGAGTTGGATATTCCCATCTCATGTTATAGGAAGGGTCTCAGGTTTGGTATTAGAAGCATTGAGATATCACATCTCATGCTATAGGAAGGGTCTCAGGATTGGAATGGGAAGGACTTGGATATCACATCTCATGCTATAGGGAGGGTCTCAAGTTTGATATTAGAAGCTTTGAGATATCACATCTCATGATATCGGAAGGGTCTCAGGATTGGAATGGGAATGAGTTGGATATCACATCTCATGATAAAGGAAGGGTCTAAGGTTTGGAAGGGGAAGGATTTGGATATCACATCTCATGTTATATTACGGGTCTCAGGTTTGGTATTAGAAGCATTGAGATATCAAGTCTCATAGTATAGGAAGGGTCTCAGAATTGGAATGGGAAGGAGTTGGATATCCCATCTCATGTTATAGGAAGAGTCTCTGGTTTGGTATTAGAATCATTGAGATATCACATCGCATGCTGTAGGAAGGGTCTAAGGATTGGAATGGGATGGACTTGGATATCACATCTCATGTTATAGGTAGGCTCTCAGGTTTGGTATAAGCATTGAGATATCACATCTCATGCTATAGGAAGGGTCTCAGAATTGGAATGGGAAGGAGTTGGATATCACATCTCAAGCTATAGGAAGGGTCTCAGTATTGAAATGGGAAGGACTTGGATATCACATCTCATGCTTTAGGAAGGCTCTCAGGTTTGGAAGGGGAAAGAGTTGGATATCTCATTTCATGTTAGAGGTAGGATCTCAGGTTTGGTATTAGAGGCATTGAGATATCACATCTCATGCTATCAGAAGGGTCTCAGGAATGGAATGGGAAGGAGTTAGATATCACATCTCATGCTAAAGGGAGGGTCTCAGGTTTGGAAGGGGAAGGATTTGGATATCACATCTCATGTTATAGGAAGGATCTCAGGTTTGGTATTAGAAGCATTGAGATATCACATCTCATGCTATAGGAAGGGTCTCATGATTGGAATGGGAAGGAGTTGGATATCACATCTCATGCTAAAGGAAGGGTCTCAGGTTTGGTAGAAGCATTGAGATATCACGTCGCTGCTATCGGAAGGGTCTCAGGATTGGATTGGGAAGGAGTTGGATATCCCTTCTCATGCTATAGGAAGGGTCTCAGGATTTGAATGGCAAGGAGTTGGATATCACATCTCATGCCATAGGAAGGGACTCAGGTTTGGTATAAGCATTGAGATATCACATCTCTGCTATCGGAAGGGTCTCAGGATTGGATTGGGAAGGAGTTGGATATCCCTTCTCATGCTATAGGAAGTGTCTCAGGTTGGAATGGGAAGGAGTTGGATATCACATCTCATGTTATAGGAAGGGTCTCAGGATTGGAATGGGAAGGATTTGGATATCACATCTCTTGCTATAGGAAGGGTCTCAGGATTGGAATGGGTAGGAGTTGGATATTACTTTCTTGCTATAGGAAGGGTCTCATGTTTGGAATGGGAAGGAGTTGGATATCACATCTCATGTTATAGGAAGGGTCTCAGGTTTGGTATAAGCATTGAGATATCACATCTCTGCTATCGGAAGCGGCTCAGGATTGGAATGGGAAGGAGTTGGATATCCCATCTCATGTTATAGGAAGAGTCTCTGGTTTGGTATTAGAATTATTGAGATATCACATCGCATGCTGTAGGAAGGGTCTAAGGATTGGAATGGAATAGACTTGGATATCACATCTCATGTTATAGGTAGGCTCTCAGGTTTGGTATAAGCATTGAGATATCACATCTCATGCTATAGGAAGGGTCTCAGGATTGGAATGGGAAGGAATTGGATATCACATCTCATGCTATAGGAAGGGTCTCAGATTTGGTATAAGCATTGAGATATCACATCTCATGCTAAAGGAAGGGTCTCAGGATTGGAATGGGAAGGAGTTGTATATGACATCTCAGGCCATAGGAAGGTTCTCAGGTTTGGTATAAGCATTGAGATATCACATCTCTGCTATCGGAAAGGTCTCAGGATTGGAATGGGAAGGAGTTGGATATCCCATCTCATGTTATAGGAAGGGTCTCAGGTTTGGTATTAGAAGCATAGAGATATCACATCTCATGCTATAGGAAGGGTCTCAGGATTGGAATGGGAAGGACTTGGATGTCACATCTCATGCTATAGGGAGGGTCTCAAGTTTGATATTAGAAGCATTGAGATAACAAATCTCATGATATCGGAAGGGTCTCAGGATTGGAATGGGAAGGAGTTGGATATCACATCTCATGATAAAGGAAGGGTCTAAGGTTTGGAAGGGGAAGGATTTGGATATCACATCTCATGTTATAGGACGGGTCTCAGGTTTAATATTAGAAGCATTGAGATATCAAGTCTCATGGTATAAGAAGGGTCTCAGAATTGGAAATGGAAGGAGTTGGATATCACACCTCAAGCTATAGGAAGGGTCTCAGGATTGGAATGGGAAGGAGTTTGATATCACATCTAATGCCATAGTATGGGTCTCAGGTTTGGTAGAAGCATTGGGATATCACATCTCATGCTATCGGAAGGGTATCAGTATTGGATTTGGAAGAAGTTGGATATCACATTTCATGTTATAGGAAGGGTCTCAGGATTGGAATGCGAAGGACTTGGATATCATATCTCATGCTATAGGACGGGTCTCAGGTTTGTTATTAGAATCATTGAGATATCATATTGCATGCTATAGGAAGGGTCTCAGGATTGGAATGTGAAGCAGTTGGATATCACATCTCATGCTATAGGAAGGGTCTCAGGTTTGGTATAAACCTTGAGATATCACATCTCATGCTATAGGACGGGTCTCAGGATTGGAATAGAAGGAGTTGGATATCACATCTCATGTTATAGGAAGGATCTCAGGTTTGGTATTAGAAGCATTGAGACATCACATCTCATGCTATAGGAAGGGTCTCAAGGTTGGAATGGGAAGGAGTTGGATATCACATCTCATCCAATAGGAAGGGTCTCAGGTTTGGAATGGGAAGGAATTGGATATCACATCTCATGTTATAGGAAGGATCTCAGGTTTGGTATTAGAAGCATTGAGATATCACATCTCATGCTATAAGAAGGGTCTCAGGATTGGAATGTGAAGGATTTGGATATCACATCTCATGCTAAAGGAAGGGTCTCAGGTTTGGTAGAAGCATTGAGATATCACGTCGCTGCTATCGGAAGGGTCTCAGGATTGGATTGGGAAGGAGTTGGATATCCCTTCTCATGCTATAGGAAGGGTCTCAGGATTTGAATGGCAAGGAGTTGGATATCACATCCCATGCCATAGGAAGGGTCTCAGGTTTGGTATAAGCATTGAGATATCACATCTCTGCTATCGGAAGGGTCTCAGGATTGGATTGGGAAGGAGTTGGATATCCCTTCTCATGCTATAGGAAGTGTCTCAGGTTGGAATGCGAAGGAGTTGGATATCACATCTCATGTTATAGGAAGGGTCTCAGGATTGGAATGGGAAGGATTTGGATATCACATCTCTTGCTATAGGAAGGGTCTCAGGATTGGAATGGGTAGGAGTTGGATATTACTTTCTTGCTATAGGAAGGGTCTCATGTTTGGAATGGGAAGGAGTTGGATATCACATATGCTATAGTTAGTGTCTCAGGTTTGGAACGGGAAGGAGTTGGATATCACATCTCATGTTATAGGAAGGGTCTCAGGTTTGGTATAAGCATTGAGATATCACATCTCTGCTATCGCAAGCGGCTCAGGATTGGAATGGGAAGGAGTTGGATATCCCATCTCATGTTATAGGAAGAGTCTCTGGTTTGGTATTAGAATTATTGAGATATCACATCGCATGCTGTAGGAAGGGTCTAAGGATTGGAATGGGATAGACTTGGATATCACATCTCATGTTATAGGTAGGCTCTCAGGTTTGGTATAAGCATTGAGATATCACATCTCATGCTATAGGAAGGGTCTCAGGATTGGAATGGGAAGGAATTGGATATCACATCTCATGCTATAGGAAGGGTCTCAGATTTGGTATAAGCATTGAGATATCACATCTCATGCTAAAGGAAGGGTCTCAGGATTGGAATGGGAAGGAGTTGTATATGACATCTCAGGCCATAGGAAGGTTCTCAGGTTTGGTATAAGCATTGAGATATCACATCTCTGCTATCGGAAAGGTCTCAGGATTGGAATGGGAAGGAGTTGGATATCCCATCTCATGTTATAGGAAGGGTCTCAGGTTTGGTATTAGAAGCATAGAGATATCACATCTCATGCTATAGGAAGGGTCTCAGGATTGGAATGGGAAGGACTTGGATATCACATCTCATGATAAAGGAAGGGTCTAAGGTTTGGAAGGGGAAGGATTTGGATATCACATCTCATGTTATAGGACGGGTCTCAGGTTTAATATTAGAAGCATTGAGATATCAAGTCTCATGGTATAAGAAGGGTCTCAGAATTGGAATGGGAAGGAGTTGGATATCACACCTCAAGCTATAGGAAGGGTCTCAGGATTGGAATGGGAAAGAGTTTGATATCACATCTCATGCCATAGTATGGGTCTCAGGTTTGGTAGAAGCATTGGGATATCACATCTCATGCTATCGGAAGGGTATCAGTATTGGATTTGGAAGAAGTTGGATATCCCATCTCATGCTATAGGAAGGGTCTCAGGTTGGAATGGGAAGGAGTTGGATATCACATTTCATGTTATAGGAAGGGTCTCAGGATTGGAATGGGAAGGACTTGGATATCATATCTCATGCTATAGGACGGGTCTCAGGTTTGTTATTAGAATCATTGAGATATCATATTGCATGCTATAGGAAGGGTCTCAGGATTGGAATGGGAAGCAGTTGGATATCACATCTCATGCTATAGGAAGGGTCTCAGGTTTGGTATAAGCCTTGAGATATCACATCTCATGCTATAGGACGGGTCTCAGGATTGGAATAGAAGGAGTTGGATATCACATCTCATGTTATAGGAAGGATCTCAGGTTTGGTATTAGAAGCATTGAGACATCACATCTCATGCTATAGGAAGGGTCTCAAGGTTGGAATGGGAAGGAGTTGGATATCACATCTCATCCAATAGGAAGGGTCTCAGGTTTGGAATGGGAAGGAATTGGATATCACATCTCATGTTATAGGAAGGATCTCAGGTTTGGTATTAGAAGCATTGAGATATCACATCTCATGCTATAGGAAGGGTCTCAGGGTTGGAAAGTGAAGGATTTGGATATCACATCTCATGCTAAAGGAAGGGTCTCAGGTTTGGTAGAAGCATTGAGATATCACGTCGCTGCTATCGGAAGGGTCTCAGGATTGGATTGGGAAGGAGTTGGATATCCCTTCTCATGCTATAGGAAGGGTCTCAGGATTTGAATGGCAAGGAGTTGGATATCACATCTCATGCCATAGGAAGGGTCTCAGGTTTGGTATAAGCATTGAGATATCACATCTCTGCTATCGGAAGGGTCTCAGGATTGGATTGGGAAGGAGTTGGATATCCCTTCTCATGCTATAGGAAGTGTCTCAGGTTGGAATGGGAAGGAGTTGGATATCACATCTCATGTTATAGGAAGGGTCTCAGGATTGGAATGGGAAGGATTTGGATATCACATCTCTTGCTATAGGAAGGGTCTCAGGATTGGAATGGGTAGGAGTTGGATATTACTTTCTTGCTATAGGAAGGGTCTCATGTTTGGAATGGGAAGGAGTTGGATATCACATATGCTATAGTTAGTGTCTCAGGTTTGGAACGGGAAGGAGTTGGATATCACATCTCATGTTATAGGAAGGGTCTCAGGTTTGGTATAAGCATTGAGATATCACATCTCTGCTATCGGAAGCGGCTCAGGATTGGAATGGGAAGGAGTTGGATATCCCATCTCATGTTATAGGAAGAGTCTCTGGTTTGGTAGTAGAATTATTGAGATATCACATCGCATGCTGTAGGAAGGGTCTAAGGATTGGAATGGGATAGACTTGGATATCACATCTCATGTTATAGGTAGGCTCTCAGGTTTGGTATAAGCATTGAGATATCACATCTCATGCTATAGGAAGGGTCTCAGGATTGGAATGGGAAGGAATTGGATATCACATCTCATGCTATAGGAAGGGTCTCAGATTTGGTATAAGCATTGAGATATCACATCTCATGCTAAAGGAAGGGTCTCAGGATTGGAATGGGAAGGAGTTGTATATGACATCTCAGGCCATAGGAAGGTTCTCAGGTTTGGTATAAGCATTGAGATATCACATCTCTGCTATCGGAAAGGTCTCAGGATTGGAATGGGAAGGAGTTGGATATCCCATCTCATGTTATAGGAAGGGTCTCAGGTTTGGTATTAGAAGCATAGAGATATCACATCTCATGCTATAGGAAGGGTCTCAGGATTGTAATGGGAAGGACTTGGATGTCACATCTCATGCTATAGGGAGGGTCTCAAGTTTGATATTAGAAGCATTGAGATAACAAATCTCATGATATCGGAAGGGTCTCAGGATTGGAATGGGAAGGAGTTGGATATCACATCTCATGTTATAGGAAGGATCTCAGGTTTGGTATTAGAAGCATTGAGACATCACATCTCATGCTATAGGAAGGGTCTCAAGGTTGGAATGGGAAGGAATTGGATATCACATCTCATGCTATAGGAAGGGTCTCAGATTTGGTATAAGCATTGAGATATCACATCTCATGCTAAAGGAAGGGTCTCAGGATTGGAATGGGAAGGAGTTGTATATGACATCTCAGGCCATAGGAAGGTTCTCAGGTTTGGTATAAGCATTGAGATATCACATCTCTGCTATCGGAAAGGTCTCAGAATTGGAATGGGAAGGAGTTGGATATCCCATCTCATGTTATAGGAAGGGTCTCAGGTTTGGTATTAGAAGCATAGAGATATCACATCTCATGCTATAGGAAGGGTCTCAGGATTGGAATGGGAAGGACTTGGATGTCACATCTCATGCTATAGGGAGGGTCTCAAGTTTGATATTAGAAGCATTGAGATAACAAATCTCATGATATCGGAAGGGTCTCAGGATTGGAATGGGAAGGAGTTGGATATCACATCTCATGTTATAGGAAGGATCTCAGGTTTGGTATAAGCATTGAGATATCACATCTCATGCTATAGGAAGGGTCTCAGGATTGGAATGGGAAGGAATTGGATATCACATCTCATGCTATAGGAAGGGTCTCAGATTTGGTATAAGCATTGAGATATCACATCTCATGCTAAAGGAAGGGTCTCAGGATTGGAATGGGAAGGAGTTGTATATGACATCTCAGGCCATAGGAAGGTTCTCAGGTTTGGTATAAGCATTGAGATATCACATCTCTGCTATCGGAAAGGTCTCAGGATTGGAATGGGAAGGAGTTGGATATCCCATCTCATGTTATAGGACGGGTCTCAGGTTTAATATTAGAAGCATTGAGATATCAAGTCTCATGGTATAAGAAGGGTCTCAGAATTGGAATGGGAAGGAGTTGGATATCACACCTCAAGCTATAGGAAGGGTCTCAGGATTGGAATGGGAAGGAGTTTGATATCACATCTCATGCCATAGTATGGGTCTCAGGTTTGGTAGAAGCATTGGGATATCACATCTCATGCTATCGGAAGGGTATCAGTATTGGATTTGGAAGAAGTTGGATATCCCATCTCATGCTATAGGAAGGGTCTCAGGTTGGAATGGGAAGGAGTTGGATATCACATTTCATTTTATAGGAAGGGTCTCAGGATTGGAATGGGAAGGACTTGGATATCATATCTCATGCTATAGGACGGGTCTCAGGTTTGTTATTAGAATCATTGAGATATCATATTGCATGCTGTAGGAAGGGTTAAGGATTGGAATGGGAAGGACCTGGATATCACATCTCATGCTATAGAACGGCTCTCAGGTTTGGAAAGGGAAGGAGTTGGATATCACATCTCATGTTATAGGATGGATCTCAGGTTTGATATTAGAAGTATTGAGATATCACATCTCATGTTATCGGAAGGATCTCAGGTTTGGTATTAGAAGTATTGAGATATCACATCTCATGCTATAGGAAGGGTTTCAGGATTGGAATGGGAAGGAGTTGGATATCACATCTCATGCTAAAGGAAGGGTCTCAGGTTTGGTAGAAGCATTGAGATATCACATCTCATGCTATAGGAAGGGTCTCAGGATTGGAATGGGAAGGACTTAGATATCACATATCATGCTATAGGGAGGGTCTCAGTTTTGATATTAGAAGCATTGAGATATCACATCTCATGCTATCGGAAGTGTCTCAGGATTGGAATGGGAAGGAGCTGGATATCACATCTCATGCTTAAGGAAGGGTGTCAGGTTTGGAACGGGAAGGAGTTGGATATCACATCTCATGTTATAGGAAGGGTCTCAGGTTTGGTATAAACATTGAGATATCACATCTCTGCTATCGGAAGTGTCTCAGGATTGGAATGGGAAGGAGTTGGATATCCCATCTCATGTTATAGGAAGGGTCTCAGGTTTGTTATTAGAATCATTGAGATATCATATTGCATGCTGTAGGAAGGGTCTAAGGGTTGGAATGTGAAGGACTTGGATATCACATCTCATGCTATAGATAGGCTCTTAGGTTTGGAAAGGGAAGGAGTTGGATCTCACATTTCATGTTAGAGGAAGGATCTCAGGTTTTGTATTAGAAGCATTGAGATATCACATCTCATGCTATAGGAAGGGTCTCAGGATTGGAATGGGAAGGAGTTGGATATCACATCTCATGCTATAGGAAGGGTCTCAGGTTTGGTATAAGCATTGAGATATCACATCTCATGCTATAGGAAGGGTCTCAGGATTGGAATGGAAGGAGTTGGATATCACATCTCATGTTATAGGAAGGATCTCAGGTTTGGTATTAGAAGCATTGAGACATCACATCTCATGCTATAGGAAGGGTCTCAGGATTGGAATGGGAAGGAGTTGGATATCAAATCTCATGCTGTAGGAAGCGTCTCAGGATTGGAATGGGAAGGAGTTGAATATGACATCTCATGCCGTAGGAAGGGTCTCAGGTTTGGTAAAACATTGAGATATCACATCTCTGCTATCAAAAGGGTCTCAGGATTGGAATGGGAAGGAGTTGGATATCCCATCTCATGTTATAGGAAGAGTCTCAGGTTTGGTATTAGAAGCATTGAGATATCACATCTCATGCTATAGGAAGTGTCTCAGGATTGGAATGGGAAGGAGTTGGATATCACATCTCATGTTATAGGAAGGGTCTCAGGATTGGAATGGGAAGGATTTGGATATCACATCTCTTGCTATAGGAAGGGTCTCAGGATTGGAATGGGTAGGAGTTGGATATTACTTTCTTGCTATAGGAAGGGTCTCATGTTTGGAATGGGAAGGAGTTGGATATCACATATGCTATAGTTAGTGTCTCAGGTTTGGAACGGGAAGGAGTTGGATATCACATCTCATGTTATAGGAAGGGTCTCAGGTTTGGTATAAGCATTGAGATATCACATCTCTGCTATCGGAAGCGGCTCAGGATTGGAATGGGAAGGAGTTGGATATCCCATCTCATGTTATAGGAAGAGTCTCTGGTTTGGTATTAGAATCATTGAGATGTCACATCGCATGCTGTAGGAAGGGTCTAAGGATTGGAATGGGATGGACTTGGATATCACATCTCATGTTATAGGTAGGCTCTCAGGTTTGGTATAAGCATTGAGATATCACATCTCATGCTATAGGAAGGGTCTCAGGATTGGAATGGGAAGGAATTGGATATCACATCTCATGCTATAGGAAGGGTCTCAGATTTGGTATAAGCATTGAGATATCACATCTCATGCTAAAGGAAGGGTCTCAGGATTGGAATGGGAAGGAGTTGTATATGACATCTCAGGCCATAGGAAGGTTCTCAGGTTTGGTATAAGCATTGAGATATCACATCTCTGCTATCGGAAAGGTCTCAGGATTGGAATGGGAAGGAGTTGGATATCCCATCTCATGTTATAGGAAGGGTCTCAGGTTTGGTATTAGAAGCATAGAAATATCACATCTCATGCTATAGGAAGGGTCTCAGGATTGGAATGGGAAGGACTTGGATGTCACATCTCATGCTATAGGGAGGGTCTCAAGTTTGATATTAGAAGCATTGAGATAACAAATCTCATGATATCGGAAGGGTCTCAGGATTGGAATGGGAAGGAGTTGGATATCACATCTCATGATAAAGGAAGGGTCTAAGGTTTGGAAGGGGAAGGATTTGGATATCACATCTCATGTTATAGGACGGGTCTCAGGTTTAATATTAGAAGCATTGAGATATCAATTCTCTTGGTATAAGAAGGGTCTCAGAATTGGAATGGGAAGGAGTTGGATATCACACCTCAAGCTATAGGAAGGGTCTCAGGATTGGAATGGGAAGGAGTTTGATATCACATCTCATGCCATAGTATGGGTCTCAGGTTTGGTAGAAGCATTGGGATATCACATCTCATGCTATCGGAAGGGTATCAGTATTGGATTTGGAAGAAGTTGGATATCCCATCTCATGCTATAGGAAGGGTCTCAGGTTGGAATGGGAAGGAGTTGGATATCACATTTCATGTTATAGGAAGGGTCTCAGGATTGGAATGGGAAGGACTTGGATATCATATCTCATGCTATAGGACGGGTCTCAGGTTTGTTATTAGAATCATTGAGATATCATATTGCATGCTGTAGGAAGGGTCTAAGGATTGGAATGGGAAGGACCTGGATATCACATCTCATGCTATAGAACGGCTCTCAGGTTTGGAAAGGGAAGGAGTTGGATATCACATCTCATGTTATAGGATGGATCTCAGGTTTGGTATTAGAAGTATTGAGATATCACATCTCATGCTATAGGAAGGGTCTCAGGATTGGAATGGGAAGGAGTTGGATATTACATCTCATGCTAAAGGAAGGGTCTCAGGTTTGGTAGAAGCATTGAGATATCACATCTCATGCTATAGGAAGGTCTCAGGATTGGAATGGGAAGGACTTAGATATCACATATCATGCTATAGGGAGGGTCTCAGTTTTGATATTAGAAGCATTGAGATATCACATCTCATGCTATCGGAAGTGTCTCAGGATTGGAATGGGAAGGAGCTGGATATCACATCTCATGCTAAAGGAAGGGTCTCAGGTTTGGAACGGGAAGGAGTTGGATATCACATCTCATGTTATAGGAAGGGTCTCAGGTTTGGTATAAACATTGAGATATCACATCTCTGCTATCGGAAGTGTCTCAGGATTGGAATGGGAAGGAGTTGGATATCCCATCTCATGTTATAGGACGGGTCTCAGGTTTGTTATTAGAATCATTGAGATATCATATTGCATGCTGTAGGAAGGGTCTAAGGGTTGGAATGTGAAGGACTTGGATATCACATCTCATGCTATAGATAGGCTCTTAGGTTTGGAAAGGGAAGGAGTTGGATCTCACATTTCATGTTAGAGGAAGGATCTCAGGTTTGGTATTAGAAGCATTGAGATATCACATCTCATGCTATAGGAAGGGTCTCATGATTGGAATGGGAAGGAGTTGGATATCACATCTCATGCTATAGGAAGGGTCTCAGGTTTGATATAAGCATTGAGATATCACATCTCATGCTATAGGAAGGGTCTCAGGATTGGAATGGAAGGAGTTGGATATCACATCTCATGTTATAGGAAGGATCTCAGGTTTGGTATTAGAAGCATTGAGACATCACATCTCATGCTATAGGAAGGGTATCAGGATTGGAATGGGAAGGAGTTGGATATCAAATCTCATGCTATAGGAAGGGTCTCAGGATTGGAATGGGAAGGAGTTGAATATGACATCTCATGCCGTAGGAAGGGTCTCAGGTTTGGTATAAACATTGAGATATCACATCTCTGCTATCAAAAGGGTCTCAGGATTGGAATGGGAAGGAGTTGGATATCCCATCTCATGTTATAGGAAGAGTCTCAGGTTTGGTATTAGAAGCATTGAGATATCACATCTCATGCTATAGGAAGTGTCTCAGGATTGGAATGGGAAGGACTTGGATATCACATCTCATGCTATAGGTAGGGTCTCAAGTTTGACATTAGAAGCATTGAGATATCACATCTCATGCTATAGGAAGGGTCTGAGGATTGGAATGGGAATGAGTTGGATATCACATCTCCTGCTATGGGAAGGGTCTCAGGTTTGGTATAAGCAGTGAGATATCACATCTCATGCTATAGGAAGTGTCTCAGGATTGGAATGGGAAGGAGTTGGATATCACATCTCATGTTATAGGAAGGATCTCAGGTTTGGTATAAGCATTGAGATATCACATCTCTGCTATCGGAAGGGTCTCAAGATTGGAATGGGAAGGAGTTGGATATTCCCATCTCATGTTATAGGAAGGGTCTCAGGTTTGGTATTAGAAGCATTGAGATATCACATCTCATGCTATAGGAAGGGTCTCAGGATTGGAATGGGAAGGACTTGGATATCACATCTCATGCTATAGGGAGGGTCTCAAGTTTGATATTAGAAGCTTTGAGATATCACATCTCATGATATCGGAAGGGTCTCAGGATTGGAATGGGAATGAGTTGGATATCACATCTCATGATAAAGGAAGGGTCTAAGGTTTGGAAGGGGAAGGATTTGGATATCACATCTCATGTTATATTACGGGTCTCAGGTTTGGTATTAGAAGCATTGAGATATCAAGTCTCATAGTATAGGAAGGGTCTCAGAATTGGAATGGGAAGGAGTTGGATATCCCATCTCATGTTATAGGAAGAGTCTCTGGTTTGGTATTAGAATCATTGAGATATCACATTGCATGCTGTAGGAAGGGTCTAAGGATTGGAATGGGATGGACTTGGATATCACATCTCATGTTATAGGTAGGCTCTCAGGTTTGGTATAAGCATTGAGATATCACATCTCATGCTATAGGAAGGGTCTCAGAATAGGAATGGGAAGGAGTTGGATATCACATCTCAAGCTATAGGAAGGGTCTCAGTATTGAAATGGGAAGGACTTGGATATCACATCTCATGCTTTAGGAAGGCTCTCAGGTTTGGAAGGGGAAAGAGTTGGATATCTCATTTCATGTTAGAGGTAGGATCTCAGGTTTGGTATTAGAGGCATTGAGATATCACATCTCATGCTATCAGAAGGGTCTCAGGAATGGAATGGGAAGGAGTTAGATATCACATCTCATGCTAAAGGGAGGGTCTCAGGTTTGGAAGGGGAAGGATTTGGATATCACATCTCATGTTATAGGAAGGATCTCAGGTTTGGTATTAGAAGCATTGAGATATCACATCTCATGCTATAGGAAGGGTCTCATGATTGGAATGGGAAGGAGTTGGATAACACATCTCATGCTATAGGAAGGGTCTCAGGTTTGGTATAAGCATTGAGATATCACATCTCATGCTATAGGAAGGGTCTCAGGATTGGAATGGAAGGAGTTGGATATCACATCTCATGTTATAGGAAGGATCTCAGGTTTGGTATTAGAAGCATTGAGACATCACATCTCATGCTATAGGAAGGGTCTCAGGATTGGAATGGGAAGGAGTTGGATATCAAATCTCATGCTATAGGAAGGGTCTCAGGATTG
This sequence comes from Ambystoma mexicanum, assembly GCF_040938575.1. NCBI lineage: Eukaryota > Metazoa > Chordata > Amphibia > Caudata > Ambystomatidae > Ambystoma > Ambystoma mexicanum. The sequence continues at coordinate 7,991,649 of NW_027182433.1, forward strand.
GAATGGGAAGGAGTTGAATATGACATCTCATGCCGTAGGAAGGGTCTCAGGTTTGGTATAAACATTGAGATATCACATCTCTGCTATCAAAAGGGTCTCAGGATTGGAATGGGAAGGAGTTGGATATCCCATCTCATGTTATAGGAAGAGTCTCAGGTTTGGTATTAGAAGCATTGAGATATCACATCTCATGCTATAGGAAGTGTCTCAGTATTGGAATGGGAAGGACTTGGATATCACATCTCATGCTATAGGTAGGGTCTCAAGTTTGACATTAGAAGCATTGAGATATCACATCTCATGCTATAGGAAGGGTCTGAGGATTGGAATGGGAAGGAGTTGGATATCACATCTCCTGCTATGGGAAGGGTCTCAGGTTTGGTATAAGCAGTGAGATATCACATCTCATGCTATAGGAAGTGTCTCAGGATTGGAATGGGAAGGAGTTGGATATCACATCTCATGTTATAGGAAGGATCTCAGGTTTGGTATAAGCATTGAGATATCACATCTCTGCTATCGGAAGGGTCTCAAGATTGGAATGGGAAGGAGTTGGATATTCCCATCTCATGTTATAGGAAGGGTCTCAGGTTTGGTATTAGAAGCATTGAGATATCACATCTCATGCTATAGGAAGGGTCTCAGGATTGGAATGGGAAGGACTTGGATATCACATCTCATGCTATAGGGAGGGTCTCAAGTTTGATATTAGAAGCTTTGAGATATCACATCTCATGATATCGGAAGGGTCTCAGGATTGGAATGGGAATGAGTTGGATATCACATCTCATGATAAAGGAAGGGTCTAAGGTTTGGAAGGGGAAGGATTTGGATATCACATCTCATGTTATATTACGGGTCTCAGGTTTGGTATTAGAAGCATTGAGATATCAAGTCTCATAGTATAGGAAGGGTCTCAGAATTGGAATGGGAAGGAGTTGGATATCCCATCTCATGTTATAGGAAGAGTCTCTGGTTTGGTATTAGAATCATTGAGATATCACATCGCATGCTGTAGGGAGGGTCTAAGGATTGGAATGGGATGGACTTGGATATCACAACTCATGTTATAGGTAGGCTCTCAGGTTTGGTATAAGCATTGAGATATCACATCTCATGCTATAGGAAGGGTCTCAGAATTGGAATGGGAAGGAGTTGGATATCACATCTCAAGCTATAGGAAGGATCTCAGTATTGAAATGGGAAGGACTTGGATATCACATCTCATGCTATAGGAAGGCTCTCAGGTTTGGAAGGGGAAAGAGTTGGATATCTCATTTCATGTTAGAGGTAGGATCTCAGGTTTGGTATTAGAGGCATTGAGATATCACATCTCATGCTATCAGAAGGGTCTCAGGAATGGAATGGGAAGGAGTTAGATATCACATCTCATGCTAAAGGGAGGGTCTCAGGTTTGGAAGGGGAAGGATTTGGATATCACATCTCATGTTATAGGAAGGATCTCAGGTTTGGTATTAGAAGCATTGAGATATCACATCTCATGCTATCGGAAGGATCTCAGGTTTGGTATTAGAAGCATTGAGATATCACATCTCATGCTATCAGAAGAGTCTCAGGATTGGAATAGGAAGGAGTTGGATATCACATTTCATGCTAAAGGGAGGGTCTCAGGTTTGGAAGGGGAGGATTTGGATATCACATCTCATGTTATAGGAAGGATCTCACGTTTGGTATTAGAAGCATTGAGATATCAAATCTCATGCTATAGGAAGGGTCTCAGGATTGGAATGTGAAGGATTTGGATATCACATCTCATGCTAAAGGAAGGGTCTCAGGTTTGGTAGAAGCATTGAGATTTCACGTCTCTGCTATCGGAAGGGTCTCAGGATTGGATTGGGAAGGAGTTGGATATCCCTTTTCATGCTATAGGAAGGGTCTCAGGATTTGAATGGCAAGGAGTTGGATATCACATCTCATGCCATAGGAAGGGTCTCAGGTTTGGTATAAGCATTGAGATATCACATCTCTGCTATCGGAAGGGTCTCAGGATTGGATTGGGAAGGAGTTGGATATCCCTTCTCATGCTATAGGAAGTGTCTCAGGTTGGAATGGGAAGGAGTTGGATATCACATCTCATGTTATAGGAAGGGTCTCAGGATTGGAATGGGAAATATCCAAATCCTTCCTGGCGGCAGTTACAGAGCAGGACTCCCTTGTAAGCTGGTCAGTCAACTGGATGGCCCAGAGACACTTCCGAAGGCTTACTTGGAGGGGGTGATGAAGTCGCCGGGAATAGCTGTTCCTGCTATTCCAAAGGTCGAAGCACCAGTACAGACACTTCTGGTTCGATCCAAGGAGGAAAGGGTTTCACAGGACGACAGCAGTGCAAAGGAGGATTCCTTCAGCGGGTCACCAGCAATTCCTCGGTCCAGCCTCTTGGTTGCAGGATACTTGGCTCCTGTATTCCTTCGTTCGTGAGAACTCAGGAGATCGACATGGTAGTGGTGTTTCCAGCTCCCTCTTATCCACGGTTCCCTTCGCGCCAAAACGGAGGGGAGCCAATGGGAGATCCGCACATCAACACACATACCATACGTGGACCAATCACGGACCACGGTGGTCCCAGGCATTCACACCACCCCAGACTCTCTGGCACCCAGGATGTGTATTGGGACCAGACATCCCAGCCCACACCCTGGAGGCACACAAACGACATGTAGAAGCCCGCGAAAGCAACCACGTTTCGCGGGAAAGTACATGCCCAAATAAGGAAGGCCCCGGGTCGCCCGACCTGGGGAAGGTGAAGGGAGCAAGACGGTCAGTGGACAGGACAAAGGAGCCTTGTGGACTGGCCATTTTGGGAGCCAGGCCACCATTTTGGGTTCAGTGCAAAAAACGTGCTCAGAACGCCAAAAGGAGCTCAAAATAAACAAAACGATCGCTGCCACCATTCCAGTCCCTGAATGACTTGCACCGATCAAATACCATCCTAAAAGAGTATCTAGGGCCCGTAGAAGGCTAGAGACCCAAGAGAGCTGTAACTTAGCTTACAGTGCCCTCTTGTGTCATGTTGCACTAAAGCCGCAACATGATAAACGAAACTACGGGAAACAGCGTTCCCCGGTACTGAATGTCTTAAGGGCATGTCAGTTTCCCCGTAAGAAAAGGAGCGAAAGCCCAGAGAAGTGCGGCAGAAGGCTGTACTTCTCTGGCAAAGTCAAGAACAAGGTTAAAAACAATAGCAAAAAGTTTAGGGGTTGCTACATGGAAGGAAAATTCCCTACAATTACGAAATCTTTCCTAACACTCGCCCCTCCCAGACTATGGACAGGGGGAACTAATCCACCCCTGGATGAGTCTCTTGTTCAGGTCGGTTAAACATTCTGGACAACCCATCAGCATTGCTATGTTGGACACCTGGCCTATGCTCAATAGTGAAGTCGAAGCCTTGTAGACTTATGGACCACCTAAGCAACTTTGGATTCTCCCCCTTCATGTTCATTAGCCACTTTAACGGCTTATGGTCAGTCTGCACAGTGAAGTGGGTCCCATAGAGGTAGGGCCTCAGCTTCCTTAGGGCCCACACAACAGAGAAACATTCTTTCTCTACCGTGGACCATCTGAGCTCTCTGTCCTTAAGCTGGCGACTAATAAAACCGATAGGGTGTTCCTTACCCTTCTCATGTACTTGTGATAGTACAGCTCCTATCCCAGTGTCAGAGGCATCCGTCTGCACGATAAAAGGTCTTTGATAATCAGGGGCCCTGAGCACAGGGGCCTGGCACAAGGAGTCTTTTAAGCCATTGAAGGCCTTCTCACACTCGTCAGTCCAAGTTGCCTTCTTGGGTTTCTTCGGAGTTGTGAGGCAGTCAGAGGAGCAGCTATGGTGCCATAGTCTGCCACAAAATTGCGATAATAACCCGTGAGTCCTAAGAAGGCTCTCACTTGGGTTTGCGTAGTGGGGGTAGGCCAGTCTTGTACTGCTTGTACTTTACTGGGTAGAGGCTGTATCCTCCCTCCACCTACTTCATGTCCAAGGTAAACCACTGAGCCTTGTCCAATCTGGCATTTACTAGCCTTTATGGTCAAGTGGGCTTTCTGAAGGGCCTGGAGCACAATCCTGAGGTGTTTCACATGGTCTTCCCAGGTGGCACTGAAAACTGCTATATCGTCTAGATATGCAAGACAGAATTCGTCCAACCCATTCAACACATGATTCACAAGCCTCTGGAAAGTGGCAGGTGCATTCTTCAACCTGAACGGCATTACCCGGAATTTGTAAAGGCCATCTGGAGTAGAAAATGCTGTCTTCTCCTTGGCATGTTCTGCTAAAGCTATTTGCCAATAGCCAGCAGTGAGGTCAAACGTGCTGAGGTACTTGGAGGCACCCAACGTATCCACCAGCTCATCTGTTCGAGGCAAGGGGTGTGCATCTGTCTTGGTGACAGCATTCAGAGCCCTGTAATCCACACAGAACCTCAATTCAGAAGTGCCTGCTTTTGGAACCAAAACCACAGGACTGGACCCAGGACTACTAGAGGGTTCAATCACCCCAAGGTCTAACATCTTGTTGACCTCGGTCTTAATATAAGACCGTACTTTATCTGACATCCTGTATCCCCTACTTTTGGTAGGTACACTGTCTCCTGTGTCAATGTTATGTTTGCACCAAGGTGTCAAACCAGGGGACTGTGAAAACAGGGGGGAAAACTGCCTAAGCAAACTTTTCACCTCAGCCTGCTGATCAGAAGTCAGGTGAGGGGCCACTCGGACACCCTCAACGGAGCCATCTGAAGGACCGCTTTGGAACAGGTCGGGGAGAGGTTCTGACTCCTCTTCCTCAACATCTGAAGCCAGTAGCAGTGCTGCGATTTCGACTCTTGGGACGAAAGCCTTCAGCCTATTCACGTGAAACACTTTTGGAGCCTGTCCAGGCCTTCCAAGGTCCACTAAATAGTTCACCTCACCCAGGGGGCTCCACCACTGTGTAAGGGCCTGACCATTTGTCCTGTAAAGCGCGAGGCCTTATTGGATTCATGATCAGGACGTGCTGACCAGGTGTAAAGTTGATGAGGGAAGCTTTCTGGTCGTACCAATGTTTCACCAGCGCTTGCCCTGCCTTCAATTTATCACTAGCCAAGCCCATCAGAAGTACCATCCATTTTCTGAGCCCTAGCACATAATCAACTACATTGGTAGTAACAGGGGGAGTGGGCATCTCCCATCCCTCTTTGACGATGGCTAAGGGTCCCCGTACGGGATGACCGAACAGAAGTTCGAAGGGGCTGAAGCCAACACCCTCCTGTGGTACCTCTCGGTAGGCAAACAGTAGGCATGGTAAAAGAAGATCCCATTTTCTTCTCTGGGGCTCCTCCAGAGCCCCAATCATGCTTTTTAACGTTCTGTTGAAACGTTCCACCAGACCATTGGTCTGGGGGTGGTATGCAGAAGAGAACTTGTAGGTGACCCCACATTCTTTCCACATAGCCTGCATATACTTCGACATAAAGTTGCTGCCACGATCTGACACAACTTCTTTAGGGAAGCCAACCCTAGTAAATATGCCGAGTAAAGCTTTTGCAACTGACTTGGCAGTTACAGTTTTCAATGGGATGGCCTCAGGATATCTGGTTGCATGGTCGACCAGCACCAGGATAAACCTATTGCCCGAGGATGTTTGCGGGTCAAGGGGACCAACGATGTCGATCCCTACCCTTTCAAATGGTACCCCCACAACTGGGAGCGGTACCAACGGAGCTTGGATTGTCGCGCCAACCTTACCAGACAACTGGCAGGAGGCACAACTCCTGCAGTGACTTTCTACTTGCACCCCCATCTTGGGCCAGTAGAAGTGCATGGATAACCTTTGCTTGGTCCTCTTCATACCAAGGTGACCAGCAAGGGGAACTTCATGCGCCAACTGCAGGAGGAAGGGCCTAACAGCAAGGGGAACCACCAACCTCCTATGGTCTCCTTCTGTAGACTCTGTGGGCTCACTATACAGGAGTCCACCTTCCCAATAAATCCTATGCTTCCCAGGAGGCTCACCCTCAAGCTGGGAGCAGGCCTGTCTCCTTAGGCCTTCCAGAGATGGGCACTCACGTTGGCCTTTACTGAATTCGTCCCTATCAGGACCTCCTTCAACTAACAAGTCTTTTAGTTCAGGATGATCGTTGGGGTCGAAAACTTCAGGCATCGCCACCTCCTCGTCAGGCCCGGGCGATTGACCAACTTCCTCCACCGCAGTGGTAGGCGAGCTCGGGGGAATATTCTCTTTCCCTCGTCTTGACTTGTAGACTCCCTTCGCCTTGGGTTTCCCCTTCGGCTGGGGCGGCGTATTGGACTTGGCCAATGCTGCCCGTGCTTGAGACCGTGTGTAGGGTCTTTCGGCAGTGTCTCCTACGAGCCCTAAAGCTCTGAGATCATTACCCAGCAAGACCTTTCCCGGGACGTTTCTCTGAATGCTCACTGGAATCCTGACTGCTGTACCATTTAAAGTAAGATTTACAGGGATCACGGGAAACATACGGAGGGGGCCGTCAGCAAACTTAGTGGGCATCAGAGTAGCTCTGGCAACTTCCTCTGAGTCTACCAAGGTAGAATCCACTACTGTTCGACTGCACCCACTATCCCTAAGAGCTGGAGTATCCACTCCATTGATCAGCACGCTGTCTTTAAAGTAGTGCTTGGTATTATCCGGAATCCTAGCATAAGCCTCTGCGACTTTAGGCTCCCAGGAACCCAGGGACACTAAAACTACCTCAGCCTCTATCCCGCTGGGAAATGAGTCTGAGGAGAAGGATGCTCCTGTAATCTCTTCTTCCTCGTAGGAGGAGAAGGCCAGATTAGCGGAGTGGACCCCCAAAGGTCTAACCTTACACCAGGGATCCCCCTTCACATGGTCAGTTGCTCCACAAGAAAAACAAGCCCCAGTGGGTCTGTTTACGTAGGGAGGCTTATTGTAACCAGAGTTCTGTTTCGGAGGCGAACCTCCACTACCCTGTGAGTTCTCTTGTGTCTTACCCTTGTTTTTCTTTTTGTGGCCCTTATGGGAAGAAGATTTAGCAGATTCCCCACCCTCCATATCTTTGGACTTTTCCCTTCCTCCTGCTTACCAGGATTTTTGTCCTTATGGGACACTCGATGTGACACCCATAAGTCTGCTGCAATGGCCAGCTTCTTAGGATCTATCTCCTTCGAATCGGCCAAATGCTGCTTAAGCTCCGGGAAAGAAGAAGCAAAAATGTGTTCCAGCATGACCAGATTGATCATGCCTTCGAAGGTAGAAGCCTTATAACCTTCGACCCAGCCAGTTAAGTTTTTCAAAGATTCAGCGACATAAGATACCCAAGTACCACCTTCCTTTTTCTTATACTCTCGAAAACGCTTTAAATATTGGGCCGGAGTCTTCCCAAACTTTAAAATGAGAGTTTGCTTTAACATTGCGAAATCAGCCCGCTCAGCCTTCGACATTTCCATAATGGCACTGCAGCCAGAATGGGGCAGTCTACTGAGCAACCAAGCAATCTTATCAGCATTGTCAACTTCTTGAACCTCGCATGCATACTCAAACGCATTCAGCCAGTCCATAATGTCATTCCTTTCTTCATACACACTGAGCAGATCTTTCGGAAACCGTGGATGAGAGGAAGCCCCAGAGCCATGTCCAGGACCCTTGGACCCATTTGCAACCTGAAGCTTGGCCAGTTCCAACTGGTGATCCCTGTCTTTCTGTTTTTCTGCCTGTTCGATTTTTAGTTTGGCTATGCTGAATTCAAGCTCCTGCTGCCTAAACCGCAGCTCTTGCTTCTTGAATTCAAGCATAGCCTCCCCATCAACACTGGCAGAGGAAACATTAGACATCACATCCTCCCTGTCCTCGTGGTCGCGATGGATCAGTGCAGCGGCAGAACCGTCGGTTCTACCAGTGAGAGCAGCCCCACCACCTTCTGCACTGTCCTCGGAAGTTATAGCGTCAAGCTGCGCTTCTTGCCACGCCACGATTCTCTGGATCATTTCCAATTTAGTGCCTTGAGAGGAAACACCTCTCTCCGCACACATCTTCAATGTTTCTGATTTGGAAGCATTTAAAGTTAACAAGGTATTTGCTTCCATACTGTTTGATAGGACTATGGCCTTTTTAAAGTTATATTACAACAATTCACTACGTGTACTGTTTGGAATAACCTGAAATGCCTTAGTTCGAGCGCAACACTGGATACCTTCAGTCGTATCCCACCGCTGTACACCAATTTGTTAAGACGGATTTCTGAACTCTGTCCTGGTGGCGCAGAAGTTCAGAAGGCCAACCTAATTACTTGGAACAGGGTAACCTCTGGACGAGCCAGACCAATCAAGGTAGCGATCGCGGCGGTCAAGACTAGGTCTCAAGAGGGGTGAGGGTGACTGAAAGCCCGCAATGAGCACACAAAGCAAGAGCGCTTACAAACTACTCCAAACAGTTGTTATATCAAAAATAGATACACATTTATTTTAAGGCCTTTAAAATAATGACTGTAGCGAGAAAATCACAATATCACAATATTAAACCAACACATACCATATCAACACAATATATATACAAATACACAGTCGCAAGCGTTTAAAGCACGAAATATGTAGTCCACCTGAAAGGAAAGGAAAACAGGCAGTGCGATAACGCTTTAGACTCAGTTCGCCTTCAGAGGCACCTAACTAGATGGAAGTCCGAGCCCTGCGAAGAGTGGAGCCTTGTGCTCAAAGTACCTGCCACGCCGGTGCCAATGGGCAAAAGGGGAAGCTCTTCTGAGGAAGTCAGGCAGTTCGGGTTAGTGCACAGCAGAAGGAGAACAGGTTCCGCAACTCAAGCGCAGCCTCCACAGCGGGCAGAAGCAGAGCGCGAGTACGGCCAAAAGGGTGCTGTTTTTACACAGCAGGGAAAGCAATGGGATACTGCAGGAGGGCGACCAGATCCTAGCTAAACTACTCACCGGTCCCCGAAGCAAGCAGACCCAGGCTTCTCCACGTTAGTTTCAGCAGCTGGCAGGTTCAGAAGAGCAGGGAACGCCTCGAAGTCGTGTAGAGCAAAAAGACGTCCCAATCGACGAAACCAGCACAGTTTGTTGCCGCAGCAGGACAACGGAGCGGCCGTGTGTATTCAAGCCAAATGTACACTCCTCCCTTCAGACTTGGGAACGCCAAGTGTACGAAGCGTGGGAGAGTGACAAGGACTCGAAATACAACACAACCTGGCGGCAGTTACAGAGCAGGACTCCCTTGTAAGCTGGTCAGTCAACTGGATGGCCCAGAGACACTTCCGAAGGCTTACTTGGCAGGAGATGATGAAGTCGCCGGGAATAGCTGTTCCTGCTATTCCAAAGGTCGAAGCACCAGTACAGGCCTTCTGGTTTGATCCAAGGAGGAAAGGGTTTCACAGGACGACAGCAGTGCAAAGGAGGATTCCTTCAGCGGGTCACCAGCGATTCCTCGGTCCAGCCTCTTGGTTGCAGGATACTTGGCTCCTGTATTCCTTCGTTCGTGAGAACTCAGGAGATCGACATGGTAGTGGTGTTTCCAGCTCCCTCTTATCCACGGTTCCCTTCGCGCCAAAACGGAGGGGAGCCAATGGGAGATCCGCACATCAACACACATACCATACGTGGACCAATCACGGACCACGGTGGTCCCAGGCATTCACACCACCCCAGACTCTCTGGCACCCAGGATGTGTATTGGGACCAGACATCCCAGCCCACACCCTGGAGGCACACAAACGACATGTAGAAGCCCGCGAAAGCAACCACGTTTCGCGGGAAAGTACATGCCCAAATAAGGAAGGCCCCGGGTCGCCCGACCTGGGGAAGGTGAAGGGAGCAAGACGGTCAGTGGACAGGACAAAGGAGCCTCGTGGACTGGCCATTTTGGGAGCCAGGCCACCATTTTGGGTTCAGTGCGAAAAACGTGCTCAGAACGCCAAAAGGAGCTCAAAATAAACAAAACGATCGCTGCCACCATTCCAGTCCCTGAATGACTTGCACCGATCAAATACCATCCTAAAAGAGTATCTAGGGCCCGTAGAAGGCTAGAGACCCAAGAGAGCTGTAACTTAGCTTACAGTGCCCTCTTGTGTCATGTTGCACTAAAGCCGCAACATGATAAACGAAACTACGGGAAACAGCGTTCCCCGGTACTGACTGTCTTAAGGGCATGTCAGTTTCCCCGTAAGAAAAGGAGCGAAAGCCCAGAGAAGTGCGGCAGAAGGCTGTACTTCTCTGGCAAAGTCAAGAACAAGGTTAAAAACAATAGCAAAAAGTTTAGGGGTTGCCACATGGAAGGAAAATTCCCTACAATTACGAAATCTTTCCTAACAAGATGTGATATCCAAGTCCTTCCCATTCCAATCCTGAGACCCTTCCTATAACATGAGATGTGATATCCAACTCCTTCTATTCCAACCTGAGACCCTTCCTATAGCATGAGATGGGATATCCAACTCCTTCCAAATCCAATCCTGATACCCTTCCGATAGCATGAGATGTGATATCCCAATGCTTCTACAAAACCTGACACCCATATCATGGCATGAGATGTGATATCAAACTCCCGTCCTATACCATGAGACTTGATATCTCAATGCTTCTAATACCAAACCTGAGACCGATCCAATAACATGAGATGTGATATCCAAATCCTTCCCCTTCCAAACCTTAGACCCTTCCTTTATCATGAGATGTGATATCCAAGTCCTTTCCATTCCATTCCTGAGACCCTTCCTATAGCATGAGATGTGATATCCAAGTCCTTCCCATTCCAATCCTGAGACCCTTCCTATAGCATGAGATGTGATATCTCAATGCTTCTAATACCAAACCTGAGACCCTTCCTATAACATGAGATGTGATATCCAAGTCCTTCCCATTCCAATCCTGAGACCCTTCCTATAGCATGAGATGTGATATCTCAATGCTTCTAATACCAAACCTGAGACCCTTCCTATAACATGAATTGTGATGTCCAAATCCTTCCCATTCCAATCCTGAGACCCTTCCGATAGCAGAGATGTGATATCTCAATGCTTATACCAAACCTAAGACCCTTCCGATAGCATGAGATGTGATATCTCAATGCTTCTAATACCAAACCTGAGATCCTTCCAATAACATGAGATATGATGTCCAAATCCCTCCCCTTCCAAACCTTAGACCATCCCTTTAGCATGAGATTTGATATCCAACTCCTTCCCATTCCAATCCTGAGACCCTTCTGATGGCATGAGATGTGATATCTCAATGCCTCTAAAACCAAACCTGAGATCCTACCTCTAACATGAAATGTGATATCCAACTCCTTCCCCTTCCAACCCTGAGAGCCTTCGTATAGAATGAGATGTGATATCCAACTCCTTCCCATTCCAATCATGAGACCCTTCCTATAGCTTGAGATGTGATATCCAACTCCTTCTCATTCCAATTTTGAGACCCGTCCTATACCATGAGACTTGATATCTCAATGCTTCAAATACCAAACCTGAGACCGGTCCTATAACATGAGATGTGATACCCAAATCCGTCCCCTTCCAAACCTTAGACCCTTCCTATAGCATGAGATGTGATATCTCATTGCTTCTAATACCAAACCTGAGACCCTTCCTATAACGAGATGGGATATCCAACTCCTTCCCATTCCAATCCTGAGACCCTTCAGATAGCAGAGATGTGATATCCAACTCCTTCCCATTCCAAACCTGAGACCCTTCCGATAGCATGAGATGTGATATCTCAATGCTTCTAAAACCAAACATGAGAACCATCCTATGACATGAGATGTGAAATCCAAATCCTTCCCTTTCCAAACCTGAGACCCTTCCTATAGCTTGAGATGAAATATCAAACTCCTTCCCATTCCAATCCTGAGATAGCTTGAGATGTGATATCCAACTCCATCCGATTCCAATCCTGAGACCCTTCCGATAGCATGAGATGTGATAGCTCAATGCTTCTAATATCAAAACTGAGACCCTCCCTATAGTATGAGATGTGAATTCTAAGTCCTCCCCATTCCTATCCTGAGACCCTTCCGATAGCAGAGATGTGATATCTCAATGCTTATACCAAACCTGATGACCCTTCCTATGGCATTAGATGTGATATCCAACTCCTTCCCATTCCAATCCTGAGTTCCTTCCTATAGCATGAGATGTGATATCTCAATGCTTCTATCAAACCTGATACCCTTCCTTTAGCATGAGATGTGATATTCAACTCCTTCCCATTCCAATCCTGAGACCCTTCGTATAACATGAAACGTGATATCCAACTCCTTCCCATTCCAATCCTGAGACTCCTCCTATAGCATGAGATGTGATATCTCAATGCTTCTAATACCAGACCTGGGACCGGTCCTATAACATGAGATATGATATCCAATTCCTTCCCATTCCAATCCTGAGACCCTTCCTATAACGAGATGTGATATCCAACTCCTTCCCATTCCAATTCTGAGACCCTTCCTATACCATGAGACTTGATATCTCAATGCTTCTAATACCAAACCTGAGACCTGTCCTATAACATGAGATGTGATATCCAAATCCTTCCCCTTCCAAACCTTAGACCCTTCCTTTATCATGAGATGTGATATCCAACTCCTTCCCATTCCAATCCTGAGACCCTTCCGATATCATGAGATGTGATATCTCAATGCTTCTAATATCAAACTCGAGACCCTCCCTATAGCATGAGATGTGATATCCAAGTCCTTCCCATTCCAATCCTGAGACCCTTCCTACAGCATGAGATGTGATGTCTCAATGCTTCTAATACCAAACCTGAGACCCTTCCTATAACATGAGATGGGAATATCCAACTCCTTCCCATTATAATCCTGAGACCCTTCCGATAGCAAACATGTGATATCTCAATGCTTATACCAAACCTGAGATCCTTCCTATAACATGGGATGTGATATCCAACTCCTTCCCATTCCAATCCTGAGACACTTCCTATAGCATGAGATGTGATATCTCACTGCTTATACCAAACCTGAGACCCTTCCTATAGCATGAGATGTGATATCCAAGTCCTTCCCATTCCAATCCTGAGACACTTCCTATAGCATGAGATGTGATATCTCAATGCTTCTAATACCAAACCTGAGACCCTTCCTATGGCATGAGATGTCATATACAGATCCTTCCCATTCCAATCCTGAGACCCTTCCTATAGCATGAGATGTGATATCTCAATGCTTATACCAAACCTAAAACCCTTCCTATAGCATGAGATGTGATATCCAACTCCTTCCCATTCCAATCCTGAGACCCTTCCTATAGCATGAGATGTGATATCCAATTGCTCTAATATCAAACCTGAGATCCTTCCTCTAACATTAAATGTGATATCCAACTCCTTCCCTTTCCAAACCTGAGAGCCTACCTATAGCATGAGATGTGATATCCAAGTCCTTCCATTCCAATCCTTAGACCCTTCCTACAGCATGCAATATGATATCTCAATGATTCTAATAACAAACCTGAGACCCGTCCTATAACATGAGATATGATATCCAACTCCTTCCCATTCCAATCCTGAGACACTTCCGATAGCAGAGATGTGATATCTCAATGCTTCTAATACCAAACCTGAGACCAGTCCTATAACATGAGATGGGATATCCAACTCCTTCCCGTTCCAAACCTGAGACCCTTCCTATAGCATGAGATGTGATATCCAACTCCTTCCCATCCCAATCCTTAGACACTTCCGATTGCAGAGATTTGATATCTCAATGCTTATACCAAACCTGAGACTCTTCCTATAACATGAGATGTGATATCCAACTCCTTCCCGTTCCAAACCTGAGACCCTTCCTATAGCATGAGATGTGATATCCAACTCCTTCCCATTCCAATCCTGAGACCCTTATGATAGCATGAGATGTGATAGCTCAATGCCTCTAATACCAAATCTGAGATTCTTCCGATAGCATGAGATGTGATATCTCAATGCTTCTTATACCAAACCTGAGATCCTTCCTATAACATGAGATGTGATATCCAAATCCTTCCCCTTCCAAACCTGAGACCCTCCCTTTAGCATGAGATGTGATATCCAACTCCTTCCCATTCCAACCTGAGACCCTTCCTATAGCATGAGATGGGATATCCAACTCCTTGGAATTCCAATCCTGATACCCTTCCGATAGCATGAGATTTGATATCCCAATGCTTATACCAAACCTGAGACCCATACTATGGCATGAGATGTGATATCAAACTCCTTCCCATTCCAATCCTGAGACCCTTCCTATAGCTTGAGATGTGATATCCAACTCCTTCCCATTCCAATTCTGAGACCCTTCCTATACCATGAGACTTGATATCTCAATGCTTCTAATACCAAACCTGAGACCCGTCCTATAACATGAGATGTGATATCCAAATCCTTCCCCTTCCAAACCTTAGACCCTTTCTTTATCATGAGATGTGATATCCTACTCCTTCCCATTCCAATCCTGAGACCCTTCCGATATCATGAGATATATTATCTCAATGCTTCTAATATCAAACTCGAGACCCTCCCTATAGCATGAGATGTGATATCCAAGTCCTTCCCATTCCAATCCTGAGACCCTTCCTATAGCATGAGATGTGATGTCTCAATGCTTCTAATACCAAACCTGAGACCCTTCCTATAACATGAGATGGGAATATCCAACTCCTTCCCATTCCAATCCTGAGACCCTTCCAATAGCAAACATGTGATATCTCAATGCTTATACCAAACCTGAGATCCTTCCTATAACATGAGATGTGATATCCAACTCCTTCCCATTCCAATCCTGAGACACTTCCTATAGCATGAGATGTGATATCTCACTGCTTATACCAAACCTGAGACCCTTCCTATAGCATGAGATGTGATATCCAACTCCTTCCCATTCCAATCCTGAGACCCTTCCTATAGCATGAGATGTGATATCTCAATGCTTCTAATATCAAACTTGAGACCCTCCCTATAGCATGAGATGTGATATCCAAGTCCTTCCCATTCCAATCTTGAGACACTTCCTATAGCATGAGATGTGATATCTCAATGCTTCTAATACCAAACCTGAGACTCTTCCTATAACATGAGATGGGATATCCAACTCCTTCCCATTGCAATCCTGAGACCCTTCCGATAGCAGAGATGTGATATCTCAATGCTTATACCAAACCTGAGACCCTTCCTACGGCATGAGATGTCATATACAACTCCTTCCCATTCCAATCCTGAGACCCTTCCTATAGCATGAGATGTGATATCTCAATGCTTATACTAAACCTGAGACCCTTCCTTTAGCATGAGATGTGATATCCAACTCCTTCCCATTCCAATCCTGAGACCCTTCCTATAGCATGAGATGTGATATCTCAATGCTTCTTATACCAAACCTGAGATCCTTCCTATAACATGAGATGTGATATCCAAATCCTTCCCCTTCCAAACCTGAGACCCTCCCTTTAGCATGAGATGTGATATCCAACTCCTTCCCATTCCAACCTGAGACCCTTCCTATAGCATGAGATGGGATATCCAACTCCTTGGAATTCCAATCCTGATACCCTTCCGATAGCATGAGATTTGATATCCCAATGCTTATACCAAACCTGAGACCCATACTATGGCATGAGATGTGATATCAAACTCCTTCCCATTCCAATCCTGAGACCCTTCCTATAGCTTGAGATGTGATATCCAACTCCTTCCCATTCCAATTCTGAGACCCTTCCTATACCATGAGACTTGATATCTCAATGCTTCTAATACCAAACCTGAGACCCGTCCTATAACATGAGATGTGATATCCAAATCCTTCCCCTTCCAAACCTTAGACCCTTTCTTTATCATGAGATGTGATATCCTACTCCTTCCCATTCCAATCCTGAGACCCTTCCGATATCATGAGATATATTATCTCAATGCTTCTAATATCAAACTCGAGACCCTCCCTATAGCATGAGATGTGATATCCAAGTCCTTCCCATTCCAATCCTGAGACCCTTCCTATAGCATGAGATGTGATGTCTCAATGCTTCTAATACCAAACCTGAGACCCTTCCTATAACATGAGATGGGAATATCCAACTCCTTCCCATTCCAATCCTGAGACCCTTCCAATAGCAAACATGTGATATCTCAATGCTTATACCAAACCTGAGATCCTTCCTATAACATGAGATGTGATATCCAACTCCTTCCCATTCCAATCCTGAGACACTTCCTATAGAATGAGATGTGATATCTCACTGCTTATACCAAACCTGAGACCCTTCCTATAGCATGAGATGTGATATCCAACTCCTTCCCATTCCAATCCTGAGACCCTTCCTATAGCATGAGATGTGATATCTCAATGCTTCTAATATCAAACTTGAGACCCTCCCTATAGCATGAGATGTGATATCCAAGTCCTTCCCATTCCAATCTTGAGACACTTCCTATAGCATGAGATGTGATATCTCAATGCTTCTAATACCAAACCTGAGACTCTTCCTATAACATGAGATGGGATATCCAACTCCTTCCCATTGCAATCCTGAGACCCTTCCGATAGCAGAGATGTGATATCTCAATGCTTATACCAAACCTGAGACCCTTCCTACGGCATGAGATGTCATATACAACTCCTTCCCATTCCAATCCTGAGACCCTTCCTATAGCATGAGATGTGATATCTCAATGCTTATACTAAACCTGAGACCCTTCCTTTAGCATGAGATGTGATATCCAACTCCTTCCCATTCCAATCCTGAGACCCTTCCTATAGCATGAGATGTGATATCTCAATGCCTCTAATACCAAACCTGAGATCCTTCCTCTAACATGAAATGTGATATCCAACTCCTTCCCTTTCCAAACCTGAGAGCCTATCCATAGCATGAGATGTGATATCCAAGTCCTTCCCATTCCAGTCCTTAGACCCTTCCTACAGCATGCAATAACACTACTCACTTCAGACCTGGGAACGCCAAGTGTACGAATCATGTGAGAGTGACAAGGACTCGATATACTACACAACCTGGCGGCGGTTACAGAGCAAGACTCCTGTGTAGGCTGGTCAGTCTGCTGGATGGCCCAGAGACGCTTCCGAAGGCTTACTAGCAGGAGATGGTGAAAATGCCGAGAATAGCTGTCCCCGCTATTCCAAGGGTCGAAGTACCAGTACAGGCCTTCTGGTTCGATCAAAGGTGAAAAGGGTTTCACAAGGCGACAGCAGTGCAGAGGAGCAGTCCTTCAGCGGGTCACCAGCGATTCCTCGGTTCAGCCTCTTGGTTGCAGGATACTTGGCTCCTGTATTCCTTCGTTCGTGAGAACTCAGGAGATCGACATGGTAGTGGTGTTTCCAGCCCCCTCTTATCCACGGTTCCCTTCGCGCCAAAACGGAGGGGACCCAATGGGAGATCCGCTCATCAACACTCACACCATTCGTGGACCTATCACGGACCACGGTGGTCCCAGGCATTCACACCACCCTAGACTCTCTGGCACCCAGGATGTGTATTGGGACCAGACATCCCAGCCCACATCCTGGAGGCACAAACAAGACATGTAGAAGCCTGCGAAAGCATCTGTGTTTCGCGGGAAAGCACATGCCCAAATAAGGAAGGCCCCAGGTCGGCTCGACCTGGGGAAGGTGAAGGGAGCAAGACGGTCAGCGGACAGGACAAAGGAGCCTCGTGGTCTGGCCATTTTGGGATCTAGGCCACCATTTTGGGTTAAGCGCGAGAAACGCGCTTAGCACGCCAAAAGGATCTCAAAACACAAGAAACGATCGCTGCCACCATTCCCGTCCGTGAATCACTTGCACCGATCAGTTACAATCCAGAAAGAGTATCTAGGGCCTGTAGAAGGCTAGAGACCCAAGAGAGCAGTAACTTAGCTTACAGTGCCCTCTTGTGTCATGTTGCACGAAAGCTGCAACATGATACAAGAAACTACGGAAACCAGCGTTTCCTGGTACTGACTGTCTTAAGGGCATGACCGTTTCCCCTTAAGAAAGGAGCGAAAGCCCAGAGGAGTGCGGCAGAAGGCTGCACTTCTCGGGCAAAGTCGAGAACAAGGTGAAAAACAACAGCAAAAAGTTTAGGGGTTGCCACATGGAAGGAAAATTACCTACAATTACGAAATCTTTCCTAACACTCGCCCCTCCCAGACTATGGACAGGGGGAACTAATCCACCCCTGGATGAGTCTCTTGTTCAGGTCGGTTAAACATTCCCCACAACCCATCAGCATTGCTATGTTGGACACCTGGCCTATGCTCAATAGTGAAGTCGAAGCCTTGTAGACTTATGGACCACCTAAGCAACTTTGGATTCTCCCCCTTCATGTTTATTAGCCACTTTAAGGGCTTATGGTCAGTTTGCACAGTGAAGTGGGTCCCATAGAGGTAGGGCCTCAGCTTCCTTAGGGCCCACACAACAGAGAAACATTCTTTCTCTACCGTGGACCATCTGAGCTCTCTGTCCTTAAACTGGCGACTAATAAAACCAATAGGGTGTTCCTTACCCTTCTCATCTACTTGCGATAGTACAGCTCCTATCCCAGTGTCAGAGGCGTCCGTCTGCACGATAAAAGGTCTTTGATAATCAGGGGCCCTGAGGACAGGGGCCTGGCACAAGGAGTCTTTTAAGCCATTGAAGGCCTTCTCACACTCGTCGGTCCAAGTTACCTTCTTGGGTTTCTTCAGGGTTGTGAGGGCAGTCAGAGGGGCAGCTATGGTGCCATAGTCTGCCACAAAATTGCGGTAATACCCCGTGAGTCCTAAGAAGGCTCGCACTTGGGTTTGTGTAGTGGGGGTAGGCCAGTCTTGTACTGCTTGTACTTTACTGGGTAGAGGCTGTATCCTCCCTCCACCTACTTCATGTCCAAGGTAAAACACTGAGCCTTGTCCAATCTGGCATTTACTAGCCTTTATGGTCAAGTGTGCTTTCTGAAGAGCCTGGAGCACAATCCCGAGGTGTTTCACATGGTCAGGTGGCACTGAAAACTGCTATATCGTCCAGATATGCAAGACAGAATTCGTCCAACCCATTCAAAACATGATGCACAAGCCTCTGGAAAGTGGCAGGTGCATTCTTCAACCCGAACGGCATTACCCGGAATTGGTAAAGGCCGTCTGGAGTAGAAAACGCTGTCTTCTCCTTGGCATGTTCTGCTAAAGCTATTTGCCAATAGCCAGCAGTGAGGTCAAACGTGCTGAGGTACTTGGAGTCACCCAAAGTATCCACCAGCTCATCTGTTCGAGGCAAGGGGTGTGCATCTGTCTTGGTGACAGCATTCAGAGCCCTGTAATCCACACAGAACCTCAATTCAGAAGTGCCTGCCTTTGGAACGAAAACCACAGGGCTGGACCAAGGACTACTAGAGGGTTCAATCACCCCAAGGTCTAACATCTTGTTGACCTCAGTCTTAATATAAGACCGTACTTTGTCTGACATCCTGTATCCCCTACTTTTGGTAGGTACACTGTCTCCTGTGTCTATGTTATGTTTGCACCAAGGTGTCAAACCAGGCGACTGTGAAAACGGGGGAAAACTGCCTAAGCAAACTTTTCACCTCAGCCTGCTGATCAGAAGTCAGGTGAGGGGCCACTCGGACACCCTCAAAGGAGATATCTGAAGGACCGCTTTGGAACAGGTCGGGGAGAGGTTCAGACTCCTCTTCCTCAACATCTGAAGCCAGTAACAGTGCTGCGATTTCGACTCTTGGGACGAAAGCCTTCAGCCTATTCACGTGAAACACTTTTGGAGCCTGTCCAGGCCTTCCAAGGTCCACTAAATAGTTAACCTCACCCAGGGGCTCCACCACTGTGTAAGGGCCTGACCATTTGTCCTGTAAAGCTCAAGGCCTTATGGGATTCATGATCAGGACTTGCTGACCAGGTGTAAAGTTGATGAGGGAAGCTTTCTGGTCGTACCAATGTTTCACCAGCGCTTGTACTGCCTTCAATTTATCACTAGCCAAGCCCATCAGAAGTACCATCCGTTTTCTGAGCCCTAGCACATAATCAACTACGTTGGTAGTAACAGGGGGAGTGGGCATCTCCCATCCCTCTTTGACTATGGCTAAGGGTCCCCGTACAGGATGACCAAACAGAAGTTTGAAGGGGCTGAAGCCAACACCCTCCTGTGGTACCTCTCGGTAGGCAAACAGTAAGCATGGTAAAAGAAGATCCCATTGTCTTCTCTGAAGCTTCTCCAGAGCCCCAATCATGCTTTTTAACGTTCTGTTGAAACGTTCCACCAGACCATTGGTCTGGGGGTGGTATGCAGTAGAGAACTTGTAGGTGACCCCACATTCTTTCCACATAGCCTGCATATACTTCGACATAAAGTTGCTGCCACGATCTGACACAACTTCTTTAGGGAAGCCAACCCTAGTAAATATGCCAAGTAAAGCTTTTGCAACTGACTTGGCAGTTACAGTTTTCAATGGGATGGCCTCAGGATATCTGGTTGCATGGTCGACCAGCACCAGGATAAACCTATTGCCCGAGGATGTTTGCGGGTCAAGGGGACCAACGATGTCGATCCCTACCCTTTCAAATGGTACCCCCACAACTGGGAGCGGTACCAACGGAGCTTGGATTGTCGAGCCAACCTTACCAGATAACTGGCAGGAGGCACAACTCCTGCAGTGACTTTCTACTTGCACCCCCATCTTGGGCCAGTAGAAGTGCATGGATAACCTTTGCTTGGTCCTCTTAATACCAAGGTGACCAGCAAGGAGCACTTCATGCGCCAACTGCAGGAGGAAGGGCCTAACAGCAAGGGGAACCACCAACCTCCTATGGTCTCCTTCTGTAGACTCTGTGGGCTCACTATACAGGAGTCCACCTTCCCAATAAATCCTATGCGTCCCAGGAGGTTCACCCTCAAGCTGGGAGCAGGCCTGTCTCCTTAGGCCTTCCAGAGATGGGCACTCACGTTGGCCTTTACTGAATTCGTCCCTATCAGGACCTCCTTCAACTAACAAGTCTTTTAGTTCAGGATGGTCGTTGGGGTCAAATACTTCAGGCATCGCCACCTCCTCCTCAGGCCCGGGCGATTGACCAACTTCCTCCACCGCAGTGGTAGGCGAGCTCGGGGGAATATTCTCTTTCCCTCGTCTTGACTTGTTGACTCCTTTCGCCTTGGGTTTCCCCTTCGGTTGGGGCGGCGTATTGGTCTTTGCCAATGCTGCCCGTGCTTGAGACCGTGTGTAGGGTCTTTCGGCAGTGTCTCCTATGAGCCCTAAAGCTCTGAGATCATTACCTAACAAGACCTTTCCCGGGACGTTTCTCTGAATGCTCACTGGAATCCTGACTGCTGTACCATTTAAAGTAAGATTTACAGGTATTACTGGGAACATACGGAGTGGGCCGTCAGCCAACTTAGTGGGCATCAGAGTAGCTCTGGCAACTTCCTCTGAGTCTACCAAGGTAGAATCCACTACAGTTCGACTGCACCCACTATCCCAAAGAGCTGGAGTATCTACTCCATTGATCAGCACACTGTCTTACAATAAGCCTCCCTATGTAAACAGACCCAATGGATCTTGTTTTGCTTGTGGAGCAACTGACCACGTGAAGGGGGATCCCCGGTGTAAGGTTAGACCTTTGGGGGTCCACTCCGCTAATCTGGCCTTCTCCTCCTACGAGGAAGAAGAGATTACAGGAGCATCCTTCTCCTCAGACTCATTTCCCAGCGGGATAGAGGCTGAGGTAGTTTTAGTTTCCCTGGGAGGAGGGTCTCAGGTTTGGAAGGGGAAGGATTTGGATATCACATCTCATGTTATCGGAAGGATCTCACGTTTGGTATTAGAAGTATTGAGATATCATATCTCATGCTATAGGAAGGGTCTCAGGATTGGAATGGGAAGGAGTTGGATATCACATCTCATGCTATAGGAAGTGTCTCAGGATTGTAATGGGAAGGACTTGGATATCACATCTCATGCTATAGGTAGGGTCTCAAGTTTGATATTAGAAGCATTGAGATATCACATCTCATGCTATAGGAAGGGTCTGAGGATTGGAATGGGAAGGAGTTGGATATCACATATCATGCTATGGGAAGGGTCTCAGGTTTGGTATAAGCAGTGAGATATCACATCGCATGCTATAGGAAGTGTCTCAGGATTGGAATGGGAAGGAGTTGGATATCACATCTCATGTTATAGGAAGGATCTCAGGTTTGGTATAAGCATTGAGATATCACATCTCTGCTATCGGAAGGGTCTCAGGATTGGAATGGGAAGGAGTTGGATATTCCCATCTCTTGTTATAGGAAGGGTCTCAGGTTTGGTATTAGAAGCATTGAGATATCACATCTCATGCTATAGGAAGGGTCTCAGGATTGGAATGGGAAGGACTTGGATATCACATCTCATGCTATAGGGAGGGTCTCAAATTTGATATTAGAAGCTTTGAGATATGACATCTCATGATATCGGAAGGGTCTCAGGATTGGTATGGGAAGGAGTTGGATATCACATCTCATGATAAAGGAAGGGTCTAAGGTTTGGAAGGGGAAGGATTTGGATATCACATCTCATGTTATATTACGGGTCTCACCTTTGGTATTAGAAGCATTGAGATATCAAGTCTCATAGTATAGGAAGGGTCTCAGAATTGGAATGGGAAGGAGTTGGATATCACATCTCAAGCTATAGGAAGGGTCTCAGGATTGGAATGGGAAGGACTTGGATATCACATCTCATGCTATAGGAAGGCTCTCAGGTTTGGAAGAGGAAAGAGTTGGATATCACATTTCATGTTAGAGGTAGGATCTCAGGTTTGGTATTAGAGGCATTGAGATATCACATCTCATGCTATCAGAAGGGTCTCAGGAATGGAATGGGCAGGAGTTGGATATCACATCTCATGCTAAAGGGAGGGTCTCAGGTTTGGAAGGGGAAGGATTTGGATATCACATCTCATGTTATCGGAAGGATCTCACGTTTGGTATTAGAAGTATTGAGATATCATATCTCATGCTATAGGAAGGGTCTCAGGATTGGAATGGGAAGGAGTTGGATATCACATCTCATGCTATAGGGAGGGTCTCAGGATTGGAATGGGAAGGACTTAGATATCACATATCATGCTATAGGGAGGGTCTCAGTTTTGATATTAGAAGCATTGAGATATCACATCTCATGCTATCGGAAGTGTCTCAGGATTGGAATGGGAAGGAGCTGGATATCACATCTCATGCTAGATGAAGGGTCTCAGGTTTGGAACGGGAAGGATTTGGATATCACATCTCATGTTATAGGAAGGGTCTCAGGTTTGGTATAAGCCTTGAGATATCACATCTCTGCTATCGGAAGTGTCTCAGGATTGGAATGGGAAGGAGTTGGATATCCCATCTCATGTTATAGGACGGGTCTCAGGTTTGTTATTAGAATCATTGAGATATCATATTGCATG
Source organism: Ambystoma mexicanum (assembly GCF_040938575.1). Lineage (NCBI taxonomy): Eukaryota > Metazoa > Chordata > Amphibia > Caudata > Ambystomatidae > Ambystoma > Ambystoma mexicanum. The sequence goes on from NW_027182433.1 coordinate 8,015,045, forward strand.
CTGTAGGAAGGGTCTAAGGGTTGGAATGTGAAGGACTTGGATATCACATCTTATGCTATAGATAGGCTCTTAGGTTTGGAAAGGGAAGGAGTTGGATATCACATTTCATGTTAGAGGAAGGATCTCAGGTTTGGTATTAGAAGCATTGAGATATCACATCTCATGCTATAGGAAGGGTCTCAGGATTGGAATGGGAAGCAGTTGGATATCACATCTCATGCTATAGGAAGGGTCTCAGGTTTGGTATAAGCATTGAGATATCACATCTCATGCTATAGGACGGGTCTCAGGATTGGAATGGAAGGAGTTGGATATCACATCTCATGTTATAGGAAGGATCTCAGGTTTGGTATTAGAAGCATTGAGACATCACATCTCATGCTATAGGAAGGGTCTCAGGGTTGGAATGGGAAGGAGTTGGATATCACATCTCATCCAATAGGAAGGGTCTCAGGTTTGGAATGGGAAGGGATTGGATATCACATCTCATGTTATAGGAAGGATCTCAGGTTTCGTATTAGAAGCATTGAGATATCACATCTCATGCTATAGGAAGGGTCTCAGGATTGGAATGTGAAGGATTTGGATATCACATCTCATGCTAAAGGAAGGGTCTCATGTTTGGTAGAAGCATTGAGATATCACGTCTCTGCTTTCGGAAGGGTCTCAGGATTGGATTGGGAAGGAGTTGGATATCCCTTCTCATGCTATAGGAAGTGTCTCAGGTTGGAATGGGAAGGAGTTGGATATCACATCTCATGTTATAGGAAGGGTCTCAGGATTGGAATGGGAAGCATTTGGATATCACATCTCTTGCTATAGGAAGGGTCTCAGGATTGGAATGGGTAGGAGTTGGATATTACTTTCTTGCTATAGGAAGGTTCTCGTGTTTGGAATGGGAAGGAGGTGGGTATCACATATGCTATAGTTAGTGTCTCAGGTTTGGAACGGGAAGGAGTTGGATATCACATCTCATGTTATAGGAAGGGTCTCAGGTTTGGTATAAGCATTGAGATATCACATCTCTGCTATCGGAAGCGGCTCAGGATTGGAATGGGAAGGAGTTGGATATCCCATCTCATGTTATAGGAAGAGTCTCTGGTTTGGTATTAGAATCATTGAGATATCACATTGCATGCTGTAGGAAGGGTCTAAGGATTGGAATGGGATGGACTTGGATATCACATCTCATATTATAGGTAGGCTCTCAGGTCTGGTATAAGCATTGAGATATCACATCTCATGCTATAGGAAGGGTCTCAGATTTGGTATAAGCATTGAGATATCACATCTCATGCTAAAGGAAGGGTCTCAGGATTGGAATGGGAAGGAGTTGTATATAACATCTCAGGCCATAGGAAGGTTCTCAGGTTTGGTAAAAGCATTGAGATATCACATCTCTGCTATCGGAAAGGTCTCAGGATTGGAATGGGAAGGAGTTGGATATCCCATCTCATGTTATAGGAAGGGTCTCAGGTTTGGTATTAGAAGCATAGAGATATCACATCTCATGCTATAGGAAGGGTCTCAGGATTGGAATGGGAAGGACTTGGAGGTCACATCTCATGCTATAGGGAGGGTCTCAAGTTTGATATTAGAAGCATTGAGATAACAAATCTCATGATATCGGAAGGGTCTCAGGATTGGAATGGGAAGGAGTTGGATATCACATCTCATGATAAAGGAAGGGTCTAAGGTTTGGAAGGGGAAGGATTTCGATATCACATCTCATGTTATAGGACGGGTCTCAGGTTTGGTATTAGAAGCATTGAGATATCAAATCTCATGGTATAAGAAGGGTCTCAGAATTGGAATGGGAAGGAGTTGGATATCACACCTCAAGCTATACGAAGGGTCTCAGGATTGGAATGGGAAGGAGTTTGATATCACATCTCATGCCAGAGTATGGGTCTCAGGTTTTGTATAAGCATTGGGATATCACATCTCATGCTATCGGAAGGGTATCAGTATTGGATTTGGAAGAAGTTGGATATCCCATCTCATGCTATAGGAAGGGTCTCAGGTTGGAATGGGAAGGATTTGGATATCACATTTCATGTTATAGGAAGGGTCTCAGGATTGGAATGGGAAGTACTTGGATATCATATCTCATGCAATAGGACGGGTCTCAGGTTTGTTATTAGAATCATTGAGATATCATATTGCATGCTGTAGGAAGGGTCTAAGGATTGGAATGGGAAGGACCTGGATATCACATCTCATGCTATAGATAGGCTCTTAGGTTTGGAAAGGGAAGGAGTTGGATATCACATCTCATGTTATAGGATGGATCTCAGGTTTGGTATTAGAAGTATTGAGATATCACATCTCATGTTATCGGAAGGATCTCAGGTTTGGTATTAGAAGTATTGAGACCCTTCCGATAGCAGAGACGTGATATCTCAATGCTTCTACCAAACCTGAGACCCTTCCTTTAGCATGAGATGTGATATCCAAATCCTTCACATTCCAATCCTGAGACCCTTCCTATAGCATGAGATGTGATATCTCAATGCTTCTAATACCAAACCTGAGATCCTTCCTATAACATGAGATGTGATATCCAATTCCTTCCCATTCCAAACCTGAGACCCTTCCTATTGGATGAGATGTGATATCCAACTCCTTCCCATTCCAACCCTGAGACCCTTCCTATAGCATGAGATGTGATGTCTCAATGCTTCTAATACCAAACCTGAGATCCTTCCTATAACATGAGATGTGATATCCAACTCCTTCCATTCCAATCCTGAGACCCGTCCTATAGCATGAGATGTGATATCTCAATGCTTCTAATACCAAACCTGAGATCCTTCCTCTAACATGAAATGTGATATCGAACTCCTTCCCTTTCCAAACCTGAGAGCCTACCTATAGCATGAGATATGATATCCAAGTCCTTCCCATTCCAATTCTTAGACCCTTCCTACAGCATGCAATATGATATCTCAATGATTCTAATAACAAACCTGAGACCCTTCCTATAGCATGAGATGTGATATCCAACTACTTCCCATTCCAATCCTGAGACCCTTCCTATAGCATGAGATGTGATATCTCAATGCTTCTAATACCAAACCTGAGATCCTTCCTCTAACATGAAATGTGATATCGAACTCCTTCCCTTTCAAAACCTGAGAGCCTACCTATAGCATGAGATGTGATATCCAAGTCCTTCCCATTCCAATCCTTAGACCCTTCCTACAGCATGCAATATGATATCTCAATGATTCTAATAACAAACCTGAGACCCGTCCTATAGCATGAGATATGATATCCAAGTCCTTCAAATTCCAATCCTGAGACCCTTCCTATAACATGAAATGTGATATCCAACTCCTTCCCATTCCAACCTGAGACCCTTCCTATAGCATGAGATGGGATATCCAACTTCGTCCAAATCCAATACTGATACCCTTCCGATAGCATGAGATGTGATATCCCAATGCTTCTACCAAACCTGAGACCCATACTATGGCATGAGATATGATATCAAACTCCTTCCCATTCCAATCCTGAGACCCTTCCTATAGCTTGAGATGTGATATCCAACTCCTTCCCATTCCAATTCTGAGACCCTTCTTATACCATGAGACTTGATATCTCAATGCTTCTAATACCAAACCTGAGACCGTCCTATAACATGAGATGAGATATCCAAATCCTTACCCTTCAAAACCTTAGACCCTTCCTTTATCATGAGATGTGGTATCCAACTCCTTCCCATTCGAATCCTGAGACCCTTCCTATAACATGAGATGTGATATCCAACTCCTTCCCATTCCAACCTGAGACACTTCCTATAGCATGAGAAGGGATATCCAACTCCTTCCCAATCCAATCCTGAGACCCTTCCGATAGCAGAGATGTGATATCTCAATGCTTATACCAAACCTGAGACCCTTCCTATGGCATGAGATGTGATATCCAACTCCTTGCCATTCAAATCCTGAGACCCTTCCTATAGCATGAAAAGGGATATCCAACTCCTTCCCAATCCAATCCTGAGACCCTTCCGATAGCAGAGACGTGATATCTCAATGCTTCTACCAAACCTGAGACCCTTCCTTTAGCATGAGATGTGATATCCAAATCCTTCACATTCCAATCCTGAGACCCTTCCTATAGCATGAGATGTGATATCTCAATGCTTCTAATACCAAACCTGAGATCCTTCCTATAACATGAGATGTGATATCCAATTCCTTCCCATTCCAAACCTGAGACCCTTCCTATTGGATGAGATGTGATATCCAACTCCTTCCCATTCCAACCCTGAGACCCTTCCTATAGCATGAGATGTGATGTCTCAATGCTTCTAATACCAAACCTGAGATCCTTCCTATAACATGAGATGTGATATCCAACTCCTTCCATTCCAATCCTGAGACCCGTCCTATAGCATGAGATGTGATATCTCAATGCTTATACCAAACCTGAGACCCTTCCTATAGCATGAGATGTGATATCCAACTCCTCCCCATTCCAATCCTGAGACCCTTCCACTAGCATGAGATGTGATATCTCAATGCTTCTAATACCAAACCTGAGATTCTTCCTCTAACATGAAATGTGATATCCAACTCCTTCCCTTTCCAAACCTAAGAGCCTATCTATAGCATGAGATGTGATATCCAAGTCCTTCACATTCCAACCCTTAGACCCTTCCTACAGCATGCAATATGATATCTCTATGATTCTAATAACAAACCTGAGACCCTTCCTATAACATGAGATGTGATATCCAACTCCTTCCCGTTCCAAACCTGAGACCCTTCCTTTAGCATGAGATGTGATATCCAGCTCCTTCCCATTCCAATCCTGAGACACTTCCGATAGCATGAGATGTGATATCTCAATGCTTCTAATATCAAAACTGAGACCCTCCCTATAGCATGATATGTGATATCTAAGTCCTTCCCATTCCAATCCTGAGACCCTTCCTATAGCATGAGATGTGATATCTCAATGCTTCTACCAAACCTGAGACCCTTCCTTTAGCATGAGATGTGATATCCAACTCCTTCCCATTCCAATCCTGAGACCCTTCCTATAGCATGAGATGTGATATCTCAATACTTCTAATACCAAACCTGAGATCCTTCCGATAACATGAGATGTGATATCTCAATACTTCTAATACCAAACCTGAGATCCATCCTATAACATGAGATGTGATATCCAACTCCTTCCCTTTCCAAACCTGAGAGCCTATCTATAGCATGAGATGTGATATCCAGGTCCTTCCCATTCCAACCCTTAGACCCTTCCTACAGCATGCAATATGATATCTCAATGATTCTAATAACAAACCTGAGACCCGTCCTATAGCATGAGATGGGATATCCAACTTCGTCCAAATCCAATACTGATACCCTTCCGATAGCATGAGATGTGATATCCCAATGCTTCTACCAAACCTGAGACCCATACTATGGCATGAGATATGATATCAAACTCCTTCCCATTCCAATCCTGAGACCCTTCCTATAGCTTGAGGTGTGATATCCAACACCTTCCCATTCCAATTCTGAGACCCTTCTTATACCATGAGACTTGATATCTCAATGCTTCTAATACCAAACCTGAGACCGTCCTATAACATGAGATGTGATATCCAAATCCTTCCCCTTCCAAACCTTAGACCCTTCCTTTATCATGAGATGTGGTATCCAACTCCTTCCCATTCGAATCCTGAGACCCTTCCTATAACATGAGATGTGATATCCAACTCCTTCCCATTCCAACCTGAGACACTTCCTATAGCATGAGAAGGGATATCCAACTCCTTCCCAATCCAATCCTGAGACCCTTCCGATAGCAGAGATGTGATATCTCAATGCTTATACCAAACCTGAGACCCTTCCTATGGCATGAGATGTGATATCCAACTCCTTGCCATTCAAATCCTGAGACCCTTCCTATAGCATGAAAAGGGATTGGAATGTTGCATATGTGATATCCAACTCCTTCCCATTCCAAACATGAGACCCTTCCTATAGCAAGAAAGTAATATCCAACTCCTACCCATTCCAATCCTGAGACCCTTCCTATAGCAAGAGATGTGATATCCAACTCCTTCCCATTCCAATCCTGAGACCCTTCCTATAGCATGAGATATGATATCTCAATACTTCTAATACCAAACGTGAGATCCTTCCGATAACATGAGATGTGATATCCAAATCCTTCCCCTTCCAAACCTGAGACCCTCCCTTTAGCATGAAATGTGATATCCAACTCCTTCCTATTCCAATCCTGAGACTCTTCTGATAGCATGAGATGTGATATCTCAATGCTTCTAATACCAAACCTGAGATCCTTCCGATAGCATGAGATGTGATATCTCAATGCTTCTAATACCAAACCTGAGATCCTTCCTATAACATGAGATGTGATATCCAAATCCTTCCCCTTCCAAACCTGAGACCCTCCCTTTAGCATGAGATGTGATATCTAACTCCTTCCCATTCCATTCCTGAGACCCTTCTGATAGCATGAGATGTGATATCTCAATGCCTCTAATACCAAACCTGAGATCCTACCTCTAACATGAAATGAGATATCCAACTCTTTCCCCTTCCAAACCTGAGAGCCTTCCTATAGCATGAGATGTGATATCCAAGTCCTTCCCATTCCAATACTGAGACCCTTCCTATAGCTTGAGATGTGATATCCAACTCCTTCCCATTCCAATTCTGAGACCCTTCCTATAGCATGAGATGTGATATCTCAATGCTTATACCAAACCTGAGAGCCTACCTATAGCATGAGATGTGATATCCAAGTCCATCCCATTCCAATCCTTAGACCCTTCCTACAGCATGCGATGTGAATATCTCAATGATTCTAATACCAAACCAGAGACTCTTCCTATAACATGAGATGGGATATCCAACTCCTTCCCATTCCAATTATGAGACCCTTCCTATACTATGAGACTTGATATCTCAATGCTTCTAATACCAAACCTGAGACCCGTAATATAACATGAGATGTGATATCCAAATCCTTCCCCTTCCAAACCTTAGACCCTTCCTTTATCATGAGATGTGATATCCAACTCCTTCCCATTCCAATCCTGAGACCCTTCCGATATCATGAGATGTGATATCTCAAAGCTTCTAATATCAAACTTGAGACCCTCCCTATAGCATGAGATGTGATATCCAAGTCCTTCCCATTCCAATCCTGAGACCCTTCCTATAGCATGAGATGTGATATCTCAATGCTTCTAATACCAAACCTGAGACCCTTCCTATAACATGAGATGGGAATATCCAACTCCTTCCCATTCCAATCTTGAGACCCTTCCGATAGCAGAGATGTGATATCTCAATGCTTATACCACACCTGAGATCCTTCCTATAACATGAGATGTGATATCCAACTCCTTCCATTCCAATCCTGAGATCCGTCCTATAGCATGAGATGTGATATCTCAATGCTTATACCAAACCTGAGACCCTTCCTATAGCATATGTCATATCCAACTGCTTCCCATTCCAATCCTGAGACCCTTCCTATAGCATAATATGTGATATCTCAATGCTTCTAATACCAAACCTGAGATCCTTCCTCTAACATGAAATGTGATATCCAACTCCTTCCCTTTCCAAACCTAAGAGCCTATCTATAGCATGAGATGTGATATCCAAGTCCTTCACATTCCAACCCTTAGACCCTTCCTACAGCATGCAATATGATATCTCAATGATTCTAATAACAAACCTGAGACCCGTCCTATAACATGAGATGGGATATCCAACTCCTTCCCATTCCAATCCTGAGACACTTCCGATAGCAGAGATGTGATATCTCAATGCTTATACCAAACCTGAGACCCTTCCTATAACATGAGATGTGATATCCAAATCCTTCTCGTTCCAAACCTGAGACCCTTCCTTTAGCATGAGATGTGATATCCAGCTCCTTCCCATTCCAATCCTGAGACACTTCCGATAGCATGAGATGTGATATCTCAATGCTTCTAATATCAAAACTGAGACCCTCCCTATAGCATGATATGTGATATCTAAGTCCTTCCCATTCCAATCCTGAGACCCTCCCTATAGCATGAGATGTGATATCCAACTCCTTCCCATTCCAATCCTGAGACCCTTCCTATAGCATGAGATATGATATCTCAATACTTCTAATACCAAACGTGAGATCCTTCCGATAACATGAGATGTGATATCCAAATCCTTCCCCTTCCAAACCTGAGACCCTCCCTTTAGCATGAAATGTGATATCCAACTCCTTCCTATTCCAATCCTGAGACTCTTCTGATGGCATGAGATGTGATATCTCAATGCTTCTAATACCAAACCTGAGATCCTTCCGATAGCATGAGATGTGATATCTCAATGCTTCTAATACCAAACCTGAGATCCTTCCTATAACATGAGATGTGATATCCAAATCCTTCCCCTTCCAAACCTGAGACCCTCCCTTTAGCATGAGATGTGATATCTAACTCCTTCCCATTCCATTCCTGAGACCCTTCTGATAGCATGAGATGTGATATCTCAGTGCCTCTAATACCAAACCTGAGATCCTACCTCTAACATGAAATGAGATATCCAACTCTTTCCCCTTCCAAACCTGAGAGCCTTCCTATAGCATGAGATGTGATATCCAAGTCCTTCCCATTCCAATACTGAGACCCTTCCTATAGCTTGAGATGTGATATCCAACTCCTTCCCATTCCAATTCTGAGACCCTTCCTATAGCATGAGATGTGATATCTCAATGCTTATACCAAACCTGAGAGCCTACCTATAGCTTGAGATGTGATATCCAAGTCCATCCCATTCCAATCCTTAGACCCTTCCTACAGCATGCGATGTGAATATCTCAATGATTCTAATACCAAACCAGAGACTCTTCCTATAACATGAGATGGGATATCCAACTCCTTCCCATTCCAATTATGAGACCCTTCCTATACTATGAGACTTGATATCTCAATGCTTCTAATACCAAACCTGAGACCCGTAATATAACATGAGATGTGATATCCAAATCCTTCCCCTTCCAAACCTTAGACCCTTCCTTTATCATGAGATGTGATATCCAACTCCTTCCCATTCCAATCCTGAGACCCTTCCGATATCATGAGATGTGATATCTCAAAGCTTCTAATATCAAACTTGAGACCCTCCCTATAGCATGAGATGTGATATCCAAGTCCTTCCCATTCCAATCCTGAGACCCTTCCTATAGCATGAGATGTGATATCTCAATGCTTCTAATACCAAACCTGAGACCCTTCCTATAACATGAGATGGGAATATCCAACTCCTTCCCATTCCAATCTTGAGACCCTTCCGATAGCAGAGATGTGATATCTCAATGCTTATACCACACCTGAGATCCTTCCTATAACATGAGATGTGATATCCAACTCCTTCCCATTCCAATCCTGAGACACTTCCTATAGCATGAGATGTGATATCTCACTGCTTATACCAAACCTGAGACCCTTCCCATAGCAGGAGATGTGATATCCAACTCCTTCCCATTCCAATCCTCAGACCCTTCCTATAGCATGAGATGTGATATCTCAATGCTTCTAATGTCAAACTTGAGACCCTACCTATAGCATGAGATGTGATATCCAAGTCCTTCCCATTCCAATCCTGAGACACTTCCTATAGCATGAGATGTGATATCTCAATGCTTCTAATACCAAACCTGAGACTCTTCCTATAACATGAGATGGGATATCCAACTCCTTCCAATTCCAATCCTGAGACCCTTTTGATAGCAGAGATGTGATATCTCAATGTTTATACCAAACCTGAGACCCTTCCTACGGCATGAGATGTCATATTCAACTCCTTCCCATTCCAATCCTGAGACCCTTCCTATAGCATGAGATGTGATGTCTCAATGCTTCTAATACCAAACCTGAGATCCTTCCTATAACATGAGATGTGATATCCAACTCCTTCCATTCCAATCCTGAGACCCTTCCTATAGCATGAGATGTGATATCTCAATGCTTATACCAAACCTGAGACCCTTCCTATAGCATGAGATGTGATATCCAACTCCTTCCCATTCCAATCCTGAGACCCTTCCTATAGCATGAGATGTGATATCTCAATGCCTCTAATACCAAACCTGAGATCCTTCCTCTAACATGAAATGTGATATCCAACTCCTTCACTTTCCAAACCTGAGAGCCTATCTATAGCATGAGATGTGATATCCACGTCATTCCCATTCCAATCCTTAGACCCTTCCTACAGCATGCAATATGATATCTCAATGATTCTAATAAAAAACCTGAGACCCGTCCTATAACATGAGATGGGATATCCAACTCCTTCCCATTCCAATCCTGAGACACGTCCGATAGCAGAGATGTGATATCTCAATGTTTATACCAAACCTGAGACCCTTCCTATAACATGAGATGTGATATCCAACTCCTTCCCGTTCCAAACCTGAGACCCTTCCTTTAGCATGAGATGTGATATCCAGCTCCTTCCCATTCCAATCCTGAGACACTTCTGATAGCATAAGATGTGATATCTCAATGCTTCTAATATCAAAACTGAGACCCTCCCTATAGCATATGTGATATCTAAGTCCTTCCCATTCCAATCCTGTGACCCTTCCTATAGCATGAGATGTGATATCTCAATGCTTCTACCAAACCTGAGACCCTTCCTTTAGCATGAGATGTGATATCCAACTCCTTCCCATTCCAATCCTGAGACCCTTCCTATAGCATGAGATGTGATATCTCAATATTTCTAATACCAAACCTGAGATCCTTCCGATAACATGAGATGTGATATCTCAATACTTCTAATACCAAACCTGAGATCCATCCTATAACATGAGATGTGATATCCAAATCCTTCCCCTTCCAAACCTGAGACCCTCCCTTTAGCATGAGATGTGATATCCAACTCCTTCCCATTCCAATCCTGAGACCCTTCTGATAGCATAAGATATGATATCTCAATGCTTCTATACCAAACCTGAGATCCTTCTGATAGCATGAGATGTGATATCTCAATGCTTCTAATACCAAACCTGAGATCCTACCTCTAACATGAAATGTGATATCCAACTCTTTCCCCTTGCAAACCTGAGAGCCTTCCTTTAGCATGAGATGTGATATCCAAGTCCTTCCCATTCCAATCCTGAGACACTTCCTATAACATGAGATGTGATATCCAACTCCTTCCCATTCCAACCTGAGACCCTTCCTATAGCATGAGATGGGATATCCAACTCCTTCCAAATCCAATCCCGATACCCTTCCGATAGCATGAGATGTGATATCCCAATGCTTCTACCAAACCTGAGACCCATATTATGGCATGAGATGTGATATCAAACTCCTTCCCATTCTAATCCTGAGACCCTTCCTATACCATGAGACTTGATATCTCAATGCTTCTAATACCAAACCTGAGACCCGTCCTATAACATGAGATGTGATATCCAAATCCTTCCCCTTCCAAACCTTAGACCCTTCCTTTATCATGAGATGTGATATCCAACTCCTTCCCATTCCAATCTTGAGACCCTTCCGATATCATGAAATGTGATATCTCAATGCTTCTATCAAACTTGAGACCCTCCCTATAGCATGAGATGTGATATCCAAGTCCTTCCCATTCCAATCCTGAGACCCTTCCTATAGCATGAGATGTGATATCTCAATGCTTCTAATACCAAACCTGAGACCCTTCCTATAACATGAGATGGGAATATCCAACTCCTTCCCATTCCAATCCTTAGACCCTTCCTACAGCATGCAATATGATATCTCAATGATTTTAATAAAAAACCTGAGACCCGTCCTATAACATGAGATGGGATATCCAACTCCTTCCCATTCCAATCCTGAGACACTTCCGATGGTAGAGATGTGATATCTCAATGTTTATACCAAACCTGAGACCCTTCCTATAACATGAGATGTGATATCCAACTCCTTCCCATTCCAATCCTGAGACCCTTCCTATAGCATGAGATGTGATATCCAACTCTATCCCATTCCAATCCTGAGACCCTTCTGATAGCATAAGATATGATATCTCAATGCTTCTATACCAAACCTGAGATCCTTCTGATAGCATGAGATGTGATATCTCAATGCTTCTAATACCAAACCTGAGATCCTACCTCTAACATGAAATGTGATATCCAACTCTTTCCCCTTGCAAACCTGAGAGCCTTCCTATAGCATGAGATGTGATATCCAAGTCCTTTCCATTCCAATCCTGAGACCCTTCCTATAACATGAGATGTGATATCCAACTCCTTCCCATTCCAACCTGAGACCCTTCCTATAGCATGAGATGGGATATCCAACTCCTTCCAAATCCAATCCCGATACCCTTCCGATAGCATGAGATGTGATATCCCAATGCTTCTACCAAACCTGAGACCCATATTATGGCATGAGATGTGATATCAAACTCCTTCCCATTCTAATCCTGAGACCCTTCCTATACCATGAGACTTGATATCTCAATGCTTCTAATACCAAACCTGAGACCCGTCCTATAACATGAGATGTGATATCCAAATCCTTCCCATTCCAATCTTGAGACCCTTCCGATAGCAGAGATGTGATATCTCAATGCTTATACCACACCTGAGATCCTTCCTATAACATGAGATGTGATATCCAACTCCTTCCATTCCAATCCTGAGACCCGTCCTATAGCATGAGATGTGATATCTCAATACTTCTAATACCAAACCTGAGATCCTTCCTATAGCATGAGATGTGATATCTCAATGCTTCTAATACCAAACCTGAGACCCTTCCTACAGCATGCGATGTGATATCTCACTGCTTATACCAAACCTGAGACCCTTCCTATAGCATGAGATGTGATATCCAACTCCTTCCCATTCCAATCCTGAGACCCTTCCTATAGCATGAGATGTGATATCTCAATGCTTCTAATATCAAACTTGAGAGCCTCCCTATAGCATGAGATGTGATATCCAAGTCCTTCCCATTCCAATCCTGAGACACTTCCTATAGCATGAGATGTGATATCTCAATGCTTCTAATACCAAACCTGAGACTCTTCCTATAACATGAGATGGGATATCCAACTCCTTCCCATTCCAATCCTGAGACCCTTCCGATAGCAGAGATGTGATATCTCAATGCTTATACCAAACCTGAGACCCTTCCTACGGCATGAGATGTCATATACAACTCCTTCCCATTCCAATCCTGAGACCCTTCCTATAGCATGAGATGTGATATCTCAATGCTTATACCAAACCTGAGACCCTTCCTATAGCATGAGATGTGATATCCAACTCCTTCCCATTCCAATCCTGAGACCCTTCCTATAGCATGAGATGTGATATCCAACTGCTTCCCATTCCAATCCTGAGACCCTTCCTATAGCATGAGATGTGATATCTCAATGCTTCTAATACCAAACCTGAGATCCTTCCTCTAACATGAAATGTGATATCCAACTCCTTCCATTCCAATCCTGAGACCCATCCTATAGCATGAGATGTGATATCTCAATGCTTATACCAAACCTGAGACCCTTCCTATAGCATATGTCATATCCAACTGCTTCCCATTCCAATCCTGAGACCCTTCCTATAGCATAAGATGTGATATCTCAATGCTTCTAATACCAAACCTGAGATCCTTCCTCTAACATGAAATGTGATATCCAACTCCTTCCCTTTCCAAACCTAAGAGCCTATCTATAGCATGAGATGTGATATCCAAGTCCTTCACATTCCAACCCTTAGACCCTTCCTACAGCATGCAATATGATATCTCAATGATTCTAATAACAAACCTGAGACCCGTCCTATAACATGAGATGGGATATCCAACTCCTTCCCATTCCAATCCTGAGACACTTCCGATAGCAGAGATGTGATATATCAATGCTTATACCAAACCTGAGACCCTTCCTATAACATGAGATGTGATATCCAAATCCTTCTCGTTCCAAACCTGAGACCCTTCCTTTAGCATGAGATGTGATATCCAGCTCCTTCCCATTCCAATCCTGAGACACTTCCGATAGCATGAGATGTGATATCTCAATGCTTCTAATATCAAAACTGAGACCCTCCCTATAGCATGATATGTGATATCTAAGTCCTTCCCATTCCAATCCTGAGACCCTCCCTATAGCATGAGATGTGATATCCAACTCCTTCCCATTCCAATCCTGAGACCCTTCCTATAGCATGAGATATGATATCTCAATACTTCTAATACCAAACGTGAGATCCTTCCGATAACATGAGATGTGATATCCAAATCCTTCCCCTTCCAAACCTGAGACCCTCCCTTTAGCATGAAATGTGATATCCAACTCCTTCCTATTCCAATCCTGAGACTCTTCTGATAGCATGAGATGTGATATCTCAATGCTTCTAATACCAAACCTGAGATCCTTCCGATAGCATGAGATGTGATATCTCAATGCTTCTAATACCAAACCTGAGATCCTTCCTATAACATGAGATGTGATATCCAAATCCTTCCCCTTCCAAACCTGAGACCCTCCCTTTAGCATGAGATGTGATATCTAACTCCTTCCCATTCCATTCCTGAGACCCTTCTGATAGCATGAGATGTGATATCTCAATGCCTCTAATACCAAACCTGAGATCCTACCTCTAACATGAAATGAGATATCCAACTCTTTCCCCTTCCAAACCTGAGAGCCTTCCTATAGCATGAGATGTGATATCCAAGTCCTTCCCATTCCAATACTGAGACCCTTCCTATAGCTTGAGATGTGATATCCAACTCCTTCCCATTCCAATTCTGAGACCCTTCCTATAGCATGAGATTTGATATCTCAATGCTTATACCAAACCTGAGAGCCTACCTATAGCATGAGATGTGATATCCAAGTCCATCCCATTCCAATTCTTAGACCCTTCCTACAGCATGCGATGTGAATATCTCAATGATTCTAATACCAAACCAGAGACTCTTCCTATAACATGAGATGGGATATCCAACTCCTTCCCATTCCAATTATGAGACCCTTCCTATACTATGAGACTTGATATCTCAATGCTTCTAATACCAAACCTGAGACCCGTAATATAACATGAGATGTGATATCCAAATCCTTCCCCTTCCAAACCTTAGACCCTTCCTTTATCATGAGATGTGATATCCAACTCCTTCCCATTCCAATCCTGAGACCCTTCCGATATCATGAGATGTGATATCTCAAAGCTTCTAATATCAAACTTGAGACCCTCCCTATAGCATGAGATGTGATATCCAAGTCCTTCCCATTCCAATCCTGAGACCCTTCCTATAGCATGAGATGTGATATCTCAATGCTTCTAATACCAAACCTGAGACCCTTCCTATAACATGAGATTGGAATATCCAACTCCTTCCCATTCCAATCTTGAGACCCTTCCGATAGCAGAGATGTGATATCTCAATGCTTATACCACACCTGAGATCCTTCCTATAACATGAGATGTGATATCCAACTCCTTCCCATTCCAATCCTGAGACACTTCCTATAGCATGAGATGTGATATCTCACTGCTTATACCAAACCTGAGACCCTTCCCATAGCAGGAGATGTGATATCCAAGTCCTTCCCATTCCAATCCTGAGACACTTCCTATATCATGAGATGTGATACCTGAATGCTTCTAATACCAAACCTGAGACTCTTCCTATAACATGAGATGGGATATCCAACTCCTTCCAATTCCAATCCTGAGACCCTTTTGATAGCAGAGATGTGATATCTCAATGTTTATACCAAACCTGAGACCCTTCCTACGGCATGAGATGTCATATTCAACTCCTTCCCATTCCAATCCTGAGACCCTTCCTATAGCATGAGATGTGATGTCTCAATGCTTCTAATACCAAACCTGAGATCCTTCCTATAACATGAGATGTGATATCCAACTCCTTCCATTCCAATCCTGAGACCCTTCCTATAGCATGAGATGTGATATCTCAACGCTTATACCAAACCTGAGACCCTTCCTATAGCATGAGATGTGATATCCAACTCCTTCCCATTCCAATCCTGAGACCCTTCCTATAGCATGAGATGTGATATCTCAATGCCTCTAATACCAAACCTGAGATCCTTCCTCTACCATGAAATGTGATATCCAACTCCTTCACTTTCCAAACCTGAGAGCCTATCTATAGCATGAGATGTGATATCCAAGTCATTCCCATTCCAATCCTTAGACCCTTCCTACAGCATGCAATATGATATCTCAATGATTCTAATAAAAAACCTGAGACCCGTCCTATAACATGAGATGGGATATCCAACTCCTTCCCATTCCAATCCTGAGACACGTCCGATAGCAGAGATGTGATATCTCAATGTTTATACCAAACCTGAGACCCTTCCTATAACATGAGATGTGATATCCAACTCCTTCCCGTTCCAAACCTGAGACCCTTCCTTTAGCATGAGATGTGATATCCAGCTCCTTCCCATTCCAATCCTGAGACACTTCTGATAGCATAAGATGTGATATCTCAATGCTTCTAATATCAAAACTGAGACCCTCCCTATAGCATATGTGATATCTAAGTCCTTCCCATTCCAATCCTGAGACCCTTCCTATAGCATGAGATGTGATATCTCAATGCTTCTACCAAACCTGAGACCCTTCCTTTAGCATGAGATGTGATATCCAACTCCTTCCCATTCCAATCCTGAGACCCTTCCTATAGCATGAGATGTGATATCTCAATACTTCTAATACCAAACCTGAGATCCTTCCGATAACATGAGATGTGATATCTCAATACTTCTAATACCAAACCTGAGATCCATCCTATAACATGAGATGTGATATCCAAATCCATCCCCTTCCAAACCTGAGACCCTCCCTTTAGCATGAGATGTGATATCCAACTCCTACCCATTCCAATCCTGAGACCCTTCTGATAGCATAAGATATGATATCTCAATGCTTCTATACCAAACCTGAGATCCTTCTGATAGCATGAGATGTGATATCTCAATGCTTCTAATACCAAACCTGAGATCCTACCTCTAACATGAAATGTGATATCCAACTCTTTCCCCTTGCAAACCTGAGAGCCTTCCTATAGCATGAGATGTGATATCCAAGTCCTTCCCATTCCAATCCTGAGACCCTTCCTATAACATGAGATGTGATATCCAACTCCTTCCCATTCCAACCTGAGACCCTTCCTATAGCATGAGATGGGATATCCAACTCCTTCCAAATCCAATCCCGATACCCTTCCGATAGCATGAGATGTGATATCCCAATGCTTCTACCAAACCTGAGACCCATATTATGGCATGAGATGTGATATCAAACTCCTTCCCATTCTAATCCTGAGACCCTTCCTATACCATGAGACTTGATATCTCAATGCTTCTAATACCAAACCTGAGACCCGTCCTATAACATGAGATGTGATATCCAAATCCTTCCCCTTCCAAACCTTAGACCCTTCCTTTATCATGAGATGTGATATCCAACTTCTTCCCATTCCAATCTTGAGACCCTTCCGATATCATGAAATGTGATATCTCAATGCTTCTATCAAACTTGAGACCCTCCCTATAGCATGAGATGTGATATCCAAGTCCTTCCCATTCCAATCCTGAGACCCTTTCTATAGCATGAGATGTGATATCTCAATGCTTCTAATACCAAACCTGAGACCCTTCCTATAACATGAGATGGGAATATCCAACTCCTTCCCATTCCAATCCTTAGACCCTTCCTACAGCATGCAATATGATATCTCAATGATTTTAATAAAAAACCTGAGACCCGTCCTATAACATGAGATGGGATATCCAACTCCTTCCCATTCCAATCCTGAGACACTTCCGATGGTAGAGATGTGATATCTCAATGTTTATTCCAAACCTGAGACCCTTCCTATAACATGAGATGTGATATCCAACTCCTTCCCATTCCAATCCTGAGACCCTTCCTATAGCATGAGATGTGATATCCAACTCCATCCCATTCCAATCCTGAGACCCTTCTGATAGCATAAGATATGATATCTCAATGCTTCTATACCAAACCTGAGATCCTTCTGATAGCATGAGATGTGATATCTCAATGCTTCTAATACCAAACCTGAGATCCTACCTCTAACATGAAATGTGATATCCAACTCTTTCCCCTTGCAAACCTGAGAGCCTTCCTATAGCATGAGATGTGATATCCAAGTCCTTTCCATTCCAATCCTGAGACCCTTCCTATAACATGAGATGTGATATCCAACTCCTTCCCATTCCAACCTGAGACCCTTCCTATAGCATGAGATGGGATATCCAACTCCTTCCAAATCCAATCCCGATACCCTTCCGATAGCATGAGATGTGATATCCCAATGCTTCTACCAAACCTGAGACCCATATTATGGCATGAGATGTGATATCAAACTCCTTCCCATTCTAATCCTGAGACCCTTCCTATACCATGAGACTTGATATCTCAATGCTTCTAATACCAAACCTGAGACCCGTCCTATAACATGAGATGTGATATCCAAATCCTTCCCCTTCCAAACCTTAGACCCTTCCTTTATCATGAGATGTGATATCCAACTCCTTCCCATTCCAATCTTGAGACCCTTCCGATATCATGAAATGTGATATCTCAATGCTTCTATCAAACTTGAGACCCTCCCTATAGCATGAGATGTGATATCCAAGTCCTTCCCATTCCAATCCTGAGACCCTTCCTACAGCATGCAATATGATATCTCAATGATTTTAATAAAAAACCTGAGACCCGTCCTATAATATGAGATGGGATATCCAACTCCTTCCCATTCCAATCCTGAGACACTTCCGATAGCAGAGATGTGATATCTCAATGTTTATACCAAACCCGAGACCCTTCCTATAACATGAGATGTGATATCCAACTCCTTCCCGTTCCAAACCTGAGACCCTTCCTTTAGCATGAGATGTGATATCCAGCTCCTTCCCATTCCAATCCTGAGACACTTCCGATAGCATGAGATGTGATATCTCAAGGCTTCTAATATCAAAACTGAGACCCTCTCTATAGCATGATATGTGATATCTAAGTCCTTCCCATTCCAATCCTGAGACCCTATAGCATGAGATGTGATATCTCAATGCTTATCCTTGATTCCTGTAGTAAATTGATTTCCTTTGCAGGCCGACTCCTGTCACGAATGCCTTGTCTGTATGCATTTTCCCCTGGCCATTCGCTCACCGTGGCTATTTGCCTACCCCCTTCCTCTCTCAGTGGATGGACTTCTCCATCCTTGCCTCCTACCACTCAACTCCGCCTACTTGGAGAATTCACCATGAACCTGTATGCTTCCTGACCTGGACTTTTACGAGATCTGCAACTCTTCATGTCGCTGGCCCTACACACTGCAGGGAATACTCGGGATTTTCTGATCTCAGACCTCCCCCTGTGTAACCCTCTCAACAATCCTCTCCCGTGGTGATCAAGTTCTCATCTCCAAAGAAGGCTAACTGCCAGCTATTCCTCCTCAGAGGAGTTCTCCCTTTCTGTCCCTGCTCCCTGCACAGTTTCGAGTTGCAAACACTCGCTTTCCTGCTCTCTGGTTTAGACGCTTTTCCTTCTCAGAGGCCTTCTTCCTTTCTGCCCTTTTCGCGTTGCAAGTACTCGCTTCCCAGCTCTCTGGTTTAGACGCGTGTTCCCTGCCTTCTCTCCTCTTCCCACTGCCTTCAAATCAAAAAATGAGCTCCAAAAGATACACAGTGCTCAGAATGCTCTATAACACCCATTATTCAACATATAGCCGTAATCCGCTAGACGTATTGAAACGTGCTGTAAACTAGCAAAAACAGCTAGAAAATGTACTTTCCTCGCGTTTTTGTAAATGCTAATTCTGATGGGTTCCCATGTATGTACTGTCCGTGCGTTTGTTGTCGAATCCTGATGTTTTTAACCACTGTTCTCCCATACAAGGGGGGGGGGGTCAACGTCTACTGCTGTTCACAGGCTGAATGTATACGGCTGAAATCTTCAAGGCATTATCAGCTTTCCTGACTGTTTTGGAACGTGTATTTGCCATCTGTTAATGCAGTCGCCCTGTGTTCATCGTCCCTTCTACTTCACAGGCTGCACTCCCCTGGTGATCACATTCTCCTCTCCAGAGCAGGCTGACTACCAGCTGCTCCTCCTCATAGGCGTTCATCCTTTCTGTCCCGGCTCCCTGCACCGTTCCGCGTTGCATGTACTCGCTTCCCAGCTCTCTGGTTTAGATGCGTGTTCCCTGCCTTCTCTCCTCTTCCTACAGCCTTCCAATGAGCTCCACAAGATAGTGTTCAGAATGCTTTATAACCCCATTATTCAACATATAGCTGTAACCCGCTAGACGTATTGAAACGTGCTAAAAACGAGCAGAAACAGCTCGAAATGTACTTTTCTCGCGTTTTGGTAAATGCGAATTCTGGTGGATTCCCATTTTGTACTCTGTTCGTGCGTTTGTTCAGTCGAATCCTGGTCTTTTGAACCACTCTTCTCCCATACAAAGGAGGGTCAAAATGTGTTGTTCACAGGCTGAATTTATACTGCTGAAATGCTCGCTTCCCTGCTCTCTGGTTTAGATGCGTGTTCCCTGCCTTCTCTCCTCTTCCTACAGCCTTCCAATGAGCTCCACTAGATAGTGTTCAGAATGCTTTATAACCCCATTATTCAACATATAGCTGTAACCCGCTAGACGTATTGAAACGTGCTAAAAACTAGCAAAAATAGCTAGAAAATGTACTTCCCTCGCGTTTTTGTAATGTTAAAGGAAGGATCTCAGGTTTGGTATTAGAAGCATTGAGACATCACATCTCATGCTATAGGAAGGGTCTCAGGATTGGAATGGGATGGAGTTGGATATCACATCTCATGCTATAGGAAGGGTCTCAGGATTGGAATGGGAAGGAGTTGGATATCACATCTCATGTTATAGGAAGGGTCTCAGGTTTGGTATAAACATTGAGATATCACATCTCTACCATCGGAAGTGTCTCAGGATTGGAATGGGAAGGAGTTGGATATCCCATCTCATGTTATAGGACGGGTCTCAGGTTTTTTATTAAAATCATTGAGATATCATATTGCATGCTGTAGGAAGGGTCTAAGGATTTGAATGGGAAGGAGTTGGATATTCCCATCTCATGTTATAGGAAGGGTCTCAGGTTTGGTATTAGAAGCATTGAGATATCACATCTCATGCTATAGGAAGGGTCTCAGGATTGGAATGGGAAGGACTTGGATATCACATCTCATGCTATAGGGAGGGTCTCAAGTTTGATAGAAGCATTGAGATCACATTTCATGATATCGGAAGGGTCTCAAGATTGGAATGGGAAGGAGTTGGATATCACATCTCATGATAAAGGAAGGGTCTAAGGTTTGGAAGGGGAAGGATTTGGATATCACATCTCATGTTATAGGACGGGTCTCAGGTTTGGTATTAGAAGCATTGAGATATCAAGTCTCATGGTATAGGAAGGGTCTCAGGATTAGAATGGGAAGGAGTTTGATATCACATCTCATGCCCTAATATGGGTCTCAGGTTTGGTAGAAGCATTGGGATATCACATCTCATGCTATCGGAAGGGTATCGGGATTGGATTTGGAAGGAGTTGGATATCCCATCTCATGCTATAGGAAGGGTCTCAGGTTGGAATGGGAAAGAGTTGGATATCACATTTCATGTTAGAGGTAGGATCTCAGGTTTGGTATTAGAAGCATTGAGATATCACATCTCATGCTATCAGAAGGATCTCAGGTTTGGTATAGAAGCATTGAGATATCATATCTCATGCTATAGGAAGGGTCTCAGGATTGGAATGGGATGGAGTTGGATATCACATCTCATGTTATAGGACGGGTCTCAGGTTTTTTATTAAAATCATTGAGATATCATATTGCATGCTGTAGGAAGGGTCTAAGGATTGGAATGGAAGGAGTTGGATATCACATCTCATGTTAAAGGAAGGATCTCAGGTTTGGTATTAGAAGCATTGAGACATCACATCTCATGCTATAGGAAGGGTCTCAGGATTGGAATGGGATGGAGTTGGATATCACATATGCTATAGGAAGGGTCTCAGGATTGGAATGGGAAGGAGTTGGATATCACATCTCATGTTATAGGAAGGGTCTCAGGTTTGGTATAAACATTGAGATATCACATCTCTACCATCGGAAGTGTCTCAGGATTGGAATGGGAAGGAGTTGGATATCCCATCTCATGTTATAGGACGGGTCTCAGGTTTTTTATTAAAATCATTGAGATATCATATTGCATGCTGTAGGAAGGGTCTAAGGATTGGAATGGGAAGGAGTTGGATATTCCCATCTCATGTTATAGGAAGGGTCTCAGGTTTGGTATTAGAAGCATTGAGATATCACATCTCATGCTATAGGAAGGGTCTCAGGATTGGAATGGGAATGACTTGGATATCACATCTCATGCTATAGGGAGGGTCTCAAGTTTGATAGAAGCATTGAGATATCACATTTCATGATATCGGAAGGGTCTCAAGATTGGAATGGGAAGGAGTTGGATATCACATCTCATGATAAAGGAAGGGTCTAAGGTTTGGAAGGGGAAGGATTTGGATATCACATCTCATGTTATAGGACGGGTCTCAGGTTTGGTATTAGAAGCATTGAGATATCAAGTCTCATGGTATAGGAAGGGTCTCAGGATTAGAATGGGAAGGAGTTTGATATCACATCTCATGCCATAATATGGGTCTCAGGTTTGGTAGAAGCATTGGGATATCACATCTCATGCTATCGGAAGGGTATCGGGATTGGATTTGGAAGGAGTTGGATATCCCATCTCATGCTATAGGAAGGGTCTCAGGTTGGAATGGGAAGGAGTTGGATATCACATCTCATGTTATAGGAAGGGTCTCAGGATTGGAATGGGAAGGACTTGGATATCACATCTCATGCTATAGGAAGGCTCTCAGGTTTGCAAGGGGAAAGAGTTGGATATCACATTTCATGTTAGAGGTAGGATCTCAGGTTTGGTATTAGAAGCATTGAGATATCACATCTCATGCTATCAGAAGGATCTCAGGTTTGGTATAGAAGCATTGAGATATATCTTATGCTATCAGAAGGGTCTCAGGATTGGAATGGGAAGGAGTTGGATATCACATCTCAAGCTATAGGAAGGGTCTCAGGATTAGAATGGGAAGGAGTTTGATATCACATCTCATGCCATAGTATGGGTCTCAGGTTTGGTAGAAGCATTGGGATATCACATCTCATGCTATCGGAAGGTTATCAGGATTGGATTTGGAAGGAGTTGGATATCCCATCTCATGCTATAGGAAGGGTCTCAGGTTGGAATGGGAAGGAGTTGGATATCACATCTCATGTTATAGGACGGGTCTCAGGATTGGAATGGGAAGGACTTGGATATCACATTTCATGTTAGAGGTAGGATCTCAGGTTTGGTATTAGAAGTATTGAGATATCACATCTCATGCTATCAGAAGGATCTCAGGTTTGGTATAGAAGCATTGAGATATCATATCTCATGCTATAGGAAGGGTCTCAGGATTGGAATGGGATGGAGTTGGATATCACATCTCATGTTATAGGACGGGTCTCAGGTTTTTTATTAAAATCATTGAGATATCATATTGCATGCTGTAGGAAGGGTCTAAGGATTGGAATGGAAGGAGTTGGATATCACATCTCATGTTAAAGGAAGGATCTCAGGTTTGGTATTAGAAGCATTGAGACATCACATCTCATGCTATAGGAAGGGTCTCAGGATTGGAATGGGATGGAGTTGGATATCACATATGCTATAGGAAGGGTCTCAGGATTGGAATGGGAAGGAGTTGGATATCACATCTCATGTTATAGGAAGGGTCTCAGGTTTGGTATAAACATTGAGATATCACATCTCTACCATCGGAAGTGTCGCAGGATTGGAATGGGAAGGAGTTGGATATCCCATCTCATGTTATAGGACGGGTCTCAGGTTTTTTATTAAAATCATTGAGATATCATATTGCATGCTGTAGGAAGGGTCTAAGGTTTGGAATGGGAAGGAGTTGGATATTCCCATCTCATGTTATAGGAAGGGTCTCAGGTTTGGTATTAGAAGCATTGAGATATCACATCTCATGCTATAGGAAGGGTCTCAGGATTGGAATGGGAAGGACTTGGATATCACATCTCATGCTATAGGGAGGGTCTCAAGTTTGATAGAAGCATTGAGATATCACATTTCATGATATCGGAAGGGTCTCAAGATTGGAATGGGAAGGAGTTGGATATCACATCTCATGATAAAGGAAGGGTCTAAGGTTTGGAAGAGGAAGGATTTGGATATCACATCTCATGTTATAGGACGGGTCTCAGGTTTGGAAAGGGAATGAGATGGATATCACATTTCATGTTAGAGGTAGGATCTCAGGTTTGGTATTAGAGGCATTGAGATATCACATCTCATGCTATCAGAAGGGTCTCAGGATTGGAATGGGAAGGAGTTGGATATCACATCTCATGCTAAAGGGAGGGTCTCAGGTTTGGAAGGGGAAGGATTTGGAAATCACATCTCATGTTATAGGAAGGATCTCAGGTTTGGTATTAGAAGCATTGAGATATCACATCTCATGCTTTCATAAGGGTCTCAGGATTGGAATGGGAAGGAG
The DNA here is from genome assembly GCF_040938575.1 of Ambystoma mexicanum. Classification (NCBI taxonomy): domain Eukaryota; kingdom Metazoa; phylum Chordata; class Amphibia; order Caudata; family Ambystomatidae; genus Ambystoma; species Ambystoma mexicanum. The sequence continues at coordinate 8,039,731 of NW_027182433.1, forward strand.
TTGGATATCACATCTCATGTTATAGGAAGGATCTCAGGTTTGGTATTAGAAGCATTGAGACATCACATCTCATGCTATAGGAAGGGTCTCAGGATTGGAATGGGAAGGAGTTGGATATCACATCTCATGCTATAGGAAGGGTCTCAGATTTGGTATAAGCATTGAGATATCACATCTCATGCTATAGGAAGGGTCTCAGGATTGGAATGGGAAGGAGTTGTATATGACATCTCAGGCCATAGGAAGGGTCTCAGGTTTGGTATAAGCATTGAGATATCACATCTCTGCTATCGGAAGGGTCTCAGGATTCGAATGGGAAGGAATTGGATATCACATCTCATGTTATAGGAAGGATCTCAGGTTTGGTATTAGAAGCATTGAGATATCACATCCCATGCTATAGGAAGGGTCTCAGGATTGGAATGTGAAGGATTTGGATATCACATCTCATGCTAAAGGAAGGGTCTCAGGTTTGGTAGAAGCATTGAGATATCACGTCTCTGCTATCGGAAGGGTCTCAGGATTGGATTGGGAAGGAGTTGGATATCCCTTCTCATGCTATAGGAAGGGTCTCAGGATTTGAATGGCAAAGAGTTGGATATCACATCTCATGCCATAGGAAGGGTCTCAGGTTTGGTATAAGCATTGAGATATCACATCTCTGCTATCGGAAGGGTCTCAGGATTGGATTGGGAAGGAGTTGGATATCCCTTCTCATGCTATAGGAAGTGTCTCAGTTTGGAATGGGAAGGAGTTGGATATCACATCTCATGTTATAGGAAGGATCTCAGGTTTGGTATTAGAAGCATTGAGATATCACATCTCATGCTTTCATAAGGGTCTCAGGATTGGAATGGGAAGGAGTTGGATATCACATCTCATGTTATAGGAAGGATCTCAGGTTTGGTATTAGAAGCATTGAGACATCACATCTCATGCTATAGGAAGGGTCTCAGGATTGGAATGGGAAGGAGTTGGATATCACATCTCATGCTATAGGAAGGGTCTCAGATTTGGTATAAGCATTGAGATATCACATCTCATGCTATAGGAAGGGTCTCAGGATTGGAATGGGAAGGAGTTGTATATGACATCTCAGGCCATAGGAAGGGTCTCAGGTTTGGTATAAGCATTGGGATATCACATCTCTGCTATCGGAAGGATCTCAGGATTGGAATGGGAAGGAATTGGATATCACATCTCATGTTATAGGAAGGATCTCAGGGTTGGTATTAGAAGCATTGAGATATCACATCCCATGCTATAGGAAGGGTCTCAGGATTGGAATGTGAAGGATTTGGATATCACATCTCATGCTAAAGGAAGGGTCTCAGGTTTGGTAGAAGCATTGAGATATCACGTCTCTGCTATCGGAAGGGTCTCAGGATTGGATTGGGAAGGAGTTGGATATCCCTTCTCATGCTATAGGAAGGGTCTCAGGATTTGAATGGCAAAGAGTTGGATATCACATCTCATGTTATAGGAAGGATCTCAGGTTTGGTATTAGAAGCATTGAGATATCACATCCCATGCTATCGGAAGGGTCTCAGGATTGGATTGGGAAGGAGTTGGATATCCCTTCTCATGCTATAGGAAGTGTCTCAGGTTGGAATGGGAAGGAGTTGGATATCACATCTCATGTTATAGGAAGGGTCTCAGGATTGGAATGGGAAGGATTTGGATATCACATCTCTTGCTATAGGAAGGGTCTCAGGATTGGAATGGGAAGGAGTTGGATATCACATCTCATGCTATAGATAGGCTCTCAGGTTTGGAAAGGGAAGGAGTTGGATATCACATTTCATGTTAGAGGAAGGATCTCAGGTTTGGTATTGGAGGCATTGAGATATCAGATCTCAGGCTATAGGAAGGGTCTCAGGATTGGAATGGGAAGGAGTTGGATATCACATCTCATGCTATAGGAAGGGTCTCAGGATTGGAATGGGAAGGAGTTGGATATCACATCTCATGCTAGAGGAAGGGTCTCAGGTTTGGTATAAGCATTGAGATATCACATCTCGTGCTATAGGAAGGGTCTCAGGATTGGAATGGGAAGGAGTTGTATATGACATCTCATGCCGTAGGAAGGGTCTCAGGTTTGGTATAAGCATTGAGATATCACATCTCTGCTATCGAAAGGGTCTTAGGATTGGAATGGGAAGGAGTTGGATATCCCATCTCATGTTATAGGAAGAGTCTCAGGTTTGGTATTAGAAGCATTGGGATATCCCATCTCATGATATAGGAAGGGTCTCAGGTTGGAATGGGAAGGAGTTGGATATCACATTTCATGTTATAGGAAGGGTCTCAGGATTGGAATGGGAAGGACTTGGATATCATATCCCATGCTATAGGAAGGCTCTCAGGTTTGGAAGGGGAAGGAGTTGGATATCACATTTCATGTTAGAGGAAGGATCTCAGGTTTGGTATTAGAGGCCTTGAGATATCACATCTCATGCTATAGGAAGGGTCTCAGGATTGGAATGGGAAGGAGTTGGATATCACATCTCAAGCTATAGGAATGGTCTCAGGTTTGGTATAAGCATTGTGATATCACATCTCATGCTATAGGAAGGGTCTCAGGATTGGAATGGGAAGGAGTTGGATATCACATCTCATGTTATAGGAAAGATCTCAGGTTTGGTATTAGAAGCATTGAGACATCACATCTCATGTTATAGGAAGGGTCTCAGGATTGGAATGGGAAGAAGTTGGATATCACATCTCATGCTATAGGAAGGGTCTCAGGTTTGGTATAAGCATTGAGATATCACATCTCATGCTATAGGAAGTGTCTCAGGATTGGAATGGGAAGGAGTTGTATATGACATGTCATGCCATAGGAAGGGTCTCAGGTTTGGTATAAACATTGAGATATCACATCACATGCTATAGGAAGAGTCTCAGGATTGGAATGGGAAGGACTTGGATATCACATCTCATGCTATAGGCAGGGTCTCAGGTTTGGAAAGGGAATGAGATGGATATCACATTTCATGTTAGAGGTAGGATCTCAGGTTTGGTATTAGAGGCATTGAGATATCACATCTCATGCTATCAGAAGGGTCTCAGGATTGGAATGGGAAGGAGTTGGATATCACATCTCATGCTAAAGGGAGGGTCTCAGGTTTGGAAGGGGAAGGATTTGGAAATCACATCTCATGTTATAGGAAGGATCTCAGGTTTGGTATTAGAAGCATTGAGATATCACATCTCATGCTTTCATAAGGGTCTCAGGATTGGAATGGGAAGGAGTTGGATATCACATCTCATGTTATAGGAAGGATCTCAGGTTTGGTATTAGAAGCATTGAGACATCACATCTCATGCTATAGGAAGGGTCTCAGGATTGGAATGGGAAGGAGTTGGATATCACATCTCATGCTATAGGAAGGGTCTCAGATTTGGTATAAGCATTGAGATATCACATCTCATGCTATAGGAAGGGTCTCAGGATTGGAATGGGAAGGAGTTGTATATGACATCTCAGGCCATAGGAAGGGTCTCAGGTTTGGTATAAGCATTGAGATATCACATCTCTGCTATCGGAAGGGTCTCAGGATTCGAATGGGAAGGAATTGGATATCACATCTCATGTTATAGGAAGGATCTCAGGTTTGGTATTAGAAGCATTGAGATATCACATCCCATGCTATAGGAAGGGTCTCAGGATTGGAATGTGAAGGATTTGGATATCACATCTCATGCTAAAGGAAGGGTCTCAGGTTTGGTAGAAGCATTGAGATATCACGTCTCTGCTATCGGAAGGGTCTCAGGATTGGATTGGGAAGGAGTTGGATATCCCTTCTCATGCTATAGGAAGGGTCTCAGGATTTGAATGGCAAAGAGTTGGATATCACATCTCATGCCATAGGAAGGGTCTCAGGTTTGGTATAAGCATTGAGATATCACATCTCTGCTATCGGAAGGGTCTCAGGATTGGATTGGGAAGGAGTTGGATATCCCTTCTCATGCTATAGGAAGTGTCTCAGGTTGGAATGGGAAGGAGTTGGATATCACATCTCATGTTATAGGAAGGATCTCAGGTTTGGTATTAGAAGCATTGAGATATCACATCTCATGCTTTCATAAGGGTCTCAGGATTGGAATGGGAAGGAGTTGGATATCACATCTCATGTTATAGGAAGGATCTCAGGTTTGGTATTAGAAGCATTGAGACATCACATCTCATGCTATAGGAAGGGTCTCAGGATTGGAATGGGAAGGAGTTGGATATCACATCTCATGCTATAGGAAGGGTCTCAGATTTGGTATAAGCATTGAGATATCACATCTCATGCTATAGGAAGGGTCTCAGGATTGGAATGGGAAGGAGTTGTATATGACATCTCAGGCCATAGGAAGGGTCTCAGGTTTGGTATAAGCATTGGGATATCACATCTCTGCTATCGGAAGGATCTCAGGATTGGAATGGGAAGGAATTGGATATCACATCTCATGTTATAGGAAGGATCTCAGGTTTGGTATTAGAAGCATTGAGATATCACATCCCATGCTATAGGAAGGGTCTCAGGATTGGAATGTGAAGGATTTGGATATCACATCTCATGCTAAAGGAAGGGTCTCAGGTTTGGTAGAAGCATTGAGATATCACGTCTCTGCTATCGGAAGGGTCTCAGGATTGGATTGGGAAGGAGTTGGATATCCCTTCTCATGCTATAGGAAGGGTCTCAGGATTTGAATGGCAAAGAGTTGGATATCACATCTCATGCCATAGGAAGGGTCTCAGGTTTGGTATAAGCATTGAGATATCACATCTCTGCTATCGGAAGGGTCTCAGGATTGGATTGGGAAGGAGTTGGATATCCCTTCTCATGCTATAGGAAGTGTCTCAGGTTGGAATGGGAAGGAGTTGGATATCACATCTCATGTTATAGGAAGGGTCTCAGGATTGGAATGGGAAGGATTTGGATATCACATCTCTTGCTATAGGAAGGGTCTCAGGATTGGAATGGGTAGGAGTTGGATATTACTTTCTTGCTATAGGAAGGGTCTCAGGATTTGAATGGCAAAGAGTTGGATATCACATCTCATGCCATAGGAAGGGTCTCAGGTTTGGTATAAGCATTGAGATATCACATCTCTGCTATCAGAAGGGTCTCAGGATTGGATTGGGAAGGAGTTGGATATCCCTTCTCATGCTATAGGAAGTGTCTCAGGTTGGAATGGGAAGGAGTTGGATATCACATCTCATGTTATAGGAAGGGTCTCAGGATTGGAATGGGAAGAAGTTGGATATCACATCTCATGCTATAGGAAGGGTCTCAGGTTTGGTATAAGCATTGAGATATCACATCTCATGCTATAGGAAGTGTCTCAGGATTGGAATGGGAAGGAGTTGTATATGACATGTCATGCCATAGGAAGGGTCTCAGGTTTGGTATAAACATTGAGATATCACATCACATGCTATAGGAAGGGTCTCAGGATTGGAATGGGAAGGACTTGGATATCACATCTCATGCTATAGGCAGGGTCTCAGGTTTGGAAAGGGAATGAGATGGATATCACATTTCATGTTAGAGGTAGGATCTCAGGTTTGGTATTAGAGGCATTGAGATATCACATCTCATGCTATCAGAAGGGTCTCAGGATTGGAATGGGAAGGAGTTGGATATCACATCTCATGCTAAAGGGAGGGTCTCAGGTTTGGAAGGGGAAGGATTTGGAAATCACATCTCATGTTATAGGAAGGATCTCAGGTTTGGTATTAGAAGCATTGAGATATCACATCTCATGCTTTCATAAGGGTCTCAGGATTGGAATGGGAAGGAGTTGGATATCACATCTCATGTTATAGGAAGGATCTCAGGTTTGGTATTAGAAGCATTGAGACATCACATCTCATGCTATAGGAAGGGTCTCAGGATTGGAATGGGAAGGAGTTGGATATCACATCTCATGCTATAGGAAGGGTCTCAGATTTGGTATAAGCATTGAGATATCACATCTCATGCTATAGGAAGGGTCTCAGGATTGGAATGGGAAGGAGTTGTATATGACATCTCAGGCCATAGGAAGGGTCTCAGGTTTGGTATAAGCATTGAGATATCACATCTCTGCTATCGGAAGGGTCTCAGGATTCGAATGGGAAGGAATTGGATATCACATCTCATGTTATAGGAAGGATCTCAGGTTTGGTATTAGAAGCATTGAGATATCACATCCCATGCTATAGGAAGGGTCTCAGGATTGGAATGTGAAGGATTTGGATATCACATCTCATGCTAAAGGAAGGGTCTCAGGTTTGGTAGAAGCATTGAGATATCACGTCTCTGCTATCGGAAGGGTCTCAGGATTGGATTGGGAAGGAGTTGGATATCCCTTCTCATGCTATAGGAAGGGTCTCAGGATTTGAATGGCAAAGAGTTGGATATCACATCTCATGCCATAGGAAGGGTCTCAGGTTTGGTATAAGCATTGAGATATCACATCTCTGCTATCGGAAGGGTCTCAGGATTGGATTGGGAAGGAGTTGGATATCCCTTCTCATGCTATAGGAAGTGTCTCAGGTTGGAATGGGAAGGAGTTGGATATCACATCTCATGTTATAGGAAGGATCTCAGGTTTGGTATTAGAAGCATTGAGATATCACATCTCATGCTTTCATAAGGGTCTCAGGATTGGAATGGGAAGGAGTTGGATATCACATCTCATGTTATAGGAAGGATCTCAGGTTTGGTATTAGAAGCATTGAGACATCACATCTCATGCTATAGGAAGGGTCTCAGGATTGGAATGGGAAGGAGTTGGATATCACATCTCATGCTATAGGAAGGGTCTCAGATTTGGTATAAGCATTGAGATATCACATCTCATGCTATAGGAAGGGTCTCAGGATTGGAATGGGAAGGAGTTGTATATGACATCTCAGGCCATAGGAAGGGTCTCAGGTTTGGTATAAGCATTGGGATATCACATCTCTGCTATCGGAAGGATCTCAGGATTGGAATGGGAAGGAATTGGATATCACATCTCATGTTATAGGAAGGATCTCAGGTTTGGTATTAGAAGCATTGAGATATCACATCCCATGCTATAGGAAGGGTCTCAGGATTGGAATGTGAAGGATTTGGATATCACATCTCATGCTAAAGGAAGGGTCTCAGGTTTGGTAGAAGCATTGAGATATCACGTCTCTGCTATCGGAAGGGTCTCAGGATTGGATTGGGAAGGAGTTGGATATCCCTTCTCATGCTATAGGAAGGGTCTCAGGATTTGAATGGCAAAGAGTTGGATATCACATCTCATGCCATAGGAAGGGTCTCAGGTTTGGTATAAGCATTGAGATATCACATCTCTGCTATCGGAAGGGTCTCAGGATTGGATTGGGAAGGAGTTGGATATCCCTTCTCATGCTATAGGAAGTGTCTCAGGTTGGAATGGGAAGGAGTTGGATATCACATCTCATGTTATAGGAAGGGTCTCAGGATTGGAATGGGAAGGATTTGGATATCACATCTCTTGCTATAGGAAGGGTCTCAGGATTGGAATGGGTAGGAGTTGGATATTACTTTCTTGCTATAGGAAGGGTCTCATGTTTGGAATGGGAAGGAGTTGGATATCACATATGCTATAGTTAGTGTCTCAGGTTTGGAACGGGAAGGAGTTGGATATCACATCTCATGTTATAGGAAGGGTCTCAGGTTGGGTATAAGCATTGAGATATCACATCTCTGCTATCGGAAGCGGCTCAGGATTGGAATGGGAAGGAGTTGGATATCCCATCTCATGTTATAGGAAGAGTCTCTGGTTTGGTATTAGAATCATTGAGATATCACATTGCATGCTGTAGGAAGGGTCTAAGGATTGGAATGGGATGGACTTGGATATCAAATCTCATGCTATAGGTAGGCTCTCAGGTTTGGTATAAGCATTGAGATATCACATCTCATGCTATAGGAAGGGTCTCAGGATTGGAATGGGAAGGATTTGGATATCACATCTCATGCTATAGGAAGGGTCTCAGATTTGGTATAAGCATTGAGATATCACATGTCATGCTAAAGGAAGGGTCTCAGGATTGGAATGGGAAGGAGTTGTATATGACATCTCAGGAGGCCATAGGAAGGGTCTCAGGTTTGGTATAAGCATTGAGATATCACATCTCTGCTATCGGAAGGGTCTCAGGATTGGAATGGGAAGGAGTTGGATATCCCATCTCATCTTATAGGAAGGGTCTAAGGTTTGGTATTAGAAGCACAGAGATATCACATCTCATGCTATAGGAAGGGTCTAAGGATTGGAATGGGAAGGACTTGGATGTCACATCTCATGCTATAGGGAGGGTCTCAAGTTTGATATTAGAAGCATTGAGATACCAAATCTCATGATATCGGAAGGGTCTCAGGATTGGAATGGGAAGGAGTTGGATACCACATCTCATGATAAAGGAAGGGTCTAAGGTTTGGAAGGGGAAGGAGTTGTATATCACACCTCAAGCTATAGGAAGGGTCTCAGGATTGGAATGGGAAGGAGTTTGATATCACATCTCATGCCATAGTATGGGTCTCAGGTTTGGTAGAAGCATTGGGATATCACATCTCATGCTATCGGAAGGGTATCAGTATTGGATTTGGAAGAAGTTGGATATCCCATCTCATGCTATAGGAAGGGTCTCAGGTTGGAATGGGAAGGAGTTGGATATCACATTTCATGTTATAGGAAGGGTCTCAGGATTGAAATGGGAAGGACTTGGATATCACATCTCATGCTATAGGACGGGTCTCAGGTTTGTTATTAGAATCATTGAGATATCATATTGCATGCTGTAGGAAGGGTCTAAGGATTGGAATGGGAAGGACTTGGATATCACATCTCATGCGATAGATAGGCTCTTAGGTTTGGAAAGGAAGGAGTTGGATATCACATTTCATGTTAGAGGAAGGATCTCAGGTTTGGTATTAGAAGCATTGAGATATCACATCTCATGCTATAGGAAGGGTCTCAGGATTGGAATGGGAAGTAGTTGGATATCACATCTGATGCTATAGGAAGGGTCTCAGGTTTGGTATAAGCATTGAGATATCACATCTCATGCTATAGGACGGGTCTCAGGATTGGAATGGAAGGAGTTGGATATCACATCTCATGTTATAGGAAGGATCTCAGGTTTGGTATTAGAAGCATTGAGACATCACATCTCATGCTATAGGAAGGGTCTCAGGGTTGGAATGGGAAGGAGTTGGATATCACATCTCATCCAATAGGAAGGGTCTCAGGTTTGGAATGGGAAGGAATTGGATATCACATCTCATGTTATAGGAAGGGTCTCAGGATTTGAATGGGAAGGAGTTGGATATCACATCTCATGTTATAGGAAGGGTCTCAGGATTGGAATGGGAAGGATTTGGATATCACATCTCATGTTATAGGAAGGGTCTCAGGATTGGAATGGGAAGGATTTGGATATCACATCTCTTGCTATAGGAAGGGTCTCAGGATTGGAATGGGTAGGAGTTGGATATTCCTTTCTTGCTATAGGAAGGGTCTCATGTTTGGAATGGGAAGCAGTTGGATATCACATATGCTATAGTTAGTGTCTCAGGTTTGGAACGGGAAGGAGTTGGATATCACATCTCAAGTTATAGGAAGGGTCTCAGGTTTGGTATAAGCATTGAGATATCACATCTCTGCTATCGGAAGCGGCTCAGGATTGGAATGGGAAGGAGTTGGATATCCCATCTCATGTTATAGGAAGAGTCTCTGGTTTGGTATTAGAATCATTGAGATATCACATCACATGCTGTAGGAAGGGTCTAAGGATTGGAATGGGATGGACTTGGATATCACATCTCATGCTATAGGTAGGCTCTCAGGTTTGGTATAAGCATTGAGATATCACATCTCATGCTATAGGAAGGGTCTCAGGATTGGAATGGGAAGGAATTGGATATCACATCTCATGCTATAGGAAGGGTCTCAGATTTGGTATAAGCATTGAGATATCACATCTCATGCTAAAGAAAGGGTCTCAGGATTGGAATGGGAAGGAGTTGTATATGACATCTTAGGCCATAGGAAGGGTCTCAGGTTTGGTATAAGCATTGAGATATCACATCTCTGCTATCGGAAGGGTCTCAGGATTGGAATGGGAAGGAGTTGGATATCCCATCTCATGTTATAGGAATGGTCTCAGGTTTGGTATTAGAAACATAGAGATATCACATCTCATGCTATAGGAAGGGTCTCAGGATTGGAATGGGAAGGACTTGGATGTCACATCTCATGCTATAGGGAGGGTCTCAAGTTTGATATTAGAAGCATTGAGATAACAAATCTCATGATATCGGAAGGGTCTCAGGATTGGAATGGGAAGGAGTTGGATATCACATTTCATGATAAAGGAAGGGTCTAAGGTTTGGAAGGGGAAGGATTTGGATATCACATCTCATGTTATAGGACGGGTCTCAGGTTTGGTATTAGAAGCATTGAGATATCAAGTCTCATGGTATAAGAAGGGTCTCAGAATTGGAATGGGAAGGAGTTGGGTATCACACCTCAAGCTATAGGAAGAGTCTCAGGATTGGAATGGGAAGGAGTTTGATATCACATCTCATGCCATAGTATGGGTCTCAGGTTTGGTAGAAGCATTGGGATATCACATCTCATGCTATCGGAAGAGTATCAGTATTGGATTTGGAAGAAGTTGGATATCCCATCTCATGCTATAGGAAGGGTCTCAGGTTGGAATGGGAAGGAGTTGGATATCACATTTCATGTTATAGGAAGGGTCTCAGGATTGGAATGGGAAGGACTTGGATATCATATCTCATGCTATAGGAAGGCTCTCAGGTTTGGAAGGGGAAGGAGTTGGATATCACATTTCATGTTAGAGGAAGGATCTCAGGTTTGGTATTAGAGGCCTTGAGATATCACATCTCATGCTATAGGAAGGGTCTCAGGATTGGAATGGGAAGGAGTTGGATATCATATCTCACGCTTTAGGAAGGGTCTCAGGTTTGGTATAAGCATTGAGATAGCACATCTCATGCTATAGGAAGGGTCTCAGGATTGGAATGGGAAAGAGTTGGATATCACATCTCATGTTATAGGAAGGATCTCAGGTTTGGTATTAGAAGCATTGAGACATCACATCTCATGCTATAGGAAGGGTCTCAGGATTGGAATGGGAAGGAGTTGGATATCACATCTCATGCTATAGGAAGGGTCTCAGATTTGGTATAAGCATTGAGATATCACATCTCTGCTATCGGAACGGTCTCAGGATTGGAATGGCAAGGAGTTGGATATCCCATCTCATGCTATAGGGAGGGTCTCAATTTTGATATTAGAAGCATTGAGATAACAAATCTCATGATATCGGAAGGGTCTCAGGATTGGAATGGGAAGGAGTTGGATATCACATCTCATGATAAAGGAAGGGTCTAAGGTTTGGAAGGGGAAAGATTTGGATATCACATCTCATGTTTTAGGACGGGTCTCAGGTTTGGTATTAGAAGCATTGAGATATCAAGTCTCATGGTATAGGAAGGGTCTCAGAATTGGAATGGGAAGGAGTTGGATATCATATCTCAAGCTATAGGAAGAGTCTCAGGATTGCAATGGGAAGGAGTTTGATATCACATCTCATGCCATAGTATGGTTCTCAGGTTTGATAGAAGCATTGGGATATCACATCTCATGCTATTGGAAGGGTATCAGTATTGGATTTGGAAGGAGTTGGATATCCCATCTCATGCTATAGGAAGGGTCTCAGGTTGGAATGGGAAGGAGTTGGATATCACATGTCATGTTATAGGAAGGGTCTCAGGATTGGAATGGGAAGGACTTGGATATCATATCTCATGCTATAGGAAGGCTCTCAGGTTTGGAAGGAGAAGGAGTTGGATATCACATTTCATGTTAGAGGAAGGATCTCAGGTTTGGTATTAGAGGCCTTGAGATATCACATCTCATGCTATAGGAAGGGTCTCAGGTTGGAATGGGAAGGAGTTGGATATCACATTTCATGTTATAGGAAGGGTCTCAGGATTGGAATGGGAAGGAGTTGGATATCACATCTCAAGCTTTAGGAAGGGTCTCAGGTTTGGTATAAGCATTGAGATAGCACATCTCATGCTATAGGAAGGGTCTCAGGATTGGAATGGGAAGGAGTTGGATATCACATCTCATGTTATAGGAAAGATCTCAGGTTTGGTATTAGAAGCATTGAGACATCACATCTCATGTTATAGGAAGGGTCTCAGGATTGGAATGGGAAGAAGTTGGATATCACATCTCATGCTATAGGAAGGGTCTCAGGTTTGGAAGGGGAAGGAGTTGGATATCCAATCTCATGTTATAGGACTGGTCTCAGGTTTGGTATTAGAAGCATTGAGATATCACATCCCATGCTGTAGGAAGGTTCTCAGGTTTGGAATGGGGAGGAATTGGATATCACATCTCATGTCATAGGAAGGATCTCAGGTTTGGTATTAGAAGCATTGAGATATCACATCTCATGCTATAGGAATGGTCTCAGGATTGGAATGGGAAGGAGTTGGATATTACATTCCTGCTATAGGAAGGGTCTCATGTTTGGAATGGGAATGTGTTGGATATCACATATGCTATAGGAAGGGTCTCAGGTTTGGAACGGGAAGGAGTTGGATATCACATCTCATGTTATAGGAAGGGTCTCAGGATTGGTATAAGCATTGAGATATCACATCTCTGCTATCGGAAGTGTCTCAGGATTGGAATGGGAAGGTGTTGGATATCCCATCTCGTGTTATAGGACGGGTCTCAGGTTTGTTATTAGAATCATTTAGATATCATACTGCATGATGTAGGAAGGGTCTAAGGATTGGAATGGGAAGGAGTTGGATATCCCATCTCATGTTATAGGAAGAGTCTCAAGTTTGGTATTAGAAGCATTTAGATATCACATCTCATGCTATAGGAAGTGTCTCAGGATTGGAATGGGAAGGAGTTGGATATCACATTTCATGTTAGAGGAAGGATCTCAGGTTTGGTATTAGAGGCATTGAGATATCACATCTCATGCTATAGGAAGGGTCTCAGGATTGGAATGGGAAGGAGTTGGATATCACATCTCATGCTATAGGAAGGGTCTCAGGTTTGGTATAAGCATTGAGATATCACATCTCATGCTATAGGAAGGGTCTCAGGATTGGAATGGGAAGGAGTTGGATATCACATCTCATGTTATAGGAAGGATCTCAGGTTTGGTATTAGAAGCATTGAGACATCACATCTCATGCTATCGGAAGGGTCTCAGGATTGGAATGGGAAGGACTTGGATATCACATCTCATGCTATAGGGAGGGTCTCAAGTTTGATATTAGAAGCATTGAGATATCATATCTCATGCTATAGGAAGGGTCTCAGGATTGGAATGGGAAGGAGTTGGATATCACATCTCATGCTATAGGAAGGGTCTCAGGTTTGGTATAAGCAGTGAGATATCACATCTCATGCTATAGGAAGTGTCTCAGGATTGGAATGGGAAGGAGTTGGATATCACATCTCATGTTATAGGAAGGATCTCAGGTTTGGTATAAGCATTGAGATATCACATCTCTACTATCGGAAGGGTCTCAGGATTGGAATGGGAAGGAGTTGGATATTCCATCTCATGTTATAGGAAGGGTCTCAGGTTTGGTATTAGAAGCATTGAGATATCACATCTCATGCTATAGGAAGGGTCTCAGGATTGGAATGGGAAGGACATGGATATCACATCTCATGCTATAAGGAGGGTCTCAATTTTGATATTAGAAGCATTGAGATATCACATCTCATGATATCGGAAGGGTCTCAGGGATGGAATGGGAAGGAGTTGGATATCACATCTCATGATAAAGGAAGTGTCTAAGGTTTAGAAGGGGAAGGAGTTTGATATCACATCTCATGCCATAGTATGGGTCTCAGGTTTGGTAGAAGCATTGGGATATCACATCTCATGCTATCGGAAGGGTATCAGGATTGGATTTGGAAGGATATGGATATCCCATCTCATGCTATAGGAAGGTTCTCAGGTTGGAATGGGAAGGAGTTGGATATCACATCTCATGTTATAGGAAGGGTCTCAGGATTGGAATTAGAAGGACTTGGATATCACATCTCATGCTATAGGAAGGCTCTCAGGTTTGGAAGGGGAAAGAGTTGGATATCACATTTCATGTTAGAGGTAGGATCTCAGGTTTGGTATTAGAAGCATTGAGACATCACATCTCATGTTATAGGAAGGGTCTCAGGATTGGAATGGGAAGAAGTTGGATATCACATCTCTTGCTATAGGAAGGGTCTCAGATTTGGTATAAGCATTGAGATATCACATCTCATGCTATAGGAAGGGTCTCAGGATTGGAATGGGAAGGAGTTGTATATGACATCTCATGCCATAGGAAGGGTCTCAGGTTTGGTATAAGCATTGAGATATCACATAACATGCTATAGGAAGGGTCTCAGGATTGGAATGGGAAGGACTTGGATATCACATCTCATGCTATAGGCAGGGTCTCAGGTTTGGAAAGGGAATGAGATGGATATCACATTTCATGTTAGAGGTAGGATCTCAGGTTTGGTATTAGAGGCATTGAGATATCACATCTCATGCTATCAGAAGGGTCTCAGGATTGGAATGGGAAGGAGTTGGATATCACATCTCATGCTAAAGGGAGGGTCTCAGGTTTGGAAGGGGAAGGATTTGGAAATCACATCTCATGTTATAGGAAGGATCTCAGGTTTGGTATTAGAAGCATTGAGATATCACATCTCATGCTATCATAAGGGTCTCAGGATTGGAATGGGAAGGAGTTGGATATCACATCTCATGTTATAGGAAGGATCTCAGGTTTGGTATTAGAAGCATTGAGACATCACATCTCATGCTATAGGAAGGGTCTCAGGATTGGAATGGGAAGGAGTTGGATATCACATCTCATGCTATAGGAAGGGTCTCAGATTTGGTATAAGCATTGAGATATCACATCTCATGCTATAGGAAGGGTTTGGTATTAGAAGCATTGAGATATCACATCTCATGCTATCAGAAGGGTCTCAGGATTGGAATGGGAAGGAGTTGGATATCACATCTCATGCTAAAGGGAGGGTCTCAGGTTTGGAAGGGGAAGGATTTGGATATCACATCTCATGTTATCGGAAGGATCTCACGTTTGGTATTAGAAGTATTGAGATATCATATCTCATGCTATAGGAAGGGTCTCAGGATTGGAATGGGAAGGAGTTGGATATCACATCTCATGCTATAGGAAGTGTCTCAGGATTGTAATGGGAAGGACTTGGATATCACATCTCATGCTATAGGTAGGGTCTCAAGTTTGATATTAGAAGCATTGAGATATCACATCTCATACTATAGGAAGGGTCTGAGGATTGGAATGGGAAGGAGTTGGATATCACATCTCATGCTATGGGAAGGGTCTCAGGTTTGGTATAGGCAGTGAGATATCACATCTCATGCTATAGGAAGGGTCTCAGGATTGGAATGGGAAGGACTTGGATATCACATCTCATGCTATAGGGAGGGTCTCAAGTTTGATATTAGAAGCTTTGAGATATCACATCTCATGATATCGGAAGGGTCTCAGGATTGGAATGGGAAGGAGTTGGATATCACATCTCATGATAAAGGAAGGGTCTAAGGTTTGGAAGGGGAAGGATTTGGATATCACATCTCATGTTATATTACGGGTCTCACGTTTGTATTAGAAGCATTGAGATATCAAGTCTCATAGTATAGGAAGGGTCTCAGAATTGGAATGGGAAGGAGTTGGATATCACATCTCAAGTTATAGGAAGGGTCTCAGGATTGGAATGGGAAGGACTTGGATATCACATCTCATGCTATAGGAAGGCTCTCAGGTTTGGAAGGGGAAAGAGTTGGATATCACATTTCATGTTAGAGGTAGGATCTCAGGTTTGGTATTAGAGGCATTGAGATATCACATCTCATGCTATCAGAAGGGTCTCAGGAATGGAATGGGAAGGAGTTGGATATCACATCTCATGCTAAAGGGAGGGTCTCAGGTTTGGAAGGGGAAGGATTTGGATATCACATCTCATGTTATAGGAAGGATCTCAGGTTTGGTATTAGAAGCATTGAGATATCACATCTCATGCTATCGGAAGGATCTCAGGTTTGGTATTAGAAGCATTGAGATATCACATCTCATGCTATCAGAAGAGTCTCAGGATTGGAATAGGAAGGAGTTGGATATCACATCTCATGCTAAAGGGAGGGTCTCAGGATTGGAAGGGGAAGGATTTGGATATCACATCTCATGTTATCGGAAGGATCGCACGTTTGGTATTAGAAGTATTGAGATATCATATCTCATGCTATAGGAAGGGTCTCAGGATTGGAATGGGAAGGAGTTGGATATCACATCTCATGCTATAGGGAGGGTCTCAGGATTGGAATGGGAAGGACTTAGATATCACATATCATGCTATAGGGAGGGTCTCAGTTTTGATATTAGAAGCATTGAGATATCACATCTCATGCTATAGGAAGTGTCTCAGGATTGGAATGGGAAGGTGCTGGATATCACATCTCATGCTAAAGGAAGGGTCTCAGGTTTGGAACGGGAAGGATTTGGATATCATATCTCATGTTATAGGAAGGGTCTCAGGTTTGGTATAAGCATTGAGATATCACATCTCTGCTATCGGAAGTGTCTCAGGATTGGAATGGGAAGGAGTTGGATATCCCATCTCATGTTATAGGACGGGTCTCAGGTTTGTTATTAGAATCATTGAGATACCATATTGCATGCTGTAGGAAGGGTCTAAGGGTTGGAATGGGAAGGAGTTGGATATCCCATCTCATGTTATAGGACGGGTCTCAGGTTTGTTATTAGAATCATTGAGATATCACATCTCATGCTATAGGAAGGGTCTCAGGATTGGAATGGGAAGCAGTTGGATATCACATCTCATGCTATAGGAAGGGTCTCAGGTTTGGTATAAGCATTGAGATATCACATCTCATGCTATAGGGCGGGTCTCAGGATTGGAATGGAAGGAGTTGGATATCACATCTCATGTTATAGGAAGGATCTCAGGTTTGGTATTAGAAGCATTGAGACATCACATCTCATGCTATAGGAAGGGTCTCAGGGTTGGAATGGGAAGGAGTTGGATATCACATCGCATCCAATAGGAAGGGTCTCAGGTTTGGAATGGGAAGGAATTGGATATCACATCTCATGTTATAGGAAGGATCTCAGGTTTGGTATTAGAAGCATTGAGATATCACATCTCATGCTATAGGAAGGGTCTCAGGATTGGAATGTGAAGGATTTAAATATCACATCTCATGCTAAAGGAAGGGTCTCAGGTTTGGTAGAAGCATTGAGATATCACGTCTCTGCTATCGGAAGGGTCTCAGGATTGGATTGGGAAGGAGTTGGATATCACATCTCATGCCATAGGAAGGGTCTCAGGTTTAGTATAAGCATTGAGATATTACATCTCTGCTATCGGAAGGGTCTCAGGATTGGATTGGGAAGGAGTTGGATATCCCTTCTCATGCTATAGGAAGTGTCTCAGGTTGGAATGGGAAGGAGTTGGATATCACATCTCATGTTATAGGAAGGGTCTCAGGATTGGAATGGGAAGGATTTGGATATCACATCTCTTGCTATAGGAAGGGTCTCAGGATTGGAATGGGTAGGAGTTGGATATTACTTTCTTGCTATAGGAAGTGTCTCATGTTTGGAATGGGAAGGAGTTGGATATCACATATGCTATAGTTAGTGTCTCAGGTTTGGAACGGGAAGGAGTTGGATATCACATCTCATGTTATAGGAAGGGTCTCAGGTTTGGTATAAGCATTGAGATATCACATCTCTGCTATCGGAAGCGGCTCAGGATTGGAATGGGAAGGAGTTGGATATCCCATCTCATGTTATAGGAAGAGTCTCTGGTTTGGTATTAGAATCATTGAGATATCACATTGCATGCTGTAGGAAGGGTCTAAGGATTGGAATGGGATGGACTTGGATATCACATCTCATGCTATAGGTAGGCTCTCAGGTTTGGTATAAGCATTGAGATATCACATCTCATGCTATAGGAAGGGTCTCAGGATTGGAATGGGAAGGAATTGGATATCACATCTCATGCTATAGGAAGGGTCTCAGATTTGGTATAAGCATTGAGATATCACATCTCATGCTAAAGGAAGGGTCTCAGGATTGGAATGGGAAGGAGTTGTATATGACATCTCAGGCCATAGGAAGGTTCTCAGGTTTGGTATAAGCATTGAGATATCACATCTCTGCTATCGGAAGGGTCTCAGGATTGGAATGGGAAGGAGTTGGATTTCCCATCTCATGTTATAGGAAGGGTCTCAGGTTTGGTATTAGAAGCATAGAGATATCACATCTCATGCTATAGGAAGGGTCTCAGGATTTGAATGGCAAGGAGTTGGATATCACATCTCATGCCATAGGAAGGGTCTCAGGTTTGGTATAAGCATTCAGATATCACATCTCTGCTATCGGAAGGGTCTCAGGATTGGATTGGGAAGGAGTTAGATATCCCTTCTCATGCTATAGGAAGTGTCTCAGGTTGGAATGGGAAGGATTTGGATATCACATCTCATGTTATAGGAAGGGTCTCAGGATTGGAATGGGAAGGACTTGGATGTCACATCTCATGCTATAGGGAGGGTCTCAAGTTTGATATTAGAAGCATTGAGATAACAAATCTCATGATATCGGAAGGGTCTCAGGATTGGAATGGGAAGGAGTTGGATATCACATCTCATGATAAAGGAAGGGTCTAAGGTTTGGAAGGGGAAGGATTTGGATATCACATCTCATGTTATAGGACGGGTCTCAGGTTTGGTATTAGAAGCATTGAGATATCAAGTCTCATGGTATAAGAAGGGTCTCAGAATTGGAATGGGAAGGAGTTGGATATCACACCTCAAGCTATAGGAAGGGTCTCAGGATTGGAATGGGAAGGACTTGGATATCACATCTCATGCTATAGGGAGGGTCTCAAGTTTGATATTAGAAGCTTTGAGATATCACGTCTCATGATATCGGAAGGGTCTCAGGATATGAAGGGGAAATAGTTGGATATCACATTTCATGTTAGAGGTAGGATCTCAGGTTTGGTATTAGAGGCATTGAGATATCACATCTCATGCTATCAGAAGGGTCTCAGGAATGGAATGGGAAGGAGTTGGATATCACATCTCATGCTAAAGGGAGGGTCTCAGGTTTGGAAGGGGGAGGATTTGGATATCACATCTCATGTTATAGGAAGGATCTCAGGTTTGGTATTAGAAGCATTGAGATATCACATCTCATGCTATCGGAAGGATCTCAGGTTTTGTATTAGAAGCATTGAGATATCACATCTCATGCTATCAGAAGAGTCTCAGGATTGGAATAGGAAGGAGTTGGATATCACATCTCATGCTAAAGGGAGGGTCTCAGGATTGGAAGGGGAAGGATTTGGATATCACATCTCATGTTATCGGAAGGATCTCACGTTTGGTATTAGAAGTATTGAGATATCATATCTCATGCTATAGGAAGGGTCTCAGGATTGGAATGGGAAGGAGTTGGATATCACATCTCATGCTATAGGGAGGGTCTCAGGATTGGAATGGGAAGGACTTAGATATCACATATCATGCTATAGGGAGGGTCTCAGTTTTGATATTAGAAGCATTGAGATATCACATCTCATGCTATAGGAAGTGTCTCAGGATTGGAATGGGAAGGTGCTGGATATCACATCTCATGCTAAAGGAAGGGTCTCAGGTTTGGAACGGGAAGGTTTTGGATATCACATCTCATGTTATAGGAAGGGTCTCAGGTTTGGTATAAGCATTGAGATATCACATCTCTGCTATCGGAAGTGTCTCAGGATTGGAATGGGAAGGAGTTGGATATCCCATCTCATGTTATAGGACGGGTCTCAGGTTTGTTATTAGAATCATTGAGATATCATATTGCATGCTGTAGGAAGGGTCTAAGGGTTGGAATGGGAAGGACTTGGATATCACATCTCATGCTATAGATAGGCTCTTAGGTTTGGAAAGGGAAGGAGTTGGATATCACATTTCATGTTAGAGGAAGGATCTCAGGTTTGGTATTAGAAGCATTGAGATATCACATCTCATGCTATAGGAAGGGTCTCAGGATTGGAATGGGAAGCAGTTGGATATCACATCTCATGCTATAGGAAGGGTCTCAGGTTTGGTATAAGCATTGAGATATCACATCTCATGCTATAGGACGGGTCTCAGGATTGGAATGGAAGGAGTTGGATATCACATCTCATGTTATAGGAAGGATCTCAGGTTTGGTATTAGAAGCATTGAGACATCACATCTCATGCTATAGGAAGGGTCTCAGGGTTGGAATGGGAAGGAGTTGGATATCACATCTCATCCAATAGGAAGGGTCTCAGGTTTGGAATGGGAAGGAATTGGATATCACATCTCATGTTATAGGAAGGATCTCAGGTTTGGTATTAGAAGCATTGAGATATCACATCTCATGCTATAGGAAGGGTCTCAGGATTGGAATGTGAAGGATTTGGATATCACATCTCATGCTAAAGGAAGGGTCTCAGGTTTGGTAGAAGCATTGAGATATCACGTCTCTGCTATCGGAAGGGTCTCAGGATTGGATTGGGAAGGAGTTGGATATCACATCTCATGCCATAGGAAGGGTCTCAGGTTTGGTATAAGCATTGAGATATCACATCTCTGCTATCGGAAAGGTCTCAGGATTGGATTGGGAAGGAGTTGGATATCCCTTCTTATGCTATAGGAAGTGTCTCAGGTTGGAATGGGAAGGAGTTGGATATCACATCTCATGTTATAGGAAGGGTCTCAGGATTGGAATGGGAAGGATTTGGATATCACATCTCTTGCTATAGGAAGGGTCTCAGGATTTGAATGGGTAGGAGTTGGATATTACTTTCTTGCTATAGGAAGGGTCTCATGTTTGGAATGGGAAGGAGTTGGATATCACATATGCTATAGTTAGTGTCTCAGGTTTGGAACCGGAAGGAGTTGGATATCACATCTCATGTTATAGGAAGGGTCTCAGGTTTGGTATAAGCATTGAGATATCACATCTCTGCTATCGGAAGCGGCTCAGGATTGGAATGGGAAGGAGTTGGATATCCCATCTCATGTTATAGGAAGAGTCTCTGGTTTGGTAGAATCATTGAGATATCACATCGCATGCTGTAGGAAGGGTCAAAGGATTGGAATGGGATGGACTTGGATATCACATCTCATGCTATAGGTAGGCTCTCAGGTTTGGTATAAGCATTGAGATATCACATCTCATGCTATAGGAAGGGTCTCAGGATTGGAATGGGAAGGAATTGGATATCACATCTCATGCTATAGGAAGGGTCTCAGATTTGGTATAAGCATTGAGATATCACATCTCATGCTAAAGGAAGGGTCTCAGGATTGGAATGTGAAGGATTTGGATATCACATCTCATGCTAAAGGAAGGGTCTCAGGTTTGGTAGAAGCATTGAGATATCACGTCGCTGCTATCGGAAGGGTCTCAGGATTGGATTGGGAAGGAGTTGGATATCCCTTCTCATGCTATAGGAAGGGTCTCAGGATTTGAATGGCAAGGAGTTGGATATCACATCTCATGCCATAGGAAGGGTCTCAGGTTTGGTATAAGCATTGAGATATCACATCTCTGCTATCGGAAGGGTCTCAGGATTTGATTGGGAAGGAGTTGAATATCCCTTCTCATGCTATAGGAAGTGTCTCAGGTTGGAATGGGAAGGAGTTGGATATCACATCTCATGTTATAGGAAGGGTCTCAGGATTGGAATGGGAAGGATTTGGATATCACATCTCTTGCTATAGGAAGGGTCTCAGGATTGGAATGGGTAGGAGTTGGATATTACTTTCTTGCTATAGGAAGGGTCTCATGTTTGGAATGGGAAGGAGTTGGATATCACATATGCTATAGTTAGTGTCTCAGGTTTGGAACGGGAAGGAGTTGGATATCACATCTCATGTTATAGGAAGGGTCTCAGGTTTGGTATAAGCATTGAGATATCACATCTCTGCTATCGGAAGCGGCTCAGGATTGGAATGGGAAGGAGTTGGATATCCCATCTCATGTTATAGGAAGAGTCTCTGGTTTGGTATTAGAATCATTGAGATATCACATCGCATGCTGTAGGAAGGGTCTAAGGATTGGAATAGGATGGACTTGGATATCACATCTCATGTTATAGGTAGGCTCTCAGGTTTGGTATAAGCATTGAGATATCACATCTCATGCTATAGGAAGGGTCTCAGGATTGGAATGGGAAGGAATTGGATATCACATCTCATGCTATAGGAAGGGTCTCAGATTTGGTATAAGCATTGAGATATCACATCTCATGCTAAAGGAAGGGTCTCAGGATTGGAATGGGAAGGAGTTGTATATGACATCTCAGGCCATAGGAAGGTTCTCAGGTTTGGTATAAGCATTGAGATATCACATCTCTGCTATCGGAAAGGTCTCAGGATTGGAATGGGAAGGAGTTGGATATCCCATCTCATGTTATAGGAAGGGTCTCAGGTTTGGTATTAGAAGCATAGAGATATCACATCTCATGCTATAGGAAGGGTCTCAGGATTGGAATGGGAAGGACTTGGATGTCACATCTCATGCTATAGGGAGGGTCTCAAGTTTGATATTAGAAGCATTGAGATAACAAATCTCATGATATCGGAAGGGTCTCAGGATTGGAATGGGAAGGAGTTGGATATCACATCTCATGATAAAGGAAGGGTCTAAGGTTTGGAAGGGGAAGGATTTGGATATCACATCTCATGTTATAGGACGGGTCTCAGGTTTGGTATTAGAAGCATTGAGATATCAAGTCTCATGGTATAAGAAGGGTCTCAGAATTGGAATGGGAAGGAGTTGGATATCACACCTCAAGCTATAGGAAGGGTCTCAGGATTGGAATGGGAAGGAGTTTGATATCACATCTCATGCCATAGTATGGGTCTCAGGTTTGGTAGAAGCATTGGGATATCACATCTCATGCTATCGGAAGGGTATCAGTATTGGATTTGGAAGAAGTTGGATATCCCATCTCATGCTATAGGAAGGGTCTCAGGTTGGAATGGGAAGGAGTTGGATATCACATTTCATGTTATAGGAAGGGTCTCAGGATTGGAATGGGAAGGACTTGGATATCATATCTCATGCTATAGGACGGGTCTCAGGTTTGTTATTAGAATCATTGAGATATCATATTGCATGCTGTAGGAAGGGTCTAAGGATTGGAATGGGAAGGACCTGGATATCACATCTCATGCTATAGATAGGCTCTCAGGTTTGGAAAGGGAAGGAGTTGGATATCACATCTCATGTTATAGGATGCATCTCAGGTTTGGTATTAGAAGTATTGAGATATCACATCTCATGTTATCGGAAGGATCTCAGGTTTGGTATTAGAAGTATTGAGATATCACATCTCATGCTATAGGAAGGGTCTCAGGATTGGAATGGGAAGGAGTTGGATATCACATCTCATGCTAAAGGAAGGGTCTCAGGTTTGGTAGAAGCATTGAGATATCACATCTCATGCTATAGGAAGGGTCTCAGGATTGGAATGGGAAGGACTTAGATATCACATATCATGCTATAGGGAGGGTCTCAGTTTTGATATTAGAAGCATTGAGATATCACATCTCATGCTATCGGAAGTGTCTCAGGATTGGAATGGGAAGGAGCTGGATATCACATCTCATGCTAAAGGAAGGGTCTCAGGTTTGGAACGGGAAGGAGTTGGATATCACATCTCATGTTATAGGAAGGGTCTCAGGTTTGGTATAAACATTGAGATATCACATCTCTGCTATCGGAAGTGTCTCAGGATTGGAATGGGAAGGAGTTGGATATCCCATCTCATGTTATAGGACGGGTCTCAGGTTTGTTATTAGAATCATTGAGATATCATATTGCATGCTGTAGGAAGGGTCTAAGGGTTGGAATGTGAAGGACTTGGATATCACATCTCATGCTATAGATAGGCTCTTAGGTTTGGAAAGGGAAGGAGTTGGATATCACATTTCATGTTAGAGGAAGAATCTCAGGTTTGGTATTAGAAGCATTGAGATATCACATCTCATGCTAGTGGAAGGGTCTCAGGATTGGAATGGGGAGGAGTTGGATATCACATCTCATGCTATAGGAAGGGTCTCAGGTTTGGTATAAGCATTGAGATATCACATCTCATGCTATAGGACGGGTCTCAGGATTGGAATGGAAGGAGTTGGATATCACATCTCATGTTATAGGAAGGATCTCAGGTTTGGTATTAGAAGCATTGAGACATCACATCTCATGCTATAGGAAGGGTCTCATGGTTGGAATGGGAAGGAGTTGGATATCACATCTCATCCAATAGGAAGGGTCTCAGGTTTGGAATGGGAAGGAATTGGATATCACATCTCATGTTATAGGAAGGATCTCAGGTTTGGTATTAGAAGCATTGAGATATCACATCTCATGCTATAGGAAGGGTCTCAGGATTGGAATGTGAAGGATTTGGATATCACATCTCATGCTAAAGGAAGGGTCTCAGGTTTGGTAGAAGCATTGAGATATCACGTCTCTGCTATCGGAAGGGTCTCAGGATTGGATTGGGAAGGAGTTGGATATCCCTTTTCATGCTATAGGAAGGGTCTCAGGATTTGAATGGCAAGGAGTTGGATATCACATCTCATGCCATAGGAAGGGTCTCAGGTTTGGTATAAGCATTGAGATATCACATCTCTGCTATCGGAAGGGTCTCAGGATTGGATTGGGAAGGAGTTGGATATCCCTTCTCATGCTATAGGAAGTGTCTCAGGTTGGAATGGGAAGGAGTTGGATATCACATCTCATGTTATAGGAAGGGTCTCAGGATTCGAATGGGAAGGAGTTGGATACCACATCTCATGATAAAGGAAGGGTCTAAGGTTTGGAAGGGGAAGGATTTGGATATCACATCTCATGTTATAGGACGGTCTCAGGTTTGGTATTAGAAGCATTGAGATATCAAGTCTCATGGTATAAGAAGGGTCTCAGAATTGGAATGGGAAGGAGTTGGATATCACACCTCAAGCTATAGGAAGGGTCTCAGGATTGGAATGGGAAGGAGTTTGATATCATATCTCATGCCATAGTATGGGTCTCAGGTTTGGTAGAAGCATTGGGATATCACATCTCATGCTATCGGAAGGGTATCAGTATTGGATTTGGACGAAGTTGGATATCCCATCTCATGCTATAGGAAGGGTCTCAGGTTGGAATGGGAAGGAGTTGGATATCACATTTCATGTTATAGGAAGGGTCTCAGGATTGGAATGGGAAGGACTTGGATATCATATCTCATGCTATAGGACGGGTCTCAGGTTTGTTATTAGAATCATTGAGATATCATATTGCATGCTGTAGGAAGGGTCTAAGGATTGGAATGGGAAGGACTTGGATATCACATCTCATGCTATAGGTAGGCTCTCAGGTTTGGAAAGGGAAGGAGTTCAATATCACATTTCATGTTAGAGGAAGGATCTCAGGTTTGGTATTAGAAGCATTGAGATATCACATCTCATGCTATAGGAAGGGTCTCAGGATTGGAATGGGAAGTAGTTGGATATCACATCTCATGCTATAGGAAGGGTCTCAGGTTTGGTATAAGCATTGAGATATCACATCTCATGCTATAGGACGGGTCTCAGGATTGGAATGGAAGGAGTTGGATATCACATCTCATGTTATAGGAAGGATCTCAGGTTTGGTATTAGAAGCATTGAGACATCACATCTCATGCTATAGGAAGGGTCTCAGGGTTGGAATGGGAAGGAGTTGGATATCACATCTCATCCAATAGGAAGCGTCTCAGGTTTGGAATGGGAAGGAATTGGATATCACATCTCATGTTATAGGAAGGATCTCAGGTTTGGTATTAGAAGCATTGAGATATCACATCTCATGCTATAGGAAGGGTCTCAGGATTGGAATGTGAAGGATTTGGATATCACATCTCATGCTAAAGGAAGGGTCTCAGGTTTGGTAGAAGCATTGAGATATCACGTCTCTGCTATCGGAAGGGTCTCAATACTTCTAATACCAAACCTGAGATCCTTCCGATAACATGAGATGTGATATCTCAATACTTCTAATACCAAACCTGAGATCCATCCTATAACATGAGATGTGATATCCAACTCCTTCCCTTTCCAAACCTAAGAGCCTATCTATAGCATGAGATGTGATATCCAGGTCCTTCCCATTCCAATCCTTGGACCCTTCCTACAGCATGCAATATGATATCTCAATGATTCTAATAACAAACCTGAGACCCGCCCTATTGCATGAGATATGATATCCAAGTACTTCCCATTCCAATCCTGAGACCCTTCCTATAACATGAAATGTGATATCCAACTCCTTCCCATTCCAACCTGAGACCCTTCCTATAGCATGAGATGGGATATCCAACTTCTTCCAAATCCAATACTGATAAACTTCCGATAGCATGAGATGTGATATCCCAATGCTTCTACCAAACCTGAGACCCATACTCTGGCATGAGATGTGATATCAAACTCCTTCCCATTCCAATCCTGAGACCCTTCGTATAGCTTGAGGTGTGATATCCAACTCCTTCCCATTCCAATTCTGAGACCCTTCTTATACCATGAGACTTGATATCTCAATGCTTCTAATACCAAACCTGAGACCCGTCCTATAACATGAGATGTGATATCCAAATCCTTCCCCTTCCAAACCTTAGACCCTTCCTTTATCATGAGATGTGATATCCAACTCCTTCCCATTCCAATCCTGAGACCCTTCCGATATCATGAGATTTGTTATCTCAATGCTTCTAATATCAAACTTGAGACCCTCCCTATAGCATGAGATGTGACATCCAAGTCGTTCCCATTCCAATCCTGAGACCCTTCCTATAGCATGAGATGTGATATCTCTATTCTTCTAATACCAAACCTGAGACCCTTCCTATAACATGAGATGGGATATCCAACTCCTTCCCATTCCAATCCTGAGACCTTTCCGATAGCAGAGATGTGATATCTCAATGCTTTTACCAAACCTGAGAACCTTCCTATGGCCTGAGATGTCATATACAACTCCTTCCCATTCCAATCCTGAGACCCTTCCTTTAGCATGAGATGTGATATCTCAATGCTTATACCAAATCTGAGACCCTTCCTATAGCATGAGATGTGATATCTCAATGCTTATACCAGACCTGAGAGCCTACCTATAACATGAGATGTGATATCCAAGTCCATCCCATTCCAATCCTTAGACCCTTCCTACAGCATGCGATGTGATATCTCAATGATTCTAATACCAAACCAGAGACTCTTCCTATAACATGAGATGGGATATCCAACTCCTTCCCATTCCAATCCTGAGCCGCTTCCGATAGCAGAGATGTGATATCTCAATGCTTATACCAAACCTGAGACCCTTCCTATAACATGAGATGTGATATCCAACTCCTTCCCGTTCCAAACCTGAGACACTAACTATAGCATATGTGATACCCACCTCCTTCCCATTCCAAACATGAGACCCTTCCTATAGCAAGAAAGTAATATCCAACTCCTACCCATTCCAATCCTGAGACCCTTCCTATAGCAAGAGATGTGATATCCAAATCCTTCCCATTCCAATCCTGAGACCCTTCCTATAACATGAGATGTGATATCCAACTCCTTCCCATTCCAACCTGAGACACTTCCTATAGCATGAGAAGGGATATCCAACTCCTTCCCAATCCAATCCTGAGACCGTTCTGATAGCAGAGATGTGATATCTCAATGCTTATACCAAACCTGAGACCCTTCCTATGGCATGAGAAGTGAAATCCAACTCCTTGCCATTCAAATCCTGAGACCCTTCCTATAGCATGAGAAGGGATATCCAACTCCTTCCCAATCCAATCCTGAGACCCTTCCGAAAGCAGAGACGTGATATCTCAATGCTTCTACCAAACCTGAGACCCTTCCTTTAGCATGAGATGTGATATCCAAATCCTTCACATTCCAATCCTGAGACCCTTCCTATAGCATGAGATGTGATATCTCAATGCTTCTAATATGAAACCTGAGATCCTTCCTATAACATGAGATGTGATATCCAATTCCTTCCCATTCCAAACCTGAGACCCTTCCTATTGGATGAGATGTGATATCCAACTCCTTCCCATTCCAACCCTGAGACCCTTCCTATAGCATGAGATGTGATGTCTCAATGCTTCTAATACCAAACCTGAGATCCTTCCTATAACATGAGATGTGATATCCAACTCCTTCCATTCCAATCCTGAGACCCGTCCTATAGCATGAGATGTGATATCTCAATGCTTATACCAAACCTGAGACCCTTCCTATAGCATGAGATGTGATATCCAACTGCTTCCCATTCCAATCCTGAGACCCTTCCTATAGCATGAGATGTGATATCTCAATGCTTCTAATACCAAACCTGAGATCCTTCCTCTAACATGAAATGTGATATCCAACTCCTTCCCTTTCCAAACCTAAGAGCCTATCTATAGCATAAGATGTGATATCCAAGTCCTTCACATTCCAACCCTTAGACCCTTCCTACAGCATGCAATATGATATCTCAATGATTCTAATAACAAACCTGAGACCCGTCCTATAACATGAGATGGGATATCCAACTCCTTCCCATTCCAATCCTGAGACACTTCCGATAGCAGAGATGTGATATCTCAATGCTTATACCAAACCTGAGACCCTTCCTATAACATGAGATGTGATATCCAAATCCTTCCCGTTCCAAACCTGAGACCCTTCCTTTAGCATGAGATGTGATATCCAGCTCCTTCCCATTCCAATCCTGAGACACTTCCGATAGCATGAGATGTGATATCTCAATGCTTCTAATATCAAAACTGAGACCCTCCCTATAGCATGATATGTGATATCTAAGTCCTTCCCATTCCAATACTGAGACCCTCCCTATAGCATGAGATGTGATATCCAACTCCTTCCCATTCCAATCCTGACACCCTTCCTATAGCATGAGATATGATATCTCAATACTTCTAATACCAAACGTGAGATCCTTCCGATAACATGAGATGTGATATCCAAATCCTTCCCCTTCCAAACCTGAGACCCTCCCTTTAGCATGAGATGTGATATCCAACTCCTGCCCATTCCATTCCTGAGACCCTTCTGATAGCATGAGATGTGATATCTCAATGCCTCTAATACCAAACCTGAGATCCTACCTCTAACATGAAATGTGATATCCAACTCTTTCCCCTTCCAAACCTGAGAGCCTTCCTATAGCATGAGATGTGATATCCAAGTCCTTCCCATTCCAATCCTGAGACCCTTCCTATAGCTTGAGATGTGATATCCAACTCCTTCCCATTCCAATTCTGAGACCCTTCCTATACTATGAGACTTGATATCTCAATGCTTCTAATACCAAAGGTGAGACCCGTAATATAACATGAGATGTGATATCCAAATCCTTCCCCTTCCAAACCTTAGACCCTTCCTTTATCATGAGATGTGATATCCAACTCCTTCCCATTCCAATCCTGAGACCCTTCCGATATCATGAGATGTGATATCTCAAAGCTTCTAATATCAAACTTGAGACCCTCCCAATAGCATGAGATGTGATATCCAAGTCCTTCCCATTCCAATCCTGAGACCCTTCCTATAGCATGAGATGTGATATCTCAATGCTTCTAATACCAAACCTGAGACCCTTCCTATAACATGAGATGTGATATCCAACTCCTTCCCATTCCAATCCTGAGACACTTCCTATAGCATGAGATGTGATATCTCACTGCTTATACCAAACCTGAGACCCTTCCCATAGCATGATATGTGATATCCAACTCCTTCCCATTCCAATCCTCAGACCCTTCCTATAGCATGAGATGTGATATCTCAATGCTTCTAATATCAAACTTGAGACCCTACCTATAGCATGAGATGTGATATCCAAGTCCTTCCCATTACAATCCTGAGACACTTCCTATAGCATGAGATGTGATATCCAACTCCTTCCCATTCCAATCCTGAGACCCTTCCTATAGCATGAGATATGATATCTCAATACTTCTAATACCAAACGTGAGATCCTTCCGATAACATGAGATGTGATATCCAAATCCTTCCCCTTCCAAACCTGAGACCCTCCTCCCAGGGAAACTAAAACTACCTCAGCCTCTATCCCGCTGGGAAATGAGTCTGAGGAGAAGGATGCTCCTGTAATCTCTTCTTCCTCGTAGGAGGAGAAGGCCAGATTAGCGGAGTGGACCCCCAAAGGTCTAACCTTACACCGGGGATCCCCCTTCACGTGGTCAGTTGCTCCACAAGCAAAACAAGATCCATTGGGTCTGTTTACATAGGGAGGCTTATTGTAAGACAGTGTGCTGATCAATGGAGTAGATACTCCAGCTCTTAGGGATAGTGGGTGCAGTCGAACTGTAGTGGATTCTACCTTGGTAGACTCAGAGGAAGTTGCCAGAGCTACTCTGATGCCCACTAAGTTGGCTGACGGCCCACTCCGTATGTTCCCAGTAATACCTGTAAATCTTACTTTAAATGGTACAGCAGTCAGGATTCCAGTGAGCATTCAGAGAAACGTCCCGGGAAAGGTCTTGTTAGGTAATGATCTCAGAGCTTTAGGGCTCATAGGAGACACTGCCGAAAGACCCTACACACGGTCTCAAGCACGGGCAGCATTGGCCAAGACCAATACGCCGCCCCAGCCGAAGGGGAAACCCAAGGCGAAAGGAGTCAACAAGTCAAGACGAGGGAAAGAGAATATTCCCCCGAGCTCGCCTACCACTGCGGTGGAGGAAGTTGGTCAATCGCCCGGGCCTGAGGAGGAGGTGGCGATGCCTGAAGTATTTGACCCCAACGACCATCCTGAACTAAAAGACTTGTTAGTTGAAGGAGGTCCTGATAGGGACGAATTCAGTAAAGGCCAACGTGAGTGCCCATCTCTGGAAGGCCTAAGGAGACAGGCCTGCTCCCAGCTTGAGGGTGAACCTCCTGGGACGCATAGGATTTATTGGGAAGGTGGACTCCTGTATAGTGAGCCCACAGAGTCTACAGAAGGAGACCATAGGAGGTTGGTGGTTCCCTTTGCTGTTAGGCCCTTCCTCCTGCAGTTGGCGCATGAAGTGCTCCTTGCTGGTCACCTTGGTATTAAGAGGACCAAGCAAAGGTTATCCATGCACTTCTACTGGCCCAAGATGGGGGTGCAAGTAGAAAGTCACTGCAGGAGTTGTGCCTCCTGCCAGTTATCTGGTAAGGTTGGCTCGACAATCCAAGCTCCGTTGGTACCGCTCCCAGTTGTGGGGGTACCATTTGAAAGGGTAGGGATCGACATCGTTGGTCCCCTTGACCCGCAAACATCCTCGGGCAATAGGTTTATCCTGGTGCTGGTCGACCATGCAACCAGATATCCTGAGGCCATCCCATTGAAAACTGTAACTGCCAAGTCAGTTGCAAAAGCTTTACTTGGCATATTTACTAGGGTTGGCTTCCCTAAAGAAGTTGTGTCAGATCGTGGCAGCAACTTTATGTCGAAGTATATGCTGGCTATGTGGAAAGAATGTGGGGTCACCTACAAGTTCTCTTCTGCATACCACCCCCAGACCAATGGTCTGGTGGAACGTTTCAACAGAACGTTAAAAAGCATGATTGGGGCTCTGGAGAAGCTTCAGAGAAGACAATGGGATCTTCTTTTACCATGCTTACTGTTTGCCTACCGAGAGGTACCACAGGAGGGTGTTGGCTTCAGCCCCTTCAAACTTCTGATTGGTCATCCTGTACGGGGACCCTTAGCCATAGTCAAAGAGGGATGGGAGATGCCCACTCCCCCTGTTACTACCAACGTAGTTGATTATGTGCTAGGGCTCAGAAAACGGATGGTACTTCTGATGGGCTTGGCTAGTGATAAATTGAAGGCAGTACAAGCGCTGGTGAAACATTGGTACGACCAGAAAGCTTCCCTCATCAACTTTACACCTGGTCAGCAAGTACTGATCATGAATCCCATAAGGCCTTGAGCTTTACAGGACAAATGGTCAGGCCCTTACACAGTGGTGGAGCCCCTGGGTGAGGTTAACTATTTAGTGGACCTTGGAAGGCCTGGACAGGCTCCAAAAGTGTTTCACGTGAATAGGCTGAAGGCTTTCGTCCCAAGAGTCGAAATCGCAGCACTGTTACTGGCTTCAGATGTTGAGGAAGAGGAGTCTGAACCTCTCCCCGACCTGTTCCAAAGCGGTCCTTCAGATATCTCCTTTGAGGGTGTCCGAGTGGCCCCTCACCTGACTTCTGATCAGCAGGCTGAGGTGAAAAGTTTGCTTAGGCAGTTTTCCCCCGTTTTCACAGTCGCCTGGTTTGACACCTTGGTGCAAACATAACATAGACACAGGAGACAGTGTATCTACCAAAAGTAGGGGATACAGGATGTCAGACAAAGTACGGTCTTATATTAAGACCGAGGTCAACAAGATGTTAGACCTTGGGGTGATTGAACCCTCTAGTAGTCCTTGGTCCAGCCCTATGGTTTTCGTTCCAAAGGCAGGCACTTCTGAATTGAGGTTCTGTGTGGATTACAGGGCTCTGAATGCTGTCACCAAGACAGATGCACACCCCTTGCCTCGAACAGATGAGCTGGTGGATACTTTGGGTGCCTCCAAGTACCTCAGCACGTTTGACCTCACTGCTGGCTATTGGCAAATAGCTTTAGCAGAACATGCCAAGGAGAAGACAGCGTTTTCTACTCCAGACGGCCTTTACCAATTCCGGGTAATGCCGTTCGGGTTGAAGAATGCACCTGCCACTTTCCAGAGGCTTGTGCATCATGTTTTGAATGGGTTGGACGAATTCTGTCTTGCATATCTGGACGATATAGCAGTTTTCAGTGCCACCTGACCATGTGAAACACCTCGGGATTGTGCTCCAGGCTCTTCAGAAAGCACACTTGACCATAAAGGCTAGTAAATGCCAGATTGGACAAGGCTCAGTGTTTTACCTTGGACATGAAGTAGGTGGAGGGAGGATACAGCCTCTACCCAGTAAAGTACAAGCAGTACAAGACTGGCCTACCCCCACTACACAAACCCAAGTGAGAGCCTTCTTAGGACTCACGGGGTATTACCGCAATTTTGTGGCAGACTATGGCACCATAGCTGCCCCTCTGACTGCCCTCACAACTCTGAAGAAACCCAAGAAGGTAACTTGGACCGACGAGTGTGAGAAGGCCTTCAATGGCTTAAAAGACTCCTTGTGCCAGGCCCCTGTCCTCAGGGCCCCTGATTATCAAAGACCTTTTATCGTGCAGACGGACGCCTCTGACACTGGGATAGGAGCTGTACTATCGCAAGTAGATGAGAAGGGTAAGGAACACCCTATTGGTTTTATTAGTCGCCAGTTTAAGTACAGAGAGCTCAGATGGTCCACGGTAGAGAAAGAATGTTTCTCTGTTGTGTGGGCCCTAAGGAAGCTGAGGCCCTACCTCTATGGGACCCACTTCACTGTGCAAACTGACCATAAGCCCTTAAAGTGGCTAATAAACATGAAGGGGGAGAATCCAAAGTTGCTTAGGTGGTCCATAAGTCTACAAGGCTTCGACTTCACTATTGAGCATAGGCCAGGTGTCCAACATAGCAATGCTGATGGGTTGTGGAGATTGTTTAACCGACCTGAACAAGAGACTCATCCAGGGGTGGATTAGTTCCCCCTGTCCATAGTCTGGGAGGGGCGAGTGTTAGGAAAGATTTCGTAATTGTAGGTAATTTTCCTTCCATGTGGCAACCCCTAAACTTTTTGCTGTTGTTTTTCACCTTGTTCTCGACTTTACCCGAGAAGTGCAGCCTTCTGCGGCACTCCTCTGGGCTTTCGCTCCTTTCTTAAGGGGAAACTGTCATGCCCTTAAGACAGTCAGTACCAGGAAACGCTGGTTTCCGTAGTTTCTTGTATCATGTTGCAGCTTTCGTGCAACATGACACAAGAGGGCACTGTAAGCTAAGATACTGCTCTCTTGGGTCTCTAGCCTTCTACAGGCCCTAGATACTCTTTCAGGATTGTAACTGATCGGTGCAAGTGATTCACGGACGGGAATGGTGGCAGCGATCGTTTCTTGTGTTTTGAGATCCTTTTGGCGTGCTAAGCGCGTTTCTCGCGCTTAACCCAAAATGGTGGCCTAGATCCCAAAATGGCCAGACCACGAGGCTCCTTTGTCCTGTCCGCTGACCGTCTTGCTCCCTTCACCTTCCCCAGGTCGAGCCGACCTGGGGCCTTCCTTATTTGGGCATGTGCTTTCCCGCGAAACACAGATGCTTTCGCAGGCTTCTACATGTCTTGTGTGTGCCTCCAGGATGTGGGCTGGGATGTCTGGTCCCAATACACATCCTGGGTGCCAGAGAGTCTAGGGTGGTGTGAATGCCTGGGACCACCGTGGTCCGTGATAGGTCCACGAATGGTGTGAGTGTTGATGAGCGGATCTCCCATTGGGTCCCCTCCGTTTTGGCGCGAAGGGAACCGTGGATAAGAGGGGGCTGGAAACACCACTACCATGTCGATCTCCTGAGTTCTCACGAACGAAGGAATACAGGAGCCAAGTATCCTGCAACCAAGAGGCTGAACCGAGGAATCGCTGGTGACCCGCTGAAGGACTGCTCCTCTGCACTGCTGTCGCCTTGTGAAACCCTTTTCACCTTTGATCGAACCAGAAGGCCTGTACTGGTACTTCGACCCTTGGAATAGCGGGGACAGCTATTCTCGGCATTTTCACCATCTCCTGCTAGTAAGCCTTCGGAAGCGTCTCTGGGCCATCCAGCAGACTGACCAGCCTACACAGGAGTCTTGCTCTGTAACCGCCGCCAGGTTGTGCAGTATATCGAGTCCTTGTCACTCTCACATGATTCGTACACTTGGCGTTCCCAGGTCTGAAGTGAGTAGTGTTATTGCATGCTGTAGGAAGGGTCTAAGGATTGGAATGGGAAGGACTTGGATATCACATCTCATGCTATGGATAGGCTCTCAGGTTTGGAAAGGGAAGGAGTTGGATATCACATTTCATGTTAGAGGAAGGATCTCAGGTTTGGTATTAGAGGCATTGAGATATCACATCTCATGCTATAGGAAGGGTCTCAGGATTGGAATGGGAAGGAGTTGGATATCACATCTCATGCTAAAGGAAGGGTCTCAGGTTTAGTATAAGCATTGAGATATCACATCTCATGCTATAGGAAGGGTCTCAGGATTGGAATGGAAGGAGTTGGATTTCACATCTCATGTTATAGGAAGGATCTCAGGTTTGGTATTAGAAGCATTGAGACATCACATCTCATGCTATAGGAAGGGTCTCAGGATTGGAATGGGAAGGAGTTGGATATCACATCTCATGCTATAGGAAGGGTCTCAGGTTTGGTATAAGCATTGAGATATCACATCTCATGCTATAGGAAGGGTCTCAGGATTGGAATGGGAAGGAGTTGTATATGACATCTCATGCCGTAGGAAGGGTCTCAGGTTTGGTATAAGCATTGAGATATCACATCTCTGCTATCGGAAGGGTCTCAGGATTGCAATGGGAAGGAGTTGGATATCCCATCTCATGTTATAGGAAGAGTCTCAGGTTTGGTATTAGAAGCATTGAGATATCACATCTCATGCTATAGGAAGTGTCTCAAGATTGGAATGGGAAGGAGTTGGATATCACATCTCATGCTATAGGAAGGGTCTCAGGTTTGGTATAAGCAGTGAGATATCACATCTCATGCTATAGGAAGTGTCTCAGGATTGGAATGGGAAGGAGTTGGATATCACATCTCATGTTATAGGAAGGATCTCAGGTTTGGTATAAGCATTGAGATATCACATGTTTGCTATCGGAAGGGTCTCAGGATTGGAATGGGAAGGAGTTGGATATTCCCATATCATGTTATAGGAAGGGTCTCAGGTTTGGTATTAGAAGCATTGAGACATCACATCTCATGCTATAGGAAGGGTCTCAGGATTGGAATGGGAAGGACTTGGATATCACATCTCATGCTATAGGGAGGGTCTCGAGTTTGATATTAGAAGCATTGAGATAATACATCTCATGATATCGGAAGGGTCTCAGGATTGGAATGGGAAGGAGTTGGATATCACATCTCATGATAAAGGAAGGGTCTAAGGTTTGGAAGGGGAAGGATTTGGATATCACATCTCATGTTATAGGACGGGTCTCACGTTTGGTATTAGAAGCATTGAGATATCAAGTCTCATGGTATAGGAAGGGTCTCAGAATTGGAATGGGAAGGAGTTGGATATCACATCTCAAGCTATAGGAAGGGTCTCAGGATTGGAATGGGAAGGAGTTTGATATCACATCTCATGCCATAGTATGGGTCTCAGGTTTGGTATAAGCATTGGGATATCAAATCTCATGCTATCGGAAGGGTATCAGGATTGGAATTCCAAGGAGTTGGATATCCCATCTCATGCTATAGGAAGGGTCTCAGGTTGGAATGGGAAGGAGTTGGATATCACATCTCATGCTAAAGGGAGGGTCTCAGGTTTGGAAGGGGAAGGATTTGGATATCACATCTCATGTTATAGGAAGGATCTCAGGTTTGGTATAAGTAGCATTGAGATATCACATCTCATGCTATCGGAAGAATCTCAGATTTGGTATTAGAGGCATTGAGATATCACATCTCATGCTATCATAAGGGTCTCAGGATTGGAATGGGAAGGAGTTGGATATCACATCTCATGCTATAGGAAGGGTCTCAGGTTTGGAACGGGAAGGAGTTGGATATCACATCTCATGTTATAGGAAGAGTCTCAGGTTTGGTATAAGCATTGAGATATCAAATCTCTGCAATCGGAAGTGTCTCAGGATTGGGATGGGAAGGAGTTGGATATCACATCTCATGCTATAGGAAGGGTCTCAGGTTTGGAACGGGAAGGAGTTGGATATCCCATCTCATGTTATAGGACTGGTCTCAGGTTTGGTATTAGAAGCATTGAGATATCACATCTCTGCTATCGGAAGTGTC
The DNA here is from genome assembly GCF_040938575.1 of Ambystoma mexicanum. Taxonomy (NCBI): domain Eukaryota; kingdom Metazoa; phylum Chordata; class Amphibia; order Caudata; family Ambystomatidae; genus Ambystoma; species Ambystoma mexicanum. Next base: position 8,076,844 of record NW_027182433.1, read on the forward strand.
TCAGGATTGGAATGGGAAGGAGTTGGATATCATATCTCATGTTATAGGACGGGTCTCAGGTTTGTTATTAGAATCATTGAGATATCATATTGCATGCTTTAGGAAGGGTCTAAGGATTGGAATGGAAGGACTTGGATATCACATCTCATGCTATAGGTAGGCTCTCAGGTTTGGAAAGGGAAGGAGTTGGATATCACATTTAATGTTAGAGGAAGGATCTCAGGTTTGATATTAGAGCCATTGGATATCACATCTCATGCTATAGGAAGGGTCTCAGGATTGGAATGGGAAGGAGTTGGATATCACATCTCATGCTATAGGAAGGGTTTTAGGTTTGGTATAAGCATTGAGATATCACATCTCATGCTATAGGAAGGGTCTCAGGATTGGAATGGGAAGGATCTGTATATGACATCTCATGCCATATGAAGGGTCTCAGGTTTGGTATTAGAAGCATTGAGATATCACATCTCATGCTATAGGAAGTGTCTCAGGATTGGAATGGGAAGGACTTGGATATCACATCTCATGCTATAGGAAGGGTCTCAGGTTTGGTATAAGCAGTGAGATATCACATCTCATGCTATAGGAAGTGTCTCAGGATTGGAATGGGAAGGAGTTGGATATCACATCCCATGTTATAGGAAGGATCTCAGGTTTGGTATAAGCATTGAGATATCACATGTTTGCTATCGGAAGGGTCTCAGGATTATAATGGGAAGGAGTTGGATATTCCCATCTCATGTTATAGGAAGGGTCTCAGGTTTGGTATTAGAAGCATTGAGACATCACATCTCATGCTGTAGGAAGGGTCTCAGGATTGGAATGGGAAGGACTTGGATATCACATCTCATGCTATAGGGAGGGTCTCGAGTTTGATATTAGAAGCATTGAGATATCACATCTCATGATATCGGAAGGGTCTCAGGATTGGAATGGGAAGGAGTTGGATATCACATCTCATGATAAAGGAAGGGTCTAAGGTTTGGAAGGGGAAGGATTTGGATATCACATCTCATGTTATAGGACAGGTCTCAGGTTTGGTATTAGAAGCATTGAGATATCAAGTCTCATGGTATAGGAAGGGTCTCAGAATTGGAATGGGAAGGAGTTGGATATCACATCTCGTTATAGGAAGGGTCTCAGGATTGGAATGGGAAGGAATTGGATATCATATCTCATGTTATAGGACCGGTCCCAGGTCTGGTATTAGAAGCATTGAGATATCACATCTCATGCTATAGGAGGAGTCTCAGGATTGGAATGGGAAGGAGTTGGATATCACGTTTCATGTTATACGAAGGGTCTCAGGATTGGAATGGGAAGGAGTTGAATATCACATCTCATGCTAAAGGAAGGGTATCAGGTTTGATAGAAGCATTGAGATATCACATCTCATGCTATAGGAAGGAACTCAGGATTGGAATGGGAAGGAGTTGGATATCACATCTAATGCCATAGGAAGGGTCATCAGGTTTGGTATAAGCATTGAGATATCACATCTCTGCTATCGGAAGGGTCTCAGGATAGGAATGGGGAGGACTTAGAATTCACATCTCATACTATAGGGAGGGTCTCAGTTTTGATATTAGAAGCATTGAGCTATCACATCTCATGCTATCGGAAGGGTCTCAGGATTGGAATCGGATGGAGTTGGATATCACATCTCAAGCTATCTCAGGATTGGAATGGGAAGGAGTTTGATATTTCATCTCAAGCTATAGGAAGGGTCTCAGGTTTGGAAAGGGAAGGATTTGGATTTCACATCTCATGTTATAGGATGGTTCTCATGTTTGGTTTTAGAAGCATTGAGATATCACATCTCATGCTATCGGAAGGGTCTCAGGTTTGGAATGGGAAGGAGTTGGATATCACATCTCTGCTATCTGAAGGGTCTCAGGATTGGAATGGGAAGGAGTTGGATATCCCATCTCGTTATAGGAAGTGTCTCAGGTTTGGTATTAGAAGCAATGAGATATCACATCTCATGCTATAGGAAGGGTCTAAGGTTTGGAAGGGGACGGATTTGGGTATCACATCTCATGTTATAGGACCGGTCTCAGGTTTGGTATTTGAAGCATTGAGATATCAAGTCTCATGGTATAGGACGGGTCTCAAAATTGGAATGAGAAGGAGTTGGATATCACATCTCAAGCTATAGGAAGGGTCTCATGATTGGAATGGGAAGGAGTTGGATATCACATCTCATGTTATAGGAAGGGTCTCAGGATTGGAATGGGAAGGACTTGGATATCACATCTCATTCTATACGAAGGCTCTCAGGGTTGGAAGGGGAAGGAGTTGGATATCACATTTCATGTTAGAGGTAGGATCTCAGGTTTGGTTTTAGAGGCATTGAGATATCACATCTCATGCCATCAGAAGGGTCTCAGGATTGGAATGGGAAGGAGTTGGATATCAAATCTCATGCTAAAGGGATGGTCTAAGGTTTGGAAGGGGAGGGATTTGGACATCATATCTCATGTTATTGGAAGGATCTCAGGTTTGGTATTAGAAGCATTGAGATATCACATCTCATGCTATCGGAAGGGTCTTAGGTTTGGTATAAGCATTGAGATATCACATCTCTGCTATCGGAAGGGTCTCAGGATTGGAATGGGAAGGATTTGGACATCACAATTCATGTTATAGGAAGGGTCTCAGGTTTGGTATTAGAAGCATTGAGATATCACATCTCATGCTATAGGAAGGGTCTCAGGATTGGAATGGGAAGGACTTGGATATCACATCTCATGTTATAGGAAGGGTCTCAGGTTTGGTATTAGAAGCATTGAGATATCACATCTCATGCTATAGGAAGGGTCTCAGGATTGGAATGGGAAGGACTTGGATATCACATCTCATGCTATAGGAAGGGTCTCAGGAATGGAATGGAAAGGACTTGGATATCACATCTCATGATAAAGGAAGGGTCTAAGGTTTGGAAGGGGAAGGATTTGGATATCACATCTCATGTTATTGGACATGTCTCAGGTTTGGTATTAGAAGCATTGAGATATCAAGTCTCATGGTATAGGACGGGAGTTTGATATCACATCTCATGCCATGGTATGGGTGTCAGGTTTTGTAGAAGCATTGGGATATCACATCTCATGCTATCGGAAGGGTATCAGGATTGGATTTGGAAGGAGTTGGATATCCCATCTCATGCTATAGGAAGGGTCTCAGGTTGGAATAGAAGGAGTTGGATATCACATCTCATGTTATAGGAAGGGTCTCAGGATTGGAATGGGAAGGACTTGGATATCACATCTTGTTAGGAAAGATTTCGTAATTGTAGGGAATTTTCCTTCCATGTGGCAACCCCTAAACTTTTTGCTATTGTTTTTAACCTTGTTCTTGACTTTGCCAGAGAAGTACAGCCTTCTGCCGCACTTCTCTGGGCTTTCGCTCCTTTTCTTACGGGGAAACTGACATGCCCTTAAGACAGTCAGTACCGGGGAACGCTGTTTCCCGTAGTTTCGTTTATCATGTTGCGGCTTTAGTGCAACATGACACAAGAGGGCACTGTAAGCTAAGTTACAGCTCTCTTGGGTCTCTAGCCTTCTACGGGCCCTAGATACTCTTTTAGGATGGTATTTGATCGGTGCAAGTCATTCAGGGACTGGAATGGTGGCAGCAATCGTTTTGTTTATTTTGAGCTCCTTTTGGCGTTCTGAGCACGTTTTTCGCACTGAACCCAAAATGGTGGCCTGGCTCCCAAAATGGCCAGTCCACGAGGCTCCTTTGTCCTGTCCACTGACCGTCTTGCTCCCTTCACCTTCCCCAGGTCGGGCGACCCGGGGCCTTCCTTATTTGGGCATGTACTTTCCCGCGAAACGTGGTTGCTTTCGCGGGCTTCTACATGTCGTTTGTGTGCCTCCAGGGTGTGGGCTGGGATGTCTGGTCCCAATACACATCCTGGGTGCCAGAGAGTCTGGGGTGGTGTGAATGCCTGGGACCACCGTGGTCCGTGATTGGTCCACGTATGGTATGTGTGTTGATGTGCGGATCTCCCATTGGCTCCCCTCCGTTTTGGCGCGAAGGGAACCGTGGATAAGAGGGAGCTGGAAACACCACTACCATGTCGATCTCCTGAGTTCTCACGAACGAAGGAATACAGGAGCCAAGTATCCTGCAACCAAGAGGCTGGACCGAGGAATCGCTGGTGACCCGCTGAAGGAATCCTCCTTTGCACTGCTGTCGTCCTGTGAAACCCTTTCCTCCTTGGATCGAACCAGAAGGCCTGTACTGGTGCTTCGACCTTTGGAATAGCAGGAACAGCTATTCCCGGCGACTTCATCATCTCCTGCCAAGTAAGCCTTCGGAAGTGTCTCTGGGCCATCCAGTTGACTGACCAGTTTACAAGGGAGTCCTGCTCTGTAACTGCCGCCAGGTTGTGTTGTATTTCGAGTCCTTGTCACTCTCCCACGCTTCGTACACTTGGCGTTCCCAAGTCTGAAGGGAGGAGTGTACATTTGGCTTGAATACACACGGCCGCTCCGTTGTCCTGCTGCGGCAACAAACTGTGCTGGTTTCGTCGATTGGGACGTCTTTTTGCTCTACACGACTTCGAGGCGTTCCCTGCTCTTCTGAACCTGCCAGCTGCTGAAACTAACGTGGAGAAGCCTGGGTCTGCTTGCTTCGGGGACCGGTGAGTAGTTTAGCTAGGATCTGGTCGCCCTCCTGCAGTATCCCATTGCTTTCCCTGCTGTGTAAAAACAGCACCCTTTTGGCCGTACTCGCGCTCTGCTTCTGCCAGCTGTGGAGGCTGCGCTTGAGTTGCGGAACCTGTTCTCCTTCTGCTGTGCACTAACCCGAACTGCCTGACTTCCTCCGAAGAGCTTCCCCTTTTGCCCGTTGGCACCGGCGTGGCAGGTACTTTGAGCACAAGGCTCCACTCTTCGCAGGGCTCGGACTTCCATCTAGTTAGGTGCCTCTGAAGGCGAACTGAGTCTAAAGCGTTATCGCACTGCCTGTTTTCCTTTCCTTTCAGGTGGACTACATATTTCGTGCTTTAAACGCTTGCGACTGTGTATTTGTATATATATTGTGTTGATATGGTATGTGTTGGTTTAATATTGTGATATTGTGATTTTCTCGCTACGGTCATTATTTTAAAGGCCTTAAAATAAATGTGTATCTATTTTTGATATAACAACTGTTTGGAGTAGTTTGTAAGCGCTCTTGCTTTGTGTGCTCATTGCGGGCTTTCAGTCACCCTCACCCCTCTTGAGACCTAGTCTTGACCGCCGCGATCGCTACCTTGATTGGTCTGGCTCGTCCAGAGGTTACCCTGTTCCAAGTAATTAGGTTGGCCTTCTGAACTTCTGCGCCACCAGGACAGAGTTCAGAAATCCGTCTTAACAAATTGGTGTACAGCGGTGGGATACGACTGAAGGTATCCAGTGTTGCGCTCGAACTAAGGCATTTCAGGTTATTCCAAACAGTACACGTAGTGAATTGTTGTAATATAACTTTAAAAAGGCCATAGTCCTATCAAACAGTATGGAAGCAAATACCTTGTTAACTTTAAATGCTTCCAAATCAGAAACATTGAAGAAGATGTGTGCGGAGAGAGGTGTTTCCTCTCAAGGCACTAAATTGGAAATGATCCAGAGAATCGTGGCGTGGCAAGAAGCGCAGCTTGACGCTATAACTTCCGAGGACAGTGCAGAAGGTGGTGGGGCTGCTCTCACTGGTAGAACCGACGGTTCTGCCGCTGCACTGATCCATCGCGACCACGAGGACAGGGAGGATGTGATGTCTAATGTTTCCTCTGCCAGTGTTGATGGGGAGGCTATGCTTGAATTCAAGAAGCAAGAGCTGCGGTTTAGGCAGCAGGAGCTTGAATTCAGCATAGCCAAACTAAAAATCGAACAGGCAGAAAAACAGAAAGACAGGGATCACCAGTTGGAACTGGCCAAGCTTCAGGTTGCAAATGGGTCCAAGGGTCCTGGACATGGCTCTGGGGCTTCCTCTCATCCACGGTTTCCGAAAGATCTGCTCAGTGTGTATGAAGAAAGGAATGACATTATGGACTGGCTGAATGCGTTTGAGTATGCATGCGAGGTTCAAGAAGTTGACAATGCTGATAAGATTGCTTGGTTGCTCAGTAGACTGCCCCATTCTGGCTGCAGTGCCATTATGGAAATGTCGAAGGCTGAGCGGGCTGATTTCGCAATGTTAAAGCAAACTCTCATTTTAAAGTTTGGGAAGACTCCGGCCCAATATTTAAAGCGTTTTCGAGAGTATAAGAAAAAGGAAGGTGGTACTTGGGTATCTTATGTCGCTGAATCTTTGAAAAACTTAACTGGCTGGGTCGAAGGTTATAAGGCTTCTACCTTCGAAGGCATGATCAATCTGGTCATGCTGGAACACATTTTTGCTTCTTCTTCCCCGGAGCTTAAGCAGCATTTGGCCGATTCGAAGGAGATAGATCCTAAGAAGCTGGCCATTGCAGCAGACTTATGGGTGTCACATCGAGTGTCCCATAAGGACAAACATCCTGGTAAGCAGGAGGAAGGGAAAAGTCCAAAGATATGGAGGGTGGGGAATCTGCTAAATCTTCTTCCCATAAGGGCCACAAAAAGAAAAACAAGGGTAAGACACAAGAGAACTCACAGGGTAGTGGAGGTTCGCCTCCGAAACAGAACTCTGGTTACAATAAGCCTCCCTACGTAAACAGACCCACTGGGGCTTGTTTTTCTTTTGGAGCAACTGACCATGTGAAGGGGGATCCCCGGTGTAAGGTTAGACCTTTGGGGGTCCACTCCGCTAATCTGGCCTTCTCCTCCTACGAGGAAGAAGAGATTACAGGAGCATCCTTCTCCTCAGACTCATTTCCCAGCGGGATAGAGGCTGAGGTAGTTTTAGTGTCCCTGGGTTCCTGGGAGCCTAAAGTCGCAGAGGCTTATGCTAGGATTCCGGATAATAGCAAGCACTACTTTAAAGACAGCATGCTGATCAATGGAGTGGATACTCCAGCTCTTAGGGATAGTGGGTGCAGTCGAACAGTAGTGGATTCTACCTTGGTAGACTCAGAGGAAGTTGCCAGAGCTACTCTGATGCCCACTAAGTTTGCTGACGGCCCCCTCCGTATGTTTCCCGTGATCCCTGTAAATCTTACTTTAAATGGTACAGCAGTCAGGATTCCAGTGAGCATTCAGAGAAACGTCCCGGGAAAGGTCTTGCTGGGTAATGATCTCAGAGCTTTAGGGCTCGTAGGAGACACTGCCGAAAGACCCTACACACGGTCTCAAGCACGGGCAGCATTGGCCAAGTCCAATACGCCGCCCCAGCCGAAGGGGAAACCCAAGGCGAAGGGAGTCTACAAGTCAAGACGAGGGAAAGAGAATATTCCCCCGAGCTCGCCTACCACTGCGGTGGAGGAAGTTGGTCAATCGCCCGGGCCTGACGAGGAGGTGGCGATGCCTGAAGTTTTTGACCCCAACGATCATCCTGAACTAAAAGACTTGTTAGTTGAAGGAGGTCCTGATAGGGACGAATTCAGTAAAGGCCAACGTGAGTGCCCATCTCTGGAAGGCCTAAGGAGACAGGCCTGCTCCCAGCTTGAGGGTGAGCCTCCTGGGAAGCATAGGATTTATTGGGAAGGTGGACTCCTGTATAGTGAGCCCACAGAGTCTACAGAAGGAGACCATAGGAGGTTGGTGGTTCCCCTTGCTGTTAGGCCCTTCCTCCTGCAGTTGGCGCATGAAGTTCCCCTTGCTGGTCACCTTGGTATGAAGAGGACCAAGCAAAGGTTATCCATGCACTTCTACTGGCCCAAGATGGGGGTGCAAGTAGAAAGTCACTGCAGGAGTTGTGCCTCCTGCCAGTTGTCTGGTAAGGTTGGCGCGACAATCCAAGCTCCGTTGGTACCGCTCCCAGTTGTGGGGGTACCATTTGAAAGGGTAGGGATCGACATCGTTGGTCCCCTTGACCCGCAAACATCCTCGGGCAATAGGTTTATCCTGGTGCTGGTCGACCATGCAACCAGGTATCCTGAGGCCATCCCATTGAAAACTGTAACTGCCAAGTCAGTTGCAAAAGCTTTACTCGGCATATTTACTAGGGTTGGCTTCCCTAAAGAAGTTGTGTCAGATCGTGGCAGCAACTTTATGTCGAAGTATATGCAGGCTATGTGGAAAGAATGTGGGGTCACCTACAAGTTCTCTTCTGCATACCACCCCCAGACCAATGGTCTGGTGGAACGTTTCAACAGAACGTTAAAAAGCATGATTGGGGCTCTGGAGGAGCCCCAGAGAAGAAAATGGGATCTTCTTTTACCATGCCTACTGTTTGCCTACCGAGAGGTACCACAGGAGGGTGTTGGCTTCAGCCCCTTCGAACTTCTGTTCGGTCATCCCGTACGGGGACCCTTAGCCATCGTCAAAGAGGGATGGGAGATGCCCACTCCCCCTGTTACTACCAATGTAGTTGATTATGTGCTAGGGCTCAGAAAACGGATGGTACTTCTGATGGGCTTGGCTAGTGATAAATTGAAGGCAGGGCAAGCGCTGGTGAAACATTGGTACGACCAGAAAGCTTCCCTCATCAACTTTACACCTGGTCAGCACGTCCTGATCATGAATCCAATAAGGCCTCGCGCTTTACAGGACAAATGGTCAGGCCCTTACACAGTGGTGGAGCCCGTGGGAGAGGTGAACTATTTAGTGGACCTTGGAAGGCCTGGACAGGCTCCAAAAGTGTTTCACGTGAATAGGCTGAAGGCTTTCGTCCCAAGAGTCGAAATCGCAGCACTGCTACTGGCTTCAGATGTTGAGGAAGAGGAGTCAGAACCTCTCCCCGACCTGTTCCAAAGCGGTCCTTCAGATGGCTCCGTTGAGGGTGTCCGAGTGGCCCCTCACCTGACTTCTGATCAGCAGGCTGAGGTGAAAAGTTTGCTTAGGCAGTTTTCCCCCTGTTTTCACAGTCCCCTGGTTTGACACCTTGGTGCAAACATAACATTGACACAGGATACAGTGTACCTACCAAAAGTAGGGGATACAGGATGTCAGATAAAGTACGGTCTTATATTAAGACCGAGGTCAACAAGATGTTAGACCTTGGGGTGATTGAACCCTCTAGTAGTCCTTGGTCCAGTCCTGTGGTTTTGGTTCCAAAAGCAGGCACTTCTGAATTGAGGTTCTGCGTGGATTACAGGGCTCTGAATGCTGTCACCAAGACAGATGCACACCCCTTGCCTCGAACAGATGAGCTGGTGGATACGTTGGGTGCCTCCAAGTACCTCAGCACGTTTGACCTCACTGCTGGCTATTGGCAAATAGCTTTAGCAGAACATGCCAAGGAGAAGACAGCATTTTCTACTCCAGACGGCCTTTACCAATTCCGGGTAATGCCGTTCGGGTTGAAGAATGCACCTGCCACTTTCCAGAGGCTTGTGAATCATGTGTTGAATGGGTTGGACGAATTCTGTCTTGCATATCTAGACGATATAGCAGTTTTCAGTGCCACCTGGGAAGACCATGTGAAACACCTCAGGATTGTGCTCCAGGCCCTTCAGAAAGCCCACTTGACCATAAAGGCTAGTAAATGCCAGATTGGACAAGGCTCAGTGGTTTACCTTGGACATGAAGTAGGTGGAGGGAGGATACAGCCTCTACCCAGTAAAGTACAAGCAGTACAAGACTGGCCTACCCCCACTACGCAAACCCAAGTGAGAGCCTTCTTAGGACTCACGGGTTATTATCGCAATTTTGTGGCAGACTATGGCACCATAGCTGCTCCTCTGACTGCCCTCACAACTCCGAAGAAACCCAAGAAGGCAACTTGGACTGACGAGTGTGAGAAGGCCTTCAATGGCTTAAAAGACTCCTTGTGCCAGGCCCCTGTGCTCAGGGCCCCTGATTATCAAAGACCTTTTATCGTGCAGACGGATGCCTCTGACACTGGGATAGGAGCTGTACTATCACAAGTACATGAGAAGGGTAAGGAACACCCTATCGGTTTTATTAGTCGCCAGCTTAAGGACAGAGAGCTCAGATGGTCCATGGTAGAGAAAGAATGTTTCTCTGTTGTGTGGGCCCTAAGGAAGCTGAGGCCCTACCTCTATGGGACCCACTTCACTGTGCAGACTGACCATAAGCCGTTAAAGTGGCTAATGAACATGAAGGGGGAGAATCCAAAGTTGCTTAGGTGGTCCATAAGTCTACAAGGCTTCGACTTCACTATTGAGCATAGGCCAGGTGTCCAACATAGCAATGCTGATGGGTTGTCCAGAATGTTTAACCGACCTGAACAAGAGACTCATCCAGGGGTGGATTAGTTCCCCCTGTCCATAGTCTGGGAGGGGCGAGTGTTAGGAAAGATTTCGTAATTGTAGGGAATTTTCCTTCCATGTAGCAACCCCTAAACTTGTTGCTATTGTTTTTAACCTTGTTCTTGACTTTGCCAGAGAAGTACAGCCTTCTGCCGCACATCTCTGGGCTTTCGCTCCTTTTCAACGGGGAAACTGACATGCCCTTAAGACATTCAGTACCGGGGAACGCTGTTTCCCGTAGTTTCGTTTATCATGTTGCGGCTTTAGTGCAACATGACACAAGAGGGCACTGTAAGCTAAGTTACAGCTCTCTTGGGTCTCTAGCCTTCTACGGGCCCTAGATACTCTTTTAGGATGGTATTTGATCGGTGCAAGTCATTCAGGGACTGGAATGGTGGCAGCGATCGTTTTGTTTATTTTGAGCTCCTTTTGGCGTTCTGAGCACGTTTTTTGCACTGAACCCAAAATGGTGGCCTGGCTCCCAAAATGGCCAGTCCACAAGGCTCCTTTGTCCTGTCCACTGACCGTCTTGCTCCCTTCACCTTCCCCAGGTCGGGCGACCCGGGGCCTTCCTTATTTGGGCATGTACTTTCCCGCGAAACGTGTTTGCTTTCGCGGGCTTCTACATGTCGTTTGTGTGCCTCCAGGGTGTGGGCTGGGATGTCTGGTCCCAATACACATCCTGGGTGCCAGAGAGTCTGGGGTGGTGTGAATGCCTGGGACCACCGTGGTCCGTGATTGGTCCACGTATGGTATGTGTGTTGATGTGCGGATCTCCCATTGGCTCCCCTCCGTTTTGGCGCAAAGGGAACCGTGGATAAGAGGGAGCTGGAAACACCACTACCATGTCGATCTCCTGAGTTCTCACGAACGAAGGAATACAGGAGCCAAGTATCCTGCAACCAAGAGGCTGGACCGAGGAATTGCTGGTGACCCGCTGAAGGAATCCTCCTTTGCACTGCTGTCGTCCTGTGAAACCCTTTCCTCCTTGGATCGAACCAGAAGTGTCTGTACTGGTGCTTCGACCTTTGGAATAGCAGGAACAGCTATTCCCGGCGACTTCATCACCCCCTCCAAGTAAGCCTTCGGAAGTGTCTCTGGGCCATCCAGTTGACTGACCAGCTTACAAGGGAGTCCTGCTCTGTAACTGCCGCCAGGTTGTGTTGTATTTCGAGTCCTTGTCACTCTCCCACGCTTCGTACACTTGGCGTTCCCAAGTCTGAAGGGAGGAGTGTACATTTGGCTTGAATACACACGGCCGCTCCGTTGTCCTGCTGCGGCAACAAACTGTGCTGGTTTCGTCGATTGGGATGTCTTTTTGCTCTACACGACTTCGAGGCGTTCCCTGCTCTTCTGAACCTGCCAGCTGCTGAAACTAACGTGGAGAAGCCTGGGTCTGCTTGCTTCGGGGACCGGTGAGTAGTTTAGCTGGGATCTGGTCGCCCTCCTGCAGTATCCCATTGCTTTCCCTGCTGTGTAAAAACAGCACCCTTTTGGCCGTACTCGCGCTCTGCTTCTGCCCGCTGTGGAGGCTGCGCTTGAGTTGCGGAACCTGTTCTCCTTCTGCTGTGCACTAACCCGAACTGCCTGACTTCCTCCGAAGAGCTTCCCCTTTTGCCCGTTGGCACCGGCGTGGCAGGTACTTTGAGCACAAGGCTCCACTCTTCGCAGGGCTCGGACTTCCATCTAGTTAGGTGCCTCTGAAGGCGAACTGAGTCTAAAGCGTTATCGCACTGCCTGTTTTCCTTTCAGGTGGACTACATATTTCGTGCTTTAAACGCTTGCGACTGTGTATTTGTATATATATTGTGTTGATATGGTATGTGTTGGTTTAATATTGTGATATTGTGATTTTCTCGCTACGGTCATTATTTTAAAGGCCTTAAAATAAATGTGTATCTATTTTTGATATAACAACTGTTTGGAGTAGTTTGTAAGCGCTCTTGCTTTGTGTGCTCATTGCGGGCTTTCAGTCACCCTCACCCCTCTTGAGACCTAGTCTTGACCGCCGCGATCGCTACCTTGATTGGTCTGGCTCGTCCAGAGGTTACCCTGTTCCAAGTAATTAGGTTGGCCTTCTGAACTTCTGCGCCACCAGGACAGAGTTCAGAAATCCGTCTTAACACATCTCATGCTGTAGGAAGGGTCTCAGGTTTGGAAAAGGAAGGAGTTGGATATCACATTTCATGTTAGAGGTAGGATCTCAGGTTTGGTATTAGAGGCATTGAGATATCACATCTCATGCTATCAGAAGGGTATCAGGATTGGAATGGGAAGGAGTTGGATATCACATCTCATGCTAAAGGGAGGGTCTCAGGTTTGGAATGGGAAGGATTTGGATATCACATCTCATGTTATAGGAAGGACCTTAGGTTTGGTATTAGAAGCATTGAGATATCACATCTCATGCTATAGGAAGGGTCTCGGGATTGGAATGGGAAGGAGTTGGATATCACATCTCATGTTATAGGAAGGATCTCAGGTTTGGTATTAGAAACATTGAGATATAACATCTCATGCTATAGGAAGGGTCTCAGGATTGGAATGGGAAGGAGTTGGATATCACATCTCATGCTATGGGAAGGGTCTCAGGTTTGGTATTAGAAGCATTGTGATATCACATCTCATGCTATAGGAAGGGTTTCAGGTTTGATAGAAGCATTGAGATATCACATCTCATGCTATAGGAAGAGTCTCAGGTTTGGGAAGGGAAGGATTTGGATTTCACATCTCATGTTATAGGATGGTTCTCATGTTTGGTTTTTGAAGCATTGAGATATCACATCTCATGCTATCGGAAGGGTCTCAGGTTTGGAATGGGAAGGAGTTGGATATCACATCTCATGTTATAGGAAGGGTCTCAGGTTTGGAATGGGAAGGAGTTGGATATTACATCTCTTGTTATAGGGAGGGTCTCAGGATTTGAATGGTAAGGAGTTGGATATCACATCTCATGCTATAGGAAGGGTCTCAGGCTGGAATGGGAAGGAGTTGGATATCACATCTCATGTTATATACAAGAAGGGTCTCAGGATTGGAATGGGAAGGATTTGGATATCACATCTCTTGCTATAGGAAGGGTCTCAGGTTTTTTATTAGAAACATTGAGATATCACATCTCATGCTATAGGAAGGGTTTTAGGATTGGAATGGGAAGTATTTGGATATCACATCTCATGCTAAAGGAAGGGTCTCAGGTCTGGAATGGGAAGGAATTGGATATCACATCTCATGTTATAGGAAGGGTCTCAGGTTTTTTATTAGAAACATTGAGATATCACATCTCATGTTATAGGACGGTTCCCAGGTTTGGTATTAGAAGCATTGAGATATCACATCTCATGCTATAGGAAGGGTATCAGGATTGGAATGTGAAGGATTTGGATATCACATCTCATGCTAAAGGAAGGGTCTCAGGTTTGGTAGAAGCATTGAGATATCACATCTCATGCTATAGGAAGGGTCTCAGGATTTGAATGGCAAGGAGTTGGATATCACATCTCATGCCATAGGAAGGGTCTCAGGTTTGGTATAAGCATTGAGATATCACATCTCTGCTATCGGAAGGTTCTCACGATTGGATTGGGAAGGAGTTGGATATCCCTTCTCATGCTATAGGAAGTGTCTCAGGTTGGAATGGGAAGGAGTTGAATATCACATCTCATGTTATAGGAAGGGTCTCAGGATTGGAATGGGAAGGATTTGGATATCACATCTCTTGCTATATCAAGGGTCTCAGGATTGGAATGGGAAGGATTTGGATATTTCCCATTCCAATCCTGAGACCCTTCCTAACACATGAGATGTGATATCCAACTCCTTCCCATTCCAACCTGAGACACTTCCTATAGCATGAGAAGGGATATCCAACTCCTTCCCAATCCAATCCTGAGACCCTTCCGATAGCAGAGATGTGATATCTCAATGCTTATACCAAACCTGAGACCCTTCCTATGGCATGAGATGTGATATCCAACTCCTTGCCATTCAAATCCTGAGACCCTTCCTATAGCATGAAAAGGGATATCCCTCTCCTTCCCAATCCAATCCTGAGACCCTTCCGATAGCAGAGACGTGAAATCTCAATGCTTCTACCAAACCTGAGACCCTTCCTTTAGCATGAGATGTGATATCCAAATCCTTCACATTCCAATCCTGAGACCCTTCCTATAGCATGAGATTTGATATCTCAATGCTTCTAATACCAAACGTGAGATCCTTCCTATAACATGAGATGTGATATCCAAATCCTCCCCTTCCAAACCTGAGACCCTCCCTTTAGCATGAAATGTGATATCCAACTCCTTCCTATTCCAATCCTGAGACTCTTCTGATAGCATGAGATGTGATATCTCAATGCTTCTAATACCAAACCTGAGATCCTTCCGATAGCATGAGATGTGATATCTCAATGCTTCTAATACCAAACCTGAGATCCTTCCTATAACATGAGATGTGATATCCAAATCCTTCCCCTTCCAAACCTGAGACCCTCCCTTTAGCATGAGATGTGATATCTAACTCCTTCCCATTCCATTCCTGAGACCCTTCTGATAGCATGAGATGTGATATCTCAATGCCTCTAATACCAAACCTGAGATCCTACCTCTAACATGAAATGAGATATCCAACTCTTTCCCCTTCCAAACCTGAGAGCCTTCCTATAGCATGAGATGTGATATCCAAGTCCTTCCCATTTCAATACTGAGACCCTTCCTATAGCTTGAGATGTGATATCCAACTCCTTCCCATTCCAATTCTGAGACCCTTCCTATAGCATGAGATGTGATATCTCAATGCTTATACCAAACCTGAGAGCCTACCTATAACATGAGATGTGATATCCAAGTCCATCCCATTCCAATCCTTAAACCCTCCCTACAGCATGCGATGTGATATCTCAATGATTCTAATACCAAACCAGAGACTCTTCCTATAACATGAGATGGGATATCCAACTCCTTCCCATTCCAATTCTGAGACCCTTCCTATACTATGAGACTTGATATCTCAATGCTTCTAATACCAAACCTGAGACCCGTAATATAACATGAGATGTGATATCCAAATCCTTCCCCTTCCAAACCTTAGACCCTTCCTTTATCATGAGATGTGATATCCAACTCATTCCCATTCCAATCCTGATACCCTTCCGATATCATGAGATGTGATATCTCAAAGCTTCTAATATCAAACTTGAGACCCTCCCTATAGCATGAGATGTGATATCCAAGTCCTTCCCATTCCAATCCTGAGACCCTTCCTATAGCATGAGATGTGATATCTCAATGCTTCTAATACCAAACCTGAGACCCTTCCTATAACATGAGATGGGAATATCCAACTCCTTCCCATTCCAATCTTGAGACCCTTCCGATAGCAGAGATGTGATATCTCAATGCTTATACCAAACCTGAGATCCTTCCTATAACATGAGATGTGATATCCAACTCCTTCCCATTCCAATCCTGAGACACTTCCTATAGCATGAGATGTGATATCTCACTGCTTATACCAAACCTGAGACCCTTCCCATAGCAGGAGATGTGATATCCAACTCCTTCCCATTCCAATCCTCAGACCCTTCCTATAGCATGAGATGTGATATCTCAATGCTTCTAATGTCAAACTTGAGACCCTACCTATAGCATGAGATGTGATATCCAAGTCCTTCCCATTCCAATCCTGAGACACTTCCTATAGCATGAGATGTGATATCTCAATGCTTCTAATACCAAACCTGAGACTCTTCCTATAACATGAGATGGGATATCCAACTCCTTCCCATTCCAATCCTGAGACCCTTTTGATAGCAGAGATGTGATATCTCAATGTTTATACCAAACCTGAGACCCTTCCTACGGCATGAGATGTCATATTCAACTCCTTCCCATTCCAATCCTGAGACCCTTCCTATAGCATGAGATTTGATATCCAACTCCTTCCCATTCCAATCCTGAGACCCTTCCTATAGCATGAGATGTGATGTCTCAATGCTTCTAATACCAAACCTGAGATCCTTCCTATAACATGAGATGTGATATCCAACTCCTTCCATTCCAATCCTGAGACCCTTCCTATAGCATGAGATGTGATATCTCAATGCTTATACCAAACCTGAGACCCTTCCTATAGCATGAGATGTGATATCCAACTCCTTCCCATTCCAATCATGAGACCCTTCCTATAGCATGAGATGTGATATCTCAATGCTTCTAATACCAAACCTGAGATCCTTCCTATAACATGAGATGTGATATCCAAATCCTTCCCCTTCCAAACCTGAGACCCTCCCTTTAGCATGAGATGTGATATCTAACTCCTTCCCATTCCATTCCTGAGACCCTTCTGATAGCATGAGATGTGATATCTCAATGCCTCTAATACCAAACCTGAGATCCTACCTCTAACATGAAATGAGATATCCAACTCTTTCCCCTTCCAAACCTGAGAGCCTTCCTATAGCATGAGATGTGATATCCAAGTCCTTCCCATTTCAATACTGAGACCCTTCCTATAGCTTGAGATGTGATATCCAACTCCTTCCCATTCCAATTCTGAGACCCTTCCTATAGCATGAGATGTGATATCTCAATGCTTATACCAAACCTGAGAGCCTACCTATAACATGAGATGTGATATCCAAGTCCACCCCATTCCAATCCTTAGACCCTTCCTACAGCATGCGATGTGATATCTCAATGATTCTAATACCAAACCAGAGACTCTTCCTATAACATGAGATGGGATATCCAACTCCTTCCCATTCCAATTCTGAGACCCTTCCTATACTATGAGACTTGATATCTCAATGCTTCTAATACCAAACCTGAGACCCGTAATATAACATGAGATGTGATATCCAAATCCTTCCCCTTCCAAACCTTAGACCCTTCCTTTATCATGAGATGTGATATCCAACTCATTCCCATTCCAATCCTGAGACCCTTCCGATATCATGAGATGTGATATCTCAAAGCTTCTAATATCAAACTTGAGACCCTCCCTATAGCATGAGATGTGATATCCAAGTCCTTCCCATTCCAATCCTGAGACCCTTCCTATAGCATGAGATGTGATATCTCAATGCTTCTAATACCAAACCTGAGACCCTTCCTATAACATGAGATGGGAATATCCAACTCCTTCCCATTCCAATCTTGAGACCCTTCCGATAGCAGAGATGTGATATCTCAATGCTTATACCAAACCTGAGATCCTTCCTATAACATGAGATGTGATATCCAACTCCTTCCCATTCCAATCCTGAGACACTTCCTATAGCATGAGATGTGATATCTCACTGCTTATACCAAACCTGAGACCCTTCCCATAGCAGGAGATGTGATATCCAACTCATTCCCATTCCAATCCTCAGACCCTTCCTATAGCATGAGATGTGATATCTCAATGCTTCTAATGTCAAACTTGAGACCCTACCTATAGCATGAGATGTGATATCCAAGTCCTTCCCATTCCAATCCTGAGACACTTCCTATAGCATGAGATGTGATATCTCAATGCTTCTAATACCAAACCTGAGACTCTTCCTATAACATGAGATGGGATATCCAACTCCTTCCCATTCCAATCCTGAGACCCTTTTGATAGCAGAGATGTGATATCTCATTGTTTATACCAAACCTGAGACCCTTCCTACGGCATGAGATGTCATATTCAACTCCTTCCCATTCCAATCCTGAGACCCTTCCTATAGCATGAGATTTGATATCCAACTCCTTCCCATTCCAATCCTGAGACCCTTCCTATAGCATGAGATGTGATGTCTCAATGCTTCTAATACCAAACCTGAGATCCTTCCTATAACATGAGATGTGATATCCAACTCCTTCCATTCCAATCCTGAGACCCTTCCTATAGCATGAGATGTGATATCTCAATGCTTATACCAAACCTGAGACCCTTCCAATAGCATGAGATGTGATATCCAACTCCTTCCCATTCCAATCATGAGACCCTTCCTATAGCATGAGATGTGATATCTCAATGCTTCTAATACCAAACCTGAGATCCTTCCTCTAACATGAAATGTGAGATCCAACTCCTTCCCTTTCCAAACCTAAGAGCCTATCTATAGCATGAGATGTGATATCCAAGTCCTTCACATTCCAACCCTTAGACCCTTCCTACAGCATGCAATATGATATCTCAATGATTCTAATAACAAACCTGAGACCCGTCCTATAACATGAGATGGGATATCCAACTACTTCCCATTCCAATCCTGAGACACTTCCGATAGCAGAGATGTGATATCTCAATGTTTATACCAAACCTGAGACCCTTCCTATAACATGAGATGTGATATCCAACTCCTTCCCGTTCCAAACCTGAGACCCTTCCTTTAGCATGAGATGTGATATCCAGCTCCTTCCCATTCCAATCCTGAGACACTTCCGATAGCATGAGATGTGATATCTCAATGCTTCTAATATCAAAACTGAGACCCTCCCTATAGCATGATATGTGATATCTAAGTCCTTCCCATTCCAATCCTGAGACCCTTCCTATAGCATGAGATGTGATATCTCAATGCTTCTACCAAACCTGAGACCCTTCCTTTAGCATGAGATGTAATATCCAACTCCTTCAAATTCCAATCCTGAGACCCTTCCTATAGCATGAGATGTGATATCTCAATACTTCTAATACCAAACCTGAGATCCATCCTATAACATGAGATGTGATATCCAACTCCTTCCCTTTCCAAACCTGAGAGCCGTTCTAAAGCATGAGATGTGATATCCAGGTCCTTCCCATTCCAATCCTTAGACCCTTCCTACAGCATGCAATATGATATCTCAATGATTCTAATAACAAACCTGAGACCCGTCCTATAGCATGAGATATGATATCCAAGTCCTTCCCATTCCAATCCTGAGACCCTTCCTATAACATGAAATGTGATATCCAACTCCTTCCCATTCCAACCTGAGACCATTCCTATAGCATGAGATGGGATATCCAACTTCTTCCAAATCCAATACTGATACCCTTCCGATAGCATGAGATGTGATATCCCAATGCTTCTACCAAACCTGAGACCCATACTATGGCATGAGATGTGATATCAAACTCCTTCCCATTCCAATCCTGAGACCCTTCCTATAGCTTGAGGTGTGATATCCAACTCCTTCCCATTCCAATTCTGAGACCCTTCTTATACCATGAGACTTGATATCTCAATGCTTCTAATATTAAACCTGAGACCCGTCCTATAACATGAGATGTGATATCCAAATCCTTCCCCTTCCAAACCTTAGACCCTTCCTTTATCATGAGATGTGATATCCAACTCCTTCCCATTCCAATCCTGAGACCCTTCCGATATCATGAGATTTGTTATCTCAATGCTTCTAATATCAAACTTGAGACCCTCCCTATAGCATGAGATGTGACATCCAAGTCCTTCCCATTCCAATCCTGAGACCCTTCCTATAGCATGAGATGTGATATTTCTATGCTTCTAATACCAAACCTGAGACCCTTCCTATAACATGAGATGGGATATCCAACTCCTTCCCATTCCAATCCTGAGACCTTTCCGATAGCAGAGATGTGATATCTCAATGCTTATACCAAACCTGAGAACCTTCCTATGGCCTGAGATGTCATATACAACTCCTTCCCATTCCAATCCTGAGACCCTTCCTTTAGCATGAGATGTGATATCTCAATGCTTATACCAAATCTGAGACCCTTCCTATAGCATGAGATGTGATATCCAATTCCTTCCCATTCCAATCCTGAGACCCTTCCTATAGCATGAGATGTGATATCTCAATGCTTATACCAAACCTGAAAGCCTACCTATAACATGAGATGTGATATCCAAGTCCATCCCATTCCAATCCTTAGACCCTTCCTACAGCATGCGATGTGATATCTCAATGATTCTAATACCAAACCAGAGACTCTTCCTATAACATGAGATGGGATATCCAACTCCTTCCCATTCCAATCCTGAGCCGCTTCCGATAGCAGAGATGTGATATCTCAATGCTTATACCAAACCTGAGACCCTTCCTATAACATGAGATGTGATATCCAACTCCTTCCCGTTCCAAACCTGAGACACTAACTATAGCATATGTGATATCCAACTCCTTCCCATTCCAAACATGAGACCCTTCCTATAGCAAGAAAGTAATATCCAACTCCTACCCATTCCAATCCTGAGACCCTTCCTATAGCAAGAGATGTGATATCCAAATCCTTCCCATTCCAATCCTGAGACCCTTCCTATAACATGAGATGTGATATCCAACTCCTTCCCATTCCAATCCTGAGACACTTCCTATAGCATGAGATGTGATATCTCAATGCTTCTAATACCAAACCTGAGACTCTTCCTATAACATGAAATGGGATATCCAACTCCTTCCCATTCCAATCCTGAGACCCTTTTGATAGCAGAGATGTGATATCTCAATGTTTATACCAAACCTGAGACCCTTCCTACGGCATGAGATGTCATATTCAACTCCTTCCCATTCCAATCCTGAGACGCTTCCTATAGCATGAGATTTGATATCCAACTCCTTCCCATTCCAATCCTGAGACCCTTCCTATAGCATGAGATGTGATGTCTCAATGCTTCTAATACCAAACCTGAGATCCTTCCTATAACATGAGATGTGATATCCAACTCCTTCCATTCCAATCCTGAGACCCTTCCTATAGCATGAGATGTGATATCTCAATGCTTATACCAAACCTGAGACCCTTCCTATAGCATGAGATGTGATATCCAACTCCTTCCCATTCCAATCCTGAGACCCTTCCTATAGCATGAGATGTGATATCTCAATGCTTCTAATACCAAACCTGAGATCCTTCCTCTAACATGAAATGTGAGATCCAACTCCTTCCCTTTCCAAACCTAAGAGCCTATCTATAGCATGAGATGTGATATCCAAGTCCTTTACATTCCAACCCTTAGACCCTTCCTACAGCATGCAATATGATATCTCAATGATTCTAATAACAAACCTGAGACCCGTCCTATAACATGAGATGGGATATCCAACTCCTTCCCATTCCAATCCTGAGACACTTCCGATAGCAGAGATGTGATATCTCAATGTTTATACCAAACCTGAGACCCTTCCTATAACATGAGATGTGATATCCAACTCCTTCCCGTTCCAAACCTGACACCCTTCCTTTAGCATGAGATGTGATATCCAGCTCCTTCCCATTCCAATCCTGAGACACTTCCGATAGCATGAGATGTGATATCTCAATGCTTCTAATATCAAAACTGAGACCCTCCCTATAGCATGATATGTGATATCTAAGTCCTTCCCATTCCAATCCTGAGACCCTTCCTATAGCATGAGATGTGATATCTCAATGCTTCTACCAAACCTGAGACCCTTCCTTTAGCATGAGATGTGATATCCAACTCCTTCCCATTCCAATCCTGAAACCCTTCCTATAGCATGAGATGTGATATCTCAATACTTCTAATACCAAACCTGAGATCCTTCCGATAACATGAGATGTGATATCTCAATACTTCTAATACCAAACCTGAGATCCATCCTATAACATGAGATGTGATATCCAACTCCTTCCCTTTCCAAACCTGAGAGCCGTTCTATAGCATGAGATGTGATATCCAGGTCCTTCCCATTCCAATCCTTAACCCTTCCTACAGCATGCAATATGATATCTCAATGATTCTAATAACAAACCTGAGACCCGTCCTATAGCATGAGATATGATATCCAAGTCCTTCCCATTCCAATCCTGAGACCCTTCCTATAACATGAAATGTGATATCCAACTCCTTCCCATTCCAACCTGAGACCCTTCCTATAGCATGAGATGGGATATCCAACTTCTTCCAAATCCAATACTGATACCCTTCTGATAGCATGAGATGTGATATCCCAATGCTTCTACCAAACCTGAGACCCATACTATGGCATGAGATGTGATATCAAACTCCTTCCCATTCCAATCCTGAGACCCTTCCTATAGCTTGAGGTGTGATTTCCAACTCCTTCCCATTCCAATTCTGAGACCCTTCTTATACCATGAGACTTAATATCTCAATGCTTCTAATATTAAACCTGAGACCCGTCCTATAACATGAGATGTGATATCCAAATCCTTCCCCTTCCAAACCTTAGACCCTTCCTTTATCATGAGATGTGATATCCAACTCCTTCCCATTCCAATCCTGAGACCCTTCCGATATCATGAGATTTGTTATCTCAATGCTTCTAATATCAAACTTGAGACCCTCCCTATAGCATGAGATGTGAGATCCAAGTCCTTCCCATTCCAATCCTGAGACCCTTCCTATAGCATGAGATGTGATATCTCTATGCTTCTAATACCAAACCTGAGAGCCTTCCTATAACATGAGATGGGATATCCAACTCCTTCCCATTCCAATCCTGAGACCTTTCCGATAGCAGAGATGTGATATCTCAATGCTTATACCAAACCTGAGAACCTTCCTATGGCCTGAGATGTCATATACAACTCCTTCCCATTCCAATCCTGAGACCCTTCCTTTAGCATGAGATGTGATATCTCAATGCTTATACCAAATCTGAGACCCTTCCTATAGCATGAGATGTGATATCCAATTCCTTCCCATTCCAATCCTGAGACCCTTCCTATAGCATGAGATGTGATATCTCAATGCTTATACCAAACCTGAGAGCCTACCTATAACATGAGATGTGATATCCAAGTCTATCCCATTCCAATCCTTAGACCCTTCCTACAGCATGCGATGTGATATCTCAATAATTCTAATACCAAACCAGAGACTCTTCCTATAACAGGAGATGGGATATCCAACTCCTTCCCATTCCAATCCTGAGCCGCTTCCGATAGCAGAGATGTGATATCTCAATGCTTATACCAAACCTGAGACCCTTCCTATAACATGAGATGTGATATCCAACTCCTTCCCGTTCCAAACCTGAGACACTAACTATAGCATATGTGATATCCAACTCCTTCCCATTCCAAACATGAGACCCTTCCTATAGCAAGAAAGTAATATCCAACTCCTACCCATTCCAATCCTGAGACCCTTCCTATAGCAAGAGATGTGATATCCAAATCCTTCCCATTCCAATCCTGAGACCCTTCCTATAACATGAGATGTGATATCCAACTCCTTCCCATTCCAACCTGAGACACTTCCTATAGCATGAGAAGGGATATCCAACTCCTTCCCAATCCAATCCTGAGACCCTTCCGATAGCAGAGATGTGATATCTCAATGCTTATACCAAACCTGAGACCCTTCCTATGGCATGAGATGTGATATCCAACTCCTTGCCATTCAAATCCTGAGACCCTTCCTATAGCATGAGAAGGGATATCCAACTCCTTCCCAATCCAATCCTGAGACCCTTCCGATAGCAGCGACGTGATATCTCAATGCTTCTACCAAACCTGAGACCCTTCCTTTAGCATGAGATGTGATATCCAAATCCTTCACATTCCAATCCTGAGACCCTTCCTATAGCATGAGATGTGATATCTCAATGCTTCTAATACCAAACCTGAGATCCTTCCTATAACATGAGATGTGATATCCAATTCCTTCCCATTCCAAACCTGAGACCCTTCCTATTGGATGAGATGTGATATCCAACTCCTTCCCATTCCAACCTTGAGACCCTTCCTATAGCATGAGATGTGATGTCTCAATGCTTCTAATACCAAACCTGAGATCCTTCCTATAACATGAGATGTGATATCCAACTCCTTCTATTCCAATCCTGAGACCCGTCCTATAGCATGAGATGTGATATCTCAAGGCTTATACCAAACCTGAGACCCTTCCTATAGCATGAGATGTGATATCCAACTGCTTCCCATTCCAATCCTGAGACCCTTCCTATAGCATGCAATATGATATCTCAATGATTCTAATAACAAACCTGAGACCCGTCCTATAGCATGAGATATGATATCCAAGTCCTTCGCATTCCAATCCTGAGACCCTTCCTATAACATGAAATGTGATATCCAACTCCTTCCCATTCCAACCTGAGACCATTCCTATAGCATGAGATGGGATATCCAACTTCTTCCAAATCCAATACTGATACCCTTCCGATAGCATGAGATGTGATATCCCAATGCTTCTACCAAACCTGAGACCCATACTATGGCATGAGATGTGATATCAAACTCCTTCCCATTCCAATCCTGAGACCCTTCCTATAGCTTGAGGTGTGATATCCAACTCCTTCCCATTCCAATTCTGAGACCCTTCTTATACCATGAGACTTGATATCTCAATGCTTCTAATATTAAACCTGAGACCCGTCCTATAACATGAGATGTGATATCCAAATCCTTCCCCTTCCAAACCTTAGACCCTTCCTTTATCATGAGATGTGATATCCAACTCCTTCCCATTCCAATCCTGAGACCCTTCCGATATCATGAGATTTGTTATCTCAATGCTTCTAATATCAAACTTGAGACCCTCCCTATAGCATGAGATGTGACATCCAAGTCCTTCCCATTCCAATCCTGAGACCCTTCCTATAGCATGAGATGTGATATCTCTATGCTTCTAATACCAAACCTGAGACCCTTCCTATAACATGAGATGGGATATCCAACTCCTTCCCATTCCAATCCTGAGACCTTTCCGATAGCAGAGATGTGATATCTCAATGCTTATACCAAACCTGAGAACCTTCCTATGGCCTGAGATGTCATATACAACTCCTTCCCATTCCAATCCTGAGACCCTTCCTTTAGCATGAGATGTGATATCTCAATGCTTATACCAAATCTGAGACCCTTCCTATAGCATGAGATGTGATATCCAATTCCTTCCCATTCCAATCCTGAGACCCTTCCTATAGCATGAGATGTGATATCTCAATGCTTATACGAAACCTGAGAGCCTACCTATAACATGAGATGTGATATCCAAGTCTATCCCATTCCAATCCTTAGACCCTTCCTACAGCATGCGATGTGATATCTCAATAATTCTAATACCAAACCAGAGACTCTTCCTATAACATGAAATGGGATATCCAACTCCTTCCCATTCCAATCCTGAGCCGCTTCCGATAGCAGAGATGTGATATCTCAATGCTTATACCAAACCTGAGACCCTTCCTATAACATGAGATGTGATATCCAACTCCTTCCCGTTCCAAACCTGAGACACTAACTATAGCATATGTGATATCCAACTCCTTCCCATTCCAAACATGAGACCCTTCCTATAGCAAGAAAGTAATATCCAACTCCTACCCATTCCAATCCTGAGACCCTTCCTATAGCAAGAGATGTGATATCCAAATCCTTCCCATTCCAATCCTGAGACCCTTCCTATAACATTAGATGTGATATCCAACTCCTTCCCATTCCAACCTGAGACACTTCCTATAGCATGAGAAGGGATATCCAACTCCTTCCCAATCCAATCCTGAAACCCTTCCGATAGCAGAGATGTGATATCTCAATGCTTATACCAAACCTGAGTCCCTTCCTATGGCATGAGATGTGATATCCAACTCCTTGCCATTCAAATCCTGAGACCCTTCCTATAGCATGAGAAGGGATATCCAACTCCTTCCCAATCCAATCCTGAGACCCTTCCGATAGCAGCGACGTGATATCTCAATGCTTCTACCAAACCTGAGACCCTTCCTTTAGCATGAGATGTGATATCCAAATCCTTCACATTCCAATCCTGAGACCCTTCCTATAGCATGAGATGTGATATCTCAATGCTTCTAATACCAAACCTGAGATCCTTCCTATAACATGAGATGTGATATCCAATTCCTTCCTATTCCAAACCTGAGACCCTTCCTATTGGATGAGATGTGATATCCAACTCCTTCCCATTCCAACCTTGAGACCCTTCCTATAGCATGAGATGTGATGTCTCAATGCTTCTAATACCAAACCTGAGATCCTTCCTATAACATGAGATGTGATATCCAACTCCTTCCATTCCAATCCTGAGACCCGTCCTATAGCATGAGATGTGATATCTCAAGGCTTATACCAAACCTGAGACCCTTCCTATAGCATGAGATGTGATATCCAACTGCTTCCCATTCCAATCCTGAGACCCTTCCTATAGCATGAGATGTGATATCTCAATGCTTCTAATACCAAACCTGAGATCCTTCCTCTAACATGAAATGTGATATCCAACTCCTTCCCTTTCCAAACCTAAGAGCCTATCTATAGCATGAGATGTGATATCCAAGTCCTTCACATTCCAACCCTTAGACCCTTCCTACAGCATGCAATATGATATCTCAATGATTCTAATAACAAACCTGAGACCCGTCCTATAACATGAGATGGGATATCCAACTCCTTCCCATTCCAATCCTGAGACACTTCCGATAACAGAGATGTGATATCTCAATGCTTATACCAAACCTGAGACCCTTCCTATAACATGAGATGTGATATCCAAATCCTTCCCTTTCCAAACCTGAGACCCTTCCTTTAGCATGAGATGTGATATCCAGCTCCTTCCCATTCCAATCCTGAGACACTTCCGATAGCATGAGATGTGATATCTCAATGCTTCTAATATCAAAACTGAGACCCTCCCTATAGCATGATATGTGATATCTAAGTCCTTCCCATTCCAATCCTGAGACCCTCCCTATAGCATGAGATGTGATATCCAAATCCTTCCCCTTCCAAACCTGAGACCCTCCCTTTAGCATGAAATGTGATATCCAACTCCTTCCTATTCCAATCCTGAGACTCTTCTGATAGCATGAGATGTGATATCTCAATGCTTCTAATACCAAACCTGAGATCCTTCCGATAGCATGAGATGTGATATCTCAATGCTTCTAATACCAAACCTGAGATCCTTCCTATAACATGAGATGTGATATCCAAATCCTTCCCCTTCCAAACCTGAGACCCTCCCTTTAGCATGAGATGTGATATCTAACTCTTTCCCATTCCATTCCTGAGACCCTTCTGATAGCATGAGATGTGATATCTCAATGCCTCTAATACCAAACCTGAGATCATACCTCTAACATGAAATGAGATATCCAACTCTTTCCCTTTCCAAACCTGAGAGCCTTCCTATAGCATGAGATGTGATATCCAAGTACTTCCCATTCCAATACTGAGACCCTTCCTATAGCTTTAGATGTGATATCCAACTCCTTCCCATTCCAATTCTGAGACCCTTCCTATAGCATGAGATGTGGTATCTCAATGCTTATACCAAACCTGAGAGCCTACCTATAACATGAGATGTGATATCCAAGTCCATCCCATTCCAATCCTTAGACCCTTCCTACAGCATGCGATGTGATATCTCAATGATTCTAATACCAAACCAGAGACTCTTCCTATAACATGAGATGGGATATCCAACTCCTTCCCATTCCAATTCTGAGACCCTTCCTATACTATGAGACTTGATATCTCAATGCTTCTAATACCAAACCTGAGACCCGTAATATAACATGAGATGTGATATCCAAATCCTTCCCCTTCCAAACCTTAGACCCTTCCTTTATCATGAGATGTGATATCCAACTCCTTCCCATTCCAATCCTGAGACCCTTCCAATATCATGAGATGTGATATCTCAAAGCTTCTAATATCAAACTTGAGACCCTCCCTATAGCATGAGATGTGATATCCAAGTCCTTCCCATTCCAATCCTGAGACCCTTCCTATAGCATGAGATGTGATATCTCAATGCTTCTAATACCAAACCTGAGACCCTTCCTATAACATGAGATGGGAATATCCAACTCCTTCCCATTCCAATCTTGAGACCCTTCCGATAGCAGAGATGTGATATCTCAATGCTTATACCAAACCTGAGATCCTTCCTATAACATGAGATGTGATATCCAACTCCTTCCCATTCCAATCCTGAGACACTTCCTATAGCATGAGATGTGATATCTCACTGCTTATACCAAACCTGAGACCCTTCCCATAGCAGGAGATGTGATATCCAACTCCTTCCCATTCCAATCCTCAGACCCTTCCTATAGCATGAGATGTGATATCTCAATGCTTCTAATGTCAAACTTGAGACCCTACCTATAGCATGAGATGTGATATCCAAGTCCTTCCTATTCCAATCCTGAGACACTTCCTATAGCATGAGATGTGATATCTCAATGCTTCTAATACCAAACTTGAGACTCTTCCTATAACATGAGATGGGATATCCAACTCCTTCCCATTCCAATCCTGAGACCCTTTTGATAGCAGAGATGTGATATCTCAATGTTTATACCAAACCTGAGACCCTTCCTACGGCATGAGATGTCATATTCAACTCCTTCCCATTCCAAGCCTGAGACCCTTCCTATAGCATGAGATTTGATATCCAACTCCTTCCCATTCCAATCCTGAGACCCTTCCTATAGCATGAGATGTGATGTTTCAATGCTTCTAATACCAAACCTGAGATCCTTCCTATAACATGAGATCTGATATCCAACTCCTTCCATTCCAATCCTGAGACCCTTCCTATAGCATGAGATGTGATATCTCAATGCTTATACCAAACCTGAGACCCTTCCTATAGCATGAGATGTGATATCCAACTCCTTCCCATTCCAATCCTGAGACCCTTCCTATAGCATGAGATGTGATATCTCAATGCTTCTAATACCAAACCTGAGATCCTTCCTCTAACATGAAATGTGAGATCCAACTCCTTCCCTTTCCAAACCTAAGAGCCTATCTATAGCATGAGATGTGATATCCAAGTCCTTCACATTCCAACCCTTAGACCCTTCCTACAGCATGCAATATGATATCTCAATGATTCCAATAACAAACCTGAGACCCGTCCTATAACATGAGATGGGATATCCAACTCCTTCCCATTCCAATCCTGAGACACTTCCGATAGCAGAGATGTGATATCTCAATGTTTATACCAAACCTGAGACCCTTCCTATAACATGAGATGTGATATCCAACTCCTTCCCGTTCCAAACCTGAGACCCTTCCTTTAGCATGAGATGTGATATCCAGCTCCTTCCCATTCCAATCCTGAGACACTTCCGATAGCATGAGATGTGATATCTCAATGCTTCTAATATCAAAACTGAGACCCTCCCTATAGCATGATATGTGATATCTAAGTCCTTCCCATTCCAATCCTGAGACCCTTCCTATAGCATGAGATGTGATATCTCAATGCTTCTACCAAACCTGAGACCCTTCCTTTAGCATGAGATGTGATATCCAACTCCTTCCCATTCCAATCCTGAGACCCTTCCTATAGCATGAGATGTGATATCTCAATACTTCTAATACCAAACCTGAGATCCTTCCCATAACATGAGATGTGATATCTCAATACTTCTAATACCAAACCTGAGATCCATCCTATAACATGAGATGTGATATCCAACTCCTTCCCTTTCCAAACCTGAGAGCCGTTCTATAGCATGAGATTTGATAACCAGGTCCTTCCCATTCCAATCCTTAGACCCTTCCTACAGCATGCAATATGATATCTCAATGATTCTAATAACAAACCTGAGACCTGTCCTATAGCATGAGATATGATATCCAAGTCCTTCCCATTCCAATCCTGAGACCCTTCCTATAACACGAAATGTGATATCCAACTCCTTCCCATTCCAACCTGAGACCCTTCCTATAGCATGAGATGGGATATCCAACTTCTTCCAAATCCAATACTGATACCCTTCCGATAGCATGAGATGTGATATCCCAATGCTTCTACCAAACCTGAGACCCATACTATGGAATGAGATGTGATATCAAACTCCTTCCCATTCCAATCCTGAGACCCTTCCTATAGCTTGAGGTGTGATATCCAACTCCTTCCCATTCCAATTCTGAGACCCTTCTTATACCATGAGACTTGATATCTCAATGCTTCTAATATTAAACCTGAGACCCGTCCTATAACATGAGATGTGATATCCAAATCCTTCCCCTTCCAAACCTTAGACCCTTCCTTTATCATGAGATGTGATATCCAACTCCTTCCCATTCCAATCCTGAGACCCTTCCGATATCATGAGATTTGTTATCTCAATGCTTCTAATATCAAACTTGAGACCCTACCTATAGCATGAGATGTGACATCCAAGTCCTTCCCATTCCAATCCTGAGACCCTTCCTATAGCATGAGATGTGATATCTCTATGCTTCTAATACCAAACCTGAGACCCTTCCTATAACATGAGATGGGATATCCAACTCCTTCCCATTCCAATCCTGAGACCTTTCCGATAGCAGAGATGTGATATCTCAATGTTTATACCAAACCTGAGACCCTTCCTATAACATGAGATGTGATATCCAACTCCTTCCCGTTCCAAACCTGAGACCCTTCCTTTAGCATGAGATGTGATATCCAGCTCCTTCCCATTCCAATCCTGAGACACTTCCGATAGCATGAGATGTGATATCTCAATGCTTCTAATATCAAAACTGAGACCCTCCCTATAGCATGATATGTGATATCTAAGTCCTTCCCATTCCAATCCTGAGACCCTTCCTATAGCATGAGATGTGATATCTCAATGCTTCTACCAAACCTGAGACCCTTCCTTTAGCATGAGATGTGATATCCAACTCCTTCCCATTCCAATCCTGAGACCCTTCCTATAGCATGAGATGTGATATCTCAATACTTCTAATACCAAACCTGAGATCCTTCCGATAACATGAGATGTGATATCTCAATACTTCTAATACCAAACCTGAGATCCATCCTATAACATGAGATGTGATATCCAACTCCTTCCCTTTCCAAACCTGAGAGCCGTTCTATAGCATGAGATTTGATAACCAGGTCCTTCCCATTCCAATCCTTAGACCCTTCCTACAGCATGCAATATGATATCTCAATGATTCTAATAACAAACCTGAGACCCGTCCTATAGCATGAGATATGATATCCAAGTCCTTCCCATTCCAATCCTGAGACCCTTCCTATAACACGAAATGTGATATCCAACTCCTTCCCATTCCAACCTGAGACCCTTCCTATAGCATGAGATGGGATATCCAACTTCTTCCAAATCCAATACTGATACCCTTCCGATAGCATGAGATGTGATATCCCAATGCTTCTACCAAACCTGAGACCCATACTATGGCATGAGATGTGATATCAAACTCCTTCCCATTCCAATCCTGAGACCCTTCCTATAGCTTGAGGTGTGATATCCAACTCCTTCCCATTCCAATTCTGAGACCCTTCTTATACCATGAGACTTGATATCTCAATGCTTCTAATATTAAACCTGAGACCCGTCCTATAACATGAGATGTGATATCCAAATCCTTCCCCTTCCAAACCTTAGACCCTTCCTTTATCATGAGATGTGATATCCAACTCCTTCCCATTCCAATCCTGAGACCCTTCCGATATCATGAGATTTGTTATCTCAATGCTTCTAATATCAAACTTGAGACCCTACCTATAGCATGAGATGTGACATCCAAGTCCTTCCCATTCCAATCCTGAGACCCTTCCTATAGCATGAGATGTGATATCTCTATGCTTCTAATACCAAACCTGAGACCCTTCCTATAACATGAGATGGGATATCCAACTCCTTCCCATTCCAATCCTGAGACCTTTCCGATAGCAGAGATGTGATATCTCAATGCTTATACCAAACCTGAGAACCTTCCTATGGCCTGAGATGTCATATACAACTCCTTCCCATTCCAATCCTGAGACCCTTCCTTTAGCATGAGATGTGATATCTCAATGCTTATACCAAATCTGAGACCCTTCCTATAGCATGAGATGTGATATCCAATTCCTTCCCATTCCAATCCTGTGACCCTTCCTATAGCATGAGATGTGATATCTCAATGCTTATAGCAAACCTGAGAGCCTACCTATAACATGAGATGTGATATCCAAGTCCATCCCATTCCAATCCTTAGACCCTTCCTACAGCATGCGATGTGATATCTCAATGATTCTAATACCAAACCAGAGACTCTTCCTATAACATGAGATGGGATATCCAACTCCTTCCCATTCCAATCCTGAGAGGCTTCCGATAGCAGAGATGTGATATCTCAATGCTTATACCAAACCTGAGACCCTTCCTATAACACGAGATGTGATATCCAACTCCTTCCCGTTCCAAACCTGAGACACTAACTATAGCATATGTGATATCCAACTCCTTCCCATTCCAAACATGAGACCCTTCCTATAGCAAGAAAGTAATATCCAACTCCTACCCATTCCAATCCTGAGACCCTTCCTATAGCAAGAGATGTGATATCCAAATCCTTCCCATTCCAATCCTGAGACCCTTCCTATAACATGAGATGTGATATCCAACTCCTTCCCATTCCAACCTGAGACACTTCCTATAGCATGAGAAGGGATATCCAACTCATTCCCAATCCAATCCTGAGACCCTTCCGATAGCAGAGATGTGATATCTCAATGCTTATACCAAACCTGAGACCCTTCCTATGGCATGAGATGTGATATCCAACTCCTTGCCATTCAAATCCTGAGACCCTTCCTATAGCATGAGAAGGGATATCCAACTCCTTCCCAATCCAATCCTGAGACCCTTCCGATAGCAGCGACGTGATATCTCAATGCTTCTACCAAACCTGAGACCCTTCCTTTAGCATGAGATGTGATATCCAAATCCTTCACATTCCAATCCTGAGACCCTTCCTATAGCATGAGATGTGATATCTCAATGCTTCTAATACCAAACCTGAGATCCTTCCTATAACATGAGATGTGATATCCAATTCCTTCCCATTCCAAACCTGAGACCCTTCCTATTGGATGAGATGTGATATCCAACTCCTTCCCATTCCAACCCTGAGACCCTTCCTATAGCATGAGATGTGATGCCT
This sequence comes from Ambystoma mexicanum, assembly GCF_040938575.1. Taxonomy (NCBI): domain Eukaryota; kingdom Metazoa; phylum Chordata; class Amphibia; order Caudata; family Ambystomatidae; genus Ambystoma; species Ambystoma mexicanum. Next base: position 8,110,016 of record NW_027182433.1, read on the forward strand.
CAATGCTTCTAATACCAAACCTGAGATCCTTCCTATAACATGAGATGTGATATCCAACTCCTTCCATTCCAATCCTGAGACCCGTCCTATAGCATGAGATGTGATATCTCAATGCTTATACCAAACCTGAGACCCTTCCTATAGCATGAGATGTGATATCCAACTGCTTCCCATTCCAATCCTGAGACCCTTCCTATAGCATGAGATGTGATATCTCAATGCTTCTAATACCAAACCTGAGATCCTTCCTCTAACATGAAATGTGATATCCAACTCCTTCCCTTTCCAAACCTAAGAGCCTATCTATAGCATGAGATGTGATATCCAAGTCCTTCACATTCCAACCCTTAGACCCTTCCTACAGCATGCAATATGATATCTCAATGATTCTAATAACAAACCTGAGACCCGTCCTATAACATGAGATGGGATATCCAACTCCTTCCCATTCCAATCCTGAGACACTTCCGATAGCAGAGATGTGATATCTCAATGCTTATACCAAACCTGAGACCCTTACTATAACATGAGATGTGATATCCAAATCCTTCCCGTTCCAAACCTGAGACCCTTCCTTTAGCATGAGATGTGATATCCAGCTCCTTCCCATTCCAATCCTGAGACACTTCCGATAGCATGAGATGTGATATCTCAATGCTTCTAATATCAAAACTGAGACCCTCCCTATAGCATGATATGTGATATCTAAGTCCTTCCCATTCCAATCCTGAGACCCTCCCTATAGCATGAGATGTGATATCCAACTCCTTCCCATTCCAATCCTGAGACCCTTCCTATAGCATGAGATGTGATATCTCAATGCTTCTACCAAACCTGAGACCCTTCCTTTAGCATGAGATGTGATATCCAACTCCTTCCCCTTCCAAACCTGAGACCCTCCCTTTAGCATGAAATGTGATATCCAACTCCTTCCTATTCCAATCCTGAGACTCTTCTGATAGCATGAGATGTGATATCTCAATGCTTCTAATACCAAACCTGAGATCCTTCCGATAGCATGAGATGTGATATCTCAATGCTTCTAATACCAAACCTGAGATCCTTCCTATAACATGAGATGTGATATCCAAATCCTTCCCCTTCCAAACCTGAGACCCTCCCTTTAGCATGAGATGTGATATCTAACTCCTTCCCATTCCATTCCTGAGACCCTTCTGATAGCATGAGATGTGATATCTCAATGCCTCTAATACCAAACCTGAGATCCTACCTCTAACATGAAATGAGATATCCAACTCTTTCCCCTTCCAAACCTGAGAGCCTTCCTATAGCATGAGATGTGATATCCAAGTCCTTCCCATTCCAATACTGAGACCCTTCCTATAGCTTGAGATGTGATATCCAACTCCTTCCCATTCCAATTCTGAGACCCTTCCTATAGCATGAGATGTGATATCTCAATGCTTATACCAAACCTGAGAGCCTACCTATAGCATGAGATGTGATATCCAAGTCCATCCCATTCCAATCCTTAGACCCTTCCTACAGCATGCGATGTGATATCTCAATGATTCTAATACCAAACCAGAGACTCTTCCTATAACATGAGATGGGATATCCAACTCCTTCCCATTCCAATTCTGAGACCCTTCCTATACTATGAGACTTGATATCTCAATGCTTCTAATACCAAACCTGAGACCCGTAATATAACATGAGATGTGATATCCAAATCCTTCCCCTTCCAAACCTTAGACCCTTCCTTTATCATGAGATGTGATATCCAACTCCTTCCCATTCCAATCCTGAGACCCTTCCGATATCATGAGATGTGATATCTCAAAGCTTCTAATATCAAACTTGAGACCCTCCCTATAGCATGAGATGTGATATCCAAGTCCTTCCCATTCCAATCCTGAGACCCTTCCTATAGCATGAGATGTGATATCTCAATGCTTCTAATACCAAACCTGAGACCCTTCCTATAACATGAGATGGGAATATCCAACTCCTTCCCATTCCAATCTTCAGACCCTTCCGATAGCAGAGATGTGATATCTCAATGCTTATACCACACCTGAGATCCTTCCTATAACATGAGATGTGATATCCAACTCCTTCCCATTCCAATCCTGAGACACTTCCTATAGCATGAGATGTGATATCTCACTGCTTATACCAAACCTGAGACCCTTCCCATAGCAGATGTGATATCCAACTCCATCCCATTCCAATCCTCAGACCCTTCCTATAGCATGAGATGTGATATCTCAATGCTTCTAATGTCAAACTTGAGACCCTACCTATAGCAGGAGATGTGATATCCAAGTCCTTCCCATTCCAATCCTGAGACACTTCCTATAGCATGAGATGTGATATCTCAATGCTTCTAATACCAAACCTGAGACTCTTCCTATAACATGAGATGGGATATCCAACTCCTTCCAATTCCAATCCTGAGACCCTTTTGATAGCAGAGATGTGATATCTCAATGTTTATACCAAACCTGAGACCCTTCCTACGGCATGAGATGTCATATTCAACTCCTTCCCATTCCAATCCTGAGACCCTTCCTATAGCATGAGATTTGATATCCAACTCCTTCCCATTCCAATCCTGAGACCCTTCCTATAGCATGAGATGTGATGTCTCAATGCTTCTAATACCAAACCTGAGATCCTTCCTATAACATGAGATGTGATATCCAACTCCTTCCATTCCAATCCTGAGACCCTTCCTATAGCATGAGATGTGATATCTCAATGCTTATACCAAACCTGAGACCCTTCCTATAGCATGAGATCTGATATCCAACTCCTTCCCATTCCAATCCTGAGACCCTTCCTATAGCCTGAGATGTGATATCCAATTCCTTCCCATTCCAATCCTGAGACCCTTCCTATAGCATGAGATGTGATATCTCAATGCTTATACCAAACCTGAGAGCCTACCTATAACATGAGATGTGATATCCAAGTCCATCCCATTCCAATCCTTAGACCCTTCCTACAGCATGCGATGTGATATCTCAATGATTCTAATACCAAACCAGAGACTCTTCCTATAACATGAGATGGGATATCCAACTCCTTCCTATTCCAATCCTGAGCCGCTTCTGATAGCAGAGATGTGATATCTCAATGCTTATACCAAACCTGAGACCCTTCCTATAACATGAGATGTGATATCCAACTCCTTCCCGTTCCAAACCTGAGACACTAACTATAGCATATGTGATATCCAACTCCTTCCCATTCCAAACATGAGACCCTTCCTATAGCAAGAAAATAATATCCAACTCCTACCCATTCCAATCCTGAGACCCTTCCTATAGCAAGAGATGTGATATCCAAATCCTTCCCATTCCAATCCTGAGACCCTTCCTATAACATGAGATGTGATATCCAACTCCTTCCCATTCCAACCTGAGACACTTCCTATAGCATGAGAAGGGATATCCAACTCCTTCCCAATCCAATCCTGAGACCCTTCCGATAGCAGAGATGTGATATCTCAATGCTTATACCAAACCTGAGACCCTTCCTATGGCATGAGATGTGATATCCAACTCCTTGCCATTCAAATCCTGAGACCCTTCCTATAGCATGAGAAGGGATATCCAACTCCTTCCCAATCCAATCCTGAGACCCTTCCGATAGCAGCGACGTGATATCTCAATGCTTCTACCAAACCTGAGACCCTTCCTTTAGCATGAGATGTGATATCCAAATCCTTCACATTCCAATCCTGAGACCCTTCCTATAGCATGAGATGTGATATCTCAATGCTTCTAATACCAAACCTGAGATCCTTCCTATAACATGAGATGTGATATCCAATTCCTTCCCATTCCAAACCTGAGACCCTTCCTATTGGATTAGATGTGATATCCAACTCCTTCCCATTCCAACCCTGAGACCCTTCCTATAGCATGAGATGTGATGTCTCAATGCTTCTAATACCAAACCTGAGATCCTTCCTATAACATGAGATGTGATATCCAACTCCTTCCATTCCAATCCTGAGACCCGTCCTATAGCATGAGATGTGATATCTCAATGCTTATACCAAACCTGAGACCCTTCCTATAGCATGAGATGTGATATCCAACTGCTTCCCATTCCAATCCTGAGACCCTTCCTATAGCATGAGATGTGATATCTCAATGCTTCTAATACCAAACCTGAGATCCTTCCTCTAACATGAAATGTGATATCCAACTCCTTCCCTTTCCAAACCTAAGAGCCTATCTATAGCATGAGATGTGATATCCAAGTCCTTCACATTCCAACCCTTAGACCCTTCCTACAGCATGCAATATGATATCTCAATGATTCTAATAACAAACCTGAGACCCGTCCTATAACATGAGATGGGATATCCAACTCCTTCCCATTCCAATCCTGAGACACTTCCGATAGCAGAGATGTGATATCTCAGTGCTTATACCAAACCTGAGACCCTTCCTATAACATGAGATGTGATATCCAAATCCTTCTCGTTCCAAACCTGAGACCCTTCCTTTAGCATGAGATGTGATATCCAGCTCCTTCCCATTCCAATCCTGAGACACTTCCGATAGCATGAGATGTGATATCTCAATGCTTCTAATATCAAAACTGAGACCCTCCCTATAGCATGATATGTGATATCTAAGTCCTTCCCATTCCAATCCTGAGACCCTCCCTATATCATGAGATGTGATATCCAACTCCTTCCCATTCCAATCCTGAGACCCTTCCTATAGCATGAGATATGATATCTCAATACTTCTAATACCAAACGTGAGATCCTTCCGATAACATGAGATTTGATATCCAAATCCTTCCCCTTCCAAACCTGAGACCCTCCCTTTAGCATGAAATGTGATATCCAACTCCTTCCTATTCCAATCCTGAGACTCTTCTGATAGCATGAGATGTGATATCTCAATGCTTCTAATACCAAACCTGAGATCCTTCCGATAGCATGAGATGTGATATCTCAATGCTTCTAATACCAAACCTGAGATCCTTCTTATAACATGAGATGTGATATCCAAATCCTTCCCCTTCCAAACCTGAGACCCTCCCTTTAGCATGAGATGTGATATCTAACTCCTTCCCATTCCATTCCTGAGACCCTTCTGATAGCATGAGATGTGATATCTCAATGCCTCTAATACCAAACCTGAGATCCTACCTCTAACATGAAATGAGATATCCAACTCTTTCCCCTTCCAAACCTGAGAGCCTTCCTATAGCATGAGATGTGATATCCAAGTCCTTCCCATTCCAATACTGAGACCCTTCCTATAGCTTGAGATGTGATATCCAACTCCTTCCCATTCCAATTCTGAGACCCTTCCTATAGCATGAGATGTGATATCTCAATGCTTATACCAAACCTGAGAGCCTACCTATAGCATGAGATGTGATATCCAAGTCCATCCCATTCCAATCCTTAGACCCTTCCTACAGCATGCGATGTGAATATCTCAATGATTCTAATACCAAACCAGAGACTCTTCCTATAACATGAGATGGGATATCCAACTCCTTCCCATTCCAATTCTGAGACCCTTCCTATACTATGAGACTTGATATCTCAATGCTTCTAATACCAAACCTGAGACCCGTAATATAACATGAGATGTGATATCCAAATCCTTCCCCTTCCAAACCTTAGACCCGTCCTTTATCATGAGATGTGATATCCAACTCCTTCCCATTCCAATCCTGAGACCCTTCCGATATCATGAGATGTGATATCTCAAAGCTTCTAATATCAAACTTGAGACCCTCCCTATAGCATGAGATGTGATATCCAAGTCCTTCCCATTCCAATCCTGAGACCCTTCCTATAGCATGAGATGTGATATCTCAATGCTTCTAATACCAAACCTGAGACCCTTCCTATAACATGAGATGGGAATATCCAACTCCTTCCCATTCCAATCTTGAGACCCTTCCGATAGCAGAGATGTGATATCTCAATGCTTATACCACACCTGAGATCCTTCCTATAACATGAGATGTGATATCCAACTCCTTCCCATTCCAATCCTGAGACACTTCCTATAGCATGAGATGTGATATCTCACTGCTTATACCAAACCTGAGACCCTTCCCATAGCAGGAGATGTGATATCCAACTCGTTCCCATTCCAATCCTCAGACCCTTCCTATAGCATGAGATGTGATATCTCAATGCTTCTAATGTCAAACTTGAGACCCTACCTATAGCATGAGATGTGATATCCAAGTCCTTCCCATTCCAATCCTGAGACACTTCCTATAGCATGAGATGTGATATCTCAATGCTTCTAATACCAAACATGAGACTCTTCCTATAACATGAGATGGGATATCCAACTCCTTCCAATTCCAATCCTGAGACCCTTTTGATAGCAGAGATGTGATATCTCAATGTTTATACCAAACCTGAGACCCTTCCTACGGCATGAGATGTCATATTCAACTCCTTCCCATTCCAATCCTGAGACCCTTCCTATAGCATGAGATTTGATATCCAACTCCTTCCCATTCCAATCCTGAGACCCTTCCTATAGCATGAGATGTGATGTCTCAATGCTTCTAATACCAAACCTGAGATCCTTCCTATAACATGAGATGTGATATCCAACTCCTTCCATTCCAATCCTGAGACCCTTCCTATAGCATGAGATGTGATATCTCAATGCTTATACCAAACCTGAGACCCTTCCTATAGCATGAGATGTGATATCCAACTCCTTCCCATTCCAATCCTGAGACCCTTCCTATAGCCTGAGATGTGATATCCAATTCCTTCCCATTCCAATCCTGAGACCCTTCCTATAGCATGAGATGTGATATCTCAATGCTTATACCAAACCTGAGAGCCTACCTATAACATGAGATGTGATATCCAAGTCCATCCCATTCCAATCCTTACACCCTTCCTACAGCATGCGATGTGATATCTCAATGATTCTAATACCAAACCAGAGACTCTTCCTATAACATGAGATGGGATATCCAACTCCTTCCCATTCCAATCCTGAGCCGCTTCCGATAGCAGAGATGTGATATCTCAATGCTTATACCAAACCTGAGACCCTTCCTATAACATGAGATGTGATATCCAACTCCTTCCCGTTCCAAACCTGAGACACTAACTATAGCATATGTGATATCCAACTCCTTCCCATTCCAAACATGAGACCCTTCCTATAGCAAGAAAGTAATATCCAACTCCTACCCATTCCAATCCTGAGACCCTTCCTATAGCAAGAGATGTGATATCCAAATCCTTCCCATTCCAATCCTGAGACCCTTCCTATAACATGAGATGTGATATCCAACTCCTTCCCATTCCAACCTGAGACACTTCCTATAGCATGAGAAGGGATATCCAACTCCTTCCCAATCCAATCCTGAGACCCTTCCGATAGCAGAGATGTGATATCTCAATGCTTATACCAAACCTGAGACCCTTCCTATGGCATGAGATGTGATATCCAACTCCTTTCCATTCAAATCCTGAGACCCTTCCTATAGCATGTGAAGGGCTATCCAACTCCTTCCCAATCCAATCCTGAGACCCTTCCGATAGCAGCGACTTGATATCTCAATGCTTCTACCAAACCTGAGACCCTTCCTTTAGCATGAGATGTGATATCCAAATCCTTCACATTCCAATCCTGAGACCCTTCCTATAGCATGAGATGTGATATCTCAATGCTTCTAATACCAAACCTGAGATCCTTCCTATAACATGAGATGTGATATCCAATTCCTTCCCATTCCAAACCTGAGACCCTTCCTATTGGATGAGATGTGATATCCAACTCCTTCCTATTCCAACCCTGACACCCTTCCTATAGCATGAGATGTGATGTCTCAATGCTTCTAATACCAAACCTGAGATCCTTTCTATAACATGAGATGTGATATCCAACTCCTTCCATTCCAATCCTGAGACCCGTCCTATAGCATGAGATGTGATATCTCAATGCTTATACCAAACCTGAGACCCTTCCTATAGCATGAGATGTCATATCCAACTGCTTCCCATTCCAATCCTGAGACCCTTCCTATAGCATGAGATGTGATATCTCAATGCTTCTAATACCAAACCTGAGATCCTTCCTCTAACATGAAATGTGATATCCAACTCCTTCCCTTTCCAAACCTAAGAGCCTATCTATAGCATGAGATGTGATATCCAAGTCCTTCACATTCCAACCCTTAGACCCTTCCTACAGCATGCAATATGATATCTCAATGATTCTAATAACAAACCTGAGACCCGTCCTATAACATGAGATGGGATATCCAACTCCTTCCCATTCCAATCCTGAGACACTTCCGATAGCAGAGATGTGATATCTCAATGCTTATACCAAACCTGAGACCCTTCCTATAACATGAGTTGTGATATCCAAATCCTTCTCGTTCCAAACCTGAGACCCTTCCTTTAGCATGAGATGTGATATCCAGCTCCTTCCCATTCCAAACCTGAGATCCTTCCGATAGCATGAGATGTGATATCTCAATGCTTCTAATACCAAACCTGAGATCCTTCCTATAACATGAGATGTGATATCCAAATCCTTCCCCTTCCAAACCTGAGACCCTCCCTTTAGCATGAGATGTGATATCTAACTCCTTCCCATTCCATTCCTGAGACCCTTCTGATAGCATGAGATGTGATATCTCAATGCCTCTAATACCAAACCTGAGATCCTACCTCTAACATGAAATGAGATATCCAACTCTTTCCCCTTCCAAACCTGAGAGCCTTCCTATAGCATGAGATGTGATATCCAAGTCCTTCCCATTCCAATACTGAGACCCTTCCTATAGCTTGAGATGTGATATCCAACTCCTTCCCATTCCAATTCTGAGACCCTTCCTATAGCATGAGATGTGATATCTCAATGCTTATACCAAACCTGAGAGCCTACCTATAGCATGAGATGTGATATCCAAGTCCATCCCATTCCAATCCTTAGACCCTTCCTACAGCATACGATGTGAATATCTCAATGATTCTAATACCAAACCAGAGACTCTTCCTATAACATGAGATGGGATATCCAACTCCTTCCCATTCCAATTCTGAGACCCTTCCTATACTATGAGACTTGATATCTCAATGCTTCTAATACCAAACCTGAGACCCGTAATATAACATGAGATGTGATATCCAAATCCTTCCCCTTCCAAACCTTAGACCCTTCCTTTATCATGAGATGTGATATCCAACTCCTTCCCATTCCAATCCTGAGACCCTTCCGATATCATGAGATGTGATATCTCAAAGCTTCTAATATCAAACTTGAGACCCTCCCTATAGCATGAGATGTGATATCCAAGTCCTTCCCATTCCAATCCTGAGACCCTTCCTATAGCATGAGATGTGATATCTCAATGCTTCTAATACCAAACCTGAGACCGTTCCTATAACATGAGATGGGAATATCCAACTCCTTCCCATTCCAATCTTGAGACCCTTCCGATAGCAGAGATGTGATATATCAATGCTTATACCACACCTGAGATCCTTCCTATAACATGAGATGTGATATCCAACTCCTTCCCATTCCAATCCTGAGACACTTCCTATAGCATGAGATGTGATATCTCACTGCTTATACCAAACCTGAGACCCTTCCCATAGCAGGAGATGTGATATCCAACTCCTTCCCATTCCAATCCTCAGACCCTTCCTATAGCATGAGATGTGATATCTCAATGCTTCTAATGTCAAACTTGAGACCCTACCTATAGCATGAGATGTGATATCCAAGTCCTTCCCATTCCAATCCTGAGACACTTCCTATAACATGAAATGTGATATCCAACTCCTTCCCATTCCAACCTGAGACCCTTCCTATAGCATGAGATGGGATATCCAACTTCTTCCAAATCCAATACTGATACCCTTCCGATAGCATGAGATGTGATATCCCAATGCTTCTACCAAACCTGAGACCCATACTATGGCATGAGATGTGATATCAAACTCCTTCCCATTCCAATCTTGAGACCCTCCCTATAGCATGAGATGTGATATCTCACTGCTTATACCAAACCTGAGACCCTTCCCATAGCATGAGATGTGATATCCAACTCCTTCCCATTCCAATCCTCAGACCCTTCCTATAGCATGAGATGTGATATCTCAATGCTTCTAATGTCAAACTTGAGACCCTACCTATAGCATGAGATGTGATATCCAAGTCCTTCCCATTCCAATCCTGAGACACTTCCTATAGCATGAGATGTGATATCTCAATGCTTCTAATACCAAACCTGAGACTCTTCCTATAACATGAGATGGGATATCCAACTCCTTCCATTTCCAATCCTGAGACCCTTTTGATAGCAGAGATGTGATATCTCAATGTTTATACCAAACCTGAGACCCTTCCTACGGCATGAGATGTCATATTCAACTCCTTCCCATTCCAATCCTGAGACCCTTCCTATAGCATGAGATTTGATATCCAACTCCTTCCCATTCCAATCCTGAGACCCTTCCTATAGCATGAGATGTGATGTCTCGATGCTTCTAATACCAAACCTGAGATCCTTCCTATAACATGAGATGTGATATCCAACTCCTTCCATTCCAATCCTGAGACCCTTCCTATAGCATGAGATGTGATATCTCAATGCTTATACCAAACCTGAGACCCTTCCTATAGCATGAGATGTGATATCCAACTCCTTCCCATTCCAATCCTGAGACCCTTCCTATAGCCTGAGATGTGATATCCAATTCCTTCCCATTCCAATCCTGAGACCCTTCCTATAGCATGAGATGTGATATCTCAATGCTTATACCAAACCTGAGAGCCTACCTATAATATGAGATGTGATATCCAAGTCCATCCCATTCCAATCCTTAGACCCTTCCTACAGCATGCGATGTGATATCTCAATGATTCTAATACCAAACCAGAGACTCTTCCTATAACATGAGATGGGATATCCAACTCCTTCCCATTCCAATCCTGAGCCGCTTCCGATAGCAGAGATGTGATATCTCAATGCTTATACCAAACCTGAGACCCTTCCTATAAGATGAGATGTGATATCCAACTCCTTCCCGTTCCAAACCTGAGACACTAACTATAGCATATGTGATATCCAACTCCTTCCCATTCCAAACATGAGACCCTTCCTATAGCAAGAAAGTAATATCCAACTCCTACCCATTCCAATCCTGAGACCCTTCCTATAGCAAGAGATGTGATATCCAAATCCTTCCCATTCCAATCCTGAGACCCTTCCTATAACATGAGATGTGATATCCAACTCCTTCCCATTCCAACCTGAGACACTTCCTATAGCATGAGAAGGGATATCCAACTCCTTCCCAATCCAATCCTGAGACCCTTCCGATAGCAGAGATGTGATATCTCAATGCTTATACCAAACCTAAGACCCTTCCTATGGCATGAGATGTGATATCCAACTCCTTGCCATTCAAATCCTGAGACCCTTCCTATAGCATGAGAAGGGATATCCAACTCCTTCCCAATCCAATCCTGAGACCCTTCCGATAGCAGCGACGTGATATCTCAATGCTTCTACCAAACCTGAGACCCTTCCTTTAGCATGAGATGTGATATCCAAATCCTTCACATTCCAATCCTGAGACCCTTCCTATAGCATGAGATGTGATATATCAATGCTTCTAATACCAAACCTGAGATCCTTCCTATAACATGAGATGTGATATCCAATTCCTTCCCATTCCAAACCTGAGACCCTTCCTATTGGATGAGATGTGATATCCAACTCCTTCCCATTCCAACCCTGAGACCCTTCCTATAGCATGAGATGTGATGTCTCAATGCTTCTAATACCAAACCTGAGATCCTTCCTATAACATGAGATGTGATATCCAACTCCTTCCATTCCAATCCTGAGACCCGTCCTATAGCATGGGATGTGATATCTCAATGCTTATACCAAACCTGAGACCCTTCCTATAGCATATGTCATATCCAACTGCTTCCCATTCCAATCCTGAGACCCTTCCTATAGCATAAGATGTGATATCTCAATGCTTCTAATACCAAACCTGAGATCCTTCCTCTAACATGAAATGTGATATCCAACTCCTTCCCTTTCCAAACCTAAGAGCCTATCTATAGCATGAGATGTGATATCCAAGTCCTTCACATTCCAACCCTTAGACCCTTCCTACAGCATGCAATATGATATCTCAATGATTCTAATAACAAACCTGAGACCCGTCCTATAACATGAGATGGGATATCCAACTCCTTCCCATTCCAATCCTGAGACACTTCCGATAGCAGAGATGTGATATCTCAATGCTTATACCAAACCTGAGACCCTTCCTATAACATGAGATGTGATATCCAAATCCTTCTCATTCCAAACCTGAGACCCTTCCTTTACCATGAGATGTGATATCCAGCTCCTTCCCATTCCAATCCTGAGACACTTCCGATAGCATGAGATGTGATATCTCAATGCTTCTAATATCAAAACTGAGACCCTCCCTATAGCATGATATGTGATATCTAAGTCCTTCCCATTCCAATCCTGAGACCCTCCCTATAGCATGAGATGTGATATCCAACTCCTTCCCATTCCAATCCTGAGACCCTTCCTATAGCATGAGATGTGATATCTCAATGCTTCTAATATCAAAACTGAGACCCTCCCTATAGCATGATATGTGATATCTAAGTCCTTCCCATTCCAATCCTGAGACCCTCCCTATAGCATGAGATGTGATATCCAACTCCTTCCCATTCCAATCCTGAGACCCTTCCTATAGCATGAGATATGATATCTCAATACTTCTAATACCAAACGTGAGATCCTTCCGATAACATGAGATGTGATATCCAAATCCTTCCCCTTCCAAACCTGAGACCCTCCCTTTAGCATGAAATGTGATATCCAACTCCTTCCTATTCCAATCCTGAGACTCTTCTGATAGCATGAGATGTGATATCTCAATGCTTCTAATACCAAACCTGAGATCCTTCCGATAGCATGAGATGTGATATCTCAATGCTTCTAATACCAAACCTGAGATCCTTCCTATAACATGAGATGTGATATCCAAATCCTTCCCCTTCCAAACCTGAGACCCCCCCTTTAGCATGAGATGTGATATCTAACTCCTTCCCATTCCATTCCTGAGACCCTTCTGATAGCATGAGATGTGATATCTCAATGCCTCTAATACCAAACCTGAGATCCTACCTCTAACATGAAATGAGATATCCAACTCTTTCCCCTTCCAAACCTGAGAGCCTTCCTATAGCATGAGATGTGATATCCAAGTCCTTCCCATTCCAATACTGAGACCCCTCCTATAGCTTGAGATGTGATATCCAACTCCTTCCCATTCCAATTCTGAGACCCTTCCTATAGCATGAGATGTGATATCTCAATGCTTATACCAAACCTGAGAGCCTACCTATAGCATGAGATGTGATATCCAAGTCCATCCCATTCCAATCCTTAGACCCTTCCTACAGCATGCGATGTGAATATCTCAATTATTCTAATACCAAACCAGAGACTCTTCCTATACCATGAGATGGGATATCCAACTCCTTCCCATTCCAATTATGAGACCCTTCCTATACTATGAGACTTGATATCTCAATGCTTCTAATACCAAACCTGAGACCCGTAATATAACATGAGATGTGATATCCAAATCCTTCCCCTTCCAAACCTTAGACCCTTCCTTTATCATGAGATGTGATATCCAACTCCTTCCCATTCCAATCCTGAGACCCTTCCGATATCATGAGATGTGATATCTCAAAGCTTCTAATATCAAACTTGAGACCCTCCCTATAGCATGAGATGTGATATCCAAGTCCTTCCCATTCCAATCCTGAGACCCTTCCTATAGCATGAGATGTGATATCTCAATGCTTCTAATACCAAACCTGAGACCCTTCCTATAACATGAGATGGGAATATCCAACTCCTTCCCATTCCAATCTTGAGACCCTTCCGATAGCAGAGATGTGATATCTCAATGCTTATACCACACCTGAGATCCTTCCTATAACATGAGATGTGATATCCAACTCCTTCCCATTCCAATCATGAGACACTTCCTATAGCATGAGATGTGATATCTCACTGCTTATACCAAACCTGAGACCCTTCCCATAGCAGGAGATGTGATATCCAACTCCTTCCCATTCCAATCCTCAGACCCTTCCTATAGCATGAGATGTGATATCTCAATGCTTCTAATGTCAAACTTGAGACCCTACCTATAGCATGAGATGTGATATCCAAGTCCTTCCCATTCCAATCCTGAGACACTTCCTATAGCATGAGATGTGATATCTAAATGCTTCTAATACCAAACCTGAGACTCTTCCTATAACATGAGATGGGATATCCAACTCCTTCCAATTCCAATCCTGAGACCCTTTTGATAGCAGAGATGTGATATCTCAATGTTTATACCAAACCTGAGACCCTTCCTACGGCATGAGATGTCATATTCAACTCCTTCCCATTCCAATCCTGAGACCCTTCCTATAGCATGAGATGTGATGTCTCAATGCTTCTAATACCAAACCTGAGATCCTTCCTATAACATGAGATGTGATATCCAACTCCTTCCATTCCAATCCTGAGACCCTTCCTATAGCATGAGATGTGATATCTCAATGCTTATACCAAACCTGAGACCCTTCCTATAGCATGAGATGTGATATCCAACTCCTTCCCATTCCAATCCTGAGACCCTTCCTATAGCATGAGATGTGATATCTCAATGCCTCTAATACCAAACCTGAGATCCTTCCTCTAACATGAAATGTGATATCCAACTCCTTCACTTTCCAATCCTTAGACCCTTCCTACAGCATGCAATATGATATCTCAATGATTCTAATAAAAAACCTGAGACCCGTCCTATAACATGAGATGGGATATCCAACTCCTTCCCATTCCAATCCTGAGACACGTCGGATAGCAGAGATGTGATATCTCAATGTTTATACCAAACCTGAGACCCTTCCTATA